>NW_027555847.1:650582864-651182864 GCF_003287225.1 Phascolarctos cinereus
GATCAAAGAAGGAGACAGAGGACCCATATGTACAAAAAATTTTATAGCAGTTATATTTGTTATATCAAAGAACTAATAGCTGAGGGGGTGATCACCAATTGGGAATTAGCCAAATAAATCATGGTATATGAATGTATTATGCTGTAAGAAATTACATGAGGGATGGTTTCAGAGAAACCTGCGAAGTGTGAACTGTGATGGAATGAAGTGAGCAGAACCAGGGGAACAACATCTGTTATAATATTAACATTGCAAAGACTAACAATTTTCAAAAATTTAGAACGTCAGTCGACACAATGACCAACCATGATTCCAGAGTAGTACTGATGATAAATGATGCTACCCATCCCGTAATAGAGAGATGATTGACTCAATTTGCAGAATGACTAAGCAATAAACACTTACAGTAAGGCTTATTAAGGCACTGTGGTAAGCACTAGGGATATAAAAAGAAGCAGAATATAGTTCCTGCCCTCAAGGAGAATGAGATGCATGTTTCTGGACCTAGCCAATGTGGGATTTTTTTTTTTTTGCTTTACCATGTCTATTTGTTACGTTTTTCTTTTTTTCTTAGTTGCGGAAAGGGTGAATGAAGAAGTAAAGGCAAGCTAGAGGTGGAGTTCCCCCTCAAAAAAAGGAAGAAAAAGAAAACAGAAAGGGTCACTGAACCATGTTTTTGAAATGCGCAAAAGGAAGTTCTCAAGAAATTATGGTGAAAGACTTCCGCTTCCGGGAGCCAAGATGGCGGAGTGAAAAGGTAGTCGCTCTCACTCTCCCCTATCAACCTCTGAAAACCCAGAAAATATCACCCCAGGAAAAAAAAACCCTGTAACACCTGAACTAGAAGAAAGACGAGGAGCAGCAGTGCAGCAGCCCAGGAAACGGGTCTCCCAGTGCCTCAGCAAAAATAAGGGAGGCAGGACTACAAGGGGCCCCAGGCGGACAAGTACCCTGCAGCATTCATCTGAAAGGAGGTGAAGAAAACAACCTAAAGGCTTCCTAAAGCCCGGGCCTTGCTGATTCCAACCCAACACCAGGTGAGCTGTAGGAGCCCTGAAGCCTCCAATTGTGAAGAAATCCTGAAGCCCAGGTGGTAGAGCAGGCAAACACCAACACCTAGACCCTCCGAGTGCCTCAGTGAGGGTGGAGGGAACCAGTGGAAAACCAGCTCAGAAAACCACCAGGAGCTTCGGCACTCTACCACAAAGGAATTTCCCCCCTCGTTAGGAGAAAAGAGGGAGACAACACTGCAGGGGCCCCAAGCAGATAAACATCCTGCAGCACCCATCTAAAAGGAGCTGAAGAAAGCTAAAGGAAAGGAAAAGCAGGCAACCTAGAATTGCCTGAAAGTTCCAGCCTTGCTGATTCCAGCCCAACACAAGGTAAGCTGCCATAACCCTACAGCCTCCAATTCCCAGCATAAGAGGCCCCAGCATGCAAAGCCAGTGACCAAGACCTAGGCTCCCAACACAAGAAGCTTGGGTCAGTACCCTCTGTTCCCCAGCAGGAGAGCTCAATCTCTTTAAAGGCCAGGGAATAAAGAAACACCATGAGTAAAAAGAAACATACCATAGATTCATATTATGAGAAGAGTGAAGATCAAGACAGAAATTCTGAAGAGGAGAACATTGTCAACAAACCCACATCTGCAACAACAAAAGGGAATATGAACTGGTCTGAAGCCCAAAAAGCCTTCTTAGAAGAGCTCAAGAAGGATTTTAATAGTCAAATGAGAAGGAATCTTACCAAATTCTTTTTATGATACAAATATGGTGTTGATACCTAAACCAGGAAGAGTCAAAATAGAGAAAGAAAATTATAGACCAATTTCTCTAATGAATATAGATGCAAAAATTTTAAACAAAATACTAGCAAGTAGATTGCAGCAACTTATCACAAGAATAATACACTATGACCAGGTAGGATTTATACCAGGAATGCAGGGTTGGTTCAATATTAGGAAAACTATCAGCATCATTGAGCATATCAACAACAAAACCAACAGAAACCACATGATCATCTCAATAGATGCAGAAAAAGCTTTTGATAAAATACAACACCCATTCCTATTAAAAACACTAGAAAGCATAGGTATAAATGGAGTCTTCCTTAAAATAATAAATAGCATCTATCTAAAACCTTCAGCAAGCATTATGTGTAATGGGGACAGGCTAGAAGCATTTCCAATAAGATCGGGGTGAAACAAGGATGTCCATTATCACCACTGTTATTCAATATTGTACTGGAAACCTTAGCTTTAGCAATAAGAGAAGAAAAAGAAATTGAAGGCATTAGAATAGGCAAAGAAGAAACAAAGCTATCACTCTTTGCAGATGACATGATGATATACTTAGAGAATCCTAGAGAATCAAGTAAAAAACTACTTGAAATAATAAACAACTTTAGCAAAGTTGCAGGCTATAAAATAAACCCACATAAATCATCAGCATTTCTATATATTACCAACAAAGCCCAACAGCAAGAGATAGAAAGAGAAATCCCATTTAAACTTACTGTAGACATTATATACTACTCCCAAAACAAACCCAGGAACTCTATGAACACAATTACAAAACACTTTTCACACAAATAAAATCAGATCTAAATAATTGGAAAAACATCAGTTGCTCATGGGTAGGCCGAGCTAATATAATAAAAATGACAATCCTACCTAAGCTAATTTACTTATTCAGTGCCATACCAATCAAACTACCAAAAATTATTTTATAGAGTTAGAAAAATAATAACAAGATTCATTTGGAAAAACAAAAGGTCCAGAATATCAAAGGAACTAATGAAAAGAAATGCAGGGGAAGGTGGCCTAGCAATTCCAGATCTTAAATTGTATTATAAAGCAGCAATCATCAAAACTGCTTGGTACTGGCTAAGAAATAGGGAGGTGGATCAGTGGAATAGGTTAAATATGCAAGACACAGTAGTCAATGACTATAGTAATCTATTATTTGATAAACCCAAAGACCCCAGCTTCTGGGATAAGAACCCACTCTTTGAAAAAAACTGCTGGGAAAACTGGAAAAGAGTATGGCAGAAACTAGGCATAGACCCAAATCTCACACCATATACCAAAATAAAGTCAAAATGGGTTCAGGACTTAGATATAAAGGCTGATACCATAAGTAAACTGGGAGAACAAGGAATAGTTTACCTATCAGATCTATGGAGAACAGAAGAATTCATGACCAAACAGGAGATAGAGAACATTATGAAAAGCAAAATGGATAATTTTGATTACATTAAATTGAAAAATTTTTGCACAAGCAAAGCCAATGCAACTAAGATTAGAAGGAAGGTAGAAAATTGGGAAAGAATTTTTACAACCAGTCTCTCTGATAAAGGCCTCATTTCTAAAATATATAGAGAATTAAGACAAATTTATAAGAACACAAGCCATTCCCCAATTGATAAATGGTCAAAGGATATGAACAGACAGTTCTCAGATGAAGAAATTAAAGCCATCTATAGTCATATGAAAAAATGCTCTAAATCATTATTGATTAGAGAAATGCAAATCAAAACAACTCTGAGGTACCACATCACACCTATCAGATTGGCCAACATGACAAAACAGGAAAATGATAAATGTTGGAGAAGATGTGGGAAAATTGGAACGCTAATACATTGTTGGTGGAGTTGTGAAATGATCCAACCATTTTGGAGAACAATTTGGAACTATGCCCAAAGGGCTACAAAAATGTGCATACCCTTTGATCCAGCAATAGCACTTCTAGGGCTATATCCCAAAGAGATCAAACAAATGGGAAAAGGACCCACATGTACAAAAATATTCAGAGCAGCTCTTTTTGTGGTGGCAAAGAATTGGAAATTGAGAGGATGCCCATCAATTGGGGAATGGCTGAGCAAGTTGTGGTATGTGAATGTAATGGAATACTATTGTGCTATAAGAAATGATGAACAAGCTGACTTCAGAAAAACCTGGAAAAACTTATATGGTCTGACGCTGAGTGAAGTGAGCAGAACCAAGAGGACTTTGTACACAATAGCAGCCATGTTATGCCATAACTAAGAATGTTAAACTGAATCCTTCTCAGCATTATGAGGATCTAAGACATCTCCAGAGGCCTCAGGATGGATAATGCTGTCCACAACCAAAGAAAGAACTATGGAAGTCGAATTGCTCTCACTTATTTTTACCTTCTGTTGAGTTTTGTTTCATCTTTCTGATGGTTCCTCCTATTGGTTTTAATTTGTACTTACAACTTCACTGATGTGAAAATATGTTTAATGGGTATGTAAATGTAAAGCCTATATCAGATTGTGCGCTGTCTTGGGGAGGGTGGGGGGGAAGAAAAGGGAGAAAAATTTTCAACTCAAAAGCATATGGAAAAAATAAAAAATAAAATAAAATAAAATAAAAAGAAATTCAAAGAAAAAAAGAAATTATGGTGAAGCAGTACAGCTTTGGGAGTGATTTATATGTTAAAAGAGAAAGCAAGTTATATAAAAGATCACAGTTTTCATGTACAAACCTCTGTTCTGCTCTACATGGAAGTGATCCTTGTAGTTCATGCTTGCTACATTCAGAATTTAAAAAAAGAAATAATATTGTGGCCTAGCAGAAAGATGGCTTGATTTGGACCCAGAAGTCTAGGTTCAAGAACTGTCCCTGACATTTACCATCTTTGTGTTCCTGGACAAGTCATTTACCTTCTGTCAGCATGTATTTCTTCATTTATCACATGAGATGACTATTCTTGTACTTCCTATTTCAACAGAATGACTGTGAGAAAAACACTTGGGAAAATCTACCAGTTATAGAAGTTGGAGCCATTCTTATTAATAGGGTGTCAGTGTGGTGTAGTAATACTTGTTGTTGTGTCTGTCCTTTGTTCTCAAAGAGGACCATATCGTCAGGGAGATGATGACATGACTTGCAATTGACTTTGATTTGAGTGAGGAAGGGCTGTGCAAGCTCACCGGCCTCACTTTCTCCTCCGGGGCCATCTGAGTCCAATGGCCAGACAGTCATCAGGATGACCGGAGGTGGCCCAAGGTGATGCTGGGTAATGTAACAGAGTGGTAAAAGTGCTACAATTAGAGTCAGGAAAAATCTGGGTCAAAATGCCACCTTGGAAACTTACCAGCAATGTCACCATCCATACCACCTTAGTCAGCATCTTCATCACCTCTCACCTGGTTGTTGCTGTTAACCCTTCGTTCTTGAAGAGGATCAATGACACCACAAGGGTGATACCTTGACTTGTGAGTGAATTAAATTTAAGTGAGGCAGAGCTGTGCAAAGTCATCAGTGTCACTCTCTCCTTCACAGTCATCGAAGTCCAATGGCAGGATGTAAGTTAAGGTGACTGGCAATGACCCAGAACGCAGTGGGTAATGGCCTTTTTAAATTAAAGTCTTTCTCAGGTCTCAGTTCCTCTGAGGCAGCACTCCTTCAGTGATTGTGGGCTAGGTAAGAATTGAGGCAAAAGATGGCCCAGTTTGCCCTCACAAAAGAAACAGTCCAGGAGGGGAAAAACCTTAGAGTTCCTGGCCAGAACAGAAAATAATTGCTAATTACTCTCACTCTGAGCCATCAGAACCCAAACAATGAGCAAGAGAGACTTGGGCTGGGACTAATTATTGGCCCATCAATGAAAGCCAGAGTGATTTGGGTTTAAATCACAATGGGCTTCTTCAAAGTCTTTTTTTTTCAGAGCTATATTTCAAGAAATCATAAGTGAAAACTACAGGAGATAAAGACTTAATTGTCCCAGCTTTTTGAAAAAAGAATGATAAAATAAATAAAAGGGGGAAAATCTAGCCCCCCAAACTCCAAGATACCTTGCAAAGTGTAAGTGATCAAAAAACATGTTCCTTTGGACAGAGCACCCATACATAAGGGCATGACTTCTCATGTGGAAAGAGGGAAAGAAGAAGAAGAAGAAGAAGAAGAAGAAGAAGAAGAAGAAGAAGAAGAAGAAGAAGAAGAAGAGAAGAAGAAGAAGAAGAAGAAGAAGAAGAAGAAGAAGAAGAAGAAGAAGAAGAAGAAGAAGAAGAAAGAAGAGGAAGAAGAAGAGAAAGAAGGAGGAGGAGGAGGAGGAAAGAAAAAGAGAGAAGGAAAGAAGAAAGAGAGAAAGGAAGGAAGGAAGGAAGGAAGAAGGAAGGAAGGAAGGAAGGAAGGAAGGAAGGAAGGGAGGGAGGAAGGGAGGAAAGGAGGAAAGAGAGAAAGAGAGAAAGAGAGAGAGAGAGAGAGAGAGAGAGAGAGAGAGACAGAGAAAGAGAGAAAGAGAGAAAGAAAGAAAGAAAGAAAGAGAGAGAGAGAGAGAGAGAGAGAGAGAAAGAAAGAAAGAAAGAAAGAAAGAAAGAAAGAAAGAAAGAAAGAAAGAAAGAAAGAAAGAAAAGAAAGGAAGGAAGGAAGGAAGGAAGGAAGGAAGGAAGGAAGGAAGGAAGAGAAGAAAGAAAGAAAGAAAGAAAGAAAGAAAGAAAGAAAGAAAGAAAGAAAGAAAGAAAGAAAGAAAGAAAGAAAGAAAGAAAGAAAGAAAGAAAGAAAGAAAGAAAGAAAGAAAGAAAGAGCAGCATTACCCAACTTAAACTGGCTGGTTGGGTCCCAGGGGGCAGCTACTACTACTCATAGATTGTTGTTTGTCCTTCTATCTCAAAGAAGACCAATGACATCTTGAGGGTGATGTTTTGTGTGTGTGTGTGTGTGTGTGTGTGTGTGTGTGTGTGTGTGTGTGTGGTTTTCTTTTAGGAAATTGGGGTTAAGTGACTTGCCCAGGGTCACAAAGCTAGTGAGTATCAAGTGTTTGGTCTGAGGCTAGATTTGAACTCAGGTCCTCCTGACTCCAGGGCTGGTGCTCTATCCACTGTGCCACCTAGCTGCCCCGAGGGTAATGTTTTGACTGGTAACTGCATTGGATTTAAGTGAGGCAGAGCTGCACAAAGTCATCAGCCTCACCCTCCCCTCCAGAGTCATTGAAGTCCAGTGGCAGGCCATAAGTCAAGATGACTGACAAAGGCTGGGCACCTTTCAGCTGGTCTGTGGCAATAGCTCCTCATTGGGTGCCTGCTGACTCAAGCCTCTGTCTGCTCCCATACATCCTCCACTCACCCTCTGTCAACGTGGTCTGCCTAGAGCACAGATCTGATCATGCCACACGGGTCTTCTCCCTGCCTGCCATTCTCTCCTTCAATAATCTCCAATGGCTCCCAATAAACTCCTCCATTTGGACTGGAAAGCTCTTTATGGCCTGCCCTCTCAGCTTTATCATCTATTATTCCTTTTGTGTACACTATAATCCACCCAAATTGGTTTTATTTGTTTTCTCTCACACTTCACAATCATCTCCAGTCTTTATGCTTTTGCATGGGCAGTCCCTCATGCCTGGAGCACCCTCACTCATTTGCATCCATCTTTTAGAATTCCCCCTTCCCTTCAAAACTCAGTTCAAATGCTACCTTCTACATGAGGGCTTTGCAGATTCCCCCCAGCTGCCAGACCCTTCCTCTTCCCCCAAAGTTCCACATATTTCTCTTATATGTATTTTATATAATATGTATAAATATTATCTTCCCTAACAGAATATAAACTCCCTGAGGGCATAGACTATGTTATGTTTGACTCTGCATGCCCAGGTAGACAGCGGGGAGTAGTGGATAGAAAGCTGGCCTTCAAGCCAGGGAGACCTGAGTTCAAATCTTGCCTCTGATACATCCTGGTTGTGTGACTTGTAGAAAAGGTAATGACCCTCAGCAGAGAGTTCCCTATGCTAAAGCAATCATAGGCCAGTCTATAGCTTACAAGCCTAATTCAGTGCCCAGCACATAGAATATCAAATGCTTGGGGCAGCTAGATGGCGCAGTGGATAGAGCACTGGCCCTGGAATCAGGAGATCCTCAGTTCAAGTCCAGCCTCAGACACTGGATACTAATTGTGTGACCCTGGGCAAGTCACTTAAGCCTGATTGCCTCCCCCCCAAAAAAAAAAAAAAGAATATTGAATACTTTATGTTCAGTCATTTTTAGTTGTGCCCAACTCTTTGCAACCCCATTTGGGGATTTCTTGATCCTGGAGTGCTTTGCCATTTCCTTCTCCAACTCATTTGACAGATTGAGGAAATTGAGGTAAACAGGGGTAAGTGACTTGCCCAGGTCACACAGCTAGTAAGTGTCTGAGGTGGGATTTGAACTTAGGTCTTCCTGACTCCAGTTCCAGTGCTAAGGGCCCATAAATGCTTGATAATTAACATAAAATAGAGAATATTAGAGCTGTGGAGGTACCTTACAATATAAAACACAGACTTTCAGGGCTAGGGGAAATTTTTGAACACAGAGCAGAGTATGTCTAGGAGATGTCTAGAATATAGAATAGCAGGGCTAGATGGGATCTCAGAGATCATTTACCACAATGAATATATTTTACTACATTGAAGCAAAACCTGAAGAAAAGAAATGACTTACTCAAAGTCTCACAAGGTATTGAGGATGGAACTTCCACTAGTGCACCTCTTTTTGGCATTTAAAACCTTTAACAAACTAGCCCTAACCCATCTTCCCAGCCTCTTTATAAAGTGCCTCCTGTACCCTGTGGTCTATTCAAACTGTTCTCTCCACTGCTTACACATGCCACTCTATCTCTGGCCTCCTCACCTCTGCCTCATGAAATTCCTTGCTTCCTCAGACCTTGCTCAAGTATCACCTTCTTTCTTTTTTTTTCTGCTTTTTAGTGAGGCAATCAGGGCTAAGTGACCTGCCCAGGGTCACACAGATAGTAAGTCTCAGGTGTCTGCAGCTGGATTTGAATTCAGGTCCTCCTGACTGCAAGGCCAGAGCTCTATCCACTGTGCCACCTGGCCGCCCCTCAAGTATCACCTTCTATATATAGAAACCTACCAGGGCAGGAACAGTTTCTACCTTTCTCTGTATCCCCAGGGTTTAGCTTAGTGCCTGGCACATCACAATAATAATAATAATTAATAATAATAAGCAGCTAATATTTATATAGTCCTTAGGTGCCAGGCACTGTGCTAAGCACTTTGCCAATATCTCATTTGTCCTCTCAACAACCCTGCAAGGAGGTCCATTTTGCAGATGAGGAAACTGAGGCAAACAGAAGTTACGTGACCCGCCCAGAGTCACACAGCTAGTAAATGTTTGATGCCTTCTAACTGCCAATGCCCATTTTATCTAACTATAAGTTATCAAACTGCTTTGTACTTATTTTATATGTATATATGTATATATACATATGTGTGTGTTTTGTAGATACATAAGTACATATGTATGTATGTAAGCAAATAAATCTCGCATATTTATATGATTTATATGTTGACATATAAATACATAATATGAATTGTTGTTGTTATTGTTTGTCCTTTGTTGTCAAAGAGGACCATGACATCGTGGAGGTGATGCCATGACTTGCAAGTGAATTGGATTTAAGTGAGCCAGGGCTGTGCTAAGTCACCAGCCTCACTCTCTCTCATCCAGAGCTATCTGGGTCCAGTGGCCAGATATAGATCAGGATGACTGGAGATGGCCTAAATATAAATATATACACACATATATTATATATATATATATTTATATTTATATATATTATATATATATATATAAATATATATATACACACATGTGTATACCCCAATAGAATGTAAGCTACTTGAAAAGAGGAATTGTTTCATTTTTGTCTCCTTATCTGCAACATTTAGCATAATGACTGGCACACAGTAAGACCTTAATACACACTTATTGACTGACTGAGATGGGGGAGAAGTTCTCTTAAGATCATCTGGTAGTTTCCAATTCAACAAGCTTTCATTAAGGTCCTACTATATGCCAAGCAGGACAGCTAAATGGCGCAGTGCATAGAGCACCAGGCCCATAGTTATTATTATTATTATAATAGCCTCTCAGTTTTGACTCAGAAGTCCAAATTAAGAGATTATTTTAAAATCTCAGGTGAGATGTGATGAGGGTAGTGACCATATGCAAGAAGAGAAGGGAACGGGTGTGAGGGGTGTTTTAGATGTAGCATCCATATGTTATCTGAATAGACTGAAGCGTGCTATTTTTATCTTTCTTTCTTTGGCTGTGTTTGAATCTTCTTGCACAAAATGACTGATATGGAAATATTTTACATGATTGCACATGTATAACATATCAGATTGCTATCTCAGTAAGGAGGGAGGGAAGGAGCAAGGGGTAGAATTTGGAACTCAAAACTTTTCTTTAAAAATTTTTACATACAATCGTGCAATGGGGGAAAAATAATTATTTTTTAAAGTAGCATTTATAGGGGCATCTAGGTGGCACAGTGGATAGAGCACTGGCCCCAGAGACAAAAGGACTTGAGTTCAAATCTGGCCTCAGACACATGATACTCACTAGCTGTGTGACCCTGGACAAGTCACTTAACCCTGATTGCCTCACAGGAAAAAAAAAAAAAGGTAGCATCTATAGAATTTCACCAGTACTAGTAAATGTTTAGCAACCAGTCCTCTAAATATTGTGTATGTATGTATACACACACACAGACACACACATATACACCACACACTTTTAAGTTTAATCTGCATTGTAAACATTTTCTCCATCACTTTCTCAAGTCTAAACAACTACCAAAAACAATAATTCAAGCCCTGATTTCTGGCATTTGCTAATTTCCAAGGCGTGAATATTTACCTTCAAAGCTTAAATTAGCTTTTATGAGCTGGCTCCAGCACACTCCTGCTTAGTACCCACTTGGACACTGCAGGTGAAGGAGCCAGAAAAGTCAAGAATGAGTAGAAAGATGTTGATGCCATCGACATAAATAGGAAAGTTCAAAGAAGGCCTAGGTTTTAGTTTTGGTGGAGTGGGGTGGGTTGGGAAGAGAATTTGAGGGGGAGGGAGAATGTGAAGAGAATGAGCTGTGTTTTGGAAATATTGACTTTGAGATGTCTATAGGATCTCCATCTGGAGATATCTAATGATGGTATAATAGACAGAGAGCTGATCTTGTAATGCTGAGCTTGGGAGTTGTGGGACCTGAACCCAAATCTTGAACTACCTAGTGACCTTGGGCAAGATATGCATTTTCCTCATCTGTAAAATGACAGGACTGGACCAGATGACCTCTCGGGTCCCTTCTGGCCCCGGCTCTATGATCCTGTGATGTGGGGCCGGAACTTTATATAAATCTGGGAGTCTTCTGCAAAGAGGTCCAACCAAACCTCTGGGTTTGAATTGATGTGATCACTCAGAGGAAGAGAGAGAAAGGGATTCAGGACAGAGTCTTAGGGGATGCCAAGGGAAGGGATACTGATGATGGCGCAGCAAAGGAGTCTGAGAAGTGATCCAACAGGCAGGAAGAGAGCTAGGATAGAGCATCATTTCATGACATTCAAAGCCCTTCCTAACTTAGCTCCTTCTTACCTTTCCAGCATTGCTGTAATAGATTACTCTTCCTCACCCTCCCCGTCATTTGTTACTAACCACTTAGGTGCTCATGGGAGCATGCATCATAGACCTAAGACTGAATGGACCCCAGAGGCTACCCAATCCAATCCCCTCATTTCACAGATGAAGAAACTGAAGCCAACAGAGTCTAACTTACTTGCCCAAAGCCACACAAGTAGTAAGAGTCAGAGACAGAATTGGAACCCAGGTCCTCTGACTGCAGATTCAGTACTCTTTCAGTTCTTCCTATCTGTTGAAGGACTACAGGTACTGTCTATGGCTTCTAGATTTTGGTACCTAAAGCAAAGCCCAAGATGCCTATCCTTAGTTGGAGCTCTGTCTGGTTCAACTCTCTCATTTTATAGGTGGGGAAACTGAGGCTCAGAAGGGCTAAATAATTCTTCCATTGTCCTATAGGTAACAGTCAACAAAGCTGGGGTTCACAACCAAGTTGTCCGCATTTAACTTCTTCCATGACAGTCCAACTCTAATGAATACCTCATTCCGAGAAGACTCGGAGTTCCCAAATGCTAGGTTAGCCAAGTACAACCTCATGGCCAAGTACAAGATCTGCCATATTGGAAAGGATTTTTGTGTAGTCCCAGCAGAAGACTATGCCTATTGTCTGATGATCAAACAATCTAATTAAGCACAGAGAGGCTGCCCTAGAGCATCTCCGGACTTCCCACCCTAGATGCCCATTGCTTTGACTGGTGAGCAGCTCACATGGCTCTTTCTATCTAGAAGTCCCACACCATGCTTCACTTTACTTCCTTGCCAGCCACCTTGAATACACATGTGTATTCTCCATTCTCCTCCTGTCCCCAGGTCCATTTTTAGAACCCTATAATCAAATCAATATTGCCCTTGCTACTGGAAGGAATGTCACCTACCCCCCCTATGGCTCCCACTAACCATTCCTACAACTTGCCAGTCCAAAATCCCACCTCTCAGCTACCACTTATACTGTTAATATGTAAGTCTCCTGAGGGTGAGAATTTTCTCAGTTTAGGTACCTTAGCACCTAATTTTATTGTTGTTTAGTTGTTTTTCAGTCACTCCAGACTCTTTGTGACCTCTTTTGGGGTGTTCTTGGTGAAGATTGGAGTGGTTTGCCATTTCCTTCTCCAGATCATTTTACAGATGAGGAAACTAAGGCAAACAGGGTTAAATGACTTGCTGAGGATCACACAGCTAGTAAGTGTCTGAGGCTGGATCTGAACTCAGGTCTTCCTAACTGAAGGCCCAGTGCTCTTTCTACTGCACCACCTAGCTTCCCAGCACCTAATACAAAGCTTAATTAATTTTTTTTATTCATTCATGGTATCTAATGAGGCTACATGGTATAAAGAAAAGCTCATTGACTGTGCAGTCAAAGAACTTGGATTCAGCTCTGACCTTGGGAAATTACCCTCTATTTAATAAACACCTGAGGTTCCCAATCACCTCCAGGATCAAAAATAAAATCCTCTATTTGAAATGCAAAGTCCTTCCTAGCCTGGCCCCTTCCTACCTTCTTACTCCTCACTCACCCCCAGGTACTCTGGGGTGCAGTGACAAAGGTTTTCTTGCCGTTCCTCAGACAAGACGATCCATCTCCCATCTCTGCATTGTCACTGACTGTCCCCTGTGTCTGAATTTCTCCTTCCTCATCTCTGCCTTCTGGCTTCCCTGGCTTCCTTTACATTCCCCACTAAATTCCCACCTCCTACAAGAAGCCTTTCCAGATTCCCCCTTAATCTAGTGCCTTCCTTCTATTGATTGTCTACGACTCACCCTCTATATTTCTTATTTGTACATAGCTGTTTGCATGTTTTCTCCCACTGGACCATGAGCTCCTCAAAGACAGAGACCATCTTATGCTTTTCTTTGTATTCCCTGCCCTTAGCACAGCACCTGACACACGCCGGGTGCTAATAAATGCTAGTTGACTCATCTGTGGAACCTTGGGAAATTCACTTAACCTCACTGAACCTCCATTTCTTCATCTATAAAATGGGTGGATGGACTAGATGGCTTCTGGGGCACCTCCCAGAAAAAGGTAGGCTGGTAAATGTTCTGATAATCAGTTTTCAAAAAAAAAATGTACCTACAATGTACTTTTAAATTTAATCTACATTATTAACATTTTTCATCACTTTCTTAAATCTAGACAATCAACAAATGAATAAATCAAGCCCTGATCTGTAGTATTTCTTCCTGTCAGTAGTGTAAATGCTCACAATGAAAATTTTAAAATCCCAGCTAGAGTTTACTCTAGAGTAATAGCATATTACCTTCCCCCGGCTCCGCCTGGAAACTAAAGATGTAAATCCCCAAAATGGACAGCAGAGGGCGGCAGAGAACAAAGGAAAGGGTCGGGCTGGTGCCCGTGAGAGATGAGACGATGCAAACTCCGCAATGATGTTTGGAATTGTTCAGGAGGCATTATCAGAGTCCTTCCACGAAATCAAAGACCCCAACAAATATCTTAGCCTTTTAACCTCTTTAAGCTGATCGGAACACACACACACACACACACACACACACACACACACACACACACTGTTATATATAAAAGGCAATTTAGTCCGTGGGTTAAGTGAATTGTTCAAGGTCACACTGCTTAGGGGAAGGGAGAAAGAAAAGCATTTATATAGCTCTTACTGTGTGCTAACAACTTTTACAAATAGTATCTCATTTGATGTTCAAAACAACCCTGGCAGGTAGGTGCTAATTATCATTCCTATTTTACAATTGAGGAAACTGAGGCGAAATGACTTACCCCGAGGTCACACAGCTAGTAAGTGCCTGAGGCAGAATCTGAACTCAGGATTTGAACTTCCTGACTCCAGGCCTAGCTTTCTATCCACAGCACCACCAGCTCCCCAGGTAGTATCACAACCAGTGTTCTGGTTAAGTTAACAGATTTCAGATCCAGCATTCTTTTAATACCCGTTGCCTAGGGCAGGTCACTTAATCCTGTTTGCCTCAGTTTCCTCATCTGTCAAATGAGTTGGAGAAGAAAACACCAACCTCTCCAGTATCTTTGACAAGAAAATTCCAAATGCAGTTATGAAGAGTTGGACATAACTGAAATGGTTGAACAGGAACAAAAAGAAGGGATAATAGGTTGTAGATGAAGAGGATTATATTATCACAGGACTCCTAGCTGGAGGAGTCTTCAGAGGTCGTTCCCTTAAGGTCATGAATGATAATCATTCACATTCATAAGGATCTTTAATAATTGCCATTCACATATCAATAACACAGCAGAGATTGCCAAATATTTTCCTCGGAATCATCCTATGAACCAGACAATGGAAAAGGATCACACAAATCAGGAGACTGGCTTTGAGAGGATGAGCAGAGCAAGTGAGTGCCTTCCCCACTGTCAAATATTATGTTGACTCAGCATCTCATCATTGCCAGCCCTGTTCATCAATCAGTGTCGGGGGAGGCTCTGATGGGGAAAGAGACACTAACTCGGCAGCAGGTATCACCTGCTCTTTGTCACACTCCCCTACCTGCAAATTGTCCCTTTCTTGCTACCTTGAGGAGGGGCTGAGATTCAAGGGCCTAACCTCTTCTGCTGAAGGTGGACCTATCTCGATTGCCTTGAAGTCACCTACAAAAGCTGTCCCCACTTGGAAGCCATTGCTGACCTTCAGTGATCAGCCCATCAACATGTTGCTACCTTGATTTATTTATAATAAAATCCTTTCAATTCTCTTTATCTTGAGTTTTGCCTCATTAATCAAGGTGAAAGCCCAAATGAATTCTTTTCCTTTCAATACTACCCCCCAAATCCTTTGGATATACAGTAAAGCTTGGGCTGGACAGGGTTAGAGACTAGACTTGTGATTTCATCGGTATAGGGAACTCCCTGGCGTGGAAATTCCCTTCACCAATGTACCTTTTCTGCCATTTATAATCTTAGAAAGATGGCTAGAGCACTGAAAAGTTAAGAGACTTGCCAAAGATCACATAGTCAAGAAGTGGAACTTGAACCAAGGTCTTCCTGGCTTCTGGGTCCTTTCTCTAACCGTTAGTCCACACTGCCTCTCTCTCTTTTTTTTTTTGTTTTTGTCTCCCTGATAAATATAATATGCTCCCTGAGGGCAGAGACTCTTCATGTTTGTATCTCAGCCATTTATTTTAGGTGCCTGGCACATAGTAAGGGACTGATAAATGCTTCTTGATTGATTAAGGCAAACAGCACAGATCCGACACTGTTTCCACTATGACACACTGGGTCTCTTTAAGATTTACAACATCAGGTCACCTCCTCTGGGCCTCAGTTTACCCATCTGTAAAGTGAACAGGTTGGATTTCACAGTTCCACAGATCCTTTCCAACTCTTAATCCCATTATCCATTCTTTATCCTGGTGATTATAACTCCCTTAAGTCAGGAGCAGGGAGTAGCAGAGTATTGAAAGGAAAATTCTTTGTTCTGGCTTTGGTTCTGATTAAGGAGGCAAAACTCAGGACAAAGAGAATTAAATGAGTTTATTAAAATATGTCAAGGTAGCAACAAGTTGACTAGCTGATTGAGGATCAGCAGAGGCTTCAAGATGGTGCCAGCTTGTATTGATAACTTTTGTAATGAGATACAGACAATTCTGATAGGTTCATGTCGGCAAAAGGGGTTAGGCTCTTGCATCTCAGTTCCTCCCCAAGACAGGAGTGTGTGACAATTTCCAGGTACAAACAGGAGGCTTGCTACCTGACAAATATCAAGTAATACAAAGCTGTAGGCCAAGTAAGACCTCCCCCCCCCCGACCCCGATGCTGATTGACAAACAGGTCTGGGAATAATGGGTGACTGAGTCAGCCTAACATTCGATAAGAGAACATCAGCGGACAGTGATGAAGGGCCCATGTTGAAGACCACAGGAACACTGAGCACTTCGGGAAGCCTGAGGGGCCTGGGTGTTGGGGAGGGCTGAGGAAGATGATGGAGAATGCCCCTCCCGCTGTTACTCTGGCTTCCTTCTCTTCTCATTCTCAAAGAGAGAGTGATGGATCACACAGAGTTCTTTCTATTATAGCACCTGCAGCCTTGAAGAGAACTTGAAGATGAAAATGAAGAGGGAATAAAGGTCAGAGCCATAACTAGGAATGCAGGGCAAGTAGCATGAAAGTAGATTTTAATCTTCTTGGGTTGGAGGCAGGGGGAAATGGGAGACACAGCTAAAAAAAAACCCAAGATACTTTTGTCCCTGCTCAGGAGGCCACTGACATCCACACTATGCCAGGGCGAGCCAGATGGGATGGAAGAGACCCGCTCTCTGCTAGTTTCCTATTTTAACTCACTGTTCTTGCTAACTAGGCCCCAAACTTCTGTTTTTCTTCTATGCTTTTGAGCTGTTAGTTGCAGTGCATAGATTTTACTTCAAGCATTAACTAGCTGTGTGACCCTGGGCAAGTCACTTAACCCATTTGCCTCAGTTTCCTCAACTATAAAATGAGCTGGAGAAGGAAATGGCAAACCAGTATGGTGTCTTTGCCAAGAAAACCCCAAAAGAGGTCTCAGAGAGTTGGACATTACTGAAAAATAACTGAATAATAACAAACCCCATTCCAGTTTCAGTTTTGAGATAGAATACTGTCTACATGCGTTAGCCATCCCAGATATCAAGGATATGATAACAGGTAAAATATAGAGGGATATCAGGAGAGGATACTAGCAATTTACAGAGAAGCAGTATCCAAGTAGAAGGCCAGCAAGCAATATAACCCAAGGCCTTAGATATCAGCATGGTAGAATGGAAAGATTGCTAAACTTGGAAGGGGAGAGGAAGGGCGAGTAGCAGTAGTGGTGGTAGTAGTAGTAGTAGTAGTAGTAATAGCAGTAGTAGTAGTAGTAGCAGTAGTAGTGGTAGTAATAGCAGCAGCAGCAGTAGTAGTAGTAGTAGTAATAGCAGCAGTAGTAGTGGTAGTAATAGTAGTAGTAGTTGTTGTTGTTGTTATAACAGCTAATACTTATATGATGCCTTCTACGTGTCAAGCACTGTGCTAAGTGATTTACAAATATTATCTCATTTGATCCTCGCAACAACCCTGGGAAGCAGGTGCTATTATCATCCTTATTTTACAGATGAAGAAACTGAAACAGACAGCAGTTGGACAATTTGCCCAGGATTGCACAGCTAGTAAATGCCTGAGGCTGGATTTAAACTCCGGTCTTTCTGACTCCAAGGGCAGTGCTGTATCCACTGCACCACCAGAATCAGAGAACAAAAGTTCAAGTCCTGTCTCATTACTTCCTACTGAGGTGACCTTGGACAAGCCACTTAATCTCTGCAGGTTTCAGTTTCCTTATCTGCAAATGGATTAGATGACCTTTAAGATTCTATCTCCCACTCCCCATCCCCACCAGCTGTAAGCCTGAAGCATGATGAATCATGGCTAAAAAGCAGGACAGACCAGAAATCTTAACACCGATTATCGCTCCACTGGAAGCCAGGCTCTGGTATCCTCAGGAGGTTAGGCCATGAGCTGGGGGTCTCTGGAGCTGAACCAACAAACCAGATGCTCTGGAAGGTTGTCCCAAGTAGAATGTTACCTAGCTGCCTCATCATTTTTTTAATTAGATTTTTTCAAGTCTCAAACTTTTTTTTTCCTCTCCCCTGAGAAAAAGAAAAGAAAAAAAAACTTTTGTAATAAATACACATAATGAAGGAAAATAAATATCCATATTGGTCATACCCAAAAATGTGTGCTTCGTTCTGCAAACTAAGAACAGAAATAGATAACATTCTTCACCACCATTCTGGAATCATGACTGATCACTGCCTTATCAGCATTCTTAAGTCTTTCAAAACTGCCTGTTTTTGTAATATTAATATTCTCGTATAAATTGTTCTCCTTGTTCTGTTCATTTTACATCATTCCCCAGTTTCCCTGAAACCATCCCTTTACTCATTTCTTATAGCACAATAATATTCTATTTCATTCATATGCAATAATTTATTCATTCATTACCCAATTGATAGACACTCCCTTAGTTTCCATTTCTTTACCATCATGAAAAGAGCTGCTGTAAATATTTGTGTCCATATCAGACCTTTTCCTCTAGCTCCTTCTGGTACGAGCCTAGTAGCGATATAATTGTGTGTTCACAGTGTAGTAACTTTTTGGACACAGCTCCACATTGCCTTCCAGAATGGCTATTCTGGACTCCCAGCTCTACGAACAATCTATCAATAGGCTTGCTTTCCCACAATCCTTCCAACATTTGTCATTTTCCTTGTTTTGTCAACTTCATCAATCTGAGAGTGTGAGGTAGAGACTCAGAGTTACTTTAATCTGCTTTTCTCTAATTATTCATGACCTGGAACTTTTTTTATATGGCTAGAGATAGCTTGGATTTCTTCTCTTGAAAATTGCTTATTTATGTCCTTTTGACCATTTATCAATAGGAGAATCATTCTCACTCTTATAGATTTGAATTAGTTCCATATGTGTGTGTAGGCATACATATATATACCTATATATGTGTATATATATATATATATATATATATATATATATATATATATATATATATATATATATATATATGCACATACATATAGACCTGTGTGTGTGTCTGTGTGTGTGTATAGGGAGATGCCTAGAGCACTAAAAGATTAAGTGACTTGCCTGAGGTCACACAGCCAGTGAGTGACAAATCCACAAGAAGTAGGACTTAAACCAAGGTCTTCCTGAGCAGTTTTGAAAAAAAGTGTAGTATTTATTATATAGGTTTTCTTAAAATGGAAATTTATTATTTTATAATGAATCCTTTCTTGTATCCTGTTGTGTACATGGCAATGTTTTCTTTTTCTTTTCTCATTTTGTATTTAAGTGTAAAATAAAAATATTACAAATAAAATGATATTTGGTATGAATTTTAACATAAAAATATGATGGTCTACAGTGAATTTTATCTTCACTACCACACAACTGGCCAAATTGTGCAGTATGTACAGCGTCTTGTTGTAATAGAACACTGGGGATGAATGCCCTCCTGGTGAGTAGAAATCATAAGCACTCTGTTCCTCAGTCCCCTAAGTAGCTGATCTGATCCTGTGACCAACTGAACCCAGAATTTGATTGACAAACAAGACTGTCAGAAGGGGAAGGCAGAGGCCATGGAGAGGAGAGGAAACACAAGGGAATCTATGAAGCAGATGGCACCCCACCACTCCACTACCGCCTAAGGAAAGCAGCACTGAGAAAGTGGCAAAGCAAAAGACAAGGAGAATAGAAACAATAGACGGAAAGGAGCTACAGTAATTAGGTCATCAGTACAGAAACTGGGGGCATTAGGCATGTCTAAGCAGTTCCTCTTCTTGCTGAGGTCACCCCAGATTGACCCAAAGCTGGTGATTCCACGCTAACCTCATCCAGCATCCTCTTTCATTCTCTGCTCAGAGTCTGCGTGCCTATATCGCTATTTCTTTAAAGTTTATACACCTTCCTGTTCACTTTATCTTTAAAGGCAGTTTTAAGACAAAAGTCTATCTCATTGTTCAAATGTGGTTATGAAAAGAAAGTAAGAGGAATGACTAGGAAGGGAGAGATAAGTAGATTTTTATAACTTCCCAGAGTAGAGAAATACACAACCCAATCTTGCTAGGCAACAGTTTTGACTGGGAGAAGTTATGAGAAGCTGGGATTGATGTAAGAGGTATGGCCTTGGCTACTTCCAAGACCCATTATCTTCCTCTCCATTTGAAAGCAAAAACCAAATTTTCCAAAGGGGAGGAGCGAAGTAAGTAGCTTGAAAGAAGGAAACTCAACCAACACAAGAGTGAGAGTGACCAATAACTTACCAGCCCAGTATCCCATCACCACCACTGCTAGACTGTTGTGTTTATTGTCTGTAGATTATGAGAAAGAAAGAAAGAAAGAGAGAGAGAGAGAGAGAGAGAGAAGAGAGAGAGAGAGAAGAGAAGGAAGGAAGAGGAAGGAAGGAAGGAAGGAAGGAAGGAAGGAAAGATGGAAGGAAGGAGGAGTTTGCCACCATGTCCCCTCATGGCTTCCTGCTCCCCATCCCTTTTAAGTGCTCTTGCATATATTGTCTTCCCTCATTAGAATGTAAGCTCCTTGAGGGCAAGGACAATATTTGTGTCTATTGCAATCAGCACAATGCCTGGCACTTTATGTTTTTGTCGTTGTTGTTCAGTGTCCGACTCTCTGTGATCCCATTTGGGGTTTTCTTGGCAAAGAGATTAGAGTGGTTTGCTATTTCCTTCTCCAGCTCATTTTACAGATGAGGAAACTGAGGCAAACAGGATTAAATGACTCACCTAGGGTCACACAGTTAGTAACTATCTAAGAATGGATTCAAAAGCACAAAGATGAGTCTTCCTGACTTCAGGCCCAGCACTCTATCCACTTTACCCCCGACCTGATACTTAGTAAGTGCTTAATATGTGTTTATTAACTTATTATAGCTAGTAAATGGCAAAGACAGAAAATGAATCTAGATTGTCCAGACTCTGTGGTCCACCTTCCATCCACTGTCATGCTGTCTTTCCAAATAAACTGATTTTAAATGAACCTGTTCTATGTTTACTGCTTTGTCAGCTTGAGCACTTGCAAGGAAGCTGAGGATCTTTTTATAAAACAGCTAGATTCTGTTGTGCCAAGGAGAAACCTCGGTTGGAACACAACACAATATAGAGATTTTTGTTTTGAGAGAGTCCCTTAAGACTGAACCTGGACCATGATGATAAGAGTCCAGCTCTTACACATTGATTACATTTCAAAAGCTTGTCCAACATCAGCCATTGTGTGGGGATAAGCATGAGGGATAGGGATATACTTTTAATCTACCTGCCTTGGTGATGCCTAAGTCAGGAGAGACCCACACAAGTACCAAAACAGACAGCAGCTTAGAGAATATTTGTGTATCTGTTTGTTGAAGGTGAATGATAACCACGGTTGCCCAGTTGCTGGGGGGCTGATGTAGAGTAATAAGTATAGACCCTCACCAAATTTTATTGATTTGAGCAGAGATATGGGGAGGGGTCAAGGGATGGAGGAGTAAAGAGATCCCATGGACTGTGACAAGGGTACAAATGAAAGGATTTTGCCCACTGCTGAGAATCTTTTGGGGAAGGGGGAACGTGGATATAGAGTACTGGGAAAGGTACATGGGAGGGCAATGCAGCTGCTACCTCAAGAGAGACAACACGTGATAGCATGCAGCCTTCACAGGAGTCCCCAGAGAGATGCTTAGAAAAAGGGGGCACTCAGAAATTAGTAATTAAAACTACTTCTAAGCCTAAATCTACTTCTGCACAAGACTTGCTAAACAGTTGGAGTTTGTCATAGAGCAAGAAGGATGAACTGTGGAATGTATGAGGGGACCAAATTTTTTAAAGTATATTGAGGAAATAGAGAAAATCTAGTGCTAAGGGCAGGGAGCATATGGGGAGAGAATGACAGAGAGAAGGTGGAGCTGCTCACATCTTCCTCTTCTATCTTTCTCTATCAAGATTCTTTGAACTAGAAAGGTCAGAACAAAAATGACTGAAGAAGTTCATAGACAAGATAAATAAAAAGATAGTTTGAGAGTTCCTGACTGCACTTTGAGTTCATTTCACTTGGTCCTCATAAATTACATCCCAAGATACTAAAAGAAGTGGTGGATATGCTTTCTAAAAATCTAAGAGATTTTTTTTCAATGAAAGTGATAGAGAAAGAGACAGACAGACAGAGAGACAGAGACGGAGATAGAGAGATTGGAGCAGTATAGACACTAATTATTCTGATTTTCAAAAGATGGCAGAGAATGCAGTCTACAAACAATAGGCCAGTGAGCTTGAATTTCATTTCTGGAAAAATTTTAGGACACATTATTCCTGAGATGGTGAGTGAACATCTCAAAAAGAAAGTTATGACCACAAAGGTTCATTGAGATTGGGTCATTCTGGACCAACCTCACTCCCTTTTTTGGTGAAGTCTTACAGGACTGGTAGAACAGAGAGAGTTCTAAAGGATTTAGCAAAGTTTTGCTGTGGACAAGATAAAGACATGTGAACTAGGCAATGTAATCATTAGGGGAATTTAGGATTGGTCATGAATCATCAGGACCTAAAGAGTAATGACGAATGATTCGGCACCAACTTGGAATGAGATCTCTCATGGTGTGCCCCAGGGATCTGTGTCTTATTCACCTACTCAAGAGTGAATACAAGGACCTGCACACAGTAGGTGCTTAGGGAATATGTGCTGACCAAATGAACAGGGTTTTCAACATCTTAAACCTAAAGATAGAGTTCTTCTTGCCAGTGATCTCTACCTCCTTGACTCCAGCAAGCTCACTTTTTTAGACCTTACTTAGGGTACTGGGTTGATTGTGTGCCTCTGGGTAGGATCTTTTTCAAGCCATACTGCATCTGGAAAGCCCTCCCTGAACAATTCAACCTGATTTTGGTCAATTCTGAATGTAGTTTTTTCCTGTATTTGAATTCCTTCCATGAGTGTCGATCTGGTCTCCTCCTCACACTGAGGGCTCCCCCAGGACAGGGGTCATGTCTCCACCTCAGATCAATGGCTTACTTTGCACAGATGCTGTTTCCCTATCAGATCAGGGGCTTCCTAAAGATTGGAGCTGTGCATGTGTATCTCTCTCAGATCAGATGCTTCCTAAGATCGGGAACTCAGTGTCCTCCTTTCACTGGGGAATTCTTCAGGACAGTTACTGTATCTCTCCCTCAAATAAGTGGTTTCTTGATGCCAGAGCTCATGTCTATCTCTCAGATGGGGACTTCCTGAGGACTATGTCTCCTCACTCATGGGGGAGGGGGGCAAGTCTCTCGCTCAGATCAGGGGTTCCTGAGAACCAAATAATATTTCCCCACTCAGACTAGGAATTCCTTAATAGCAGAAACTGTGTCCTTCTCTTACAGTAGGGGGACTTGTGGGGTAAAAGACTGCTCCCTTTCCTCACATTGGAGGCAAGGGCTATATCCCCCTTTCAGACCAGGGGCTCTGCAACTCTAGTTATCCCACTTGAACAAAGTGGCTGGTTTTTGAGCAAACTCTCATGTGGGTCCAGGGAGGAACATAGCTGACAGTCTAGTGGGGTTCCTCACTCCCAGCCCAATTTATTTTTTTCAGAGTTTTAACCAGCTCCCACTCCCTACTTCAAAGAAATATGGACTGTGCTTGAGGACCTTGTAATCCCTTCCTCCCTCCTCTTCACTAAGAATGGGTCAAAGGCTTCTATTTATTCATTCAACAAGCATTTATTAAATGCCTACTGTGTGCTAGGGAGAGTGCAGTTCACAGCCAGAGGTGCAATTCACAAAGGCCAAGGTGGAAAAGGCCACCTTTCCCCCCTTCCTTTAAAAGCCCCAGTCCTTTATCCAAGGATCAAAGACTTTTGTCTTTTTTTAATTTTTTCTCAGAGCATTCCAGGGTCTTTGTAAAGGAGAAAGCAGCAAGCTCACCTCTATTCAAAGGTTTCAGAGGCAGAGGTAGAAGGGATCATCAGATCATCAGGATCCTCTAGTCCAAACCTGCACAACATATGGCCCACCAAAGGATTTCAGGCAGCCCACAAAAAATGTAGCGGATGTAAAAGGAAAGCAAAGAGGTACTGAGTGCATTGTCCGTGCCCCACTTAACCCGCCTTCCACTGGTCACTACTGTGCCCGTCATGTAACGTGGCGAGTAGGTGGCCATTGCACACTCGCTCCTGTTTGCCACATGACCCGTGGCAGCCAGCCATGACCTTTACTTGGAAAGCGAGCCGCTGAAAACCTATCTGCAGTCTGAAGGAGTTTAGCGTGTTTTAATGTTGGCCCCTACCTATTGCCAAGTTGTGCAGGTCTGCTCTAGTCTTACCTCTCTCTTTCATAGAAGAGAAAACCAAGAGCCACAGAACTGAAAG
Organism: Phascolarctos cinereus; assembly: GCF_003287225.1. NCBI lineage: Eukaryota > Metazoa > Chordata > Mammalia > Diprotodontia > Phascolarctidae > Phascolarctos > Phascolarctos cinereus. Next base: position 650,607,158 of record NW_027555847.1, read on the forward strand.
GAATTAATGGCAGAGGCAGAGACAGCCCTGGAATATGGGTCTCCTTATTCCTAGCTCATGGGTCGTTTGCGTCTTCTTTTGCTTCATTTGAAGGCTCTAGTCTATCTCGTTGGGCACAGAGGACAGGGACTCCAACTGAGGTATGTGCAAAAACTAGTTCCATTCTTGTTTCCCTCAGACCAAGGGCTCCTGGAGAGCTGAGGGGTGACTACCTCTTAGGTAGGCCCCTGGGGACAGTCAAATATAGGCAGACACGAAGGGAGAAAGGTAGAAGCATTTGCCTTTATTTGAGGCACTGAACAAGAAAAGGACCAGTTGGGTAGAGGCTGGACTGCATTTTGGCTAAGGTGAGAAGGAGGGAGAAGTCATGGATGCAGAAAACCACCCTCAGAAAGAGGTAAATCATTGGGTCCCAGTGTATTCCTCATTCTCTCCTAGCCTGGAGGCTCCACAGAGCCTACATACTCCCCCTCAACACTGCGGCCAGAGTATGGCAGGAAACCCAGCTCAGCCCTTTACACCTAGGGCCCATTGTGGGGCTGACCAAGGCGGTGGAGTCCGGAAAGGAACTTGGTAGGGTGAGTGCCAGAGTGATGACAGCCCTTCATACACACACTCACCTATTCTCACAATCACACATTCACATCCATGTGACACAAAAACAGATAAGAACATACAAATCACTCACACACATTCACACACATACAAAACACATAAAAAATAATAAACAGAAGCCCACATGAGCACAGATGCAGTCATCGAGATTCATAACTGCCTGAAGCACAGGCAAAATTGTCTACCCAAAAGCATACAGTTACAAAAGCATGCATAACCACACGTATAGAAATCACACATTGATAGGCAAGTACAGTCCACACATGTACACTTGAAACACATGCACATAAAAGTTTCCCCTCATACCCACATACATACACCGATTTGCAGGGTGTTTCCACTCTAACCTTATATGTCCTAATCTCCCTGGGCCATCACCCCTGATTCCTAAACCTATCCAGCTTGGAGATTCAAGGCTGTCTCAGAAGATCATAGGATTTAGAACAGGAAAGGATGTTGTAGATTATCTAGTTCAAGACCCTTATTTTACAGGCAAGGAAACTGAGGCCTAGAGAGGTTAAATTTACTTGCCTGAGATCCCACAGATAGAAAGTATCTCCCTCAGCTTCCAATGCTATCCTCCATCACCATGAAGGGATCTGGCAGCGGACTAGGGACATTTGAGCCTGGGTCAAGTGATAAAAATTCAACAAGAGGCAGAACCACAGACAAAAGGGAAGAGAAAAAAAGAAGTGTCCAGGGCCTGAATTCCATTATCTCTTACAAGTATTCGGAAGGTAAGGAAGAGCTAAGGAGAAGGATAAAAGACCTTCCCAACTCATAAGCTAGGAGGTTTCCGCTGGGACCTTGGGGCAGGCTGAGGGGAGCAGTGTCAAGCACCTGGCCTCACCAGGGTATAAAGCAAACTGAACAGCACAGACAGGCCCAGCACCAAGGAGCTGCCCCGGAGTCCACCACCATTTGAGAACATATTACACAGGGTGTGTTGGCAGCATCGAATGGTCACAACCGTCTTCTCAGTGGTATAACCACTGCCCGGACAGGTGGAAGAACAAGATTTGGTGATGTTCTTTTGTTTGGGTTCTGTATTTAAAAAAAAAAAAAGACAAAACCACAAATAAGTAACTTACTGTTAACCTTGGGCAAATGACTCCCATTGTCTGGGCCTCAGCTCTATCTCTGTAAAATGAAGAGATTGGACTAGAACATTCCTAGGGTCCTTCGCCACCCTAAGAGTCAGCATTCTATATTAGGTTTCCATTCTAACCTGTTTGTCTGTTCTAAGGTTCCTCCCAGCACTGATATTCCATGCTCTGAGGCTCCTCCTAGCCCTGATATTCTAGGTTCTGAAGACCCTTCTAGCTCTGACATTTTATGTTCTTCTCAGCTTTGACATTCAATGTTCTAAGGTTCCTTCCAGCTCTATTGTTTTATGCTCCAAGATCTTTCCCTGCCCTGACATTCTTGGGTTCCAAATACACAGGTAGAGTTTTGGGTACCATATTTCAAGAAAGACCTAAACAAATTGAAGTGTAGAAAGAAAAAGATGACCAGCATGGTGAAAGGACTGCAGGTTACATCATATAAGGATCAGCCAAAGCAAGTGGGAACGTTTAGGTAGCAGTAAGGAAGGCGATTTGAAAGATTCTTTTCCAGATGTGGCCAATGTACTCATTTGTTTCACTCGACCACACTTATTGGTTATAAGAAAGGGTGTCTATCTGATGGGGGGGAAGAAGGGAATGAGTGGGCTATGATAAAGGCACACACAAACAGCAACAATAAAATATCCTTAAGTGAGTAGAAAAATAACAAAAAAGCTCAGAAGGGAACACAAACAAATCACAGCCATGTTATTACTATTATATTAAATGTAACACGCTTTGTAAAAAGTTACTTAAATTTGTAGCTTCAAAGACGAATCTTTTTCAGTTTGTCTTTGCCTGTTGAAATGTTCATGTTTGTTGGCTGATTGATAAGCTTATAATAAAAAAGAGAGAGAGCTTTAAAAAAAGAAAGGCTATGTGAAATTCCATTGAGTTCAAATGGATTAAATTCCAATTGAGTTCAGTTGGATTCCACATATACTTTTTTTTTTAACTAGGCAGTGGGGTTAAGTGACTTGCCTAGGGTCACATAGCTAGTAAGTGTTATGTGTCTGAGGCCAGATTTGAACTCAGGTCCTCCTGAATCTAGAGCCAGTGCTTTATCTACTGCACCACCTAGCTTCCCCTCACATATACTTCTGCTGCTGCTCCCAAAAGGTAGAAGTAAGAGCAGTAAGAAGGGACAGGGAAGTTGGAGGGAGGCTGAATTTGGTTCTGTATTAATAAGAACTTCCTAACAATTAGAATTTGTCTCACAATGGAACTGGCTGCCTCTGGAAAGCAGAGATTCCATTTTGGGGGGGTCTTCAAGCAAGGGGTAGATAACCATTTATTTGGGGTATGGTAAAGGCTGGGACTGAATGATTTCCTTGCATCCCTCTCAACTTTGAGATTCAATAGTTCTGTAACCTCAGCCCACGTCTGATCCCAGCTCTACCCACAAACTGAACCTTGGTCCTACCACCACACCAATGCATGCCATGAATCCCATAGGAATTCTGGGAATATGAATGACACATCCGTGCTCAAGGTGGCACAGCTCAGCACCTCCTTGGAGTCAGAGATGTTGTCTTCCTAAGAAAGGAAAGTGGTCACAAAAGAGAAGCCAATAGGGGAAGGGCCTCAGAGGGGTAGTGGGGTGCAAGCCTGTGTCTCCCTTAGAGTTATCACTCACCAACAGTTAATGAGACTACTTCAGAAAGGCAGTGATTTTCATCTATTGCACAAAAGGAGATCTTCAGACAATTAATGTAGCTCTTTTTCATGTTACATGTGAAACACATGAGGGCATGAGCTACAAGGGAAAGAGAAGGAAGAAAAACAAAATCACAGGTAAAATCCCCTTCCCTATGCCAACTGAGTCAAACTCAAATAAAAATGGCCACCTAAAAGTACATAAGTATCCCTGAAGGACACATATTGACTTGGAAAACTGCAAATTAATATTGTTTATTACATTTTAATTTATTTTGTTAACTATTTCCCAATTACATTTTAATCTGGTCTCTTCTCCCACCCCACCCTCACTCCCCTTGGACACTTCTGCCCTCTTCTCTGTAATCTCCTCAAGGAAGTACTCCCAAGTTTTAGTGGGCTATGAGTTCATTCAACAAGACGATTGTAGCCAAAAGAACTAACATTATCCTAGGAAACCTCAAGAGAATTACAATGTCCAGAAAAGACTTTTTGTCCTCTGCTATGGTCACAGAATATCTAGAGGACTATGTTTAGTTGTTAGTGTTATATTTTAGACAGGATTGTCCATTTGGCCAACTCAGGAGGACCTGAGTTCAAATGTGGCCTCTGGAGAACATCCAGAGAAGTGTAGTGAAAGGATTAGAGACAACATCATAGAAAGGTCAGGTGAAGGAAGTGGTGATATGTTTGAAGGCTGACATTGGGAGGAGGGATTGGACTTACTCTTTTTGGTCCCAGAGGGCAGAACTAAAAGCAGTAGGTGGAAGTGGAAAAAAAATTCCTAACAATTAGAGCTATCTTAAAATGGAATAGGCTTCCTCAGGGGGCAATGGGTTCCCCATCATTGGGAGCTTTACAACAGAAAAGATGCAGAACTATTTTCATGTTATTGAGGAATTCCTACACAGGTAGGACTTGGAACAGATGACCTCTGGGGTCCCTTTCCACTCTGAGATTCTGTGACTCTGTGGGTGATTCTGAGGGAAAGTTTAGGACTTTGGATTCCTGAAGCCACTCTGCTCTCCCCTAACATTACCACCACCCTGGCACAGTCCCTCATCACCTCACATCTAGACTATTGCAATAGCCTGCTGGTTGGTCTCTCTGGCATAAGTCTCTCCCCTCTCTGGTTCATCCTCCACTCAGCTGTCAAAATGATCTTCCCAAATATTCGAGTCTGGTCATATCATCCCCTTATTCAACAAACTCCACCATCTCCTACCTCCAGGGTCAAATATAAAATCATCTGTTTAAGCATTCAAAGCCCCTCATAGCCTGTCTCCTTCTTATCTTTTCAGTCTTCTTTCACTTTATCCCCCTTATTCACGTACTCTTGTCCAATGACATTTGGCTTCTTTGCCATTCCTCAAACACTCCACTGCACCTCCTGCCTTCAGGCATTTTCAGGGACTATTTCTCATGCCTAGAACTCTCTTACTCCTCATTTCCACCTCCTCCCTTCATTCGAGTCTCTGCTGAAGACTCATCTTTTCCAAGAAGCCTTTCCTGGTCTTCCTTACTCCTAGTGCTTTTGCTTTGAGGTTGTCTCCAATCTTCCTCGTCTGTATCTTGTTTGAACATAGTTGGTTTACATATTGTCTTCCCCATTAGACCATGAGCTTCTTGAGCTCCTTTTGGCCTTTTTTTGTATCCCCAAGGCTTAGCATGGCACCTCATACATGAAAGATATTAGCTGACTGACTGAATGCTCGTTTCTAAAGCCTTGGTCATATCATGTTGTCCTGTGTGATTGACAATTAGTGGGCTTTGCTAATTCTTACACTCAAGGCATGATGGTGTCTCAAGTCCATTCATTCCTATCCTTTCCTCCCCTTGAATCGTTTCTTTCTTTTCTGTGGGAACAGAAAACTTAACTCAATAAGCTGTCTCTCCCTTCTTTTTAGCAGTTTGGGAGCCCCACCCCCAACCCCCCAACTCCATCCCCTCCCCACCTGCAAGAAGCTCTCTCAGACTAAGAAGACAGGGGCCAATTTTCCATGAACACTGCTTGCCTGACCCTGTGACTCTCCACGTTGTTACTTGCCCCATGGAGGGACATCTCTGTGCCTTTTCCTCTCTGGGTTACTATTTTTATTCCCTCAAAGTTCATGAAGACTCCAACCCACATCCCTGAAGGCCTTAAAGGCCCAAATCTGTGTCCTTATCCATGTAGTCTGAAGAAAAGAATGGGAAAAATTCAAAAAACAGGAAGTTGGTGATGAGAATGAAGAAATTTAGGTTCAAGGGCCAATTCTTCCACTGACTATGTGTTCCTGAAAAAAAATCACTGTTTCTCTCTGGTTTCACAATCTGTCATGTGAGAAGGTTGGCCTAGGTATCACAATCTGCCTCCTATCTACCTTTCCAAATTTAATTTTATATTACTTTCCTTCACAAACTCTGTCCCTGTAAAATTCGACTACTAACTATCTGATCTTCCCTACCCAACATTCCACTTCCATACCTTCGAATAGGCAGTCCCCCACGGGGGACCTCCTTCCTCACCACGACTGCTTAGAATCCTTAGACTCCTTCAAGGCTTGGTTCTTAAGCAGCTTTCTGTGGGAAGCCTTCCCTGATTCCCCTAGGTGCTAGTCTTCTCACCCTCATCCTCAAATTATCAAGCACCTGTTATTTATACATCGTATCTGTCCTACACAATGGTAGCTCCTTGAAGTCAGAGACAGTGTTGTTTTTGTCCCAAGAAGCAAACACAGTCTCTGGCACATAGGAGGTACTTGATAAATGCTTATTGGATTGGATTGGGACCTTCCTAAACAATACAACAAAAATAGTGATGACAATGTCTCACTTCCACATAACTTCAGGTTTTACAAAGTATTTTCCTCACAATAATCCTCAGGAAAATAATTTTTTAAATAGTAGATGATCCAAAATTCAACAAACATGCTTTAGGCACCTACTACATAAAGGATCACTATATTAGGTGCTTGGGAAACAAAAATAAAAATGAAACAACTCTGCCCTCAAAGAGCCTACATTTTCAGAAATAACGCCACAGATGATCTTAGAATCACAGAATCTGAGTTAGAAAAGGCTTGAGGGGATAGCTAGTCCTATCCATACCTCAATAGGAATCTACAGCTTCTTTGATAGTCTTCCAGCCTCTGCTTAAAAGCTTCCAGTGATAAAGAAACACCCACCTTTCAAAGGCTCCATTCCTCTTTTGGACCACACCAAGGAGAAGGATTTTTTTTTATTACTATATTAAGCTGAAACTGGCCTTTCTGTGATTTTAATCTACTGCTCTTACTTCTGCCCTCTATGCCTGAGCAAAAGAAGTCTACCAGGATAGACAACAGAGACCCTCCAGCTTCAAGCCCACAATCAATGGATCTGGAAGGTACTTGAGTAAACATTAGCCCATGGGGTCAGCTCACCTCGTTCCACAAAGAGCAGGGTAGCCAGCAGCACTAGCGTGAAGACCTTCATCCTAGAGAAGATGCAGGTGGGTTGTCTCAGGGCTACAGAAGGAGTCACTGCAATCCTAGGACAGATAATGAGTCATCAGGCAGCCCTTCAGTCTCTCCCAGATTCCTACTACACCAGAGCCCAGGATCTGATTTCTTTTTTTTTTTAATCTGAAATAATTATTTGTATGTTCAACTTTCCATTCTATTTTGCATCCCAAGCAATGTCTTACACATGAAATAAACATTTGTTGAACTTATTTGAATAACATGATTAGCAATGTGGTCCAGCTACATTAAAATAGACTTTTTTTCCATTCCTATATTTTTTTATTATTAATTAATTTATTTAGTTTTAGTTTTCAACAATCACTTCCATAAGCTTTTGAGTTTTAAATTTTCCCCCCTCCCTCCATACCTCCCTTCCCAAGACAGTGTGCAATCTGATATAGGCTCTACATATACATTCCTATTAAACATTTTCACATTAGTCATGTTGTAAAGAAGAATTAGAACCAATAGGAGGAACCACAAGAAAGAAGAAACAACAAAACAGAAGAAGAAATAGCAAATAGTATGCTTCAATCTGCATTCAAACTCCATAGTTCTTTCTCTGGATGTGGATAGCATTTTCCATCATAAGGCTTGGAGATGTCTTAGATCCTTGCATTGCTATCAAAGTTAGTCACTGCACAATGTGGCTCTTACTGTGTATGATATTCTCTTGGTTCTGCTCACTTCACTCAGCATCAGTCCATACAAGTTTTCCCAGTTTCTTCTGAAGTCCACCTGCTCATCATGTCTTACAGCATGATAGTATTCCGTCACATTCATATATCACAACTTGTTCAGCCATTCCCCAATGGATGGGCATCGTCTCAGTTTTCAATTCTTTGCCACCACAGAAAAAGCTGCTATATATATTTTTGTACATGTAGGTCCTTTTCCCATTTTTATGATCTCTTAGGGATACAGCCCTAGAAGTGCTATTGCTGGGTCAAAGGGTATGCACATTTTTATAGCCTTTTGGGCATAGTTGCAAATTGCTCTCCAAAATGGTTGGATCAGTTCACAATTCCACCAGCAATGCATTAATTTTCCAATTTTCCCACATCTTCTCCAACATTTATCATTTTCCTGTTTTATCATGTTGGCCAATCTGATAGGTGTGGTGTGGTACCTCAGAGTTGCTTTGATTTGCATTTCTTTAATCAATAGTGATTTAGAGTATTTTTTAATATGACTATAGATGGTTTTAATTTCTTCACCTGAAAACTGCCTGTTCATATCCTTTGACTATTTATCAGTTGGGCCAGGATCTGGTTTCTGATAAAGACCTGTGATAAAGACTCTTTGACAATCACAAATTTACAGTCACAGAGCTAACAGAGATTGGAGATCATCCACTTTACTTAGGACAGTCAACAAGTAATGTTAGAGCTGGAAGTTCCCTCAGAACACAGAGCAGCTAGATTGTTGGGCACCTGGAGGAAGAAGACGGAGAAGAGGAGGAAGAGGAAGAGAGAATGAGATTAAGGGAGGAAGGTGCCCCCAAGTGGTAAGTCTGGCAATGCCACTTCTGGTGTGCACAGCTGGCCACTATGAGTCAGGAAAGTGAGTCAGGGGCAGGAATAGAAAGGGAAAGATTCCCGAAGGGAAATAGACCTATCAGGTGAGGATCTCAGACCTCAGTCCAGCTCTACTTTTTGGGAGGCTGAGGACTAAAGAAATACCAGTCTCTGACTGTCCCACGCCTAAAGCTGGTGGGGGGTGGCAAGAAGGCAAGAGGAGCTGGAGGTCAAGAAGTCAGAGAGTTTGATCATGACTTGTCTCATTTGCATGCTGATTTTTTTCATAATTGGGGACCCCCAAGGGATAGAAAAATTGACTCTTGGTCCTGTACTATTCATTCATAAATAATAAATAATAATAAAAAACCAACCTAGATAATCCCTAGACAGCAACTAATTCAGCCTCTTCTGCCTCAGTTTCCTCATCTGAAAAATAATAATAATAGGACCTACCTCCCAGGGTTGTTGTGAGGATCAGATGAGATAATATGTGTAAAGTGCTTTGCAAACCTTAAAGTGTTATATAAATGCTAGCTATCACCATCATCATTTTAAGAACTATCAAACAACTTTCTTGCCTCCGTCAGGGACTCCTATTCCTTAACCCTTTGACTCAGTTTACATAGGATATCAGGACATAAAGGATATCAGAACTGGAAGGGCCATTAGATATCATTTATTCCAAACCTTTTATCTTTAGAGATAGAGAAACCGAGGCCCAGAGATGCCTTGTCCAAAGGCACATAGTTACTGTGTTGCAAACTTAGTGCTTTTTCCACTACACCAGGTTGTCTTCCAATATCGTAGATGAATGTGCTTTATTCATTTAAAGACCCTGACATACCACACCAATCCCACATCCTTATCCCCATCATTCTACCTGGCTCCCCAGTCTGAATCTTCTTAGCTTCCCTGTAAGAAAATAGATCCCAATATGCAGTGTCAGCCCCAGCCTCTCATCTCACCCCTTTTCCAAAGAGAGAGCATGGAATAATGTTAAAAGCACTGGACTTGGAATCAAAAGACCTGGGCACTTAGCCTCTCTGTGCCTCAGTTTCCTAATCTGTAAGGGCTGGGCCAAGGTCCCTTCCATCTCAAACATTCTAAGTTCTGTGTTCTAATTCCTCTTCCAACGCTGACCTGTGCCTCAGAGGAGTCAGCTCTCAAACCCAGATTATCTGATAGGAAAAACTGATGCCCCTATGCATACTGCCCAATCTCCCGTGTCCTCCGTGTGCCTTCCTCTTGTCCCTCCAGCTGAATCCAGACTAGATCAAGGAAGGCCAATGAGAGGATGGAGAGAAGATGAGGCCCCTGCTGATCTCATCCCCTGGAAGAGCTTAAGGAGTGCCCACCCTCTTCTCTTTTTATCAAGTTCTTCACTTCCCTTCTATCTCTCCCCTCTTCCCTGCTCTTTTCTCCTTCTGGGTTTAATCTACTACATCTGTCCCATTGCAGGAGGGGATCTTTCCCCTGCGGAGTGAAAGTTACTGGCAGGCCAGGGAAACAACAATTGAGTCCTTCTTTTCTCTAGTCACTCCAACCATTCTACTCTTTCCCCTCCCTCCCCAACCCCCAGTACCTGGCTCAGCTCAGTGTTGGGTAGCAAATTCTTCCAACATTGATGCTGGGGCTCACAGCAGGTAAAGAGATAAGACAGGAGGAAGATGCAGGGGGTGATGTGTGAACCAGTGGCTCTTGCCCCTGGCCTCCACTCAGATGTGTGCCCCCTGCCAAGTATAAAATAAGGCAACTTTAAGAAAAACTGATGTCGTGGTTTCTCCAAGGCTGAGAACTAACTAAGCCTCAGCTCCAGCCAGCTGCTGTGGGGAACCCAGCAGCAGCCGGTGCTGTCCTAGGGGTTGAATCGGTGGAGGGAGATCTGTCTCCAGAGTAACCAAGAAACAGGAGCCATCCCTGTTTTCTGGACCTAGTCCTTTCCAAATACCCTTGAGTCCTCCCTCAAGTCCCAAACCTGGATTTCCTCAGACCACAACAACTACTGCAACCCTGCTCCTTGAGGACTATAGCAGCCTCATCCGGGACTCCAGATTTCCCAGTCCTAGTACCTCAGTTAACCCCAGCCTCACCCCAGACCCACAGACCCAGGGAACCCAGCCGTCCCATTCTCTTTGGCAGGGCCTCAATGCTCACACCGTTCTTCCTCACCCCCAGCCCCATGAACATCAGTCTCCTCAAGACTCCCCCCGCCTGTCCACCCCGCTGCAGCCCCCCAAATCTGGGTCCTTCTCCCTTGTGGGCATCCACAGAGTTGGTATTCCTTCCTCTGCCAAAACTCCTTCAGACATGCCCATGCCAGCCTCGCCTTCTACTCTAGAGCCTCCGCCCCCCATCCACCAGACCCCCTAGCCACAATCTCCCCAGTCCAAGCAAACTGATTTTCCGTCTCCATGAGAACCTGGTCTCACCCCCGATCCCTCAATTGTGCCTGAATCGGTCCCCGGGCTCAGCCAAGGTGCGTGCGCGAGGAAACTCAGTCTAACAATGAACAGCGGCGGCATCCAGAGGTGGTCCAGCTACAGCTCGAAAAGGAATGGGGCGGGGCCTTTGAACTGCTAGGCACAAGGATGCCTTAAGTGTCTCACCTGGAGCTAGGCGGGGGAAGGAAAAGGGGAGGAGGCTAAGAAGGATAGGACTGGGAAGTGGGAGGAGGCGGAACAGAAGAAGGAGGGGCTGAGATTGAGGGACATTCTCCAGGTGTCAGGAAGGAAGCACCAAGGAAGAAGGACACGGAGAAACGAAGGAGAAAGAAGCCAAATGTGTGTTGGGGAGTGGGGTGCGGATTGAGGAGCTCTGGTGGCTCCAAGGACCCCCGCCCACTCTCGGCTCAGAACAGGAAGGGATTCTGTTTGAGAGGGGAGAAGGTGGGGAGACTCGGACTATATGATCTCTCAGATCTTTTCCAGTCTAGGTCTATGATTCCATGAACTCTCTGAAAGAAACCAAAGTGGAGAAGGGCAAGGACTTTGCTCAATGTTAAAGTCAGAGACAGGAAAGGAACTAGAATGTTATTGAGTCTCAAGAGAAGTGGATCGGGGGTATCTAAGTGGTGCAGTAAAAATAGAGTACCTGGCATCAGGAGGACCTGAGTTCAAATCCATCTTCACACACTTGCTAGCTGTGTGACTCTGGACAAGTCACTTAACCCCTAATTGCCTTAAAAAAAAAAACACTTGATTAAGAGCAAGAAGATCTGGGCTTGAATCTTGGTTCTGATATTTACTGCCTGTGTACCAGTGTGATTAATGTGCTGCCTAGCAAGAGGGGTGAAAAGAAGACCAAGTCATTTGCCTGTCTGAGCCACTACTAGAGGACTGGACTGGATGGACTGCTCCAAAGTCCCATATCCTATAGCATCTTGACCTAAGATGTATTTTTTTTCTTCTTTTTGAATTGGAATTTAAGCTCCTTGAAAACAAGGAATGATTGTGTCTTATGTAACTGAATCCCTAGCACCTAACACAGTGCCTAGCACATAGTGAGTAATTAATAAACTGCTTGTTGATGGATTGATTGAGATTGGTGTCAAAACTATTATCCATTTAACTGAACAGGAAACTGAGGCTCAGAAAGGTCATAGAATCATGGACTTGGAACTGGAAGCAACTTTAGAGGTCACTTAGCTCTTCCACTTGCAGATACTGAGGTCCATAGGAGGGAAGGCTCTTGCTCAAAGTCACACATATGTGGCACAACAAAGATCTGAGCCCTGATTCTCCAACTCCAACCAAAGCTCTTTCCCAGCTCCATATTATCCTCGTTTGACTTGGTGCATGGACTATACAAAGAAGTATTTGGAACCATAATAAAGCTCTTCTTCATTCCCAACCCTACCTCTGCCACAGACCCAAAAGAGGTTTCCTGGCATTATTAATATGTGCACTTATAAAAGTCATATAATTTAGGGTCCCACTTAAGGGACTGCCTGACTTACCTAACATTAATCTTGACTGTCTATGGATTGCCTCAGAGGAGGGGCTGAGTTAGGCCAGGACAGACTAGAGTAGGGGACTCGGACCCGGGATGAAGGAGGCAAAACCCAGGGGAACAGAGCCCAGAGCTCAAGGCAATTAGTCAAGAATGCTGTGTTTGCCCTAAAATGGCCATGGCACCCAGAAGGTTTAAAGGATTCACCTAAGATCCTTCAGGCAGTAAATGGGATTTGAAGCCAGCAAGTTACTTTTCCCTCAAGGGCCATGGAATCTTACAACTAGAATTGGAAAAGATCTCAGAGATCATATAATCTAAATTCATTTTGCACATAAGAAACTGAGGTCCAGGGCAGTTATATGATTTGTCCAAGATCACACAAGAAATGAGCATCAGAGGAAGGGTTTGAATCCAGATCCTCTGGCTCCAGAGTTACTGTTTTTCCCACTGTAGCGTGCTGCCTCCCTCTGGATCTCAGTTTCCCCTTCTATAAAATAGGTAGAATGGCTCCTGCTCTGCCAACTTCTTTTGTCTGTTGGGGGGACATCTCTTTCAAGATACCGGAAGATCTTGGACACAATAATAATAGTAAGTCAAGGGGCAGCTAGGTGGTGCAGTGGATAAAGCACCAATCATGAGTCAGGAGGACCTGAGTTCAAATCCAACCTCAGACACATAACACTTATTAGCTGTGTGACTCTGGGCAAGTCACGTAACCCTGATCACCTCACAAAAAAAAATAAATAAACAAGTTGTGTTTTGATAGTGCTTTAAGATTTATACAATATTTTCTTCAGGTGGTGTAATGAATAGAATGAAGGGCCTGGAGTCGGAAAGATTCATCTTCTTGAGTTCAAATCTGTCCTCAGACACTTACTAGCTGTATGACCCTGGACAAGTCACTTAAACCTGTTTGCCTCAGTTTCCTCATCTGTAAAAATGAGCTGGAGAAGGAAATGGCAGACTACTCCAGTATCTTTGCCAAGAAAACCCCAAAGGGGGTCCCACAACTGAACAATAAGAAGCACAAACATCCTGCCGTCTCAGACACTGGGGGGTTAGGGGTACTCCCCCTCTCTTCCTCCTTAGATTTCCATTTTACCAATAAAGAAACTAAGGCTCCTAGACTTAAGTGACTTGTTCCACGTCACACAGCTAGAAAGGAGACATTATTACTTTGTTGAATTCAACTTAATTGTATAGAAAAGTGCTTTGGAAACTACAAACCTCTGTGCAGACAGAAGATGTCTCCATCCTCACCAGCACAAATCCCTACATATACAGATTGCAGCAAAATCTGCTTACTCCAGGGGCAATGCCCAGAAACTGTCAACCATGAGATCATATGGAGCTGGGAGGTACCTTAAGGATCTAACTCCTTTCATTGAGTTGTTGTTCAGTCACGTCTGATTCTTCATGACCCCGTTTGGGGTTTTCTTGGTAGATACTTGAGTGGTTTACCATTTCCTTCTCCAGCTCATTTTACAGATGAGGAAACTGAGGCAAACAGGGTTAAGTGACTTGCCCAGGGTCACACAGCTAGTAAGTGCCTGAAGCCAGTTTTGAACTCTCAAAGATGAGCCTCCCTGATTCCAAGCCCAGTGATCTCTCCACTGCACCACCAGCTGCCCTTTCATTGCAAAGAGACCTGAAAGGGAGAAATGATGCGCCTGAAGTCACACAGCAAGCTAACAAAACAGCAAAATTTGAACTCAGACTTCCTAACTAGTGTCCTTGGGTGTTTCTTCCTTTCTCTTCTGTTGTGCGACTCTGTCATGGGTAAGCCTCATTCTTTGTTCCTCCCTCATATTAAAGACACCTTTAGGCTGGTTTATGCCTCTCACTCTCTGTCCTACTCTTAATTCCCTTCACTTCCCAACCCGTGACTCCCAAGACAATGTCTCTCTCCACCTCTGTCATAGCAGCCTTCTGACACTGGCCACACTGCTTTCACCCCTTCTTTCTTTTCATTCCTCCAAGGCACCTCCCTGAGCCTCCATTTGAGGAAGCACCCAAGCCAGCCATGCTCACTTCCAACCTGGACCAGCCCATGACTCCTGGGACTGCTACTGTTTCCCTTCCCCAGCATTACCCATTCCTAATCTCCTCCCTTTCAAATGCTTTTGTGTATTGCCTTGTCTTGAATCCTAGCTCCACTATACCTGTCTGACATTGGTGAGTCATTGAGTTTCATCTATTAGGCGAGTGGTTAAAAGAATTGGCAGAGACATGAGACACCATCCTGTGTGACCCATCCCTGAAAAGGTAACCCCTCTACAAGTGGTCCCTCAGACTTCTCTTAAAGACCTCTGATTGAGAAGTGTATGTGTGGCTGTGTGGGTGATGATAATGGGAGGGAGATTGGGGAGATCAACTCTATCTCTACAGGCAAATGATTTGTCAAATCCTTTTCCAGGTGTAATTCCTGTGCAAGTTGTCCAAGCTGACTCAGCTGCTACATTTTGTGATATGAGTGGTTTGGAAATGTAACCCCAGTCCCAAAGCCCATTGTTAGGGGATGCTTTCCTTAATGGTGGAGATCAAAGTCCCATACCTATGTCAGGGATGGAGTAGAGTTGGAGACAGAAAGAGAATCCTAGATCTCAGACATTCGTCTCCACCAATAAGGAGACAGTCCCACACCAAGGAACTTTACGACTGGGTTTCAGAAGGTGTCAACCAAAAATAATATCACAAGTCCATGAGACATGTGTTGCAACTGTATTTATTACAATAGAAAGGCACACGCATGTGGGATCTCCCTACATCAGGGACGCCAGTGAAGCAGGGAATGCCAGGGTGTTTAAGTTTCAGGGAAAAGGGGAAGTCATAAGGGAGGGGAAAAGGACCAATGCCCTCCCAAAGGGGAGGAGAAATCATGAATAAGCAGAATGGTAAAAGCAGTGTTCCTTTCCCTTGGGAATTGCTAGACCATGAAGATGGGATAGTCTGCTTATCTACAAGGGTCTCAGTTTCAGGAATATTTTCTCAGTCTGATGCAGACTGATTGGCACCTGTCTTGACTCCCAAGGGCCTCTTGCATATTCCAGGTCCAGTATTTCTGGAAAATATGGTAACTCAAAAAGACAAATTCAAGGGACCCTTTAACAAAGAAAAGCTACCAGCCCACCACCAAAAGTAAAGGACATAGGCCTAGAGGCCAGGAAGTATCCCCTGAGTCCAAAAGCTGGACCCTAACATAATTCAGGCCACTGAATCTTAGCATCAGAGAACAAAAGAAACATATATTCATACATGATTAAAATCACAGAATCTTAATAATATAGACTCTTAGAATCACAAAATCATAAAATCTTAAAACCTTTATGTAGTACCCCCACCTCAGACTTACCCCTCTAACTCACACACTGGCAGGTTGAGGCTTCAGAGAAGTGACCACAACCTTGGGTTATAGAGGTGACCCTATGGGTACCTCTCCTCCTAAAACTGCACTTCATGAGCCTCTTCTAATGAGCTTTGCCCTTGATAATTAACCAGTAAACTCCATTAGCTTTTAGAAAATGAATTTATAAACTAGTATAGCAAGAACAGTAGTTAAAAGGCATTTCTCCCTTAAAAATTTGGGGTGCACTCTCCCATGAATATATTCATAGTCTATGGGAGGAAGAGTGGGCATTAACTTAAAGTAAAATGATAGTGAGATTCACATGCAGGGGATGCAAAGGCCAAGGTAAACTCATAACTCTGGGAAAGCAGGGTCTCTACATCCCTCATTCTCTAAAGAATCTTCATGAAGTTCACTGCAGGGCAAGGCACCAGCATTGCTGATGGATGAGATGCTCTGATGCAAGGTTGGGCTTATTCCTCTTAGGACAGAGTGTATTAGCTTGGTGGGTTAATCTGTTTCTGGGCTAACCCAAGCAGGTTGCCTGGTTGCTGGGATGGCTCAGGCAAGTTACTCTCCAATGGGATGCTGGACTAGACTATGCTGGTTACTTATCTTCGGGTCTACAGCTGAACCATTGGACCTCTCAGAGGGAATCATATCTCTGCTGCATAGATCAAGGCACTGGACACCCTGGGCTCCCTCCCACAGGCATCAGCAATATTCACCACCTCCAATCTGTGGCTTGGCCAGGTGTCACAGATCTTTGGAGGGTTTTAGTTTGCAAAAGCAATGACACCTTTTTTAAATAAAATTTTTATATCTTTTGCTTTTTACAACATCAAAATTTTTGCAGTACCCTCTCCATTCCCTTCCTAGAGAGCTATCTCATATAACAAATAATATTTTAAAGAAAAAAAAAATCAGCAAAAATTATCAGTACATAGAAAAAAATCTGAACATATATACAATGTACCACATCCATGGACCTTACAAAAGAGTGGAATAAGTGTGTCTTCTCATTTCTCTTCTTTGAGCATCATGCTTTCTCTTTGTAACTTTACAATATTCCCTTCTGATTGTTCTGTAGTTGCTCTTTCCACTTGTATTGTTGTAGTCATTGTGTATGATCATTTCTTAGCTCTGTATCACATTGCATAAATCTTCCCATACTTCTCCATATTCATCATGTCTGTCACTTCTTATTACACAGCAATATTCCATTACATTCATGTACTGCAATTTGTTTAGCCATTCCTCATTTGATAGGCATCTATTTATTTCCAATTTGCTACCACAAAAAAATTACTGCTGTAAATATTTTATATAAATATACATATATATGGGCAGTGACCTCGTTGGGGTATAAGCCTAGTTATAAAATCTCTGAGGCAAAGGTTATGAACACCCTTAGTCACTTTATTTGCATAATTCCAAATTGCTTTCTGAAATGTTTGTACTGATTCACAAATCCACCAACAATGCACTAGTGTGCCTATCTTTCCACAACCTCTCAAACGCTGAACATTCCCATCATTTGTCTTCATTGGCAATTTTCAAGGTATGAAGTAGAACCTGAAAGGTGGAGAGAAAAGAAAGGCAAAGCATCCCTTGTGGTCAGTCACCCCTAAAATGTGACCTGTGTTCTCAGTGTCTCCTTCTAAAGACAAAAAAAATCAGTGCTCCGTTAGCTCCAACAGTTTACCGATGTCTGTACTCTCCAAGTACGCAGCACAAACTGGTTGTACTTTACTCTGGACACATTCAACACAAATTGCTCACATATTATACATGTCAGGATGCAGAAAAAATCTATTTTTTTACTAGCACAAGAGTTCTCTCCTGACCCAAATATCCAGTCAATGGCAACCAATAGCTAGCATTTATATAGTGCTCAAATGTTTGTAAAGCACTTTACAAATATTATCTCTTTTGATCCTCACAGTCACCCTGGGAGGTAGATGCTATTATGATCCCAATTTTACAGTTGAAGAAATGAGGCAGGTAGAAGTAACTTGCCCAAGGTCACACAGCTAGTCCATGTCTGAGGCCAGATTTGAACTCGGATCTTCTTAACTCCACAACAAAGGCTCTATCTGCTGTAACACCTAGCTGCCTCATACTATACTTTCATTGCCAGAGCATGCTTGGGACAGCACCAGCTGCTTCCTGATGCTACATGTGGCATCAGAGAATCTGAGCACTATCAGAAATCTTGAAAGTCATATAATTCAACCTATTTGAGGGGCAGGGTCAGAGTGAGAGTAGGGACAACAGGTAGCCATAGGATCAGTTTGGTATCAAGAAAAGAATGAGGAATTTATCCTCAAAGGACCCATGATTGGATCCTAATTCTGTCAGTTACTGTGTGACCTGGGTAAATCATTCAGCTTCTCTGGGCCTTAGCTCCTCATTTCTAAAACAAGGGGGTTGGGTTTGACAATTTCTAAATTACCTTCCAAATCTAAATGAGCAATCTCATAATCTTATAAAGAAATGTCTAGTACTCAAAGCTACCTCACAATGGAAAGGGCTATCTGGTGAGTAATGAGTTCCTTTGGCCGGATTTCTTCATTTAGTTGGACGACCCCATCCACTCATCCTCCAACCTCAACTGGGGGGAGTGAGCCCTACACTAGATAGGAGTTTGGACTACATCACCAAAACTCATGCACATTACTGCTAGCAAAATGTTTCAGGAGATAAAGTGTCTCCTTGTAAAGATAGCTGCCTCTAAGGCAACTAAATGGTGCAGTGGAAAGAGCCCAGGTCTTAGAGTCAGGAGGACCTAAGTTCAAATCAGGCCTCAGACACTTGACGCTTACTAGTGTGTGACCCTGGGCAAGTCACTTAACCCTGATTGCCAAAACAAACAAAAAAAAAATTCTTATTGGGGCAGCTAAGTGGCACAATGGATAGAGCACCAGCTTTGGAGTCAGGAGGACCTGAGTTCAAATCTGGCCTCAGACACTTGACATTTACTAACTATGTGACCCTGGGCAGGTCACTTAATCCCAATTGCCTTACAAAAAAAAAAAAAGATAGCTGCCTCTGGAATTCAGGTTTGGACCCAGCCTCTCCCACTTACAAGGATTGGGACCTTGGTCAAGCTACTCTACCTTTCTAGCCTTCCTCATCTGTAAAACGAGTGAGACAGACTAGCTCACTTCTAAGGTCCTTCCAGCTCTCAATCTATAATCTTTTTGCCCCTGAAGTCCCTTTTAACTCAAAAACTCCATAATTTTATAATTCTATGCTTCTTTGGTTTTATTCCATGCCATTCAATTGTACAAACATCTATTAAGCACCTACTGTGTGCAAAGCCTTCCATTAGTTGTGATTCTATTGGCAAATGGGTCTGTATATCCCAGAAGATGGGAGCAGGGATGGGCAAGCTAGACCGCCACAGGTCCATGATACGTGTAGATATAATGTGACTTTGTCCACACCCACATTTTTAACACTCCTAGATTCTACTTTGGACATCACCTGTCACAGTGATTAGTCAGATTGCTATTATTGCAGTGAAGGATCTCACAGAGTAACTCACAGGGAGGGATGCAGTTTCTGAACCTTGCTGAGGGTGGATAGATGCTTTTAGGAGGCAGCTTGGTGGCACAGGGGATAGAGAGTTAGACCTCAGGTCAAGAAGACCTGAGTTCAAATCTGGCCTCAGATGCTTATGAGCTGTGTGACCCTGTCACACACTCACTTAACCTCTACCTGACTCAGTTTCCTTATCGGGAAACAGGGATGATAATAATGGAACCTAGTTCTCAAGTTTACTTTGAGAATTAAATGTGATGATACAAGTGAAGTGCTTTGCAAATCTTAAAATGCTATACGAATGCCAGCTATTACTGCCTGGCTCTCTGTCTCAGAGAATCTATAGCCTATGGCTCAAGAATAGGAGAAGAAGCACAGCTAGGTGGCACAGTGGAAAGAGCACGGCCCTGGATTCAGGAGGACCTGAGTTGAAATCCGGCCTCAGACACATAACACTTACTAGCTGTGTGATCCTGGGCAAGTCACTTAACCCCATTGCCTAGCCAAAAAAAAAAAAAAGACTAAGAGAAGAAGGGGCAGCTAGGTGGTGCAGTGGATAGAGCTTCAGCCTTGGAGTCAAGAGGACCTGGATTCATATCTGGCCTCAGACACTTGACTCTTACTAGCTGTGTGACCCTGGGCAAGTCACTTAACCCCAATTGCCTCACAAAAAAAAAAGAATAGGAGAAGAAACTTTAGGGATAAACATCTCCTTCAGATGTAGTCTCTGGATCATTTCTCTGATTTATTTTAGGGAGGATTGATTCTCTTTAAGATCCCAGAGAATCCTTACTGTCAATTCCCATCCCAGGCCATCTCCCAACCTGCAACAGCGAAGATGTGATGGACCCTTTAGGGCCAGGTACAGCGCAGCAAGTTTTCACACTCCCTTCTTCCTTAGCTCACAATACCACTTGGTAGATTGGAAGTGGAGTGGGGGAGCAGGGAGAAGGAGAGGAGGGGTAGGACTTGAAGTCCTGATTCTGGACACACGTGATTCATTGTTGAAGGGTTTGCACTTGAGATGGGGAAGAGTCCCCTGATGGCTAGAAGCAGCTCCCCACTCTAAAGTTTCCGTATGATTAACCACAACAAAGAAGGGAACCTTACTGCGCACATGAGATCCACAGGCACACATTGATAGAAAAAAAAAACTTTTAAAAGCAACAGCAATAACATAACTACTATTACACTCTCCTGGTTTTTGTTCAGTTGTGTCTGACTCTTCGTGACCCTATTTAGGGTTTTCTTGACAAAGTTACTGGAGTGGTTTGCCATCTCCTTCTCCAGCTTATTTTATAGATGAAGAAATTGAAGTAAGCAAGGTTAAGTGACTTGCCCAGGGTCACACAGCTAGTAAGTGTCTGAGGCCAGATTGGAGCTCACAAAGATGAGTCTTCCTAACTCCAGGTCCAGCACTCTATCCACTGCACTACCTGGCTGCCCCTACTCTCCCAGTAGGTTGTTACCTAAAATATCAAGACGTAGTTTGTGGGACTCAGTAGGCATTTTATATTTTACCTCAACTCTGCACAGTCCAAAAAATTCCCTGTGGATACATGTATTCTTCCAAGCCAGATCAGGGCTTGACCATCAGTGGCTGTCTTGAAAGAAGAAAGAGGTCCTCTAGTGATGCTAACCTCAACTTAAAACCCAGGAACTCTGAACTCTTAAATGTTCAAGATTACCTCTAAGGCTGGGTATTTCCACCTTGGAATCACTGTTGGGTCGCCTAGGATCAGAGAAGGAAACACAAAGCAGAAAAAGCAGCCAGGGGTCCCAAGCACCGGATAGCTCACCTGGCTCAGTATCTTTTCTCACTGCCGCATAAGAACAGTAGCCATGCTGCCAGAATGGAGGCCACCCCTCCCCAGTCCCTCATGGCAAGTCCCAGAATTACAGTTACATGGATCTACCTAGAGAGTTGAAGGAAGAAAGCTAGAAGACAAGGTTACACCTTTTGAAGATCCACTGAATGGCTCTTCCTGCTCATTGATAAATAAGGAGATATAGATATATATATAGATAGATAGATAGATATAGATATATATAGATATATATATACACACACACATATACACACACATATATACACATACACATATATATACACATGCATATATATATAATATACACACATACATAAATATGTTTATTGCATATATAAAAATATAAATGTACACACATACGTATGTGTATACACACACACACACACACACACACATACATATACAGGGTATTCCAAAAGTCTTGGTGTAGTTTTAAGTTATTAAAGCTTATCTCTTTATCTCTATCCCTTTAAGTGGACACAATGGATAGAGTGCTAAATCTGGAGTCAGGAATTTGAGTTCAAATCTGGCCTCAGACACTTGCAGCTGTGTGACCCAGCTTCTCTCTGCTTCGTTTCCTCAACCAGAATGGGGATAATTATAGCACCTACTTCCCAGGGACTGTGAAGATCAAATTACATAATATTTATAAAGTACTGAGTGTGGTACCTGGTGCATGGTAGGCATTTATTAAATGTTTGTTCCCTTCCCCCTTACCTTCTCTCTTTAGAGCTACAGCTATGTGATAAATACTGAAACTGAGCAATAAACACACTAGGCCCAGAATGAAACCAGAAAAGAAGGATGGATTGGATTGCCTTATGGGAAATTACAAAGTTCTTTCTTTCTTGATAGCTTTGAGATCGAGTCTCCCTGTCTTGTCCAGGCCAGAAGAGCAGTGGCCAGCCTGTCCCGTTGTTGATTGGTTCAGAAGGTACATAGTGGGAGGAAATAGATTGCAACATATAATGAGAGAAAAGAATTAAGCTGGAGACGTAGAATAGGTAGTATGGAAGAAATCATCCAGGAAGTATATGATTATAAAAGAAAATGAGCGGGTCGTTCAGCAAGAAGGAGGAAGAATCTAGGAACAGCCCCACATGTTCTGTTGATGAGCTATCAGGAGAAAATGAGGAAGCCTCACAGTTCACTGGGTGGACAGCCAGTGGTGAACTTGAGGCCTGGCCAAGCATTACACAATATGGACAGGCATGGGTGGAGTGTGACTTTTATCAATGGAGGAAATACTCACATTAATGAGATTAGAGATTCATATGAAGATGGCAAGGGTGGAGAGCGGGAAGAGTTGGAAGGTATGCAATTTAATACACATATGTATCGCTTAATTAAGATCTTCTATGTAGTACATTTACATCAGACATCTAGGTGGTACAGTGGATAGAGTGCCTGGCCTAGAGTAAGAAAGACTCATCTTCCTGATTTCAAATCTGGCTTGCGTGATCCTGGGCAAGTCAGTTAACCCAGTTTGCCTCAGTTTCCTCATCTGTCAAATGAGCTGGAGAGCCCGTATAGTATCTTTCCCAAGAAAACCCCAACTGGGATCATGAAGAGTCAGACATGACTAATCAACAACGTGGCAAACACTGTGCTGAGCAACGGAATACAAAGACAAAATGAAGACAGTCTCCGCCATCAGGGAAATTGCATTGTACAGGGGAAAGGCAATACAGGAAGGAGAGTCAGGGGCACATGCATGACATTATCGTTGGTGGTCCTTCATTCTCGGATGACCAGTGACATCAGGAGGGTGACATTTTAACTTGCAGTGAATTGGATTTAAGTGAGGCGGAGCTGTGCAAACTCGTCAGCCTCGCTCTCTCTTTCGGAGTCATCAGAGCTCAGTATCAAGACAGCATGATTTAGAAATGGCTAAGAAGTGGTGAGGAGACCCGATTCCGGGCAATATAAGGCAAAAACCCATCGACCAGAACCTAGGGTCCAGGGCAGATTCCTGGGTTCTGGTGGTAAGAGGATGAAGATAATGGTCACAGAGCAAAGAGTAAGGTTAAGTGAGAAATGGCTCACAAGAGTTACCAGCCTGGGCTGTAATATACTCCTAAAACATTCCACCCTGTGACTGTTACCATCACTACTTGGACACAATCTCATAACAAAGATACAACAGTACGACTCTTGTAACAGATAAAACTGCTGTTCCGCAGCATTAAGTGACATCCTGGTCCTTACAACCCTCTTTATGTAAAAGCAACCTATCAACATGATTGTGCCCTTGGTGTGTAATTTTGGCTAGGTCAAGAATTGGGTTCCTTGAATGAAAAATTAGCAATCTTCAGGTTGAGAAGAATTGTATATTCCTGTTAAGTCCTAGCATAAACAATGTTTCACTTTTTACAAAAATTGCGAAGTATATCAAACTGTGTAAACATTATACATTTTAACTATTTCCTCTGCATCAATATTAGCAAGGGACCAATTGTTCCTGTGCCCAGTAAACATTTTAGTGCATCTCCAGCTCTGGATCTTCCAACTTCAAAAGCCTATTCATGCACAATATATAAGGTCATCATCATCATCATAATCCAAATCCAACTTTACTAGGAACAAGTTAACATCTGCAAAAAGTAAAACCACAGCTTTAAAGGATGTGTCACAAAAGAGAACAGCTTAAAATGAGTTGAAATGATTAAATCAGTAAGAGGCTCTGCTCGCTCACTCCCATGATCCCGTATTGCACATATCACATGAAAGCTCTGATATTATCCGCTCTGCATTCAGGTTTCCAGGAAACAAATCTCAAAGTTCATCATGGTTCATATTTCCAGAGAACAGGCAGGTTCTTCTATGGAACAAAATCACCACAAAGGATAATGAACCACCATGGTTCAGTTTTGGTACTAACGTCAACAACTCCATCTGCAAACTATAGTACAAATTCAATTTTACGTTCTCATTACATATCAGCTATTCCCAGTTCTTGGGATCTATAATATCTCAAAAAAAAAGAGCTTTCTATTCTGTGCTTTTAACTGAGAGTCTTCAAAGGTGCCTTTGTGTGGTCACTCTTCTCTTTTCTTTGGTTGTGTTCTCATGTGGGAATACATCGACCCCTTGATAACATCAACTAAGTCAGTAGAAAGTTGCTGTGGGTGGGAAGTTTGCTATCTAGTACCCTGGGTGGAGGGGTATGTGTGTCCTAAATACCCCATCCCACCCCATGTTTATTCTGTCTTAGTTACTATCATCCCATTCTCTCAACAGGATAGGGGTAGGAGTAAGGATTAGAACTGTCATTTAATTGGTTAAGGAATTCCAAGATATGAAAGGTCCTTCTATCAATTCAGGCCAACACCTTCTATGCAACCCAGAGTCTTAGAAAGTTACCTAGAATACTAGGAGATTAAGTGACTTACCCAGGGTCATACAGCTCAGAAGTGAGATTTAAATGCAGGTCTTCCTGACTCCAAGGTGAGCTCCTACCCATTGCACCACACTGCCTCTCCCCACATATCAAATTATATTTTTTTAATTTATTGAAAAAAAGCTTCACTCTTCCCTTTTGAGCAGGCACTATTTTTTCCTGCCAGAATCCCTTGTCAGAGTTTAACTGTAGCATGAGTTCAAATATCAAAGTTATTAATTATCCATGGTGGGTGAGAAAAATATCAGACTCACCCCTAACTGGGAGCTATTCCCCGTCGGTCACAATTCATCACATTTTATTACATCATTTATTACATCGCACACTTCATTCACATGTTATTGATTTTTGTTGTTCAGATGTTTTCAGTCGTGTCTGACTCTTCGTGAGCCCATTTGGGGTTTTCTTGGCAAAGATACTAGAGTGATTTGCCATTTCCCTCTCCAACTCATTTTACAGATGAGGAAACTGAGGCAAACAGGATTAAATGACTTGCCAGGGCCACACAGCTAGTAAGTGACTGAGGCTAGATTTGAACTCAGGTCTTCCTGACTCCAGGCCTGACACTATATCCACTGCACCACCTAGCTGTCCCAGCATTTTTGATATATTGATATAAATCACAATTCCAAACAATGATGAATAACTCTAGCTAGAATCATAACCTAACCTCACTTCCATCCCACTCCAACTTGCATCCTCCACCCAATTCATATTGAATAAAATCACACCTTACTTAATTCCTTGATTCACTAGATGGGGAAAAAAAAATTGACTGTCCAATATAAAGAGATGAGTCAGATTTTATTTATTTATTTTCTTTAATCCAATTTTTTTTTCTTTAAAGAATCCATGACACCACAATTGCCCAGACTTCCCAAAACCCGCTCCCTCTCCCTTGGTATTATTTTTCTTCTTTTGAAGCTATCAGCTTATCATACACCCTCGAGAAGCAAAAGATGGATTTTTTTCTTGGCAAGGTCTTTCGTACTTAGCAGCTTGCAACACACACACCCCCACAGATACACAAAACAACAATAACTTCTAAACCAAATAAATTCCTAATCAGCACATTATAACACATACACATTCAAATAAGCAAACCAACTCAAACACATAAAACACTAGTCTGCCAGGGCAACTGGAGCAGATCGTTCTGAGCAAACAGAAGGCACCCATGCTCCTGACTATACCCTAACAATTTGCCATCTTGACTCTAGACGTTCTTACTCTGGCTTAGCCCAGTTTCCCTCTTTGTTCCTTTGATTCATGTCATGTTTCTGCTCATTGCTCCTGGGGAAGTATTCAGAGAGTCTTTTGCCAGCCCTATGAGTCTTGGCCTTCACCTGGGATGATCATGACCATTCACAACTCCCCCACAAGCTACCCAGATCCACTCTCTGCTTGGGGGCATCAGAATCACCTTCAGGCAGTGGGAAAGTCAGTGCTAGTCTCAGTGTTCTCTCATATTGTTTCTCCCCTTCTTAACCAGATTCTAACTAGTGTGTTCTCTTTAATGACAGTGGAGCCTGGGGAGTTTTGCTCACTCTTCTGAGTACTTGGGTGGCTGATGGAAGTCAGCCCTTGCATTTGGTTTCCTGGGGTGAATACCTTAAGTGTAGTCCAGAAACCGGGGCTCTTGCCAGTTCTTGCTGTCAACAGATTGCTCCTATGAGATATGATGGGTTGGTTTCCCTACTGGCCCCACTCAGTTTATTCTCTCAACTCACAGGCCTGGTCTCAAATAGCCACTGTTATCCCTCTTCCCTCCTCTGTTCCTCACCGGAGAGAAAGTTCCTATTATTTCCAGCTAATGACACAATTCTCTGGCCGACAAATCCCACTCCTGGTAACATTCTATTTGGGGCTGGCAAGAAAACACCACCCACAGTATGGTTGAGAACAGGCACCAGGCTCTTATTCCTCCCAGGTGGACAGAAGGGGGTGATTCTTTCCTCCTATTTCTTTTTTGTTTTCTTTTTAAATTTTCCTTCTTAAATGTGATCTTAACAAACACGAATCAACCAGAACATTTTATATACAAATAAAAAGAGGGAAGAGTATTGTATGTGAAACTTCAACAAAACTTTGCAGCTTGTCTGTCCCATTCTGAACTTCTTTCTCCTCTATGTATTTACAAGTGTTTCATTGATGCATTTTTCTTTCATTTTTTCAAATTTTTTTGCATCACTATATCTCTACATACCAATCCTCCCCCTAGAAATCCTCTCTTCTATTTTTTTCTTTTATTAATCTGTCTCTCCCACCATCTTCTACCTCCATTGAGCAAATTTCTTTAAATATAAAAAGGAAAAATAAAGCCTTTAATATATACATACACAGTCCAGCAAAACAAATGCCCACATTGGCCATGACTAAAAATAAATGTTTTTCTGCATTTTAAGTTCACCTCTCTAGCAGAAAATGACCACCATGTTCCATCCTCATCTGTTTGGACTCATGGTTTATCTTCTCATTCAACAAAGTTATCAAACCTTTCAAAGCTCTTTTTTTATCTCTATAATATTGTTATCATTGTTTAAATTGTTCTCCTAGTTCTGCTTACTTCACCCTGTACCTTCCAAGGTCCCTTTGAAACTATTCATTTCCTCATTTCTTGAGGTACAATGATATTTCATTACAGGCATGTACAATTTGTGTAGCCATTCCCCAATTGGAAGAGGCTCCTTTATTTCTAATTTTTGGCCACCATGAGAAGAATTGCTATAAATATTGCTGTGCATATAAGTCCTTTTCTTCTTTCTTTGATCTTTATGGTATAGCCCAACAGTAATATAACTTTATCAAAGAGAATGGGAAGCTTAGTAACTTTCTAGGGATGGGATTCAAATTGCATTCCAGAATGAATGGACCAATTCATAGCTCCATAAAAAGTACCTGTTTTCCTATAATCCTTCTAACATTCATTATTTTCCTCTTTTCTCATTTGCTATCTAATGAGTGTGAGGTGGAACCTCAACATTCCTTTCATTTGCATTTCTCTAATTGTTAATGATTTTTATATGATTGTTGATAACTTGTATTGTTTTTTTCTTGACAACTTCCTATTCTTATAAATAGACTATTTATCTATTGGGGAATAGCTCTTAGTCTCATGAATTTGAATCGGTCTTTTATATGTTTCAAATATGAGTCTTTTATCAGAGAAATATACTCCAAAGATTTTTCTCCCAATTATGTTTCACTTCTAATTTTAACTACGTGGGATTTGTTTGTACAAAAACTCTTGAACTTCACTGAATAAAAATTGCCCATTTTATCTTCTTTGATCCTCTATCACTTGTTTGGCCAAGAAGTCTTCCCTTATCCATAGATACAAAAGTAATTTCTTCATTTCTCCTCTAATTTGTTAATCATATGTACTTTTAAATCTAAGTTACGTATCCATTTGGAACTTATCTTCGTGGATGATATAAGCTATTGGTCTAAACTTAATTTCTGCCAGACTGCTCTCCGATTTTCAGAGTAGATTTTTGTTTGTTTGTCAGATAGTGAGCTCTTCCTCCAGTAACTGGGCTCTTTGAGTTTAGCAAACACTATGCTACTGTGATTATTTACTAAAGTATGTTGTGCACCCAATCTATCTATTCCATTGATTGACTTCTCTCTTTTTTTAAAAAACCAATAACAATTCATTTTAAGGATTACTGCCTCATAGCATAGTTTGAGATCTGGACTACCTTCTTTCTTACTTTTTTTTCACTATTGTCATTTAGATTTTTGACCTTTTGTTTCTCCCTATGAATTGTGTTACTATTTTTCCTTCCTCCCACTTCCAAAGCTTATGTGGCAATAAAAACAGTGTTCTCAGCACAGAAATAAAAACAACCCACACATTTGGGTATCCTTGGCTACATTCTCATGCAATGATACCCTCAGGGTATGTGTCCGAAGCCATCTAATCCAGGCTAGTATAAAACATGGCTGCTTCTGACCAATCTCCCTCTCCTCCCTGTCTCATCTTGCTTTTCCCATTTCCACAGTAAGCACACATCCCAGAATTGTGTCCCATGGGCTGATGCAATGTTCCATGCATAGAACAGTGGTTTTATACCTGGTCCCCTATCTCTCCACCCCAATTCTCCCTTCGTACTCCCTTCAAGAGGGTGAAAAGAGCACCGGCTCCAGAGTCAAAGGATCTGGGTTCAAATGCTGACTCCTGGACAAGTCAATTACCCTCTTACAGCCTCAGTTTCCTCATCTGTAAAATAAGAGAGATTGGATTCAATGGTCTCCTGAGATCTCTTCTAGCCCTAGAACTGTGATCCTAGGAGCTAACCTTGGAGCATCTGACCTTGGAGCATCTGACCATCTCATTTGGTTAAATGACTTATGTTTCTGAAATATGCTATTGATCTCCATTGGTTAAAGATCTAAGTCTCTGGGGCTTAAGTATCATATTGGTTGAGGGGGCAGAAAGGGGGATGGCCAGGCTTGTAGCTTGCCTTGAAAATTAAGACATGTGGAATACATATGAGACCTTAACATGATCTTGCAGGTACTTATTATCCGGCAGCTAAAGTATAGTGTGCTAGACTGGGTGTCAGGAAGACCTGAGTTCAAATCCTGATTCAGACACTGTCTGTATGACCCTGAGCAAGTCACTTAATCACTCTCAGCCTGTTTTCTCACCTGTAAAATGGGGATAATAACAGCACCTACTTCACAGGATGGTTGTGAGAATCAAGTAATAAGTAAGCAACAGTATCCAACTAATCTCTATCCATGTGTATGTATACACAATTTAATATATTTCTGGTTTTCATTTTGATTCAACAAATATTTATTAAGTGTCTGCCATCTTGCGAGACACTGTGCTAGGCATGGGAATACAAAGATTCCTAAACATACAGCTGTTGGGTTTTCTTTAACTATTTCCCTCGGTTTCTGAATGTACATGTCCCTGATGCTTGCTAAGGTTATCCTCTCCAGACAG
The DNA here is from genome assembly GCF_003287225.1 of Phascolarctos cinereus. NCBI lineage: Eukaryota > Metazoa > Chordata > Mammalia > Diprotodontia > Phascolarctidae > Phascolarctos > Phascolarctos cinereus. Next base: position 650,636,569 of record NW_027555847.1, read on the forward strand.
AAAGAGTGACCATCACTTTCATCCGAACACATTCAGCATAAGTCTCCTGGTTCCTAAACACCAGTTGTCACCTTGAGATGGCAGTAGAATCAGAAACAGATGATAGACATTGAAATAGCCTCTGTTCTCAGAGGGCTTACATTCTACTGGGGGGCAGGAAAGGTATTGCAACCTATACAGGACATACAAAGCAGTAAAATGTCATTTGAAGGGGAAGAGGCTCCCAACTGCTGGGGGGGTCTGGAAAGGCCTTGCAAAGTAGGTGGCACCCGGAATCTAAGAGTAGACTGCCTATGTCAAGGCACGGAAGTAAGAGATCCCGTAAGCAGGTCATGTACGGAGAAGAGTCAAGAGGCCAGTTTGACTGAAATAGAGAATTCATGAAGGAAAATGTTGTGAAATAAGACAAGAAAGGTAAGAGACAGCCAAGGCCATGCTAGATCCAGCTCTTACTAGTTTGTGAGAGCTGATTTTTAAGTTTTCAGTGTGAGCATTTACCTCTTAGAAATTGGCAAATGCTACAAATCAGGGCTTGATTTATTGCTTTGTTGATTGTCTAGAATGAAGAAAGTGATGAAGAAAATGTTAATAATGCAGATTAAGTTTAAAAGTGTGTCATTTATACTTTTTCCTAGAAAGCTGGTTGTTAAACATTTACCAGCATACCCCTAGGGGAGCCATATTATGGAGGGCTTTAAAATGTTGGTTTGGTGGGTTTTATTTTATCCTAGAGACAATAGGGAGCCACTGAAGACTTTGGAGCAAGACATATGGATGGTCAGATCTATATTTTGGTCACATCCACTTGGCATCTATGAGAAGGGTAAAATGGATCATGGAGAGATTACAATCAAAGACAAAATTAGAAAGTCCAGATACATACAATTACATTAGCCCAGAATTGAGGTGATGAGGATCTGAGCGAGGGTAGAGGCTGTTTCACTGGAGAGAAAGGATCAGATATAAGAGACGTTGTAGACATAGAGTCAACAACATTTGATGACTGATTATATGTGGAGAAGGCAGGTTACCACTTAATTAACGGAGGGGTGTAATATGTATATTGGCCACTAGGTGGTGATGCAACCACATGCAAGTAAGCATCCCTCCCGCCTGCCTGCTCTCCATCCTAAAAAGCGGTAGTAGTGGCCCCAGGTTCTGTATATATCTAGAAGTGTGACCTAATATAAGCTAAACAATGACCAAAGTGAGAAACACACCTCATTTTTTCTCGGAGTCCCCACTTCTCCACGTTTGGAAACTTCCCCTTTGATTCACAGCCCCTCATTTATGAAATTCAATAATTTGCTTGGTGGTCAATGTGATTATTGAAACAATAAGGTAACACAAAAAGCAGCATAGCCGTCCAAAATAGAAGGTAAAGAATTACTTGAATAGCACTCTTCAAGGAAACTGCTGCCTGGAATTGACTCTCCTTTCCCTTACACGTCCTCCCAACTGATAGAAAGGCAATCTGTAGAACTCACCAAGGTCCCTTCAGCATCCACATGCGGGAACACGGAGGAGGAAGGGGGAGGGGAGGCATTCGGAAGGTTTGGGTCAGCAAGCTCTCTAAGGGGAACAGGAAGGGCAGACTGCTGAATGTTATCTCATCTCACCCCCGGCTGGTGAGCATCTCTGAACTCTTAGCCATGAAACTTCTCTAGTCAGTTCCAGCCCCACCCTGCCTATTCCCATCTCTACACTGGCCCCACAACTCTTCGTGAGAGGTCCGAGTACTCATTTGACTCGTCCAACTCAGCTACAGTTCTGATGCTAGTAGAGTTCCTCCCCACCCCCATCCAGTCTAGCTGGTCAGAAGGGAAAATCCCAAATGGATGCAGATGGCCATCTCTCTTGTCCTTCCCAAGCTTGTGAAACTTATGGCAGTGCAAAGGAAAATGGAAACATAAGGACTCTGGGAAATGTATATCTGCATGTTTCCTGCCTTTGCCATGGTTGCCTTTCTTTCCCCCGCCCTCCCCCCACATCGACAACTCCTGTGAAACATTAGAAAAGCCCCATTACAGATATGACCCATCCCCAAGTACGGGGCTTTCTCCTCATTGGTAGAAATTAATGCCTTGTGCCTACACAAGGGGCAGGGCAAAGTAAGAGTGGGAGAAAGGAGAGCCCCAGGCTCTTCAGGTCTCTCCTCAAACTTTTTCAAGTCTTTTTAGTTTATTTGGGTCCTTCAGTCACTTCAGGCACTTTTGTCTTCCATCTTTAAGAGAAGAGACAGAAGATGCCAACTGCACTTCAGGTTGCTAAAAGACAAAAAGACTATAGAAAGAAGCCAACAGAGATGGCAGTCTCCATCGTGTCCCTATAACCAACTTGCTAAACTAGAGACTTCAGAGAACTTCCCTTGGGTAGGATCTCTCTCTCTCTCCCTCTCTCTCTCTCTCCCCACCCCCACCCCAACCCTGGTTCCTTTTCTCTCTTTGTAGAGTTCTCATGGTACTCCCCTTAAATGTAACTCTGTATTGAACTCCAAGGATCAAGGCCTTCGTAGAATCTAGAAATGACCCTTCTTCCTGTCCCAAATGGTCAAACGCCTGGGCAGAACTTCCTCCTTCAGGGGCTATGTTTATGTGCCTTCCTGTGTCTGTGTCTATATCTGTGTCCTTGGTGTGTCCTCTGGATTCACTGTCTGCCATAGGTCCAGTCACTCTGATAATACAGTCAATGGGAGAAGAGAGAAGTATAATGCTCTCTCTGGGCTCAGTCTCCCTCCCTCTTGCTGCTGTCTGGCACAGGCTCGGGGATTTGCCTTCTTGAATCACTCCAGAGTATGAAGTCTTCCTCTCCCAAATTTGATCTTCCACCACTAAATTAGCCATTTTCATTACACATGGGCCTAAAGGTATGTTTGATTCTTTCAGCCAGTGGCAAGATAATTCTTACACGGTATCATTTCCCTTCATCCAATAGCTTAAAGTCTATGTTTCTTTTTAAATGATTGAGTTTTTCCACACATCATGATGAGGCAATAGGAAAATTAAAGCCTAGTTTATTCTGTTGGTTGATTCATTGAGGTGGGGGTACTGAATCTTCTTTACTCTCCAGCAAAGCCCCTCACCAATTAAACCTTTACTGTCCTCAGCAAATCAACTGGAGTGCTTTTGGCATTCAAAGAACCCGTGACTATTAATTGAGTTTGGCATTCAAAGCCCTTCATCACCTACCCCACCCAACTTTTCCAGTCTTCTTACACTTTGCAACCCGTACCCCCTTCCCAATATTCTCTTCAATCCAGTGACACTGGCCTCCTTGATGTTTCTCAAACAAGACATTCCATCTCTTGGCTCTAGGCACTTTCTCCAGCTGTCTTCCATGCCTGCAAATGGCCTCCCTCATCATGTCTGCAATCCTGGCTTCCTTCAAATTTCAGCTAATATCTTACTCCCTACAGGAAGCCTTTCCTGATCCTCCTTAATTCCAGTGCCTTCTCTCCACTGATTCTTTCAATTTTTTCTTGTTTATACCTTGTTTGTACATGGTTGTTTCAGGCAATAAGGTGGTTCAGTGGGTAGAACTCTGGGCCTGGACTCAGGAATACCCAAGTTCAAATCCAACCTCAGATACTTCTAGCTGTATGACCCTGCCCAAATCACTTAACTCTGTTTCTTCATCTGTCAGATGAGCTGGATAAGGAAATGGCAAACCACTTCAGTATCTTTGTCAGGAAAACCCCAGAAAGGGATCACAAAGAGCCAAACATGACTAAAAAATGGCTAAACAACAACACATAGTTGTTCACATGTTATCTTCCCCATTAGATCATGAACTCCTGAAGAGCAGAGGTTTTTGTATTCCAGTGCTTAATACAGTGTCTGGCCCATGGTGGGTGCTTAACAAATGTTTATTGACTGACTAATTTAAAAACAAATGGTGCTACATGTCAGACAAGCAAACTGAGACTCTACTTGTAAAGGCACTAAAGCTCCTTTATCTCAGGAGTGGGGTGAAAAGTGAAGATAGGAATGGGCCCACTAGGGCGAGACATCCCAGGCATGGCGTCCACCAATCCACTGGAGCAGATGTAGGTTACAGCCCCCCACATCTCAGCTTTTCTGTGCACCTGAAATCCATACTATATCAGGCTTCGGTGAATACTGTACTCTGTTAATCACAGAAGAAATCTTGTGTACAAATTTGGTCCTGCCTTTATCTTGTCTTCCAGATATCCAGCCTAATCATCACTAGTCTCAGCCTATCCTTTGTTCAACCTCACCCTCCCCTCCCTGTGTCTGACCCCACACTATCAACCAATCCTCACTCCAAAGGCTCACAAATGTGTCTAAACTCAGACCCTCTTTGGGTCAACTTCAGTCCTTCCCCTCTTTCATCTCAACTGTGTCTCAGTCTCAGGTCCTCCTGTTTCCAACCCTGAATCCTCTTCTGTCCAACATCAGGCCAATGTGTGTTGAACCTCAGACCATCCTGAATCCAAGTAATCCAGTCCATCCTTGAGTCCAATATGTATCTGGCTTTAGTCTATCCTTACCTTGTATCTGGCCTCACCTGGCCTATATCCAACAGCTCTTCCCAGGTCCATCCTCTGCCTAAGAAATCCTCAACTTCCACTACTCCTAAGTCTAATCTCAGTTCTTTCCATGTCCAAACCTAGCCTATTCTTTGTCCAGCTTCATGTATTTGAACTTGGTCCCTCTTCTGGCCAACTTTGGTCCATCCTAGGTTTAGCCTTAGCCCCTGCTCTATCTGACCTTAGAATCACCAATGTATCATCTCAGCCTATCCAGGGTCCAAACTTGGCCTTTCTTGAGTTCAGTACCAGCCCCTTTTCTTAACAATCTGATCCTTTGAATGAACAACTTAGCTCTCAGACTGTCTCCATGTCAGGAAAGTTCCCTATTTAACCTCCAGATGGCAGCACAGGCCACTCTTCTCTGTTAGCATTTAGGACTAAATACAATCTGCTTATCCCAATGGTTGTGGGTTCTATCCAACACTAGAGGGTAAAGTGTCAGGAAAAGTGTCCAGCTCTTTATGGTGAGAGTTTGTGAACTTTGTGTAACAACGTTCTCCCTTCACTTTTTTTTTAAACCAAAAAAAGTTGTGGGGCGCACACACTATTTTTTAATAATTTTTAATAATTTATGCAAAGAAAGGCAGTGACTAGTACTTAACTCCAACAAAGTTAATAACTTATGGTAACCAACAAATCTTAAACGAGCAATAAAATAGTGTTTTATTTATTTATTTGATTGAAAAATTATTTATTGATGAAAATTCTTTACAATTTTCATATCTAGAATATAAGATATTGCCCATAATAATAATAATATTAACGTGATGAGTATGGTTTTGGTCAGCACAGAGTTTCTCAGAATGTGATGTTATTGCTGATATTACTCCTCATGACTCCTTCCAACTAATAAAGAATATTATTTTGTCTTTATAACAGGAACAAAAGAATGTCCTATTCTCAATAAATAAGTTGTAATGAATAGTACTACAATTTCTGTCGCTTTTTATCCACCTGTTGTCAAAATATAAGATTTTCCATTTCAAGCATTATGCTCCCACATGCTCTTGCAAAAGAAGTCAATCAAACCATTTTTTTTTTTTTGTTTAGGCAGTGGGGTTAAGTGACTTGCCTAGGGTCACTCAGCTCGTGAGTGTTATGTGTCTGCGGTCAGATTTGAACTCAGGTCCTCCTGAATCCAGGGCCGGTACTCTATGCACTGCACCACCTAGCTGCCCCCAAACCATTCTTATTGAACTGGAATATGACCAAAAACATTTGTCAATGGTGGATGAGCTCTTGAACCATTCATGTTTAAACGTACCTGTTTTCAAAATAAAATATAATTTCTGAATATTAGTAAAGTAATTTATAAGTAGATTTTTACTTTCTCCTATTCCATTTTCAGAGCAAGTATTTTTTAAATTTGAGGTATTTTTAAAGTTTTATTTTACAAATGTATCATCCAGATTTTTAGCTTTTTTCATAAATGTAGTCACTTTATCTTCCTAAATCAGAATAGGAATTTGAGGATTTTAATTGACTTTATTTAAAGTAGCCAGTTTTTCAAAACTAGCCACTAAATACTCAAGTTTCAGTAGGATTTTTTGTTACAAAATGAATCTACTTCATCTTTCTTGTTATCACCAAAAAAAAATTCTTATTTCCTTTAGCTCAAACACCTTTTGAAGTACTTGGACAAAAGAAAACCATCACATCTTGCAATAATGTAAGAATATCCTATGCTCTGCATCATTATAGCCATCAAATTTTGTAAAAATGACATCTTTTTAATGTAATTTTTAAAATAAAGTTGATCCTTCCAAAAACTTGAAAAACATCATGTAGCTCCTTGTTTTTATGTTTTCATGTAAGTAATCATATGTGAAGTATTCATGTATCCAAAATGCAGGAAGGGTCACATTTTAATAGTACTTATAGTCCTACATTTCATGACAGCAGTTGAGTCCTTACAGTCCAGAATCCAAAATAATTCTCCCTTATATCATTTTAATTTTTTTTAAAGTCAACTCAAGAAGTACTGTAAGTAATGAAAAGAAATTTGGCAGAAATTCAAAATGGATGCTTGACTTGAATTGAAAAAGTCACACTGTGGAAGGAAGGAAGGAAGGAAGGAAGGAAGGAAGGAAGGAAGGAAGAAGGAAGAAGAAGGAAGGAAGGAAGGAAGGAAGGAAGAGGAGGGAGGAGGAAAGAAGAAGAGGAGGGAGGAAGAAGGAAGAAGGAAGAAGGAAGGAAGAAGGAAGGAAGGAAGGAAGGAGAAGGAAGGGAGGAAGGAAGAGGGAGGAAGGAAGGAAGGGAGGAAGAAGGAGGGAGGAAGGGAGGGAGGAGAAGGAGGGAGGAAGGAAGGGAGGAGGAAGGGAGGGAGGAAGGAGAGGAGGAAGGGAGGGAGGAAGGAAGGGAGGAAGGAAGGAAGGAAGGAAGAAGGAAGGAAGGAGGAGGAAGGAAGGAAGGAAGGAAGGAAGGAAGAAAGGAGGAAGGAAGGGAGGAAGTAAGGAGGGAGAAGGAGGAGGAAGGAAGAGGGGAGGAAGGAAGGGAGGAAGAAGGAGAAGGAAGGAAGGAAGGAAGAAGAAGGAAGGAAGGAAGAAGAAGGAAGGAAGGAAGGAAGGAAGGAAGGAGGGAAGGAAAGGAGGAAGGAAGGAAAGGGAGAAGGAAGGAAGGGAGGGAGGAGAAGGAGGGAGAGGAAGGAAGGAGGGAGGAAGGAGGAAGAAGGAAGAAGGAGGGAGGAAGGAAGGAAGGAAGGAAGAAGGAAGGAAGGAGGAAGGAAGGAAGGAAGAAGGAAGAAGGAAGAAGGAAGAAGAAGGGAGGAAGAAAGAAGAAGGAGGAGGAAGGAAGGAGAAGGAAGAAGGAAGGAAGGAAGGAAGGAAGGAAGAAGGAGAAGGAAGGAAGGAGGAAAAGAGGAAGTAAGGAGGGAGGAAGAGGGAGGAAGGAAGGAAGGAGGAGGAAGGAAGGAAGGAAGAAGGGAGGAGGGAGGAAGGAAGGGAGAAGGAAGGAAGGAAGGAGGAAAGGAAGGAGGAAGGAAGGAAGGAAGGAAGAAAGGAGGAAGGAAGGAGGAAGAAGGAGGGAGGAAGGAGGGAGGAAGGAAGGAAGGAGGAGGAGGAAAGGAAGGAGGAGGAGGAAGAGGAAGAGAAGGAAGGAGAAGGAAGGAAGGAAAGGAGGGAAGGAAAGGAGGGAAGGAGGAAGGAGAAGGAAGGAAGGAGGGAGGAGGAAGGGAGGGAGGGAGGAAGAAGGAGGGAGGGGAAGGAAGGAAGGAAGGAAGGAAGGAAGGAAGGAGGAAGGAAGGAAGGAAGGAAGGAAGGAAGGAAGAAGGAAGGAAGAAGGAAGGAAGGAGAGGAAGTAAGGGAGGGAGGAAGGGAGGAGGAAGGAAGGAAGGGAGGGAGGAAGGAAGGGAGGAAGGAAGAAGGAAGGAAGGAAGGAAGGGAAGGAAGGAAGGAAGGAAGAAAGAGGAGGAAGAAGGAGGAGGAAGTAAGGGAGGGAGGAAGGGAGGAGGAAGGAAGGAAGGGAGGAGGAAGGAAGAGAGAGAAGAAGGAGGAAGGAAGGAAGGAAGGAAGGAAGGAAGGAAGAAGGAAGAGGAAGGAAGGAAGGAAGGAAGGAAGGGAGGAGGAAGGAAGGAGGAAGGGAGGAAGGAAGGAAGGAAGGAAGGAAGGAAGGAAGGAAGGAAGGAAGAAGGAAGGAAGGAAGAAGGAAGGAAGGAAGGAAGGAAGAAGGAAGGAAGGAAAGGAGGGAAGGAAAGGAGGAAGGAAGGAAGGGAGGAAGGAAGGAAGGGAGGAGGGAGGAAGGAAGGGAGGAGAAGGAAAGGGAGGAGGAAGGAAGGAAGAAGGAAGGAAGGAAGAAGGAAGGAAGGAAGGAAGGAAGAAGGAAGGAAGGAAGGAAGGAAGGAAGGAAGGAAGGAGGGAGGAAGGAAGAGGAGGGAGGGAGGGAGGAAGGAGGGAGGGAGGAAGGAGGAGGGAGGGAGGAAGGGAGGGAGGGAGGGAGGAAGGGAGAAAGAAAAGACTTATTTAGCACCTTCTCTGTGCCAGGCCCTTTACAAATATTATCTCACTTGATCCTCACAGCTCTGTGAGGGAGGTGCTACTGAGTTCTCCATTTTACTGATAAGGAAACAGGCTAAGTGACTTATCCAGGATCACACAGTTTAGTTAGTGTCTGAGGCAAGATTCATATTCAAGTGTTCCTGAATCCAAGTCTAGAACTCCACCCGCTATGCCAGCAACTTTTGACCCTTTAATGGATCCATAATATAATTGCTCCCTTCATTAAGAAAACTTCATTAGTTTTCATAATGAAAACCCTCTATGCCTTTCCTTCCTGTGTGATTCCCACCTGTGCTCTTCTGCAAATGCTCAGAAAGACCTGAATTCAAATCCAGCCTCAGACACTTACTAGCAGTGTGACCCTTGGAAAGTCATTTAACCTTTATTTGCCTTAGTTTGCTCAATGGTAAATATACATACATACATACATACATACATACATACATATACACACATATATGCATGTATGTATATATGTATGTGTGTATATGTATATACACATATATACGTATATGTGCATGTACATATATGTGTGTGTGTACACACGCATATATACATATATGTGCGTGTGTGTGTGTATGTGTGTGTGTGTGTGTGTATGGAGATAATAACAGCTACTTCTCAGAATCAAATAAAATATTTGCGCCTGGCACAAGTAAGTGACTAACAAATGTTCGTTTCCTTCCTTACTTCCTCCATCAAGTCTCCACCCAACATACAGGAGACCTTCCCTTGCTCGGAATCGATTGCAAACACCAGGGTAACACCCTGGTAGATATCCTTCCATTTCACTCTATGCCTAGATCTTAGAGCACTGAAACGAGTGTTGGATTTATAAACTGGGAGCCTGGGCCTTACCTTAGGGATCTTAAGAAAAGTTACTACTCCTTTGCAAAACAAAGGGTTGAACAGCTGATCTACAAAGCTGTTTCCATCTTTAATCCTATGCTAGTATGCTGAGCAAGGTCCACAGCCCGCATCTCTGGATCCTCTGCTACCCCACCCAGGGGCCTCCTTGTTTGTCTTTCCTCTCCACTTTTAAACTCGATTCCCAATCATCCTTGTCCCCTACACTGAGAGTTTACGCAAAGCGACATGAGTCCTTTCTATCACCTTTTCCTCTTTTTGCCAAACAACTAGTTATTGAGTTCAGCTCTTCATCAGTATGGAGGTTAAGTATACCTCCATTTCCCCATCTATAAAATAAAGAGATAGGAGTGAGTTATTTCAAAGGTCTTTTGCAAAGCTATACACTATGATCCTATAATGCTAGGCTGTGGTGGGGAGGAGGGGAGGACCAGCTCCATAGAGGTTAAGATATTTGGGACAGGAGACCAGAGAACAGAATATTTCCACCTAATCACCACAGATTATAAATATTAATGGACAGAAGTTTGGAAATCTATGTCCACAGCTTTTCATTATTTGCAATTTGAATATAAGGAATAACTCCCCAAAAAACTGAGAAGGCCCACAATGGAAAAGGCTGCTTTGCAATGTATTGAGTTTCTTGAGATATATTTCATATAAGGCTAGATGATCACTGTTAGGGGATATTATAAAGGGTCTTCCTCACCTAGGTAAGAGATTAGCCATAATGTCTTCCCAACATCTCTTCCATCTATAAGCATCTGTGATTGGGTGATACCAGCCAAGACCAGCTTTCTAGTGGCACACCAAAAGTGCTTCCTTCCATCAGAACTTTTCTTACCCAGTCTCTGATGTAGGCAATGCCTCAGACCTACTCGGGAAAGTGGACCCTTCTATTGTCATTGCACCAGAAAATTACAGATTTTCAGACCTAAAAGGGACCTCAGCTGTCATTGAGTTCCAACCTGAGCAGGAATCCCTTTTGACAGCTGGTCATACAGCCTCCACACATAGCTCTACACAGTGATAGGGAGCATATGCCCCCTGAGGCATCCCATTCCACTTGCACATACATCAAATTGTTAGACATTCTTCCTTACATCAAGCCTAGCTCACCCTGTTTAAAACTTCTAACCATTGCTCATAGTTCAGCCCTCTGGAGCCAAGTAAAACAGATATAATCCTTTTGATCTTTTAAATCTGATCCTTCAAATACTCATAGAGAAATATCATATTAGCCCAAGTGTTCTCTCTTCTAAACCATACATAGCAAGTTTCCTTTACTGATCCTTATATGTGTAACATGAGCTGCAGCGGTCTCTCCCACAGATTATAGACACTGTTACTACATCTTTAAGAAGCAATTGAATAATGAAAAGCTGTTGATTTAACTTTCATTCTGGAAAGACTGTTACATGTCATGGCTGGAGGAAGACTGTGAGAAGAGGGAAAGAACCTAGTCCTGAGAGAACTGAATTTGACCGTTATGTTGTGAATAAATAAAAGAAGAGAATTCCCGAGAGACTTTGGCTGCTATCCTCAGAACCGAATAGTCGGATTGTGCTCCAGAAGTGAGAAGTCAAAAATAGCAGTGATCATTAGAAATGACTGGCTGGAACCAATCTTCCAGGGGAATGTTATAAGCAATTATTTATGCCTTTGTTTCACTGTTGTTACACTGTTAATAAGATGTATAAGCAGTAACATTCATTTTTACTTAAACCTAGGAAATTAGAGGTTTTGATATATAGAAAGGGACGACAACAATATTTAGAAAACAGGTTGATCCAGTTTATTGTTATTGCTAGTTGTTCATTGTTGTTGTTGTTGGGTTCCATATTGCCACTTCCAGGCTGTCCCTCTACCTCCATCATCCAGTAACCTCTCTTCCTCTGAGGTTCATGTAATTCATATTTACTAGTCAAACAAAATTGTGGTACCTGTTATTTCCTGACTTCCAGGATACTTTCCCTCTTTCCTGAATGAATCCAGTGCTTGGCTCAGTCTTTCTCTCCTCTTCAACTCCTACCCTCGTACTACCATGCAGATGCTCCCTCAAGCACCCAGTTGGTTAGCTTCTTCATTTCCCATGACCCACTCCTGCACTCCACCCCAGATACACAGAGAGATAGTCATACCCTTAATCTTGTCATTACCCACAAACTTTCCACTTCTTTGCTCACTAATGCTAAAATTCCATTATCCAATCACAATTGATTGTCATTAAACATCTCACTCTGACTGGAAACCCTAAGCCCTGTTTTTTATGCTCCATACAGCCTTCAAACCCTCCACCTCTCAGGTCTTTCTCAAGCCTCCTCATCTTGACCCCTTTGTGAATCACTTCTACTCTGCAATATCCTCTTCTCTGGAGTCACTCATCCCCTTTCCTATCACTCATCTTCTCATTTCAAGCCTCAGCCTTGGTTTATTCTGATCATCTGCTGCCTTTGTTCTTATTCATGAGATACCAAACAAAGCTGGAGAAAATCATGAAACCATGCTCACTGTCCATTACAACTTTACGTTACATGTTCTCAACTGGACCCTCACTCCAGCAAAGCAAGCCTTTCTAACCTCCCTAATAAACTCACTATCCCATTCACCACAGTGGCTTTTCCAAAATTTTTATCTCTCCTCAAACCTTCCATGACTTCCTCCCCCACACTTTCAGTTAATAAATTTATCTCACATTTCATTGAAAAAAGTAAGGCCATTTCCCAAAAGCTCCTTTTCATGCCTCCCCTCTTATTTTAATTCATCCAGATGCTTTCTGTTACTATGTCCTCCTTCAACCCTGTCTCACGTAAAGAGGTAGCCCTTCTCCTTACCAAGGCAAACCTTTATATACATAAGTGATTCCATGCCATCCAGCCTTTTCCAGTAGTTTCCCCCCTCTATAATTCCTACTCCATCACTAAGCTTCAATCTCCTTGCATCTAATGGCTGCTTCCCTATAGCCCATAAACACACCCATGTCAGGCACATCCCCAAAAAAAACAACTCTCATTTGATCTGTCCTTTCCCACTAGGTATCATTTCATATCTCTCCTCCTTTTTGTGGTTCTACCCCTTGAGAAACTTATGTACAATCAAGGCCTCCACTTCCTTTCCTCTCGCTCTCTTCTTATCCCTCTACAATCTAACTTCCAGCCTTATCATTCAACTGAAACTGCTCTCTCAAAGTTACCAATGATCTCTTAATTTGCAAATCTAATGGCCTTTTATTAATACTCATCCCCCTTGATTTCTCAGCAGTCTTTGGCTGTCAATCATCCTTTTATTTCTTGAAACTCTCTTCTCTCTAGGTTTTCACGACATTATTTTCTCTTGGTTCTCCTCCTACATGCTTGACCACTCCTTCTCAGTCTCCATTGCTGGATCTTCATCCAGCTCATACTCACTAACTGTGAGTGTTCCCCAAGGCTCTGTCCTCTACCCTCTTCTCTTCTCCCTCTAGACAATTTCATTTGGTGATCTCATCAGCTCCCATCAATTAAACTAAGAGTGGGGAATCTGTAGCCTCAAGGCCACATGTGACCCTCTAGGTCCTTTAAGTCCTCAAGTGTGACCCTTTGACTGAATCCAAAGGAGCCACACTTACGGACTTAAGATCTAGAGGGTCACATGTGGCTTCGAGGCCACACGTTCCCCATCCTTAGACTAACCCATCCTCTCTATGCTAATAGAGATCTACTTATCCGACCCTAATTTCTTTCCAAAACTCCAGACTCTCATTTCCAACTGCCTATTGTATACCTCAAAATAAAGCCCTCTGTACAGACATCTTAGACACAACATGTCCAAAACTGAATTCATTATCTTTCTCACCCCTTTTGAATGAGAATGGGAGATTGTTCTCATCAAGAAGGGAAAATGAAAGGGTGACATTAAAGCAGATTCCCTCAGCGATCAGGGTTAGAGTGGGACAGGGACCTCACAACATATTTTGTCTGGGAAAAATAGGCAATGGTCTAGCTGCTGCTGTAATCTTTGCCAGAACAGCCCCCTGACTCTGTTCTCATCCTACCATTTTATAGCAATAAGCAATAGAACTAAACTTTGCCTTTACCTCACCCAATAAGGAAGAAGGAAATGTGTAAGAAAGAATAAGTGTGTTCAATCTGGGGCAACAGCGAACTCTAATCCGCAGCCACATTCATTCAGAAAACCAAGGTATAGAGGGAATTAGCCTCAACATGTGTATTGGGCTCCATTGGGACTGTAGGAAAGGATATTGGCTTCCAGGTGAAGCAAACTCTGTACCCCAAGAAGCCACCTTGTAAAAAGTGAATTTCCCAGCATGGGAAGAGACAAAGACAGCTTTGAGGTCCAGCCCTCTGGAGAGCAGTCATCAATCAGGAATGAGTCAGAAATCAAGCAATAGTATAAGGAAGAAAACATAAAAATTACCAAAGATCTCAGGAGGAAGAAGAATCAGTTAAAAAAAACAAACAAACAAACCTTGAGAACAGGCAGATAAAACAACAGAGAAGATACTAATAACAGAAGAAAAGAAGGCCTCCAGATCATCTCTCCAAATAAATATTGCGAGACAAAGGAAAACGTGGATTTCCAAGAAAGCATGGAACCACAGCAAAATGTCCCCAAATGGTTCCAGAGAAAAATAAGAATTGGAAAAAGGAGAACTTTAGTCTACAGCAGATATAATTGTTAGAAAAAGCTTGAACCTGTGGCAGCAAATGCATCCAAAAAACAAGAAGAGAGAACATCTGATTGGAAATGCAATTACACGAAGGGAAAGGCAATCTGAAAGAATAAAAGCAAAAAGAAATAATGTTAAAAGAATATACAATCTCTATACAAGTAAAATATATTGATCTCAAAGATGGGTTATATAAAAGCACCTTAGGAATTATAGGTCTCACAGAAAAAAGTCAAAAACATGAACACCATAATGCAAGAGATAATACAAGAAAACTGCTCAAAACAACACAGAAAACAAGGTGACAATAGAAAGAATTCACAGATTTAGTCCAGAAAAATACTCTGTGCTGCAAATCCCAAGATGCATAATGGTTAAATTTAATGATTCCGATAACCAACAACAAAGTCTATAGAGAGGAAGAAAATTTTTCAAATACAAATGAAAGGAAAATTAAATGACAAAAAAAAACCTATTCTTAACCCACCAGAGACTGCAGAAGAAGAGTAAGTTGCAAAGAGCAAAGGAACCTAAGATACAAACCAAGATGATATACCCTGAATACTTGAGCCTACATATCAATTTTAAAATACAGGCTTCAATAAAGGAGAAACATTCAAAAAAATTTTGAGACATGAACAGATAACTTGCTTTGCAAACATCTCAGAGAACAGAAAGAAAGATATACAAATAAAGCCACCAAGGAAGGCATAAGTAACAAAAGGGGGGGGAGAAAAGAAAAATGGGAGGGGGAACGTAGAATGAGAAAGAACCCTATGGAGTTAAACACAGCAACTACAACCACAAAATAACAGAGCTACTATTAAAAGATTTCTTTTAAGTACACAAGGAGACACAGGGCAAGGCAGAACTCAAATAGAAGTGATGGTGGAGGAACAGGCCTGAAACAGCATAGACTAAAAACCTCAAAGCCTACCTACAAGTGAGTAAGTGGTTTTTGTGTGTGGCTAAATTACAGAAAATGAGAACATATAAAAAGGCAGAGGACAGGTAAAAGATAGAAGGGAATATGCCTTGATCAACTCAAAGGTTAACAGTGAAGTGAAAATAACTCTTGCTGCCTCTCAAGAAGAAGAGCTAACTAACCTGGGAACAGGTAAGAAATCAAAGAAAAAGATTAAAAGAGGGATGAAGAAATGGAGAAATCTCAATTTAATGGAGGGAGAAAGGCTGAAGAGAGAGGAGGGAGTAAAGAACACTCCCATGGGAAGGGAGAGAGATATTCTACAATAGGAAAATGGCCTTTATAATGGGTATAAATCTAGGAAATTGGAGCTTAAGGAGTCCCCAACCTCATAGAGTGGCTTGCCTTCATGGTCAGCATTCTGCCTCAGGAGGAGATAAACCAGATCTGCTAGAGGCAATTGACATCCAGAAGAGAGGGACAGCATGGACATAGAAAAAAAAAAAGATTTCATGTCAAATGATCATTGGGAAGGTAAAGGGTAGTAATGAATCATATAATCATGGATAAAGAAAAATTTCTTCCATGGGGCAATACTTCTATCTTCTCTATCTCCTGCTGGAATTGATGCTTCCAAACAAGGCATAAGTTAAAAAGAAATGAAGGGCAACATTTAGAAGTCAATAACATAGAAATTCTTTAGAAGAGGGAACTCAAAATATTATCTTAGAAGCTTTAATTGCATGCAGATGGTAGAGATTCAAAAAGGAATAAATAGGTATAAGGAACAAAAATTTTAAAATAAAGGTCTATTAATGAAGAGAATAATGGGGGGAGGGTAATTCATATTTAGAAGAAGGTGAGGGAAAAAGAGAAAAAGGAATTTTATTAGACAACTCAACTGAGAGAAAAAGAGGGGAAGATTTAGATAACTAGATAAATGAAAGATAAAGGAAGTAATGTCACATAAAATTTTTGTTGTATATTCTTCATTCTTGAAAAGGAACATGACATCAGGAGAGTGATGCCATGACTCACAAGTGAATTGGATTTAAGTGAGGGAATTGATTTAAGTTACCAGACTCACTTTCTGCTCCAGAACTATCTGGGTACAGTGGCAAGATATAAATCAAGATGACTGGAGATGGCCCTGAATGCAGTGGGAGACCTTGGCCTTTTGAAATTAAGGTCTTTCCCAGGTCTCAGTTTGACTGAGGCAATGCTCATTCTATGGTTAAGGCTAGGTAAGAAATTAGGCAAAAAATGGACTTTTTTACCTAGTCCAAAAGAAATCAGTCTGGGAGGGGAGGACCCTCAAAGTTTCTGGCCAAAATAGAAACAATTGCTATTTATACTCACTCTGCGCCATCAGGGCCCAAACAATGACCAAGTAAGGCTTGGGCTGGAACCTATTGTCAGCCAATGAGAGCCAGAGTGAATTCGGTTTAAGGCATGGTCCTTAAGAAAGAAATCCTGCCTGTAAACCCCAAGATATCTTGCAAGGTTTCAGTGATCAAAATTTATATCCCTTTGGGCAGAGCACCCACAGATAAGGGTATGGCTCCCTATTTGGACAGAGGGAGAAGAGGAAGGGAGAGAAGGAGGGAGGGAAAAAGGAAGGAAGGAATGAACGAATGAAAGAACGAACAAACGAACGAAAGAACAAAGGAAGGAACAAAGGAAGGAACAAAGGAAGGAAGGAAGGAGCTGCATTGCCCAACTGTAATTGGCTAGTTGGGTCCCCAGTGGGACAGCTGCTACTACTCACAGGTTGTTGTTTGTCCTTCAGTCTCAAAGAGGACCATGACATCAGGAAGGTGATGCCATGATTTGCAAGTCAATTAGATTTAAGTGAGGGAAGGCTTACAAAGTCACCAGTCTCACTCTCTCCTCCACGGCTATCTGGGTCAAGTGACAAGATATAGATCATGATGACTGGAGATGGTCCCAGGTGCACAGGGAAACCTTGGCCTTTTTAAGTTAAGGTCTTTCCCAGGTCTCAGTTTGACTGAGGCAACGCCCATTCAGTGATTAAGGCTAGGTAAGAAAAGAAGCAAAGAATGGCCTCTTTTACCCAGCCCAAAAAAAAATCAATTTGGGAGTGGAAGACCCTCAGGGTAAAATTATAAAACTAGAGAGAAAAGGAACAAATGAGATGGGTATTTGAGGGGAAGGGGAAGAGACCTGTTGGTTGCTTTGAAAAGTAGATTAAGCAAAAATAACTGAAGAGACACAGTACTGTCTTTACTGAGGAAGAACAACAATAACAAAAAAAAATCCCAATTGAGAAAAATATGATATGAGACAAGCAGAGGAAAATATAAACCTAACTTATAACTTTAAATATCAATGGATTAAACAATCCAATAAAAAAAAAAGGAGTGACATTAGTTGAGAAAACAAAATCGTACAACCTGTTGCTTACAAGTATAACAGCCTTTGGAACATGCCCAGCTTGCTCAACATGGGGGCACCTAAAGGGACGTGTCCTGGCCATGACCAGATCTCCTGAGATGGAGGCACTCTTGGTTCCCTGTCATGAGAGTGAATATAGTCTCCTTTGATTGGCTGCCTAACCAGAATGGGCTGTGTCTTTAAAACTGGAAAGACTGGGACATTTGCTTTTCCTGACTAACATCCTTTACTGCTTACTCTTTCCTGCTTTGTGCAGAGGGTGAAGATAACAATTCATCCGCAGCAAGGACATCATGAATTGAACCCGTGAGAGAGGAAGGAAACTTCCCTTGCTCCTTCTTTTACTCTGGCTCCAAAAAATAGTCTAGACATGTTTGTCTCATTCTGCTTCACTTATCCTCAGTCTCTAGGTGCAGGCAGTGACTGGACTCAGGAGCTGGTGCCATGATGACCATGGAGCCAGGATTCTGGATAGGATAGTCAGCTAGCCAGCCCAACAGTGGCCAGGTTCCTGAGGACTAGAACACAAGAGGGTCTTTGGGTTTAAAACTGTGATTATGTTATATAGGAATTAAGCTAAACCATGAACCTAATCCCCTTCCCCTCCCTCAGAGATTGAAGGGGTATGTGAGAGAGGCAGAATAAGGAGGGAGTTATATACCACATGTGTTAGGGAGTGAGTTTGTGTATTTGTGATTATACCTTTTGAAATAAATATTCCTTTATAAGAGCTAATCCAATTGTTAGTGGCTAAATTGAATTAGGGTGTGAGGGATCCAGCCCTACACTTAAGGGAATATCACTGAGGGGAATTGGAGCCTCTGACAGACAGCCTAAAAACCTGCAAGCCTTCTTAAGGGTGCCTGAGAACCCTGGAAGAAGACTAAGGAATCATATATCTAGCTTTCCAGGAAATGAATGCCAGGATAGGCAACTGTTACACAAAAAACACACCTTCAAAGCAAAGATAAACATGGAATAAAAATGAGGGGCTGAATCAAAATTTGTTATGTAGTAAATGAATCCAAAAAAGCAGGAGTTGTAATCATGCTATCAAACAATGAAGAAGCAAATGTTTACACCATAAAAAGAAATTAACAATAGACAACAATTCAATATCAATATTAAATTTAAATGCTCCAAATGCATTGGCATCAAAATTCATAAAAGAAAAATTAACTGAATTACAAGAAGAGATAGACAGTAATACAATAATAGCAGGAAACCTAATGTCCCTCTCTTAGTTTTGAACAAATCTAACAAAAATATAAACAAAAGGGAAAATATAGATTTAAACAAAATACTGGAGAAATTAGAACAAAAAGATGTATGGTGTCTTCCCCAAGAAACTCCTAAAGAGTATAGGTATTTTTCACCATTACATGAAACTATTCCAAAAACAGATTGTGTATTAGGGCACAGAGATATGCAAACAAATGTAAAAAGGCAGAAATAGTAAGTATACCCTTTACAATTCATAATGCTATAAAAATAATATAATTTTAGGTCACAGAAACAAAAGACGTGGACTCATATGAAAATTTTTAAATGAAATATTTAATAATGAGTGGCTCAAAGATTACAGCCTAGAAACAATTAATTATGTAAAGGAAAAGTATAATGATGAAACAGTACACCAAAATTTCCCGGATGCAATAAAGAATTTCTCTGAAGGAATAGAATATCCCTAAAAACATACATTAACAAAATGGAAAAGGAGAGGATTAATGAACACAATATACATTTTTGAAAAATGTTTTCTTTTTGTTTTAACTTTTATTTTCAATTCCAAATTCTCTCCATTCTTCCATCACCTCCCCTTTATGTTGAGAAGGCAAGAAATGTGAGATCTATTATGTATATGAAGTCATGCAAAACATATTTCCATATTAGCCATGTTGTAGAAAAAAAAGAAAAAAATATGCTTTAATCTGCACTGAGTCCATCAGTTCTCTATATGAAGGAGAATAGTATTTTTTTTTGGTCATAAGTCCTTTGGAATTGTCATGGATCTTTGTATTGATCTTAGTAATTAAGTCTGTCATAGTTGATTATCATTACCCTATTGCTATTAACATGTACAATGCTCTCCTGGTCCTGCTCACTTTACTCTGCATCAATTCATATAAGTCTCCCAGGTTTTTCTGAAATCATCTCTTTCATCAATTATTACAGCACAGTAGTATTCCATCACAATCACATACTTGTTCGGCTATTCCCCAATTCGTGAACATCACTTCAGTTTCCAATTCTTTACCACCACAAAAAAAAAAAGAGCTGCTATAAATATTTTTGTACATATGGGTTCTTTTCCTCTTTCTTTGATCTCTTTGGGGTATAGATATTACTGAGCAAAAGGGTAGGTACAGTTTTATGTACCTTTGGGCATAGCTCCAAATTGTTCTCCAGAATGGTTGGGCCAGTTCACAGCTCCACTAACAATGCATTAGCATACCTATTTTTCCACATCCCTTCTCTCATTTGTCACTTTCCTTTTCTGTCATCTTAGCCAATCTGATAGGTGTGAAGTGGTACCTCAGAGTTGCTTTAATTATTCATAATTTAGAGCAATTTTTCCGTATAACTATTTCTGTATGACTAGCTGTTATTTCTTCTTCTGAAAACTTTCCTTTCATATCCTTTGACCATTTATCAACTGGAGACAGTATACACATTTTAAAAAATTAATCAATAAATAATCTAATCTAAACTAACTGTAAAAAAGGAGATATCAAAGACTAAAGGAGAAATAAATAAACTGGAAGTCAAAATGTACGTAGAATGATCAAATTAAACATTCATTCTTTGAAGACTAACATCACTATTAAATCTTTAGTCAACCTGATTAAAAAGATAATAGAAAAATCAAATCAATACAATAGCAAACAAGCAAGGTTAAATCACAACAAAACCAGAAGAAATAAAAATAATTATCAGAACCTCCTGTGAACACTCACATGCCAACAAAACTGAAAACACAAAGGAAGTAAAGCAATATTTTTTAATTTTTTTTTTAGGCAATTGGGGTTAAGTGACTTGCCCA
Organism: Phascolarctos cinereus; assembly: GCF_003287225.1. Lineage (NCBI taxonomy): Eukaryota > Metazoa > Chordata > Mammalia > Diprotodontia > Phascolarctidae > Phascolarctos > Phascolarctos cinereus. The sequence goes on from NW_027555847.1 coordinate 650,657,032, forward strand.
GGGTCACACAGCTAGTAAGTGTCAAGTGTTTGGTCTGAGGCCGGATTTGAACTCAGGTCCTCCTGACTTCAGGGCCGGTGCTCTATTCACTGCACCACCTAGCTGCCCCGTAAAACAATATTTTTAAAAATATAAAATAACCAAACTAACAGAAGATCAAATAGAGATCTTAAATAATCCAATTTCAGAAAAGAAAATAGAACTAGTTGTTAATAAACTATTAATGGAGAGGAAGAGGGAAACTCCTAGTCCTGATAGATTCACAGGAAAATTCTACCAAGCTTTTAAAGAATAATTATTATCAATACACTAATTATTCAACAAAATTGAGAAAGAAAGCTTTCTACCAGATTCTTTATATGAGATAAATATAATAGTAATACCTAAACCAAGGAAGAATATAGTATAAAAAAATATAGTACAAAAAATATATAGTACGGGAATATAGTAATATTATTAATAAATATTGAACAAAAAAATTTTAAATTAAATCCTGCCAGACTACAGGAATTCATATTATAACTAACTGGATTCATAACAGGGATAGTTCAACATTAGGAAAACAATCAACATTAATCAATCAACATTAAACAAAATAATCCAAAAGTACATGATTAACTCAATAGATGCACAAAAAAAACCTCTGACAAAATACAACATTCCTTTTTCCTAAAAACTTTACAGAGCACAGGCATGGGGAAACATGTTTAATATCATAAAATGTATCTGTCTAAAATCAAAAGCAAGCATCAGAAACAATGTGAAAGAAGCTTTCCAATAATACAGAAGTAAAGAAAAGATGCCAACTCTCTTCTTTATTATGTGACATACTTACAGAAATCCCAGTAATAGAAACAAGGCAAGAGAAAGAAATTAAAGTTGTAAAGACAGGTAAACATGAAATAAAAACTCTCCATATTTGCTGGTGACATAATAGTTTACTTAGAAAAGCCTAGGAAATCAGCAGAGATACTAACTGAAATAATAAATAGTTTCAGCAAAGTTGCAGGCTGTGAAAAACCTTCAAAACTCAATGGCAGTGGGGACAAGTAGGTGGCACAGTGGATAGAGAACTGGCCTAGAGCCAGGAGGACCTAAGTTCAAATCCAACACTTGACACTCACTAGCTGTGTGACCCTGGGTAAGTCACTTAACTCCATTGCCTAACCCCTCCCGAAAAAAATCAATGCTATTTTTATAATAGCAACAAAAACCAAGAGATAATACTAGAGAGACTGCATTAAAATAACTACAAAATATTTGAGAATCAATCTACCAAAGCACGTAAAATACTTGAGTAGATTTAATTACAAAGTACCCCTTAAAGAATAAAGATCAATCTATATAGTTGGAGGAATATTCAGTACCCATTAATGGGCCATGACAATAAAACAAAAATAATAATGTAACCAAAGTTAATTTACAGTTTTAATGCCGTGTAATAATAATAGTAATCATTAATAATAATAGCTAACATTTATATAGCACTCACTGTGTGCCGGGCTCTGTGCTAAGCACTTTATAAAGATTATTTCACTTTAATCCTCACAATGCTGGGAAGTAGGTGCTATTATTATCTCCATTTTACAGATGAGAAAACTGAGACAAACAGAAGTTAAGTGACTTGCCCAGGATTACACAGCTATAAGTGTATGAAGCTAAATTTGAACTCAGATCTTCATGACCCCAGGCCCAGTGCTCTAATCCAATTGCACCACCAAGCTGTCCAAACACACCATCCATTAGGACACTATAGCGAGAGGTGTCAAACTCCAATTGCCAACTCCTTGCAAAACTCCCGAGTGTGGCCCAAGCAGATTAAAATGTAATCGAGAAACGTTTAACAAAAGATATAAAGATACAGTACAACTTAGATGGTGTTGATTTGAAGAGTTTTTTAAGCCAATATGTGACCTTCAGGAATTGAATCTGACACCACTGTACTACAAAGCTCCTCAAGATGATAACAAGTTTATTTGAAGAAACAAAAGATTTAGAGTATCAAAGGAAATAATGAAAAAGTCAGGGATGAAGGGCCAATAGCCCTTTTACGCCTCCAACTATATTTTAAATCAGCAGTCATCAAAACCATTTGCTATTAGTTCAAAAACAGAAAAATTAATCAATGGACAAACTAGACAAGAGAGAATAAAAAATAATGGACCTCAATAACCCAGTGTTTAATAAACTGAAAATCACAAATTACTAAAGAAAGAATTCCTTATTTAATGAGAAAAATTGGTGGAAAAACTAGAAAACTAGAGGAAATCAGGCTAGGACCAACAGCTTACACTATATTCCACAATAAATTCAAGACTGAAAAAGGACCTTAATGTTAAATATCATTCAGTAAAAAATTAGAAGACAATCAAATACTATATATTTCACAACTAGGTAGAGGGATATGTTCTTAACCAAACAAGAGATAGAGGCAATTATAAAAGTTAAATAGATAACTTTGATTATATAAAATTGAAAAGCTTCTGCACAAATTACATATCTAAGATAAGCAGGCAATAAAAATAGGGGGGAAAAAAACTTCGAATCAAATTTCTCGGAAAGGGTTTGATGTCCAAGATATAAAGATAAATAATATATAAGTGTTGAATTTTTTATCTAAAAAGAAAATTCTGAGGCTTATTATTTCCAAGTGAATAATAATGATTTAATAGCAAAGCTGGCAAGTTAACCATTAAATCAGGTCAACTAATCCCTTGTAATTAGTGACAATTTGCCAGGTTTGCAGAACTTATCTTTATAATAAGAAAAAAAACCATAACACTGATTCATAGGATTTACAAGGAAGTAGATAGATTTGCAATATTCAGCTGCTAGGTATGTTAGGAGCTTTAAGGGGAGTTTCTAAGATGGGATAACTGCTAGATTCAATATTTCAGTGGTTAGAACTCATGTCTATCATTCTGTGAACGTTTTGGGGAAATATCTTTCAGTAGTCTCTTAAGGATTTCTGCTATGGGTCAACGTAGCTCACTGGAAAAAAAAAATAAATAACTTACCAAAAAGAGAAATTTATGGTAAGCTGAGAGTCAACCCCTACCTTCCAGCTGTCTGAAAACAGAACTTGACCTTTATAAAGAATTCCATATATAAGCTTAATCTTAATGATTATTTTATTTTATGTCTATAAAGATATAATTCCTATTCTAACTTATCTACTATTAAATCTTATCAAAATACCTATTCACTAAATCTATAAGCAATTTAGGCTTAAAGCAACATTTATGCCAACTTAGCTGTTTTTATGCTCGCTCTTCCTAAGGAAAGGAAACAATCCTTCAAACTAAGATAAATCAAAGTAATCAATATTAACTAATTTAGAGGTCATTCTTTACGTAAGCTTTAATAGTTTAAAATTGCACCAAGACTTTTGGGGATGTATTTATGGATATGGATAGATACATATGGAGAAGGAAATGGCAAACCACTCCAGTATCTTTGACAAGAAAACCCCAAATGGGGTCACAAAGTGTTGGGTATATCTGAAACAACTGAACGACAAAATAGATATAAGTGTATACACATGTATACATATGTATCAGTAGACAAATACATATACATATATATATATATATATATATATGTATATAACTAAACACTATTCCCAATAGATAAGCAGGAAGATTTCTCAAAAGAAGAATTACAAACTATTAATGACATAAAAGAACCTAAACTCTAATCATAGGAAAAATATAAATCAAATCAACACTGAGGTTTCACCTCACATCCTGCAAATTGATAATGATGACCAAAGAGAGAAATTATCAATATTGCATAGATTGTGGCACTATCCCACAATCTATGCAATATTGGTAATTTTGGACCTGTAATCACTATAACCATTTTGGAAAGTAATTTGGAATTATGAAAATAAAGTGAGAAAAATGTCCCTATTCTTTGACCCAGAGATTCCACTGCTAAGTTTATATCTTCAAGGAAGTCATTGATAAGAAGAGCACTAAAACACACTAAAATATTTCTAGCAACAGGTTTTTTGAATGTTTGTTGGGTAACAAAGAAAGTGAAACAAAATAACTGCCCATTAATTGTGGGACAAAAATGTAATGTAACATTACCATGCTGTAAAAAATGACAAATATGATCAACGCAGAGAAGCACGGAAAACTTATAAGAACTGACGCAAAGCACAGTAAGCAGAAGCAAGAAATTGCATATTGTGCATACAAAATGACTACAACAACATTGTTCATTGGGAAGAATAATGACAAAACAAAACCATCAAAAGTGCATGTTGTAAAACTACAAAGAACAAGCATGACCTCAAAAGAGAGAAATGAGAAGAAACACGCACCCTGTTCCTTTGCAAGGAAGGGAGGTTCATGGGTGTGGTACATGACATAAATTTTCAGACTTTTTCCATTTGTTCCATTTTGTTAAATTTTTTCTCTTCTTCCATTTTCTTTTTTTTATTATAAAATATTGATTATATGGGATATCACTGTAGAAGGGGAAGGAGAGAGATACTGAGAAATTCTGGTTATGTCAAAAACAAAAAATATAAATAAAATTTTATTTTAAAAAAAAAGCGTGATATCTGTGCTTTCAACCCTGAGGTCTGAGAAGGAACACAATGAGCAGAAAATCAGCCTCTGAGAGCCTTTTAATTTCAAGCCAGGAAGTTACATTTCTGTCTAAAATGGAAAGGTTTGCAGGATATATGTATTCCCCTCAAGATAGAGGCAAAGTTGGAGGACTCAGGAGCCCTGTTAGATAAATCAACATTGCAGGACTTTGAGAATTTACCTCCAAAAGCAGGCTGGACTTAGAATCAGGAAGGCCCTCAGTTTCTTCATCTATAAAAGTAAAAAGCCTATTTTTAACATCCTCTGAAATGGCTCTTCCAGCTTGAAATCTATAATCCTGAAAGCAGATCCACAGATAGTATTTAACTTGCTCACCCCGCTGGTCACGATTTGAATTTCTGCTCTTTCTGCCAAACCCACGTATTGTTGGCTATTGTGTGTGAGGAAGCTGTGAGTTTAGAGAGACAGAAAAGCCAAAAAGGAGATTGAATCTGTAGCCAGATCACTAGGACACAAGATGGGACGTGATAAAACCCATGTAAGTAAAAGGGACTCAGATGTCACCCATGTCTCAAACTGCTTGGGTTTGCTAACTTTTGTATTCCCCTAAATGACTCCCCTAAATTCATTTCTGAAACCTACACAATGTGCCTATATGGTTTCTGTAATCTCTGGGTCTAACCTAATTGCAGTTTACCCAAAAGGGCATGCCATACCCAAGCTAATGGGCTAGAAAAGGCCTGGAGAAGGGTGCTGGGAAAGCCCAGGAGTCACAGCACAGTCCAAGACAGCCTTCCTACCTATGCTGCATCTCAGGCTTGCTTCTCTTGAGGTCATGGCAGAGGGAAGGCCATGAGCAAAGACCTGGAGGAGGAACAGTCTGGGGTAGATTCTGCAGCATCAAGACAAATGTCCACATTCACTAGGGATTAGAGGACAGAGGAGGGAATGGGCAAGATTAGGCTGGAAAACCTTACCTGAAAACAAATCTGGGCGGAGAAAAGGAAAAAGGGAAAGGGCTCAGGGCGGGGAGACACCCTCAGGAGGGTGGGAGGTGGGGAAGGAATGCTATTCTTGACAGGCAAAAAGGGAGCCCCAGGGAAAGACTTGAAAGTTAATCATCCCTCCCTACCTATCCCTTCCCCTAGCTGAGACAACCAAAAATCGTGAGGCTCCTCTTCCTCCCTGTTGTACAAGGAACCAGGTGAGACCCAGGCTGGGATTAGGGGAGATCCTGGTGGGACTCTAATGTAATGAGAGATATTAGGAAAGAAGGAGAAAAGGAAAACATTAGGACTATGGGAGAAACTGGGTCTAGGAAAGAAACTTTAGGATGGGGGGGGGGAAGACTCTGAAACTGGGGGGAAGATTCTGAGATTCAGAGTAAGGACCCTGCAAGTAGGAGTGTAATGCAGAACATTATTTTGCCATTTAGGTATCCTCGTGCCAGACTCCAAAGATCCATCCCCCTCCCTGTCTGGTATACTCCCTGTACTTTCCCGTCCATAGCCCCCAAAGACACCTGCACCTTTGGATTACCTCATCAGTGTTCCTCGCATTTCTTTCCCATGCTTTTTTCTATATAAACCCTAGCTCGACCCCTGATGGGGGATGCTTGATTTGGATGTGCATACCCCTGGCAGCGGTGCACTAATAAAGCCACATCTTAAATTACGTCCGGATCTCACTTGCTGATTTCTCAGTACACCTGGAGCTGTTGTTCTTTAAATCTCTGCAGAGGTGAATTGATTCCAGGAGCAGAAGGAACTACATGTTTTTATGTGACTGGGTTCAGGACATTATCCTTGTATATGTAGCTGGTGAGGTACATGTTTGTAATTAATTACACAATTAATTGTGTGTTTGTATAGTCAGTGGGACAGCTAGGTGGAATAGGGCATTAGGCTTGGAATCAGAAAGATTATCTTTCTGAGATCAAAACTAGGCTCACTTAGCCAGCTGTGTGACCCTGGGCAAGTCACTCAACCCTTTTTGCCTCAGTTTCCTCATCTGAGCTGGAGAATGAAACGGCAAACCATTTCAGTATCTTTGCCAAGAAAACCTCAAATGGGGTTATGTCATACACAACTGAAACTATCAAACAACAGTCAGTGAGTTGTGCATTTCTGAACTCAATGAGAAGGCATATGTTTGTGAACACAGCAGACTCTGCACTTGTAAGTACACCACTAGAGCTCTTGTTGGGGTCTGGTTTCACTGTGGGATTTTCTGATTGTCTTAGGGTTGCAGCCCCTACCTAAGAATGCCAGGCCATATCTATCTGGTACCTCCTAGTTTATAGAAACTGACTTTCCATATACAAAGAACCAGTTCAGAATCTTACAGAAGAAAGTTTTCTTTAAAAAAAGGAGAGGGGGAAAAAAAAACTTAGAGTCTGGAAAGAATGAGTGAAGAAAGTAAGAAGGGAGAGAGTTTACATACATTTCCAGAGGTGTAGAAATGTATTTAAATTGCCCCACTTAGAGTCCTGACTGAGGGCTCTCTGGAGAATGCTCAGCTCCACCCCAGTATTTCCTATCTTAGGCCTGAACTCCAGGAAGGAAGAAAGGGTGGGGATGCAGGCACTGGAAAAAACTGGGGTATTTTTCCAGAGTTCTTTTAGTTATAAACTTTATAACATCAATTAACACAAATTTTCAAATACATACCCCCACCCCCAGAAAAGGCTCTACATGAAATCTTGCAATTTAATAAAAAATATGTAAGTCTTTCCAGGTTTTTCTGAAGTCCCCCTGCTCATGATTTCTTATGGAACAATAGTAATCCATTACATTCACATATCACAACTTGTTCAGCCATTCCTCAATTGATGGGCATCCCCTCGGTTTCTAATTCTTTGCCACCACAAAAAGAGTTCCTATAAATAATTTTTGTAGAAAAAGGTCCTTTTCCCTTTCCTTTGATCTCTTTGGGATACTGACCTAGAAGTGGTATTGCTGGATCAAAGGGTATACACAGTTTTATAGCATAGTTCCAAACTGTTCTCGAAAATGGTTGTATCAGTTCACAACTCCACCAACAATGCATTAGCGTTCCAATTTTCCCACATCTTCTCCAACATTTATCATTTTCTTGTATTCTCATGTTAGCCAATCTGATAGGTGTGATATGGTACCTCAGAGTTGTTTTGATTTGCATTTCTCTAATCAATAGTGATTTAGAGTATTTTTTCACGTGACTATAGATGGCTTTAATATCTTCCTCTGAAAACTGCCTGTTCATATCCTTTGACCATTTATCAATTGGGGAATGACTTGTATTCTTATAAATTTGACTCAGTTCTCTATATATTTTAGAAATGAAGTCTTTATCAGAGATATTGGTTGTAAAAATTATTTTCCAACTTTCTGCTTCCTTTCTAATCTTGGTTGCATTGGCTTTGTTCATGCAAAAACTGCTCAATTTAATATAATCAAAATTATCCATTTGCATTTCATAATGTTCTCTGTCTCTCATTTGGTCGCAAATTCTTCCGTTCTCCATAAAACTGACAGGTAAACTATTCCTTACTCTACTAATTTGCTTAGAGTATCAGCCTTTATATCTAAAACTGACGCTAAGCAAAGTGAACAGAACCAGGAGAACATTGTACACAGTAACAGCAACATTGTATGAGGAGTAACTTAGATAGACTTAGCTCTTCTCAAAAATACAAGGATGTAGGACAACTCTAAAAGAGTCATGATGAAAAATGCTATCCGAGTCTGAATGCAGAGCAAAGCATACTATTTGCTCTCTCTTTTTTTGTTTGTTTGTGTCTTCTTTCTCATGGTTTCCCCCACTGGTTCTAATTCTTTTTTACAGCATGACTAATGTTAAAGTATGTTTAATATGAATGTATATGTAGAGCCTGTATCAGATAGCACGCTGTCTTGGGGAGGGGGAGGGGAAGAAGGAGGAAACATTTTAGAACTCAAAATCTAATGGAAGTGAATGCTGAAAACTAAAAATAAATAAATGTGCACATTAATTTTCACGCCAGTGGCAAGCTCATCCTTTCTGTTTACAGCTCCTCCCTTTCTGTGTTTTCTTCATATTTTTGCAGATTTTGTAACTGCTATGGTTATTATTACTTGCAGAGTGGGATGCAGTATATAAATTGATGTTTTGATTGCACTTCCTTAGTTCTGCCTCACCCTAGCTCCCTGGTATCCACCAGTGTCTCAGGAAGGGGAAGGATGGGTCTCTAGAATTTTCCAGCTTTTTTCCCTGTCCAAGATGAGGACAAAAACTCTGAGTCATGCTCCTCTGCTTGGGTGCTGTTGCTTCATTCTTCCTGGGTGTCTGCCTGTCTGTTTAGTTCCCTGTCTCCATGTCTGTCTCTGTCAATATGTTTGTTTGTGTGCCAATTTGTCTGTCTCTCTGCTTATCTATCTTCCTGCCTGTCAGTCAGTCTATTTAACAGTCTTTCTTTATATTTCTGCCTATCTGCCTATTTGTCTATCTGTCCATCTGTGTCTGCCTTTGTCAGGCTGTTGTGGTGGTGGTCATGCCCAGGCAAAAAGATACCCAGATGTTAAACCTTCAGGCTCCTGATCATTCAGTGAGGCCCATAGCAATAGCTCTACCAGGAAATCCACCCAAATCCCCCATCCCTCAGGGGCTCACTAGGAATGGAGCTGACCTCAATGAAGAAACAGGAGGGGAGTCCACAACAGACAAAGCCAATCAGAAAACTAAGCTCTAGAGCAATTTAGTGTTCAGATCTTCACGAGGAGGCACATCTGACCAGAGATAACTGTGGAAGGGAAATGCAGTCGCTGGGAATATCCATCCTAGACAAATCAGGGGCCTTTTCACAGCATCAGCAGCCCAAGTTAGCACATTCCTGGGACCTGTCCATTCTATCAATGTCTTCTGGGAAGATACAGAGCTCAGCAATACCCCCACCCCCAGGGATATGGCACTTCTGCATGTTAATAGTGTGAGCTGATTTGGGCAAATCAATGAACCAGGTTATCATTTGTGCCATCTATGCTTAGGACAGCTTCCGGAAATGCCCAGTAGTGCCCTTAAATTGAGGAATGGTTAAACAAATTATGGCATGGGAATGTAATGGAATATTACTGTACTGTAAGTAAGGATGCACATAAAGAATTCAGCAAAGCACGCGATTTATATGAACTGACGCAAAGCGAATTAAGCACAGCCAAGAAAACAAGATATACAATGACTACAACAGCATGAAAAAAACTGAACTCTCCCCCCAAAAATACACCAAAACCCCATAAACTGAGCATTGTGCAATTAGAATAATTAAGGTTGGCCTTGGAGAAGAATGTGAAAATGTATCTCTCCCTTCTCTGCAGAGGTGCCCCCCACCATGGGCATGAAGCATGGCATTGTCAGCCTTGTTTGATATATTGAACTTCTGATTTTTTTTTTAACTCTTCCCTCTCCTTTTTCTTGTTACCAAGGAGAAGGCTCTCTGAGTATGATGGGGGATGAAGAGAGACACATTTGGAAAATGAAGATTTTTTTAAAAGATATTAAAAAAAATTTAAACCCTAAAAGTGACATAGGAATGGGAGTTTCTCTGATATTGGGACAGAACTTTTCTGGAACCCACAGAAGGGTAGCTCAAAGTGAATAGAACATTATAGTTGGAGTAGGGACAATGCGAGTTCACATCCTGCCTCTAACACTTCCTAACCTAGAGAAGTCTCTTTCATCCTCTATTTCCTTATCAGTAAAACAAAGGGACTGGACTCTATGGCTTTTCCTTAACTTCTAAAGTCTCTTCCAGTCCAAATCTATGGTCTTATTAAGCCAGTAAGGGGCTAATGGCAGATACAAGATAATAATAACAATTCATATTTCCATAATGATTTAAAGTTTATAAAGAGACTTTCCTCCCCACATCCCTGTGAGCTCAGTAGTTCTCTACAGATGAGAAAACTGAGGATCAGAAGGATGAATTAATTTTCCCAGTTTCACACAATCAGTAAGAAACAAAGCCAAGATTCAGCTCACCCATGTATCTCTCTAAGTTCTGGGCTCTTTCCATTATAGCAAGCTACTTATCTAATTCTTCTCCTCTACCTAACCTCTACCAAAAAATTTTGAGCATAGAGTAATTTTGAGAATAGAGCTAGAAATTAACTATCAGAGTCTTCTTCCTTCTTTCTTCTGGGCTATATCTCCCCCCACCACCCCCCCACCCCACCTCAGAAAAGGAGACAGGAAGTCTAAAGGTTCAGGGAAGGGGAAAAGGCTGGGTGTAGGGAATATAGGGAAACATTATCACTTTTAATTTAATTTAATAATTTAATTAAACATTGCCACATCCTTTAATTAGGGACTGAACATCATCATTACCATCATGATGGTAATGCCATTACCACATGATGCTCCTTTGTAGAGGCATTTTTCCTCCTGAGAAGAGACTTGAGAATATTGAGAGAAGGATCCAGTAAACTCGTCATTTCAAGAATGGCACTGCTGTTGTTCAGTTATTTTAGTCATGTCTGACTCTTCATGATCCTGCATGGGGTTTTCTTGGCAAAGAAACTGAAATAGTTTGAAATCTTTCTCCAGCTCATTTTACAGATGAGGAAATTGAGGCAAACAACATTAAGTGACTTGCCTAGGGTCACACAGCTAGTGAGTGTCTGAAGCCAGATTTGAACTCAGGAAAATGAGTCTTCCTGACTCCAGGCCCAGCACTAGATCCACTGAGTCATCTAACTGCCCATGAATGGTACTGTAGGAAACAACAAATTTAAAAAAAAATCAAGAGATACCTGGGAAGACATAGGAACAGATGAGGAATAAAGCAAGCAGAACAAGAAAAACACAAACATAATGACAATAAAAATATTAAATTGAAATAATTTTTAAAATAAAACCAAACATTGTATTATAATGCTTAATTGGGACCCAGAGAACAGATAAGAAAATTCACCTCTCTCCTTTCATTGGAGAGGTAAGGGAGTCTGAGTGCAAAGTATCCCCTAGTCTGGTAAACTTGGTCACTCATTGTGCAGATGATTTTGCTGAAATGCTTTTGTTTCTTTTAACCTTTGGTATAAGGTATGACTTTTTGACTAGGGGGAGGATGGGATGGATCTGTTTAGAAAAGGATGCAATATAAAAATAAAAGGCATAAATGAAACTAAGAAAAGAAAGATAACCAGAGAAATAGGTCTCTGAGGAATCCTCCACAGATACCTCCAATAGGGATTGAGTGTTTAATAGTTCTTGGGTAGCTCTCACTGCTAATAAACAGTACAGAGGCATTGATAACTCCATGGAACAGTAAATGTCTATTTTGTTTCTGTGCATCTGTCTATGTAGATGTGTGTCTGTTATGTGTCCTCACACATGTATTTGCATCCATCAGAACTGACAAAATTCTGGTAAATTCTGTTTGCAATTGGTCTAAAAGCAGGGGAGGGGAGGTGCAGAGAGAAACTTGAATATCTGTTCCTGAGGAATAAGAGAAACCACCAGGCAGGGTCCACGAGGAAGTGACTGAAGCCCTCACAGCATGGCCCAGAAGGCAGGTCCAAAGCTAAGCAGGAGTGTCCCTATCAGGGCCAAGGGGCTGCCTCTGACCCCATCTGCCCCATTACACAGATCCTTCGAACAGCAGCTATAATCCACTTGTAAAAGAGATGTAGGGATCTCTTTATTGGCCTTGCCCCATAATTCCATGAAAAACTCTCCACAGGAAGTATTAGTACAACCTTTGAAGTATATTATTTTGTTCCCTGGTCCTGTGGGAAACAGAAGAAGAGAATGGCATTCAGTGCTTAAACCATCAGGCAGAAATCCCTTCTCCCCTTGCTCCCCTACATCCTGTTCCAATCAAAGCATCTCCCCACCATCTCCTGCACATCACAATCTCATTGGTGGTTCTCCCTTCATGGTTCAGGCTACTACTCTTCTGTCCCATCTGAATCTTGCAGTCCTCAAGACTTTACTGAATACTCCAACCCACAAAGACTGCTCCATCCTCCAAACTCCCTCCCCATTCATACAACTACCATAGCAATTGGTTCAAGGCTCTCATCACCTCTTTGCTCAGACTAACGGCTTTTAGGGCCAGTAGCCTTCTAAGTGACTTCCATGCCCTCCAATCTCTCCCCTTGTCCATCAATCTTTCACAAAGCTGCCAAATCTATAACCCTAAGACAGAGGTTTAGCCAAATCACTCCCTTGTTCATGAAGTTGCCTCTCAAATAAAATGCAATTTTGTGATTGATTCTGAAAGCCCTTTACCATCTGCATCTGACTCCAGCCTACCTTTGTAGGCTCATTCTATACCTCCTCCCCTGCACACACCAAACTGGGCTATTCATTGTCTCCTGTATATGGCGACCTACATTCTGCCTCTGTGCCTCTTTCTCTGCAAAGGCTGATCCCCATACTGGGATTGTGCTCCTCCTTTACCACCAAGTCATGGAATCGTTGGCTCCCTTTAGACTCAGTCCAGGTCCCACCTTCTACAGGAAGACCTCCCTCCCTCCTTCATAGATTATGACTTTATACTAACTATATATATATGCATACGATTTTGTCTGAACATGTTATTCCCTCCCAATGGAACATAACCTCCTTGAAGGCAGAGACTGTTTTGTTTTCTGGCTTTGAATCCCTAGCATGTAGTACAGTGCCTGGCATATAAGTAGGAGCCTAATAAATGCTTGTTGAATAAATGCTACATAAATATATATTCATGTAGCATTTAGTCCCAGTATCATGAACACAGAGCTGGAAGGAACCTCAGAAGTCATTTAATCCAACTTCCTCATCTTACAGACGAAGGGAAGGAGAACAATCATTTATATGGCTCCTATTACATATGTGCCAGGCACCGTGCTAAGTGGTTTTTATAAATATTATCTCATTTGATCCTCACAACAACCCTGCAAAATAAGTGCTATTATTACTGCTCCTCTTCCCCCTCCTCCAAGGAACAATGAGGGCTAGAAGCAGCACTGAGTTAGGGGCTGAAAAATCTTTGTTGAAATCCTAATTATAGCACTTAGTAACTTTATCAGATTACTTCAGCTTTCTGGGCCTCAGTTTCTTCCTCTGTAAAAATTAGGAGACAAGACAAGGAAATCATTAATGTCATTTCTACTTCTAAAAAAAACAAACCCTGGTCCTAATGGATGTGAAAAGAGTTTGGAAGCATTTAATAGTCAAATGCATGTGAAGGTAGAAGGTTTGTACTCTGCAAAGCTCTTCCTCCCTCATACTCTTAATTCCCTCAAGGAAATCTTGTAGCTGTGGGATCTGAAGCCCAGACAAGTTGGGCATTTTGCCCAAAGTCACAATCATAGTAGGCAGCAAAAGCTACCCCAACTTAGACTCCGAGAATACTAGGACCAGAGGGAACCGTAGAACACAAAACTACATACCCACCAGGACTAAAAGAGGGCCACAGGAGGAGGCATCAGCCAGATGATGCAGTGGTCAGGAATCAGGAAGATCTGAGCTCAAATCCTGCCTCAGGCACTTACTAGCTTCCAGACTCAAGGCAAGTCAATTAACCTCTGTTTACCTCACTTTCATCAGTCTCTAAAATGGTGCTAGTAATAGTACCTACCTCTCAGTATCTTCATCTGTAAAATGAGCTGGAGAAGGAAATGGCAAACCACGGCAGTATCTTTGCCAAGAAAACCCCAAATGGGGTCATGAAGAGCCGGACATGACTGAAAAATGACTAAACAACCTCCCAGTGGTATTATGAGAATCAAATGATATTCATAAATTTTTTTTTCTTTCATTTGTTGTTCAGTTGTGTCCAACTCTTTATGACTCTGTGGATCACAAAGGGGTTTTGAGGGGATTTTCTTGGCAAAGACACTGGAGCAGTTTGCCATTTCCTTCTCCAAAAGACTAAGGCAAAGAGAAGTTAAGTGGCTTGCCCAGTGTCCACACGTCTACTAAGTGTTTGAGGCTGAATTTGAATTCAGACCTTCCTGACTCCAGGCCCAGCTCTCTATCCACTGAGCCACCTGGCTGCCTCCTATACAGATGCTAGCTATTATCATTATTACACCAAGTAGAGGATCTTATTCCCAAGTGTCTGCCAATGAATTTCCGCAGAAGTATTAAAAATAATAGCATTGTTCAAATCTGGCCTCAGACACTTGACACTTACTGGCTGTGTGACCTTGGGCAAGTCACTTAACTCTGATTGCCTCACCAAAAAAAAATAATAATAATAATAATAGCCTAATGTAACCCCCTCTGTAGTCCTGGGTTAGAAGCAGCTGTTTCCTCTGCACTGGGTTGCTGTTCAATGGAAGCTCATTTAGGAGAAGCCAGAAGACACGGCTGGTATCATGTACTCACATAGCTACTCAGATGTCCACCATTTTGTGAAATGCAAACTCTCCCCAAAACCTTCTGGTAGATAAATGATCTACATGAACCTAGACTAGCTCTCTTCATCTGTCCACTGGTATCAATTCACGCCTTTGACCTGAGAGAAATTATTATATCCTATTATATTAACGACCAATTATTAAATTAGGATTGAAGTTTTTTTTCCTTTTTATTTCCTCATTCAGGGACCAGGTCTTTCAGGTCATTCAGTCAGTCTCTGAGGGATATTGATGATAGATGAGATTGCCCAACTCTTCTGGGCACATGCTCTTGAGAATCCTGGACGAGATCACACCCAACTAGAAGACCTTACAAACAGAATCTAATTTAGCTGAATTCTTGCCCTTAGGAAGTAAGTCTATGCCCTTCTAGCCTGCCCTATTGTAGTCTAGGGTAACTCAGTCTTCGAAGGAGAAAACCAGCCAGAGTGGCCTGGTACAGATGGATTCTTTTGTCCAGATTGCTCATGGCAGCTGAATGGCATGATCAAGTCCCATTCTCAGCAGGAAGAGCTGAAGACTTTTAGCCCGCTTCCCCATTAATATGTCCACCCCCTCATTAATTGTTCACCAATCAGAGTTGATTTTCACCTATCAGGAGCACCTCCTTTTCCAAAGGTATTTAAGCATTCAAGGATCTCCATGGTTATGCCTTTGTTCACCGAGAGAAACCACTGACCATCAATTTCTTGATTATCAGCTAACCTAATTAATAAATTGATTATTAATTACCCAGAAATTCTTGTCTCTCAGGCCTTTCCATTCTTCTCTCAGCCCTAAATCCTATATCCTAACTCCTTACCCCAGTATCTCTATCTCTGGTAACTGATTCCTGGATCTACATAACCAACCTGGTCCTTCCGCACCCTCCACCAGTAGGGAATTCCCAGTAGAGCCCTTCTTACTCTTTATCCCAACCAGTTTTTGAAGCCTCAGCCTGTGTCATATAGTTCCACTGATCTGTGGTGGGGACATCTCTCTGAGTATGGAAGAGAAACAAAGACGGTGCGTGTAGTAGGAAAGATCACTGGGCTTAGGTGAATTCAAGAGACCTAGGGTTGGGTTCTGGCTCTCCTGTTCCATTTACAAGATGTGTGCCTTTGAACAAGTCACCTCTCATCTCTGAGCTTGTTTCCTCAAGTATAACATGGGAGGGTTGGATAAGGTGATCTAACCCAACAGGGCCCCTTCCGGCTCCGAAATTTCAATATTCTATGTTCACTCCCCTCTGAAAAATGAAAGGGTTGAACTAGCATATTACTAAATCTCCTTCAACTGTAACACTATATAATTCTGTGAATTTCAGGTACGAATTCACCTGAATGGGGATAGGGTCAAACAATTCTAATTACATGGGGAATAGAGGAGATTCAAGATTAGCACTAGACCCTTCTGAATCCCCTCCACTATAATCCCACTCATCTAAATTGCTCTCTGAGCCTGGGGTCTTGATTATTAGCTGGGTCCTAGCAGGACTCACCATTTTTATCTGCAATTTCAAAACTCCCACAGCGAGTGTCTGACACGGAGCATGCAATAGAGTTGCATTGACTGGATTTCATTGCCCCTGTACAGTTATAGCAATGGAGACTGTGAGCTGTAGAGAGGAAACCCCTTTGGTTAGATGGGCTGAGAAAGGACACCCAGGGCTGCAGCATAAAGACAGAGATGCCCCACCCCTATGCCCTCTGCGGCTGAGGCAAAGCTGTGGAGGAAGCAGACCTCTTTCCCCACAGGTCAGATCTCAAGGGTCAGAATTCTGGGGAGGGCAAGATCTTCCCACAGCAGTCCTGGCATTCTCCCCTACCACCTCCTACCCATCTTCCATAAAGATACCATCTACCTAACAGATATGATTCACCAAACCCACAACCCCTTGAGCCCAAAAACACAGAAACCACCGCTCCCCCAACATTAAGGCTCTCCCTCTTCCCAGTTCCAGTTCCTTCCCAACCACTACCAAAGGTCCCAAGGTCTGACCTGGCTGTACACAAAGCAGGGTGCTCAGCAGGACAGGGAGGAGGACCCACATGGTTCTTGGCATTCTCAGCCTGGGGGAAAAATAAGACAGAGTATTCTTATTCAAGAGTATTCAATATCAGGAATAGCTAGGTGGCACAGCGGATAGAGACACTGGCCTTGGAGTCGGGAGGACCTGAGTTCAAATCCAGCATCAGACATTTGACACTTACTAGCTGTGTGACCCTGAGCAAGTCACTTAACCCAGACTGCCTCACCAAAAAGAAAAAAAAAAAGGAGTACTCAATATCCTTAAGTATCTACCCTAACACCTAGGGCCTCCTTATGCTCTGGGTTTTCTCCTTTCCCCCGCCTTCAATTGATCTGTGAATGTCAGGGATTACATTCCTCGATACCAGCAAGCCCTTATGATGCCCATATCCCTCTCAGCACCTCTCATTCCACTCCCCGATCCTGAGACTCCTTCACATCCCTCCTTACATGAAGAGTCCCCTCAATCAATCAAGCAGTTAACAATCAATCGATCAATTAAGCACCTACTAATTTCCAGGCGCAATGCTAGGCTCTGGGGACATAAAAGGCAAAATGAAAAACAGTGTCTGCTCTCAAGAACATTAGAGCCTAGGTAGAGGAAAAAGCATATATGTATGTAAGCCTATATAAAAGAAATACAAGGTGATTTGCCAGGAAAAACATGAGGAATCAGGGGAAATAGAGGAACCCTCAAATCATACCTGAGTTAAGCCTTGAGCCAACTAGGGATTCTGAGAGGGAGAGGTGAAGAGGAAATGCATTCCTTGCAGGGGGACAGCCAGTGCAAAGATGTGGCAAAGGTATGGATGAGATGTTGTGTTAAGCAAGAGGGCCAGCTTGTGCCACACTGAGCCACAATGTGTCTGGAGGGTAGCACAATAATGCTGGAAAGGTAGATTGGGGCAAGGTGGAAAAGGCCTCGAAATGTCAAACAGGGGAATTTATATTTATATTTTACCATGGAGCTGAAGGGAAGTCATTGGAGTTAGTTGAGTAGAAACATGAGGTGGTCAGATTTACACTTTCAGAAGCTCAGTCTGGCAATTGTGTTATTTGGCATTTAGATTATTGAGGAGATTTTGTATTGTAATTTGGCCCTTTTCTTTTTTTTGGCAGTGCATTTTGCATTGTATTTTGGCCACTGGATTACTGAGGGGATAAACAAGCCAGGGACACCTGAGATGGTCTAGGCAGAGACAAGAGATAAGGGATGAGGATAATAATGAGCTGATGAATCTGAATGGCTGATGGTGCCCTCAACAGAAATAAGGCAATTCAGAAAAAAAGGGAGAGGGAGGGATATATGTGTTTAGTTTAGAGCATATTGAGTTAAAGAAGTTGATAAAGACATCCAAGTAAATATGAAATAAATTTAAAGTAATCTGAAGGAGTGCTACTGGCTAGATTTGAACTCAGATATTCCTGACTCCAGGTCCAGGCTACTCTGCTCCCCTCTCTTTCTTCTTCTACCAGCAGCAGACTGGCACTCCAGCTCCGACCCTGGCTCACGACAACTAAGTGGCCCCAAACCCATCACACTGCCCCAAGTCATCTCCTGGACAAACTGATATGCACCTTCTCCACCTCTCACACCTTTACTCAGGTAACAGTAATTGACTCTGGTATCAGCAAACTACATCATTCCAAAGAAGGGTGTGTCAATTAATTCCCTGATGCCACACACCTTCCTATAAAGTCCTTGTCCCCAACCCTCTTCACTGGCCACCATTTCAGTCCAGATAGACCTGTGGTCTCCAAATGGAATGTAAGCTTCTTAAGGGCAGGGTCCATCTTCCTTTTTGTATCTTTTTTTCCCATCATTTAGCCCAGCAATCAGCATAGCACAGAGTAGGTACTTATAAATATTTATTGTCTGACTGATAACAGAATTGGGGAGGAATGTAGAGTGTAAGGAAGGCTGTAAAAGTGGGAGGGGGAAGATTATGGAGAGTTTTAAAAGCCAAACACTTAGTAAAAGCTTCATTCATTCATTCATTCATGGATAAAGCACCAGAACTGGAATCTGCTATTCTAAGACAGAAATGAGGAGGGAGCTTGATCCCCTCCTCCCATTTCTAGCACAACACACACATTTACCCCCTCCATTATCCAAACATTTTAGACCATCATCTTGCAGCTGGTGGACCCTGAAGAATGATATGTGAGAGAGTCAGTCAAACTCCCCCCCATGCCCAAGTATCTCTCCCACTGCCTGAAATCCTACCATGAACACCACACCCTGTGAGTGGGTGGTGTTAAGGAGGTGGAGATGGGGGGAGGGGGGTTCGTATTAACTAAGAGTTCTAAATTGAAAGCTTCTTTAGAGATCCCCTAGTCTGGTCCAATCATCTAGTCCCTGAAGGCCTGAGAGAAGTTAGTTTGCCCAAGCTCAACTAATTAATAATAAATTCTAGAAGAAGCCAGATCCCAACCCAGGGCCTTTTTTATTCCAAAACCAGTATAGATTTCTCTAAACTCCTGGTTAAAAAAAAGTAAACTATCCCCCCTTCCCCCACGTGCCACCATCATCACCACTACCTAGGATGTGGATCTAGGAGGAAAAATGAATTTCTGAGTCACTTCACTCGCAAGACATTAGACACTAAGAGGGGTGGTAAGATCTAGAGCTGGAAGGACCCCAGAAGCCACCCAGTCCCGTCCCGTCCCTTCATTTTACAGATTAGGCAACTCGGGCCAAAGAAGAGGTAACTTGCCAGAGTTTGCACAGGCAGTAAGGGACAGAATTCGAAGCCAGGTACCCAGATCTTCAAGTAGGGCAATGCTATTTCCACTGAGGGCGGTGTGGGAGGATGAAGAAGAACTTGCCCGTTTGGGAGGCCTCCACCCCATCCTTCTCCCTCCTCTGGGTTCCAGCCCAGCAGCTCTGGGCACCCCTTACCTGCGGGACAGCCTGGTTGGACCGAGTCAGTCTTTCTGCGCACGACTTAGCCCCAGCGCAGTTCAGAGTCTGCCTCCCTCCTCTGATGCCACCCTGGCTATGGACAACTAGCTTCATCTAAGTCTGGGAGCGGCACTGCCCCGAGCCCAACCCCTCCACTTCCTGCCCTGGCACAACGACGCCCGCCTTCAGCCCTTTCTCTCCTTCCCCTCCCCCAGCACCTACAGCACTGGCCAGTCGAGGGCGGCGGAGTCCAGGGAGCCTCCTCCCAGTTTCTCCCCTCTCCTCGTGACCCCGGGTACCTTGGGCTCTCTGGACTCCGCAGGTTCGGGTGGAGCCATCTTGGCCCGCTTACTACCCTACACTACACTACCGGTACTGCTGCGGGCAGCCAGCCGCGCCAGCCTGGGCTCCAGAATCAGACCGAGTCCGGGACTCAGCTAGTTCTGGACTAGCCCTGGCTGCAGTCTTGGCCCCAGTCCCAGTCCACACTCAGAACAGAGCCCCTGCCCTTGCTCTGGTCCCAGGCTCAGAGAAACAGACCCCCGGCGTCTGTTCCAGTCCCAGGCTACAGGAACAGACCCCCTGCTCAGATATAGACTCAGACTTCAGTCACTAACCCAGCCCCCCTGCCTGCTTCGTCTTCAATCTGGTCCGGCTCAGTTTGGCCCCAGCAGGAGAAAGGCAGAAAAAAAACGAGTAAGGGAGGGAAAAACTTGAGGGGGAAGGACTGGAGGAAGGTAGTGCCTTTAAACTTTGTGCTGTGAGTTTTGGGGGTGACAAGAGTTGGATTGTGGGATGGGGGTGTTGAGTCAGCACCCAGATAACGGTTGCGTTAGCCTGATTTCTGAAGCCTGCCTATGTATGGCAGGACAGTCTGTCCACTTTGGCCAGGAGAGAGAGTGACTCAGCTTGTTATTAATGAGTGCTGGGAAGCTGGTGCGGGGAAGAGAGGAGGCTGTTGTTATGAGGAAACACTGTAAGGCAGAACAGGTGAAGAGAGGGGCGCTGGCTGGGGACTCCAGTTGGGGGGGGGGGAATTTTCCTTCCCATCTAGGCTGGAGGTATTAGATTCTAGAGTTTGGAAGCTGTTCACCCTGGGACTGGGAGTTCTAGAGTCATGGCTAATGATTTTTTAGTGTTTTGTTTCTGAGCTAGTCTATTCTGTTCCTTGCTTGGAGGTGGGTAGGGGACTAAAAAACACACTAACCCTGGATGGTGTGGAAATAAAGGAAGGAAGAAATGTGGTAATGTTCGGGCTCCATCTGGCTATTCACCCTTATGTAAGACCATGTCAAGTCACACCCTTCTCATTCCAGATCTCAGTTTCTTGAGGCGTTAAAATCAATCCCTCTTCCCTCTCTAAATCCAATGATTCTAAGATCCTGGATTGACACTAGGGAGGGGCTACCTAAGCAACTGTGGGGTGGTCTCAAGAAGTGGTTCCATGGGAGCTGAGAAAAAGCTGTCTCAGGCTGCCTACCCCCCTCCTTGCCCAGCAGCTAGCTGCTTCTTGAAATTCCAGGCAATTCAACAAATATTTATTAAACACTGCCCATGTGCAAGGCATTATGCTAGCTGCTGGGGGCATGAAGCCAGAAGAAACTAACCTGACCACATTCTTTTGGAGGTGATGAGAAGGGGAATACATTTATATTATGTATGAGAGAGAGAGAGAGAGAGAGAGAGAGAGAGAGAGATGAAAATTTTGAGGGTGTAGCCCAGTATGACCATCTCAGGTTTGTGAAGGAGAGTAGAATGAAATAACTCTGGAAAGTAGGTGGGAGCCAACTGTAGAGGTTTTAAATGCTAACTAATCTAAGGATTTGTATGTTATCATACATAGTCAATAGGAAGAAACTGAAAGGTTATTTGTTTTTGTTTTTTTCAGTTCACACAACTTTCTTTTTTTTTTTAAAGAGGGCGAGTGTGGAGAGTTGAAGTTTTATATAAAGTTCAGCACATAATCTGTTGCTTCACCATTTTGCCATTAGATTTGAGGTTTATATAAATTTATCTGAGTTCTTTGATCAATACAAGGAAGTCCTCTCAGTGTGTATATTTATAATAAATATCAGCAAAATATCAAAACAGAAGTTTTGTTGCTATTAACCCTCTTGTGCCTTTAGAATACTAGTTGCAGATGATAGATAGATAGATAGATAGATAGATAGATAGATAGATAGATAGATAGATAGATAGATAGATAGATAGAGAGTTCCTACTTTCCTCATTCCCACCATGATGCTACTGACTATCCCTTGTGTTCAACACTGGTGAACCTTCCCATTCCTGCCTTCTTTCAATTGCTTCTGTTCCTACACCATTTGGTCTTGAGGCTTCATTTCCACCATGGACTGTGTTGTCTATTGCCAACCCTATGAAGATAAGAGGCAAAAGAGATGTTTCCTTCTGATAGGAAGGATGTTAAGAGATCCTGGATGAGGAAGAAGGAATATGGAAATGAGCAGAAATAAGTGTAAGTTTGAAAGAGAGTGAAAATGGAGGTTGAATAGGAGGGTAGAAGCAAAGTAGGAGAGAAGAAATGGTTAGGAAACTGTTAGGGTAATGTGTAAGAGAAGGTGACTGAATAGTAGAAAGAGTGAAAAAGGAGAAAAAGAAAGATGAATAGGTTCATAGTAGTAGGGGTAGGGAATAGAAGAGGGAATTGAGAGACTAGTGAATATGAACAACTGATTAGTGACATAACAGGATGCTATAAATTCTGTAACACTACAAGACAATACATTGGAATTAAAAGGGGGCAGCCAGGTGGTATTGTGGATAGAGCACTGGAAAACCTGAGTGCAAATGTGACCTCAGACACTTACTAGCTGTGTGACCTTGGGCAAGTCACTTCTGTTTGCCTTAGTTTCCTCATCTGTAAATGGGAGGTAGTAGTAGCATCTACTTCACAGAACTGTTGTGAGTATCAAGTGAGATAATAATTATAAAGCATTTAGCACAGTGCCTGGCACACAGTAAGCACTACATAAATGTTAACCTTTAGTATTATTGGATAGATAAATACAGATATTTTTAAACCATCCAGAGAAATTGTGCCATCGCTGCTGAATTACTAGTTATTCCGAGGAATGGAGTAGTTAAAGATTTTCTGTTCTACAGTTCAAGGCATGATAGTTAAAATGAGCAACTCCTTATACAATGACATTAGTCAATTCATTATGTTTTCTGGAAAAGGAAAAAACCCACAAACTTCCAATGGGATACTAGCATGCCAACATTACATTTAACACTCTAAAGGCACATTTCAGGTAGTTAAAATAATGATTCTGATAAGACCAACCGCTTATACACACACACACACACACACACACACAGGCTTTTATGGACTCATATCCACGCATGTGATACATGCAGGCACACAGTTTTTAACGGTTTAAAAAAATCCAATTTGTTACTTTATTTAAAAGAAATTCGTAGCACACTTTCAGCAACATCATCACCCCAGTGCTGATGACTCAGTCCAAACAGAAGTGGCAGTTTCATCTTACAAAGATAGGTCTTCTCTACATTAATTCACATCACAGGCCAAAAAAAATGCTGGGCTGGGTTTGGTAAAGTTTGAATCATCATACAAATGAACAGTGACTCATCTAATCCCATTAATCCCTTTTGTGCCCATTTCTTGGGCAACATCCTTGGACAAGCTTAATTGATCTGATTCAAAGTTTTTAAGACTATGTAATAGAATATCATCTCACCCAAAGAAATAACAAGAGGAAGAGATTCAGAAAAACCTGGGAGGATTTGTACAAACTGGTGGAGAATAAAGTGAGAAGAATTGGTAGAACAATTCATACAACAATTATGACATTGTAAATAAAAACTGAAAAAGACTTTTAAAACTCCCATCAATACAATAACTAAATATGAGGCTAGAAGACTGATGATGAATCATGCTTCCCACATCTCGGCAGAGAGATGATGGACTAAGGTATAAATAAGATGTTTATTTTTAGACACAGCCAAAGTATAGATTTATTTTGTATGACTATATTCATTTATAATAAGGAAGAGACTTTCTTTTTCTTTTGTGTGTATGAATGAATGGGGAGTGGTGGGGGGAGGGGGGAAGTAGGGAGCAGGGGCACTGAGGAGTAACATCAATTGTAATCCCAAGGAATCAGAGGCCCTTCCTGGGTAAGGATCAGAGTGCAGACTAGGGGGGCAATGGCCACACCTCTCTCCAGATCACACCACCTTGGAAGCACCAAAAACTTTCAAACCTCCCAAACTAGCTCTGAAAATAGTGCAAAAAAGACTGAAGCTTGAGACAGCCCTGCCCCTCCTCCCCTTAACAAAGCCTAACTTTAGCATGAAGTTCAAAATCAAGAAATTGATTTGGAAAGTGACCAAACAACCAAAACAGAATCTGACCGTAAACATCTACAATGATGACAGGGAAGATCAAGATACAAACTCAGAAGAAGTCAATGAAATCAAAACAACTACAGCAAAGCTTCAAAGGGGAAAAAAATGCAAACTGAATACAAGCCCAACCAGAATTCCTAGAAAAACTAAAAAATTATTTTCAAAATCATGTAAGAATGGTAGAGGAAAATTTAGATAAAGAAACGAAAGCAAAGGAAGAAAATTATGAAAAGACAATTAATGGCTTGTTAAAAGAGGCATAAAAAATACTGAAGAAAATAATACCTTAAAAATGGAATTGGTAAAGTTGGGGGGGGGGGAGGTACAAAAATTAACTGATCAAAATAACTGCTTAAAAAGCAGAATTAGCCAAATGGAAAAAAGAGGTACAAAAACTCATTGAAGAAAATAATTCCTTAAAAATTAGAATTGAGCAGGTGGAAGCTAATGACTCCATGAGACATCTAGAAACAATAAAACAAAGTCAAAAGAATGAAAAAGATAGAAGAAAATGTGAACTATCTCAACATAAAAACAACTGACCAGGAAAGTAGATTGAGGAGAGATAATTTCAGAATTATTGCACTACCTAAAAGCCATGACCAAAGAAAGAGCCTAGATATCATATGTCAATAAATTATCAAAGAAAACTATCCTGATATCCTAGAACCAGAGGGCAAAATAGAAATTGAAAAAATCCATTAAACACCACCTGAAAGTGATCCCAAAATGAAAACTCTTAGGAATATTATAGCCAAATTCCAGAGTTCCTAATTCAAATAGAAAATACTCTTAAGGATCCAGAAAGAAATTGTTTCAA
Organism: Phascolarctos cinereus; assembly: GCF_003287225.1. Lineage (NCBI taxonomy): Eukaryota > Metazoa > Chordata > Mammalia > Diprotodontia > Phascolarctidae > Phascolarctos > Phascolarctos cinereus. Next base: position 650,682,082 of record NW_027555847.1, read on the forward strand.
TACCGTGGAGTAACAGTCAGAATCACACAAGATTTCGTTGCTATAACATTAAAGGAGCAGAGGGCTTGGGATATGATATTCCAGAAGTCAAAAGATTCGGAATTACAAGCAAGAATAGCCTACCCAGCAAAACTAAGTATAATCCTTCAAGGGAAAAAAAAGTGCCTTTTTAATGAAATAGAGGACTTTCATGCATTCCTGATGAAAAGACCAGAGTTGAATAAAAAATATTACTTTCTTATACAAGACTCAATAAAAACATAAAAGGGTAAACAGCAGAGATCATAACAACTCAATAATGTTGAACTGTTTACCTTTCTATGTGTGAAGATGATATGTGTAACTTCTAAAAACTTTACCATTATTAGGGCAGTTAGAAGAATTCTACACAGAAAGATGGTGTGAGAGTTAGTTTATTATATTGGGATAATGTAAGAAAATGGATAGGCAAGAAAGAAGGACCCTCTAGGAGAAGGGGAAAGGGAGAGGAAAAATGCAGGAAATTATCTCAAATAAAAAGAGACATGCAAGAAAGCTTTTACAATGGAAGGGGAAAATGAGAGGGAGGGGACAGGTAACACTTAAACCTCATTTAGATCTAAATTGGTTCAAAGAGGGAAAATATCTATACATATTAAATTGGGAATAGAAATCTATCTTCCCCAACAAGTAAGTAGGAGAGGAAGGAAATGGGGAAGGGGGGGGGAGGGTGACAAAATGGAGGGCAGATAAAAGAAGGCAGTGGTCAGAAGTAAAACAAACTTTGAAGGAGGGACAGGATAAAAAGAGGATAAACAGAAGGAAATAAGATGGAGGGAAATGCATAGTTAGTAATCATAACTGTGAATGTGAATGGGATGAACTCACCTGTAAAACAGAAGCAGATAGAAGAATGGATTAGAAATCAGAATCCAATAAGATGTTATTTACAAGAAATACACCTAAAAGATAGTCACACTGTGAGTTAAAATAAAGGGCAACAGAATTAGAATGGACTTTCAAACATTCGCCACTTCTGCTTCCCTGCCTGATCTCAAGGACAAGACACCCCCACGCCCCCAAGATAAGCTCATCACTTCTAAACTCACCATCATGCTTGCAAACTCAAGCCTGGATTGACCCCACCTCTCTCAGCCTCTTCTCCCCTCTGTTTGAAGGGTGAGAGGGCAGAGTACTAAACTCCTCCCAATACCTTCTTTTATAGATGGCAGAACCTGTACTCTCGACCACCCCACCTTGCATCTGCTACCCTGCCTGGTTTCAACTCCACAGAACAAGATGGACCCATACCAGGTACCCTCTGGTGTCCCATTGCATACCTCTCCCTTCTTCCCTCCCCCTCCACTCACCTGTCTCCTTGTTGTGTTGTTGTCCTCCCCTTCATAGTGTAAGCTCATTGAGGGCAGGGACTGTCTTTCTTTTTATTGACAGTATTGCCAGAACTTAGCATGATGCGTGGCATATATCATTGGCACTTAATAAATGTTTATTAGACGGATTGGAAACATAGGCTATAGAATGAAAGAGATATTAGAACAAGAAAATTGAAGGTGCATATCCTTCCTCTGTCACTACCTGGATGACCTTGGAAAGAAGGAAATAAACATTTATTAAATATCTACTATGCATTAAATGCTTTACATATGTTGTCTCATTTGAACCTCACAACAACCCTGGGAGACAGGTACTATTATTTATCTCCATTTTACAGTTAAGGAAACTGAATTAACTTTCCCAGGATCATACATTTAATATGTGTCTGAGGCTAGATTTGAACTCAAGTCTTCCTTGGCTCCAGGACACATTCCTTTATCCACTGACATCTAGATGCCTCTTGAACAAATGACTTAACCTTTATGACTTAAAAGGTAGATGATCAATCTCATCCTTTCCATCATAAAATCTATGATTCTATATTACTAAGGTCAGAAGTGTGAAAAATTTTCTTCAAAAGGTTCCCAAAGTGGGCATTACCAATCGGGGGGGGGGGGGAGGCCGCTGGAACATTAGGAGGGGTGGAGGGGCAGTCATAGCATCAGGTGAAATTGGGGGGAGTTGAATAAAAATAAAGGATGGTGGAAGCCTAAGGTAAGAAGATAAGAAAACTTTGAAAAACCATTCATACATGTTTCAACTGTTTTGTAACAGAGTTAAAGTCACAGTGATTACATTATTTTCCAAATAAACATACAAAATGCAAATGATGATTGATCAGTGGTAAAGTCCGCCAACAGGTTTTAACAAGCAAGTGTTGGCAGGCAAACCTGTTGCACATTGCCCAGCAATCATCAGCAGGAATATGTGTGTGTGATGACTTGTTTACAATACGATACTATACCATTACATGATGCAATATTGTGTTATCAAAATTTCAATGCAGGAAAAAAATTCAAATTTATAATAAATTATTAAATTTAAGATGTATCATTTTAAAAATATATTTTATATTTTTTTGAAATGACCCAAGTTTAAAAAAAAAAGCTATTAAAGGGTTAAAGAAAATCAATTTCCAGGGAGGCTCTGAGTAATTTTTTTTTTTGAAAAGGAGGAGGTAAGCCAAAAAAGTTTGGGAACCTCTGCTTTAGAACATAGAATACCTTTTCTGGAAGGCACAGAATAGAAAGTCAGAGAGGGAAAAGACCATAGAAATCATTTTGTCTGGGTCTCTCATTCTACAACTGGAAAAACTGAGGCCCAAAGATAAGAAGTAGATTGTGCTTCAAGGTGACATAGAAAGTTAGTGGCAGAATTTTCATTGGCCCACTAAATCATCATTTAGAGAGAGATTCTTTGGGGCTGGATAGTTTGGGGATGTCAACAGGATTCTATTTGAACTCACTTCCTGGAGATTCATAATGTTCGTTATAGTTCTGCACAGGAAGAAGGTCTGGGGCATAATGCACGTGTGAGCTTGGATCAGGGATTCTGTGCAGCATAAGCAAAGGAATTTTGAGGTAGAGGGCAGAGAAACTAAGGGAATGTCCATCATTTGAGGAGTGACTGAAAAGCTATGGTATATGAATGTAATGGAACACTATTGTGTTCTATGAAATGAAGAGATGATTTCAAGAAAACATGGGAAGACTTCTGTGAATTGATGCAGAGTGAAACAAGCAGAACCATAAGAATGATGCATATGATAACATCAATATTAAAACAAAGACTCATCTATACCTATACTTTGTAGTTTAAAAAAACTAACGTACTTTGCCAAAGACTTTTTCTGCATCAATTGATATATTTTTATTTTTAATATGATTTTCGCTGTTGTTTTTCTATTTTTGAACCATACTTCCATTCCTGGTTTAAATTTAAGTTGATCTTAGGAATTTGGAATTTTTTAAAAGATTTCATTTTATTGATTTTTTTTTCTTGAAATCTTTTGCCAAGATTTTGTTTTATTGAGTTTTTTCCCCTCTTAAAATCTTTAGTGTATTCATCTTTTTGGAGGTTATATTTTCCCAGTTGCTTACTTTTGGACTCTTCTTCCTTTAATTATGAATATAGGCTTCTGAAGGGCAGCTAGGTGGTACAGTGGATGGAGTGCTGGGCCTGGAGTCAGAAAGACTCATCTTCCTAAATTCAAATCCAGCCTCAGACACTCACTTAGCTTTGTGACCCTGAGCAAGTCATTTAACCTTGTTTGTCTCTGTTCCTCATCTATAAAATGAGCTGGGGAAGAAAATGGCAAACCACTCCAGTATCTTTGCCCAGAAAACCCCAAATGGGGTCATAAAGAGTTGGACATGGCTGAACAACAACAATTATTTGTTGATTCGTTATATCTGTTAGAGGCAGCTAGGTGGCTGAGTGAATAGAGTGGTGGGCCTAGAGTCAGGAAGACCTGAGTTCAAATCCAGCCTTAAACACTTACTAGCTATATGACCCCTGGCAAGTTACTTAACCTCTGTTTGCCTTAATCCACTGGAGAAGGAATGGCAAACCACTCTAGTATCTTTGCCCCAAATGATTTTTTTTTCTTACCAAATTTGTGATTTCATCTATGTAGGGAATTTGTTGTTGTTCAATTGTGTCCAACTCTTTGTGACCCCAGGTCCAGAGCTCAGCTGCTATCATTGATATTGGAAAGGTTGGTGGATGAAGTTGGAGCGTCTTCAGCAGTGGTAAGATCTGACCAGCACTAATGCCACAAATGTTAGAGCTTTCCTTGCCACTCCTCTGGGAAGTTGCCTAGTCTGGCTGCACTCTGCACCCTGGTACTGCCCATCCATAGCCAACTCTACTGTATTCACTTAGAAGCCCACTATGACACTCCCTCCCCAGTCTACCCTGAATCCCTCTCCCCAGGCCACCAGGAAGCCCACTTCACATTCCACCTCATATCTCCCTCCCCAGTCCACCATGAATCCCTCTCCCCAGTCCACTAAGAAGTCTACTCCCCAGTTTACTATGAAGGCCATGACAGAGCCCACTCCCAAGCCCACAACAAAGTCCACAAAGCTGCCTTGACCCATGTTCTACCACCAGAAAACTATGAAGATCACACTAACTGTAGTTCTTGTCTTGATAGTAGAAATGCCACATGCTCTCGGACCATATGTAAAGGTAAGGACTACTATTAAGAAAAATATAACAAATGATAATTGAACTGCTGTTTAAAAAAATGCAAGTTGTTGTTTAGTAGAATCAACTACCAGTCAATCTCCAATTAATTCTACAATTAAATTTTCACTTGCTGTCTCAGCCACTGTAGAGAGCCATCACCCCAGTTATCACATGAGGTACACAAAATCCCACTCTTTTTACAGAATATCTTTTAATGCAGCTGGTTTCACTGAAGGAACTTCTCTTGCTCTGGATGTGTGAGTTGTAATGTTCTTTCTCTACAAATTCTGCCAGTCTGAAAAATGAAAGTACTATGTTCTGTAAGACACAGTATTATGATATGGACTAGTAGATTATTTGTGTAGCTAATTGAAATCAAAATATTATTTCTTTGAGATATCTCACATGGAAGACAGTATTTCAGAATCTTCAAATTTCCAAAGGATGCATATAGGATGTTTTGGATAAACAAAGATGATGAAGAAAAAAGTTTCATCCTGATGGGGTGATGAGATCTGGAACCCTAAAAGGAAAAGACCATGTCTTTGAAAGCAACCCAGTCCCTGAATTTTCCCATACATTTCAGCAGCCCAAAGCACAGACAGCTCAGGCAAGGCATCTGCCCACCCCAGCCCACCTAGATACTTGACAGTCCTTTCACAGCTGTTCTTGGCCCACCTCAGACTAAATACTCCTTTCACTATTGCACCTGACCCACCCCAGATTACTTTATATCTTTCACTGCTTGCACATCTGACCTACCCCAGGCTATTTACCACTCCTTAATCCCATCCAGATCTTTTCACTGTCCCTTAGGTATCAGTCTCACCCCCTCCATTAAGTTGCAAGTTCACTAGGAAACCTGTCCCTTCTACTGGCATTACAATAAACCATGCCACTTTGACTGGAAGATGGCTTGAGTATATGAGCTCATTCCAGGTGGACACCACCCTGTACCTGACATTTTGGGGTTCCCAGCAACCCCAAACCACATCAATCCCTTTTACTCAACAGGAATACTTAGAATATTAATCCTCATGGCTGCATGACTGCTGCTGTGGGATTTTTCTCCTTCAATCATGACATGCCAAATGTAGAGGAGGGTTTTTTTTTGGGGGGGGAGGTTTTGGAATCAATGGACTCACTGTCCTGTACAGAGAATTTTGTAATTGTGCTAGCAATTTAAATGTAGTCATTTTAAAGTCTGTATTATTCCCATTCTCCCTAATGATATAAGTTTATAGACATATATATAAAATGTGAGAACAATGGTCCAAATGATCACTTGGTGGATTTTTGACGATTAGTTCAAAAGTGGAGTTAATTTGTGGGAATATTCTTTTCCTGTATCCTTAAAGTAGAATTAAGTGTTTGACAAACCTGCATTTTTTTTCTTTTTTACTGTATAATATAAATAATTTCTTTTTTTTTTAATTTTGCATTTATTATATTTTCTTGTTACATTTTGAGTTCCAAGTTGTCTCCCTCCCTCTCTCCCAGACCTTCATTAGAGGTCAACATTTGATATGGATATATATGTAGAACTATACAGCAAATACTGCCATATATCAATTTTTTCTCTAGAGGTGGATAGCATTTTTTTTGCAAGTCCTTCTTAATTGATTTGAATTTTCATATTACTCAGAATAGCTTAGTCATTCACAGTTACTCTTCAAACAATATTGCTGATACTATATACAATGTTCTCTTGATTCTTGTCTCACTCTGCATTATTTCATGCAAGTCTTTCTAATGAGGTCTAGAGATTTAGGGGTGCTGGGACCCTGAGATCACGACAAGCAGGTCCTGCCCAAAAGAATTCAACCCAAGCCTTCTTTCAGCCAAAGACAAGGTTTATTAAAGATCTACCATATTAGTCAGACCCTTAAGGAATCTGAGCACCTGTGAGCTATTGGCTAGGTTGTAAAAAATCTGAGCAATGGCTAGATTATAAGAATCGGGGCATTTTACTGGAGACAAGATGGGCCTTATATACGCAAAGACTATGGGAGGGACCTAGGAGTGGCCAAGTAGTCTATGAGGTAATAGAACTCCAGGGGCCTGGACCTTGTGGCCAAGGGAGAATGCAGCCTATATAGGATTAAGGGTGGGAAGTGGCCAGGGGCCATAGGGAGGTAAGATAATGGAACCTAGAATTGGGAGATCTGGTGTAGCCACAATGAAAGGCCAGTTGATGAGATTAGAGCCTCAGGCAAACGCCAAGAGATTTGGTCTTGTGGAAAAGTCCAGGGTTTTTCCTTTTTGGGGTCTAGATCTCATCCTCATCATTTCCATTTTTTTTCCCTAAAAATCAGCATGCTCATCATTTCTTTCAGCACAGTAGTATTCCATCACAATCATATACCACAATTTATTCAACCAGTTTTAATTGATGAGCATCCCCTCCATTTCTGGTTCTTTGCCACCACAAAGAAAGCTGCTATAAATATTTTAGAATATATAGGTTCCTTTCCTTTTCCAATGATCACTTTGGGAAACAGACTTAATAGTGGTATTTCTGGGTCAAAGGCTATGCACAGTTTTATAACTCCTTGGGCATAATTGCAAATTATTCTCTAATACTTTTTTATCTAAATTAGAAATCAGATACCAATCAGGACTTTATATTCCAGATTCAATACAAAGTACACAAATTATAATTATGTAGCAGGCTATTATCTATCCTTTAAAAGCATCTTATCATTGGGAAAACAAAGAACAAAGGGACCTCAAAGACAAGACAGATAAGGTAAGCTGTAACTTCAAATGTTTGTGCTTTGAGTTGTCATTTCTTATTAAGGAAGGTAACATTGGCTTAGCTGTTTCTAAACAGCAGCCATATGCACTTAAACTGGGCAGAAACTATTATGTCATTTTGTGAAAAATGATTATTAATAACCAATATCTTGGAGAAATTCAGAGGCTCTCCTCTTTTTTCTAAATTGTTCATTTTAAAAAGTTCCCTTTTCTTGAAGGACATTACTGATAATGAGATTGCACTGACTCCTGACTTTGGTCAGACCCCATCCAACCTTGCAAAGTATTTAATCTAGGGGGGAAGTCCATTGTGTTCTACTCAAGCTTGGGTGGAGACAGATCCTTTTGAATTAATAGCCTAAAGCTATGGGTGGTTGGGTATAAAGATACTTTCCTATGAGGTGCAAATGAATTGGATTTAAGTAAGTGAAGGTTGTGAAAAGTCACCAGCCTCACTTTCTCTTCCAACAGCCATCTGGGTCCAGTGGCAAGACATAGATCAGGATGACTGGAGATGGCCCAGGATGCAGGGAGAGACCTTGGCCTTTTTAAGCTAAGGTCTTTAACAAGTTAAAGTTTGACTGAAACAATACCCATTCAGTGATTAAGGCTAGGTAAGAAATGAGATAGAGAATGGCTTCTTTATGGTAATAAAAAAAAAATCAATATGGAATGGGGAGACCCTCAGTATTTCTGGCCAAAACAAAAATAATTGCTATTTATATTCACTCTGAGCCAATCAAGACCCAAACAATGACCAAATGGGGCTTGGCCTGGGACCTACTGTTGGCCAATAAAGGGGAAGGGGAAGGGGAAGGGGAAGGGGAAGGGGAAGGGGAAGAGGAAGAGGAAGGGGAAGGGTGGTTATTTGTCCTTCATTCTAGAAGAGGACCATGACATCAAGTTTTAGTGTATCCAACTGTGGCTGATCAGACCAAATGAAGCTTGGAATGTTCTACCACAGCTCAAGCTTGGAATGTTCTACCACAGCTCAAGCTTGGAATGTTCTACCACAGCTGAGGCACAAATAGTCCATGTGAACCTTTGGGGTATTCTCCAAGTTTGTGTATTTTGTGTTTCTCTTGAGCTATTTCAATTCTACTTTGTTCATAGAACACAGCATCTTTTCTGATGGGGGCATGCCATGCTGAGCAGTCCTGTGCCAGTGTCTCCCATGTCACATAGTCAATTCCAAAGTTCTTAAGAGAGACCCTGAGAGTGTCCTTGTATCGCTTCTGCTGACCCCCAAGTGAATGCTTGCCCTGTGTGAGTTCTCCATGAAATAGTCTTTGGCAAGCATATATTTCGCATTCGAACAACATGGCCAGCCCATCAGAATTGTGCTCCTGAAGCAGAGTTTAAATGCTTGGCAGTTTAGTTAAAGAAAGTGTCTGGTATCTTATCCTACCAGGTGATCTTCAGAATCTTCCTAAGGCAATTCAAATGGAAGCAATTCAGTTTCCTGGCTTGGTGCTGGTATACTGTCCAGGTTTCACAGGCATACAGCAATGAGGTCAGTACAACAGCTCTGTAGACCTTCAGTTTGGTAGTCAGTCTTCTCACCCATACTTCCCTTCAGAGCCTCCCAAACACTGAGCTAGCTCTGCCAGTGCTTGCATCCACCTCATTATCAATGTGTATATCCCTGGAAAGTACACTACTAGGGTAAGTGAACTTATCCACAGCATTCAAAATTTCTCCATTTGCTGTAACTGATGGTTCCATGTATGGATGGTGTGGTGGTGGCTGATGGAGCACCTATATTTTCTTGGTGTTAATTGTTAGGCCAAAATTAGCACAAACAGCAGAGAATCGAGCCATACTTTGTTGTATCTCAGCTTCAGAGGCTGCATTGAGTGCACAATCATCTGCAAACAGAAAATCATGCACCAACACTCCCTCCACTTTGGTGTTGGCTTGTAGCCTTTTCAGGTTGAAGAATTTACCATCAGTATGGTAGCTGACCTTGATGCCGTGTTCATCCTCATTGAAAGCATTTGACAGCATGGCTGAAAACATCATGCTAAAAAGTGTGGGAGCAAGCACACAGCCTTGCTTCATTCCACTGGTGACCGGGGATGCATGAGAGCATTGTCCAAAGATACAGATCAGGATGGTACCTCCGTGACATCATGGTCCTCTTCAAGAACAAAGGACAAACAACAAACAATCAGCCTTAATCACTGAAAGGACATTGCCTCAGTCCAACTGAGACCTGTTCTGTTAAAGACCTTACTTTAAAAAGGTCAAGGTCTCTCATTGCATCCAGGACCATCTCCAGTCGTCCTGATCTATATCTTGCTACTGGACCCAGATGGCTCCTGGAGGAGAAAGTGAAGCTGATGATTTTGCACAGCCTTCCCTCACTTAAATCCAATTCAGCTGCATGTCGTAGCATCACCTTCCTGATTTCATGGTACTCTTTGAGAAGGAAGGACAAACAACTACAACTTCCCCTATCCAAGAAATACCCATTTTAATATAGCCCACCTCTAATCATATTAGCCAGTTCAGTTTGGTTGCTATTTGATGAACCATCTACTGTATTGAAGGGCATATAAACCATAAATTCACCACCATAGTTGTGTTTGGTCTGAGAGAGACAGCCAAATGACCATCCTTTTATTAATAACCTGTTGGCCTTATTAAGATAATAATTAAATTACCCAGAAACTATGTTTCTCAAACCTTTCTAAACATCACAATTTGAAAGTCTCATCTTCTTAATTCTGAAGCTAAAGAATGTTATAAAAATTTTAAAGCATTCAGAAGCTAAATTCTTCAATATTTTCATGTGTATCTGCTAAAACACTTTATAAGAAGTTATTTTTAAAGATACAGGATAATTTTAGGGAAAATATCTGACATGTTTTACTTTACATTTATTTTCTAAAAGTTCTTTTCATGTAGCTATTGACTTAAGCCTTCCAGTTAAGCTCTCTATATATTTTATTCTGCTTTATAAGCCAAGGAGGAAACAAGTACTAAAGTTTGAGACTCATTCACAAGTTTATTCCTTATTTAAAAAAAAAAGACATACTATTCTTACAAAAAAGATGGAGGGATGTGGATTAGATAATAATACAATCAGATAGATTCCAAATTGGTTGGATGGTCAGACTCAAAGTAATTGCTGGTTCAACATTAGATCACTCACATGTCTCCCCCAACTATCTCCCTCTTTCTTCATGTCCCTTATAAAGAAATGAGCTTTCTCCTTGCAAAGGCAAACCCCTCTACACGCATCCTTGATGCTTTTCATATCTCTTACAGCACATTGCCACAACCACCATCCCTCTATCTCTTATCATCAATTTCTCCCTACCTACTAGCTCCTTCCATGCTACCTACAAACATAACCATAAAAAAAAAAACCTTTCACTTCAGCGTGACATCCATGCTATCATCCTTTTTCTCTGCTTCCCTTTTTCAGCTAAACTCCTAGAGAAAGTCATCTGCAGCAGATGCCTCTGTTTCCTCTCCTTTTACTGTCTTCTAAACTTTTCTGCAATCTGACTTCCAACCTCATTACTCAACTGAAATTGCCCTCTCCAAAGTTACCAACGATCACTTAATCGACAAACTAACGGCCTTTTCTCCTTCCTCCTCCTCCTCCTCTTCCTCCTCCTCCTCCTCCTTTGTCATATTCCTTACAGCATGTTCTCCTCCCGGACCTTCTCTTCTCTCTACATTTTTGTGATACTGATCTCTCCTGGCTTTCCTCCTACCTGACTGACCACTCCTTAGTATCCTTTGCTAGTTTTCCATCCATGTCATACCCACTAATCACAGTTGTCCCTCAAGGCTCTGTCCTGAGGCAACTTCTCCATTTGCTCTAAACTCTCTCACTTCATGATCTCATCAGCTCCCTTGTGTTCAGTTATTATCCCTACGCAGCTGATTTCTAAGGAGACAGATAGATGGATAGATAGATGTGTGTGTATCTATATATGTGTGTATGTATATATATACATGTTTATATGTATATGTCTGTGTTTATATCTATAGGTAGAGATAGAAATATAAAAACAGACATATGCAGATAAAGAGTGACAGACACAAAGACATCGATATCAATATAGGTATTGAGATCTAACACTAACTCCCTCCTGAGTTGCAGTTACACATCACCGACTGACTTTTGGACATCTCAAGCTATATTCTTACAGGCATCTCAAACTCAATGTATCCAAAAAACTCATCTTTCCCCTAAAACGCTCCCCCTTTTCTGAACTGCCCTATTTCTTTTGAGGGCACTGCCAGCCTCTCAATCACCTAGGTTTGCAACTTAGATGTCATCCTTGAGTCCTCACTTGTACTCACTCCACATCTCCAATTTGTTGCTAAAACTTGTTTCTACCTTTACTACGTCTCTCACACACACATATGTCCCTTTCCCAGCACTCATGCAGCTGCTACCCTGGACTATTGCAATATTCTCTGGTTGCTCTCCCTGCCTCAGCTCTCTCCCAATGCCGGTCCTTCCTCCACTTGGCCACCAAAGCGATTTTCCTAAAGCTCAGTGTCATCCCCTTAATCAATAAACTACAATGGCTCCCTATTATCTCTAGGATAACATATAAAATCTACTGTTTGGCATTTAAATTTCTTCATAACCTGACCCCTTCTTACCTTTCCATTCTTCTCCCACACATAATCCAGCGACATTGGTCCGCTTTCTGTTTCTTCGACACGACACTCCATCTCACCTCTCCATCCATACCTTTGCACTAATTTTCTCCATGCCTAAAACGCATTTCCTTCTCACTTCTGCCTCTCTGCCTCCTTGACTTCCTTCAAGACTCAATTTAACCACCCTATGCATGAGCCTTTCTTGGTGCACCTCCCCCACTCAGCTGCTCCTGCTTTCCCCTCTGAAATTCCCTTCCGTCTAGTCCAAATATATCTTATATGTACCTAGTTATCCATATTCCCCTCACTATGATGTAAGTTCTTTGAGAGAAGAGATACAGTTTGGGAGTTTTTTGTTTTGTCTTGGTTTTGCTTTTCTGTGTATCCCCAGAACTTAGCACAGTGCCTAAAATATTATGAATTATTATTGATTGACTAACTAATTGACCAGACTGTAAGGAGGCTTCAGTGACATTGAGCAAGACTGCCTAGAAAGAGAAAAGGCAAAAGAAAAACTAAATCCCAGAGGACAGGAGCCATGTGTGTTTTAAACTTTGTATTTTTCCCAATGGTGAACCAGGACTCTACACACAGTAGGTGTTTAGCAGATGTTTCTTGAAGGTGAAATTGATATATTCTTATCCCACCATCACCTGCCTTTTGTCCAATGCCTCTTGTGGCTTATCCTTGTATACTTCCAAACCTCTTCTGGATTTTTTTAAATCTCCTCAGCCCCCTAGTCTATGTCCCGGAGAAGCGATATACTCTACTCTACCTTGAAGGGAAACTATAGCTTTTCTAAATAAAAGGTGAAAGGACATCATGATATGCAAAGAACAGCTATTTTCTATCCTGCCACTAAGTGGAACTCCATCTACATTCTGTCTTACCACAAGGGAGAGGTCCATTCTGTTTTTCCACCAACGTGATCTATCTATATATCTGTTCTACCATAATGGGGGCCTATAGTCCATCCATCCCACAAAGGGGAAGTGTGGCGTTCCAATGGAAAAATATGTTGTACTGTAGTCAGAAGACTTAGATTTAAATCCCAACTTTGACAAGCACTAGCTATGTGACCCTGTGCAAATCATTCAAGTTCTCTGAATCTCCCTTTCCTCTCCCTCCTAGGCTTACTGTGAAAAAAAGCCTTTGTAAACCTCAAAAGCTCTAGAAATATGTGTTGGTATTTGTAGGATATTCTCCAGGGCTACTTCCCCAACTCCTGCTTACGTTAGCCAGGCAAGTAACCAGAAGGCAATCTGCAGTAAATAATCCCCTCAAGATTCTAAGAATAAGAGGCAGCTAGGCAGCCCAGTGGACAGAGCACCAGCCCTGGAGTCAGGAGGACCTGAGTTCAAATCCAGCCTCAGACATATAACATTCACCAGCTTGTGTAACTCTGGGCAAGTCACTTAACCCCAACTGCCTCACTAAAAAAAAAAAGGCTTTAAGAATAACCCTCAGGGTTCCTAGAGATTCTAATATTTTTGTCTATGATTCCCCACCAGGGTATTTCCCATTGTGAGGAATACCTAACCCACTGGATGACAAAGTCAGGATCCAAAAAGATTTTGATAGTGAAACATTGGGCTGAAATTAATTGTATGAAATTTAATAGAGATAAATGTAAAAGTTTACACTCGGGCTCAAGAAATCACATTGCCAGAAAGATGGAGGAGGCATGGTTTGGCAGTAGTTCATCTGAGAAAGATTGGGGAGTTTCTAGTGAATTGCAAACTCAATATGAATATGATATGTCAGCCGAGAAAACTAATGCAGTCTTCTGCTATATTGAGAAAGGCATAATATCTATCTATGCTTATGTGATATTCTCACTGTCTTCTCTAGTTCTGCCACATTTGAAGTATCTTGTTCAGTTTTGGTTGTCACAGTTTAGAAAGGACATTGATAAGTTGCACAGCATCCAGAGAAGGACACCAAAGATAGTGAGAAGCTTCAGAGTGATATATGATAATCTCCAAAATGTCTCTGGTTTTTTTCTGGTGGGAGGGGGAGGGAAGCAGTGATGGTAGCTCTCTGTGACTTACAAGGCTCATTTGAGGTAGATTTCCTCTGTCCTGTGCTTATTCTATTTTTGCTTTTTTCTGGAAATGCCCCTGCCATACGTTTGCTTGTTTCACTGGCCAGGAGAGAGTGTTTTCTGGCCAGTGAGATAACAGACGGGAAGGCAATCGATGTGTCACAGTAAGAATCTACTTCCTCCCCATAAAAATCTGTGATCATAATAAACTGCCTCAATAAGTGACCTGATGTGGAGATAAAAGGATCCCAACCATTAGATCCATAAAGAAGAATGATAAAGATCTTGGCAAAACTAGATTTCAAAGTCCAAGGGCAGCTTATACAAAGGACCATCATTGACCATCCACCCTCTTGCTGCCATGGCCTGAAGACAATCACGTTCAAGTTCTAGTAACCTCCTTGGTTGTATTTTTTTTAAATTATTTTTATTTCATTAGATATTTCCCAATTACACATAAAAAATTTTTTCAACAATCATGTTATTCAATTTTGAGTTCCAAATTCTCTCCCTCCTTCCCACCCCTCTCTCGTCCTTGAAAAAGCAAGCAATTTGATTTTGATTACATTTGTGAGGTCATATAAAATCTATTTCCATATTATCCGTGTTGCGAAAGAAAACACAAACAAAATAAAACAATAAAAATAAAGATAGTAAAAAGAAGTATGCTTCAGTCTGCATTCAGAGTTCATCAGTTCTCTCTCTAGAGGTGGATAGGATTTTTCATCATGAATCCTTTGGAGTTGGCTTGCATCATTGTCTTCATCAGAGTAGCTAAGTATCATTTCTTGTTTGTTTGTTTGTTTTGTTTTGTTTTTTAGGCAATTGGGGTTAAGTGACTTGCCCACAGTCACACAGCTGGTAAGTGTCAAGTCAGGTCCTCCTGACTTAAGGGCCAGTGTTCTATCCACTGTGCCACCTAGCTTCCCCTAAGTGTCATTTCTTTTAGCACAATAATATTCCATCACAATTATATGCCACAACTTGTTCAGCCTTTCCCCAGTGGATAGTCATCCCCTCTCAGTTTCTATTTCTTTGCCACCACAAAAGAACTCCTATAAATATTTTTTGTACAAAAAGGTCCTTTTCCCTTTCCTTTGATCTCTTTGGGATACAGACCTAGTAGTGGTATTGTTGAATAATCAAAGGGTATGCACAGTTTTATAGCACTTTGAGCATAGTTCCAAATTGTTCTCTAAAATGGTTGGACTAGTTCACAACTCCATCAACAATGCATTAGTGTTCCAATTTTTCCACATCCCCTCCAACATTTGTCATTTTTCTTTTCTGTTATGTTAGCCAATCTGACAGATGTGAAGTAGTATCTCAGAGTTGTCTTAATTTGCATTTCTCTAATTAGTAATGATTTAGAGCATTTTTTCATGTGACTATTGATAGTTTTGATTTCTTCTTCTGAAAACTGCCTGTTAATGTGCTTTGACCATTTATCAGTTAGGAAATAGCTCTTATTTTTATAAATTTGGCTCAGTTCCCTATATGATTGAGGAATGAGGCCTTTATCAGAGAAACTTATTACAAAAAATTTTTCCCAATTTCTTATTTTTCTTCTAATTTTGGCTGCATTAGCATTGCTTGTGCAAAAGCTTCGTAATTTCATGCAATCAAAATGATCTGTTTTACCTCCTGTAATCCTCTCTTTCTCTTGTTTGGTGATAAATTCTTCACTTATCCATAGATCTGACAGATACATTTTTCTATCTTCTCTTATTTTACTTATGATATCAACACTTATGTCTAAATCATTTGTCCATTTTGACCTTATCTTGGTATATGATATGGAATCTTCTTGGTTTATGCCTAGTTTCTAACCTAATGCTTTCCAGTTTTCACAATTTTTTTAAATGGTGAGTTCTTATCGCAAAAGCTTGAATTTTGGGATTTATCAAACAATACATTACTATGGTCTTCTACTACTGTGTATTGTATACCTAATTTGTTCCACCGATCCACTGCTCTATTTTTTAACCAGTATAAGATTGTTTTGATGATTCCTGCAATATCATTTGAAATCTGGAATTACAAGGCCACCTTCCTTCATATTTCTTTCATTGATTCACTTGATATTCTTGACCTTTTATTCTCCCACATGAATCTTATTACTATTTTTTCTAGATCTATAAAATTATTCTTTGGTAGATTCATTGGTATGGCACTGAATGAGTAAATAATTTAGATGGAATTTTCATTTTTATTATGTTGGCTCAGCCTACATATGAACAATTAATATTTCTCAGATTACTAAGATCTGTCTTTATTTCTGTGAAAATTGTTTTGTGTCTTCATATAATCCCTGGATTTGTCTTGGCAGGTATACTCCCATTTATTTTATATTGTCTGCAGGAATTTTGAATGGAATTTCTCTTTCTATCTCTTCTTGCTGGGTTTTGTTGGTAATACATAGAAATGCTAGGGGTAGCAAGGTGGTACAGTGGATAGAATGCCAAGTCTTGAGTTAGGAAGATTCGTTTTCCTGAAGTCAAATCTGACCTCAGACATTTACTAGCAGTGTAACCCTGGGCAAGTCATTTAACCCTGTTTGCCTCAGTTCCTTATCTGTAAAATGAGCTGGAGAAGGAAATGGCAAACTACTTCAGTATCTTTGCCAAGAAAACCCCAAACAGGGTGACAAAGAGTCAGACACTCCTGAAAAACAACTGAACAATAACAAAAATAAATGCGAATAATTTATGTGGATTTATTGTATAGCCTGCAACTTTGCTAAAGTTGTTAATTGTTTCAACTAGTTTTTTAGTTGATTTTACAAGGTTCTCTAAGTATATTATCATATCATCTGCAAAGGGTGATAGTTTCGTTTCCTCCTTGCCTCTTATTACTTTAATTTCTTTTTCTTGTCTTATGCTATAGCTGTCATGTCTAGCACACAATTGAAAATTTTGGTAATTATGGACATTCTTGCTTCATTCCTGATCTTATTGGGAAGGCTTCAATTTTATCCCCATTACAGATAATGTTTGCACTTTGTATTAGATAGATATGACTTGACTTATCATTTTAAGAAAGGATCCATTTATCCCTGTGCTTTGTAGTGTTTTTAATGGCAATGGGTGTTGTATTTTGTTGAAAAGCTTTTTTGCATCTACTGATATAATTACACAGTATTTGTTGTTGTTTTGTTATTGATGTGGTCAATTATGCTGATAGTTTTCCTAATATTGAACCAGTTCTGCATTCTTAGTATAAAGCCTATCTGGTCACAATATATGATCTTTGTGATATATTGCTGTAATCTACTTGCTAGTATTTTATTTAAAAATTTTGTGTCAATATTCATTAAGGTAATTGGTCTATAGCACTCTTTCTCTGTTTTTGCTGTCCCTGGTTTAGGTATCAAAACCATGTTTGTGTCATAAAATTATTTGGTAGGATTCCTTCACCTATTTTTAAAAAATAGTTTATATGGTATTGGGATTTTTTGTTTCTTAAATGTTTGGTAGAATTCACTTGTGGATCCCTCTGGTCCTGGGGATTTTTTTCCTAGGGAGTTCATTGATGGCTTGTTCAATTTCTTTTTCTAAGACAGAGTTTGTTAAGGATTTGATTTCCCCTTTTGCTAATCTGGGTAGTTTATATTTTTGTAAATATTCATCCTACTTAGATTGTCAATTTAGTTGGCATATAATTATACAAAATAGCTCCTAATGATTGTTTTAATTTCATCTTCATTGGTGGTGCATTCACCCCTTTAATTTTTAATACCAGCATCGTAATCTGGTTTTCTTCTTTCTTTTCCAAAATCAAAATAACCAATGATTTATCTATTTTATTGGGGTCTTTTTTTTCCCATAAAGCCAGGTTTTAGTTTTATTTGTTAGTTCAATGGTTTTTTTAATTATCAGTTTTGCTAATCTCTCCTTTAATTTTTCAGGATTTCCATTTTGGTGTTTAACTGGGGATTTTTAATTGTTTCTTACAATTAAATAGCCAATTCATTGACCTGCTCTTTCTCTCTTTTATTGACGTAAACATTTAAAGATACAAATTTTCCTCTAAGTACTGCTTTGGCTGCATCCCACAAGTTTTGTTATGTTGTTTCATTGTTTTCATTCTCTTTAACAAATTTATTCTTTCTATGATTTGCTCTTTTATCCCACTCATTCTTAAGGATTAGATTATTTAGTTTCCAATTAATTTTTAATCTATGTTTCTGTGGCCCTTCATTAAATGTAATTTTTATTGCATTATCGTCTGAAAATTGCATTTAATATTTTTGCTTTTCTGCATTTGATTGTGAGGTTTTTATGCCTCAATGTATGGTAAATTTTTGCAAAGGCACCATGTACAGTTGACAAAAAGGTATACTCTTTTCTACTCCTGTTCATTTTTTCCAGAGGTCTATCACATCTATCTTTTCTAATATTTTATTTATCTTCCTTCTTTTTTATCTATTTTATGATTAGATTTATCTGGCTCTGAGAGGGAGAAGTTGAGATCTCTCACTAGTACAGTTTTATTGTCTATTTCCTCCTATAATTCATTTAACTTTTCCTTTAAGAATTTGAATGCAATGCCATTTGATGCATGACTAATATTGATATTACTTCATTGTCTGTGGTTCCTTTTAGCAAGATGTGGTTTCCCTGTTCCCTGTTTATCCCTTTCAATTAGGTCTATTTTTACTTTGCTCTGTCTGAGATCATGGTTGTTACCCCTGCTTTTCCTACTTTAACTAAAGCATAATAGATTTTGTCACAAACCCTGATTTTAACTCTGTGTGTCTCTCTCTTTCAAGTGTATTTCTTGTAAACAACGTTTTGTTGGGTTCTGATTTCTAATCCATTCTGCTATGCACTTCTGTTTTATAGGTAAGTTTATCCCATTCACATTCACAGTTATGATTACTACCTGTGCCTTTTCCTTTATCTTATTTTCTTCTGTTTATCCTTCTCTCTCTCTCTTGTCTGGTCCCACCTTTAAAGTCTGTTTTGCTTCTAACTACTGCCCTCTTTTATCTGCCCTCCATTTTGTCACACACACACACACACACACACACACCCCACTTTCTCTTATCCCCTTCTTTTCATGCTTTCATATTAGGTAAAATAGATTTCTATTATCAATTGAGTACATGGATATAGTTCTTCTCTTTGAACCAATTCAGATGTGAGGTTCAAGTGTTGCTTCCTTACCACCCCTCAGCCACTGTAAAAGCTCTTCCCTGCATATCTCTTTTACGTGAGATAAGTTTCCCCATTTTTCCCCTCCGTTGCCCTGCTTTCTCACATCCCTTTTTCTCACCTATCCATTTTCTTTACATCATTCCAACATAACTAATTTACTCTCACACCCTCTTTCTATGTAGAATCCTTCTAACTGACCTAAAAATGATAAAATTCTTAGAAGGCACATGCATCCTCTTCCCATACAGAAAAGTAAGCAGTCTGACCTTATTGAGTCTCTTCTGATTTCTCTTTCTTGTGTACCTTTTCATGCTTCTCGGGTTTTATATTTGAAAGTCAAACTTTCTATTCAGCTCTGGTCTTTTCATCAGGAATGCTTGAAAGTTCTCTTTCATGAAATATCCATTTTTTTTCCTTGAAGATTTATATTCGGTTTTGCTGGGCAGGTTATTCTTCGTTGTAATCCTAGCTTGTTTGCCTTCCAGAATATCGTATTCCAAGCCCTCCACTCCTTTAACAACATACTAGCTCCTCCTCCATGTCACAGATCTCTATTTCCAACCTCCTATGTGGTCTTGGGCTGAAAAAATGTCTCACTCTGGCCTTTTGTTGGCTTTGCCACTCCAAAATTCAATATGAAGCTTGTTTTTAATGTTGTTTGGAGGAGAATGTTGGGAGAGCTCCACTTTCTCTACTCCGCCATCTTGGCTCCCTCCTCAGTTGTATTCCCTAGTTATCTGTTGCTTCATGTCTTATTTAAGGTCTCTGAGTACGTTAAAATGTACTAGACTAAGAGCAAACTCTGAATCAAAGAATCATTTTTAGTCAGAAGGGATCTAACTGGCCAGCTAGTACAACTTGAGCAAGAACCCCTCCTACAACAATCCTGACAACCCTCTGCTCGAAGATTTCCAATGAAGGAGGAATTACTACCTTTAATGGCAACTCATTCTCCTTACGGATGGATACCTCTTAGGCCTATTGCTTTACAAACTACAGGCCTGTCTAATTCTCTCATGAAGTCCTCCACTAAGTCCCCTAATTTCTGGTGCAGAATAGAATAGCGTGCCCCATGAGGATAAATTGAAGGAATCAGGGATATTTAGCATAGAGAAGACTTAAAGGGACATGACAGTTTTCTTCAGGTATTTGAATAGATGTCATATGGAAGAGCTAATTAATTTGTTTCCCTTGGCCTTAAAAGGATAAACTTAGACTAATGGGTAGAAGGGGTAGATATAAAGAAAAACTCCCTAACAATTTGAACTCTGCAAGAGTGGAATGAGCTGCCTTGGTAGCTTATGGGTTCCTTATCACTGAAGATCTTCAAGCAAAAGCTACATGATCCAGGGAGAAGATTCTTGTTCAGGCACAAATTGTACTAAATGGTCCCTGAAGTCCTTTTCATTGCAGACTCTATGATATGCCCAGTTTTTATTATTCTGTCTTCCCTGCCCCTTCAAATTAGCTTGTATTTACGTATTTTTGTACATATCTCATAAACACACTCACTACCACCACCACCCCAAGTGGATTGTAAGCTTCTTGCAAACCAGGGCTATTTCATTTTTTCTGTTTTCACCCTCTGTGCCTAGCACATTTTTTTAAAATTCGATTAAACACTCCACATCTGAAATTTCCTTCCACATAACCAAGGGCTAATTTCTCTCACCATGCAAAACACTGTCTTAAGGGCAAGTTTCAATGTTTCTTAAAAAATAGGACAATTAACCTGTTGGTTACATCCCAAAACACCCTATAGTCTGGACTACCTTTTCACCTGGGTATCTCTAGATAGTAAAAGCAAGCCCCAAGCAGGTTTTACCATGGACTCCTCCTGTCATGCATCCCAGCTGACAGTCCTAGATCAGTCCTAGTATTTCAAGGCCCTTCCCAAGTCTATGATGCCACCGTCACCCACAGTCAAAGCATTAATTATGCTAGATAGAAACATACCCTCAGGACATACATTTATTCATAAGTTTATTGAAACATACATACCCTCAGGACATACATTTATTCATAAGTTTATTTATATTTTATGATGCAATTGCTAGGGAGGTTAAGACATACCAGGGACAGAGCTCAGCTATGTTCAGCTCAGAGAAATGTCTGCCCCAGAGGTTTCTGTTCAGCCCCCTGCATCCATTCCTTTCCCAACCCCAAGCTCTTCTCTCTCTAGTGTCCTAAGATTCTGTCTTCTCTCTCTGGTGCCTCTGGTTCCTACCTCGAGGCCAGGCAAAATTTCCTTCCCCAAGTTGCCAAAATAAAGTCCCACTTTTTGGTCTCCAAAGTCATTTCATTTTTCTCTTCCGTCTTCTGTCCAGTTCCCAGATGCCTGAGCTCACCTTATCTCCCTTGTTTGCTGGGACTCAGGGTCCTTTTCTCTCCTCAAAGAAAACTTAACAATTAACCCTCCCCAGGGAACCTTAGATCTGTAATACTGAAGCAAAAAGAAGGAAGGAAGAAAATCTTTCCTAGGGACATAGTTAGAACAAGGGAGAAACGGACTGGCTGGGAACCAAGGAGGAATCCTCCAAAAAAGATAAGGAAGAAAAGAAGGGTCAGCGGGGAAGAGACATAGAGGCTTCCTGTCTATTCCTTGGGGATGCCAGGGCTTGGGAAATATGTCAAAGTTCACAATCTGAAGGCTGGGCTGAGGTGGGACCGGCACGGGAGCTCCAGTTTCATGGGCTTGGTATCAGAAGGAAGGCTTAGTGAGAAGAGGCTGGTGAGGAAGGAAGTTTCTCAGAGCCCAAACCAGAGAAGGGCAGGTCCCAGGCTGAGGAGGAGTGCCCCTGCCAGGGCCCAGAGGTTGCTCCTGACCCCATCCACCCCATTACACAGATCAGTGTCACAACAGTTCACATGCACACTAAATCCTTGGATTTGAAGCATCGCAAGTGAGCTTTTAACATCTTTACAGGAAGTGGTACAGTCCTTGACATAGGATTTCACTCTAGAGGCTGTGGAATAGAATAGAACTGAGTATTTAAGGCATCCATATCCAGTGTGATCCTTTCTTTCCTTTTTACCTCCCTTTACTTTTTAACACTCACCTTTCACACTAGCCAAGACTAGCTCCCCACTATACCCTGAAGATGGCAGCTAGGTGGCAAAGTGGATAGAACACTGGGCCTGGAGTCAGGAAGACCTGAGTTCAAATCCAGCCTCAGACACCTACTAGCTGTGTTACCCTGGGTAAGTCATGTAACCCTGTTTGTGTCAGTTTCCTCATCTGTCAAATGAGCTGGAGACAGAAATGGCAAACCACTCTAACATTTTTGGGAAGAAAACATGAAATGAGGACCTGAGTTCATATCCGGCCTCAGACCAAACATTTGACACTTACTGTGTGACCCTGGGCAAGTCACTTAACCCCAATTGCCTAAAAGTAATTTTTTTAAAATTTAAAAAAAAAAAAAAAAACACCAAATGGGATTGTAAAGAGTCAGACACAACTGAACAACAATTCCCTGAAAATGCCAGATTTATTACCTCTGAGTCCTTGTTCACACTATTTTCCCCTCTTAGGATGGACCTACTCCACCTACCTTCCCCCATTTCTCAGTTCAGTTCTCTCTTCTTCCCTAAAGCACCCCATAACCATCCTTAACCTATGCTGACTCCTCCCTCTTTTTAATTCCCATTGTACTGACCATATCTCTCAGAGAGTTTCCCAGAATAAAACTATAGAATAGTGGAGAACACATTCAAAATATTAAGGGGCTTACTGTACTGAATACTGGCACTGGGAAGGAACTTAGAAGACAGAACCAGAATGTGAGAGCTGAAAGTCACCTTAAAATTGGGGTTTTTGAGCTTGAGGGGACCATAGAATATAGAACCAGGTTGTCAAAGCCATGAGAGACTTTAGAAATTGTCTAGTTCAACCCTAGAATGGCTTGTGTTCCAAAAGTGTGTTGAGAAGACAATTTTTTGGAACTTGGAGCATATTTTTTGGTAGAAACAAGGCTACAAATAGACATTAAGTTCCCATAATAGCTAATGCAAGTGAAGCACGCCTCTTCTAATAGAAAGGGAGATGCAGGAAGATGTCTTAAGATCATTAACAAGGAGACAGAAGCAGAATAACTGTAATTAGCTAACACAATTTCTGCTTGAATAGTGGAGCAGGGCAACAGTTTGCTAACTGCCAATGTAAAACAGCTGAACCAATAGCCTGACCCTATCATGATCAAAGGTGAAAAGCATATCCTGAATAAATTGTCTCAGTGGTCTCAGATGTCCCTTCTTATGGGGTATAGACCCTGGAAACCCTTCTCCCCCCCCCCCCACTTTTCCTTGAATTTTCCCACATGGTCAAGTCTCTGGCATTAGCCTGAAGCATTGATCCATCCCAGTAATCCTCTCAGCTGGCCTTTCATTGTGGCCTAAACCCAATTTCCCAATTCTCTGTTACCTCTAACCTAGTCCAGCCCTTCATTGTCTGTTACCTCCAATTGCCCCCTGCTACTTCCAACCCTGGATTCCATCTAGACCCCATTCTCCCTTGGCCCAGGTCCCTGGTGTTAGCCTAGGGCATCTGGTCCTTCTCTGTTACCTCCCAATCACCCCAGACTACTTGTCAACTCCCATCCAGATCTTCCCACTCCTTGACCACTGTATACAAGATCCATCTTGCCTCCATTAAAGTGCACAGATTCTTTAAGAGTCTGGCCAGTATTGAGGCTTCTTAATCATGCCTGACTAGTGTTCTAATAAACCTTGTCTTTGACTGAAAGAAGGATTGGGTCGAATTCATTTGAGGCAGGACCTGCACATAACTATTTTGGGATCCCAGCATCCCTAAACCTCAACATTTCCACCTCTGGGCATCCAGGGTTCCATAAAACATCAACTGAAAATGGCTTAGCCCAGGGGTGGGGGTTATTTTCTAATGGAGGTTTCCCAGAGACTGAAAAACCTTCAAGACACAAAGAAATTACTTTCTCCGATTGAAATTGTAAACAGAACTTCTCTTTAATAGGGTGGGGGAAAGGAAGGTTTCAGGACCATGGGTAAGTCACTTAATCCCAATTGCCTCCCCCTCCCAAAAAAAAAAAAGCAAGCAGGATCTATAGGCTTTCACAGCCCTGATTAAGCCACAGAGGTCTTAGGTGAGGAATTGATGAGACTGCCCTAGGTTGACCAATCTGGAGACTGGTCTTCAGGTACAGAGGTCATATTTGAGGATGGATCCCCAAAGCCCCATTAGAAGTCAGCTCCTTGAGAATTGAGATCATTTCCTTCTTTGTATTTGCATCCCTACTGTGAGCCTTGCAAAATGCCTGGAACTTTGTAAGCATTTAGTTTTCAGTTGACTGAGCAACACTGACAAGATGGAAAGCAGCCAGATGGGGAAAACCAAACTGGACCTAGCAGACTCCAAAAGAGTCAGCAGTGTAATGGGGCAGCCAAAAAAAAAAAATCTTGGGCTCTGTTAGGGGAGGTCTTGCTTCCAGGAGAAAAGAGGAATAGGGGCAGCTAGGTGGCACAGTGGATAGAGCACTGGCCCTGGATTCAGGAGGACCTGAGTTCAAATTCAGCCTCAAACACATAACACTTACTAGCTGTGTGACCCTGGGCAAGTCACTTAACCCTATTGCCTAGCCAAAAAAAAACAAAACAAAAAAAGAGAGGCAATAGTCCCACTGTACTCTGCTCTCACTAGACCTTATTTAGAGGACTGCTCTAGATTCTAGACTGTTTTAGACTATTCTAGAGGACAATTCCAGATACCACAATTTTAAAAAGGATATTGAGAATTTGGAGAGTGTCCAGTAGAGGGCCAACAGGACCATGAAGGGCTTTGAGTCCATATGACATGAGGATCAGAAAAAAGGACTGGGGATGTTTATAGAGCCTGGAGAAGAAAAGGCTTGCCTCTAGGTATTTGAAGAACTGAGGGCAGCTAGATGGCTTAGTGGATAGAGTGAAGAACCTGGAATCTGGAATCTTCCTGAGTTCAAATTTGACCTCAGGCACTTGCTAGTTGTGTGACCCTGGGCAAGTCACTTAACCCTGTTTGCCTCAGTTTCCTCATCTGTAAAATGAGCTGGAGAAGGAAACAGCAAACCACTACAGTATCTTTGTAAAAAAAAAAAATTGAGAGTCAGACATAACTGAAACGACCGAATAAAAACAAAGCACGAGTTAGATGATGTCACTCATCGACTCAGTAAACTCCTAAGGCCCCAAAATCAACTATAACCTCTTCTGTTTGGCATTTAAGGGCCTTCATAACTGGGCCCAGCCTACCTTTCCCATCCTTATCATACACTCCTTCCCCTAACACAGAGTATTCCTTCTCCCCACTCTGTGTTGGCTGTTCCCCCACGGGGTGCTCTCTCTCCTCACCTCCACTTTTTAGAGGCCCCAGTTTCCTTCCAAACCCAGCTCAAACACTGCCTTCTCCTTGAAGTTTTTCCTGATTCTCCCAGTTGTTAATGGCCAGCTTCCTAAACCGTTTCTGTTGTTCAGCTGGGTCAGTTATGTTCGACTCCTCATGACCTCATTTGGGGTTTTCTTGGCAAAGATACTGGAGACACTTGCCACTTCCTTCTCCAGCTTGCTTTACCGATGAGGAAACCTAGGCAAGCAGATTTAAGTGACCTGCTCAGGGTCCCCCAGCTAGAAAGTATTTGAGGCTGGATTTGAACTCAGGAAGATGAGTCTTCCTGACTCCAGACCTGGCACTCTATCCTTGCCATCTACCTGCCCCATTCTACTTCCTTAACCCCCACCAAGTCCTGTTATTGGAATCTGAAACCTATCCTGTGAGTTCAGTAGGATACTACAGCTCAGAGAGGTCTTACTAATTAGCCACAATCACATGGTTAGTAAGTATCCAAGGCCAGATTTGAACTCAGGAAGATAAGTCTTCCTAACTTCAGACCCAGAACTCTATCCACTGTGCTACATGGATGCCCAGTCCCCTAAATTACCTTGCATTTATTTTGCATATATTTCTGTATACATTTACAATTGTAGTTTTCTCCAATAGAAAGGGAACATCTTGAGGGAAAACACTATTTTGATCATTTTTCTTTGAAGTCCCACTACCCATAACACAGTGCCCGGTACACAGTAGGTGCTTAATAAACGCTCATTGGTTGATTGATTATGTCCAAGAAGAGCAGTCCAGTACTAGAATGGGCTGCCCTGGGGGTAAGGGAGAGTACTACTCCTAGAGGTCTTCAATGGAGGCTAGATGGCTCCTTATTGGAATTGATCTAGAGAAGGTAATGAAGCCTGCTCAGGTGTGGGTATGACTGGGTGCTCTCTGAGGTCCTCACCAACTCTGAGACTCTGTAATGCTGTGAGATTCAGGACTGGATTCTGCCCAAAGACATTGGATATCTTCAAAGTCACCTCCTCCCTCCCTCTTCCCACCTCCTACACACTCCATGGTCCCAAGCTCCCATAGTTGAAGCTCTGAACCCTGGCCATAACTCTAACAGAACTCACCAGAGTGTGTTAACAGAACCTTGAAGCAGGTAGATTCCCCATGTGAGCACGTCTTAGTCTGACAGACGCCAGCATGGTTGACCACAGTACACGCATGACACTGCAGGCAGTGAGCTGCAAACGAGCACACATGGATCAGAGCAGCAACCTTGCCGGGAAGAGAGCCCAGCACCCCAGGGATATCCCATGAGGATGCTGAGCAAGTTAAACCCCAAATCCCCAAGCCCAGAAGCAAGGGAGAGTCTGCATGAGAGCTGCCTCCTGCCCCACAACCTGGACCCCAGGCTTCCTAAGGTTTGCAAGAATGGGCTAAGGATGGGAATAACTCCCCAGCCTGCCCACCCCACCTCCACCAGCCCCATAACTCACACCACTCACTGGGTTCACAAATGCAGAATTCACAGCGCTCACAAACAATTCACCAAGTGTCCAAGCTTTAGCCACGGGGACACAAACACACACATACACACACACACATACACACAAATACACCACCTGCCAACAAGGGAAGCGCACCATGCACAATCACAGAATTTCCCAGGCATGCCATCTGAGCCCACAAAAGCACAGCAAATGTTGAGGGCTCCATTCCCATCTCCCCTGGTTCCCTTTCCCAGCTGTATGCAGAAAAGCAGCTGCTCCTCCTCCAACTCCACCCTGATCTACAGGGTATGGTCCTCTCTCTCCACAGGCTACACCTCAAACTTCGCTGAAGCTTGCAGAACTTCCAGCCCATCCTCTCCCAGCCCAACGTGACCCTAACCTCAAATCCTTCCTCTTCCTTGGATTCCTTTACATCACTAGGGAAAATGGAGAGAGCATCCTAGCAATCTGTCTGCCTCCTTCCAAGGCTTAGCATCTCCCATCCAGAGTCCCAGGGTCTCACCTGACTCCACAAATAACAGGGCTCCCAGCAAGACAGAGATGAGAATTTTCATGGTTCTCTACTGTCTTCACCTGGATATACAACAGAGAAAGCTGAGGTTCAAGACCTTGACCAGATTCCCCTCCCAGTTCCAATAGCCCCAGAGCCCAGCCTAGAACCCACTACTGTTGTAGGTTCCCTTCAACTCTCTCTTCCCTACACAAAAGCTATCTGAATCCTGATCATAGGGCTTGCCTGCCTCAAGCCTCTCCACAACTGTGGAGCTCCCTTTGGTTGGTGTCCTGTGACCTAGGCTGCCCAGTCCCACCTTTATTCCCTCACCTTCAACTCCTTAAAGGCCTCCTCTCTTGTTTCTTCTTCTCCTCTGTGCGCGTGTTGAGGGAGGGGGATGGAATAGAGATCCAAACACAGGAATCAGATCAAGAAAAGGGGAACAGAAAAGTAATAATAACTAACATTTCTCTAAGACTTAAAGGTTTACAAATTCCTTTCTTCACAACCTCCACAGGTAAGGATTATTATTCCCATTTTACAGATGGCAACACTGAGAATAAAACCAGACAGCATTCAAGTTCAACTGCAGTCTAGCCCTGACCAGCGTGGTCAGTCTTGTTTCCTACTTTTCTTTCACCATCCCATGTTGGATCAGTTGCTAAGACTTAACAGAGAATTTAGAACTGTAAGAAACCTAAGAATTTACTTCCATTTATTTCATAAATTAAAAATAAAATAAATTTTAAAAAAAGAATATGTCAACTCCTCTTCACAAATAGGGAAACTGAGGTACAGAGAAGTTAAGAGATATGCCTATGGAGTTCAGAACTAATAAACAGAAGAGTGGAGATTCAAACCCAGTTCCTCTGGCCTCAGTTCCTGGGCTATTTCCATTATTCCAAGTAATTCAGCCTCTGTAACAGTTCATGGTTCAGTCCCATTCTCTCCACTCCCAGTATCACTAACCTAGCCCTAGTTCTCATCACCTCTCACTTTGACTATTGTAACTGTCCCCTCTGCCTCTAGTCTAGTGCCTCCCATTATCCCCACTGCCAGAGCTATCTTCCTAAATCCCAGTTCTGCTAAAAATCCTTCCCCCTGCTCAAGAAAACCTTCAATGTCTCCCCTTTGCCACTCCTCAGCCTAGAGAGAACCTTCTTTTACTATGGATAGAAATTACATGTGGGTACAAATCTTCATAAGGGTCCTAGATCAGGTATAGCCCCTACCCATCCCTTACAAAGCTCACCTGGAAAGCAGGTTTGCATCTGGCTCTTCACTTTTGTGTCCTCTTATTCGAGTTAAGCGGTTATTTATCCCTTTAGCCTCTGAGCCTGCCCTCTCTGGCTCCACCCTAGGGAAGGACTGACTTCCTACTCAGCTCTGTCCTAGAGGAAGCCAAATCTTCCTGAAAGTCAGTTTCCAGAGTTCTCAACTTTCCAATCCAGTACTCACACCTCCACGTGATAGCAATTCAAGAGTAATAACCCCTGCTTCCAATAAGTTTTACAAAGTACCTTCCTCACAACAATCCACACCAGGTAAGTGGTCTGAGGAGTATTCCACCTTTTGGTAAATAAAACTCAGAGAAGGAGGATGACCTGCCCATAATCACACAGCCAGCATCAAACCCTGGTCTCCTGATTCCATTTCCAAGGTTCTTTCGTTTGTTGTTGTTATTTTCATTAGTTTTTATTTTATTTTATTTTCTCCACTTTTCACTAGTTTTTCTTTTATTTCTATTTCACTAGCCTCCCTGTTTTAAAGCTATGACCTTAACCACTACTTCCCATCATACTCTCCATATTCTAGGTAAACTGGCTTACCTGCTGACCCCCATATCACAGAGACAGCTAAGTGTTGAATAAGATAGAGCACTGAACTTGGAGTCAAGAAAACCTGAGATCAAAACTGCTCAGACACTTACTAACTGTGTGACCCTGGGTGAGTCATTTAAACTCTGTCTGACTCAGTTTCCTCAATTGTAAAATAGGGATAATAATAGCAACTACCTTACAGGGTCATAAGGCCAGCTAGGTGGTACAGTGGATAAAGCACCAGCCCTGGAATCAGGAGGATCTGAGTTCAAATCTGGCCTCGGACACTTACTAGCTGTTCGATCCTGGGCAAGTCAAGTGGCCCTGTTTGCCTAAATGGCAAATCACTCCAGTATCTTTATCAAGAAAACCCTAAACGCAGTCACACAGGGTCAGACTCAACAACACAGGGTCACAGAGGATCAAATGAGATAATATTTATAAAGTGCTTAGCACAGTGCCCGCACACAGTAGGGGCTATATAAATGCTTATTCTTTCCCTCCTCCCCATCTCCTTACCTCTTCACAGGCTCTTCCCCGTGGCTGGAATGTACTCCCTGGCACCCACTCTTCTTGTATCCTTAGCTTTCCTCAAGGTTCATTTCAGATGCCATATCTGACTCAAAGCCTTGCCTGGTCTCTCATGGTCATTGATGCTGCTCTGTCCCTTCAGAAAGACACAAAATGACATTATATTTGCCTGTGTTTTACATGTTGGGTTTCCCCAGTAAAACGTAACCTTCTCAAGCCCAGGAACCATTTCATTTCTGTCTATACGCGTAATGCCATAACTAGCAATAATGGCAAACACACAAGGTCAGTAGAATTGAAGGCATCCTCAAACCAGCTTTGAAAAATAAATTCGGTAGAAGGGAAAGGGCTGGGAAAAGACCTCAGACCCTAGGTTACAAGGTCCTATGAGGGAAAAAACTATGGGATGCCTGGAGGCTGCTCTTGGGGAAGCCAGGCACTAGGGGAAGGAATAGAGCTGGGCAGAACCAGTAGGAACTCACCAAGGGTTGAGGGAGAATGGAGAAAGAAAGGAAGCTTGCCTTGGCCTCCTATACTAACTAGTGTGACCCTGTGCTCAATGGCAGGCTCACTCTTCTTCTCAGAGTTAACACAGAAACTTGGCAGGCTAAAGTACCTGTCTTCAAGCCGGGTAGACCACCCAGATTCCACAGGTTCTTGCAGTTTTGACTTTGCCCCTGAACAGACTTCCAAGAAGAATCCAAAGAAGGCAGCCAAAGAAGGAGAGGGAACCACTCTGGAGAAATGTCTTAGAGAGGCCCCATATAGGTTTTTATACTTAACCTTCCAAGCAAGGAGCCAAGTAATGGCTGGTAGCTCTCGCCTGAACCTCAAGTGAAAATCATGGTGTCCAAGTCATGGAGAAGAATGGAGCTGAAGAAGTCATAGACCAGACCAAATCATAAACCAGAAGAAGGAAGGTGGGACAGGTAGACTTTGAGCCCAGTGAGGAATACCTACTTGGTTAGAAACACATTTCTCCCCCCCACCCACCTCCATCTCTCCTGAGGGAAAATCATTTTCCCATTTATCATACAGTCCTTCAACTCTTACTTTCCCTTTTGATTCATTATAAAAGGAATAGAAGGGATCAAACCACTCCGCCTCATGATTGCAGCTCCAAGCAATCAACTTTGGGCAGCTCTGGAGCCACTTACAATCTCATTGTTTGCTTTAGATTTTTTATGCTATTTAAACCCTTAAAATAAAAACCTGATGGCTATCACCTTGACCTCGGTTTTTTTTTTGGTTTCTTTTTTTTTTAATGTACAGAGCAAGAATGGGAGGGAGGAAGCCAGAGATAGGAGATTTATTATGCTTAAGGGGAACTAGTGGGGCCAAAACCAAAATGAGAATGTGTTTGCTATTTTCATAATGTTGCAGAGTACATATGAGTCCTAACTCTACTCTAAAACTAGAAAGACTCATGAGTCAAAAAGCTCAGTACACAGAGAAAGCATCCCCTGCCTAGCCTGACAGAGTGACCCTAAGGGTAAGGGTAACAATTGCACATGCATGAGCCTTGCCAAGACCACAATTGGCTAATTGTCACACTTTGGAGAAAGAGGACTCTTGACCTTGCACAAGTGTTCCCTTGTGGCCAACCTCATTATTCTTGCTAACTAGATGCTAAGCCCAGTTGTTTCTACAAGGGCTGTCAGTGTCCCCTAAATTTTAGTATCCTAGGACAATGCCCTAGTGTCCATACCCCAGGTACTGTTTTACATATAAAAGATGCTTAACATGTGTTTGCCGAATTAAATTAGTGGTATTTCAGACACTGTGACTTCTCAAGGAGAGAGGTGTTTTTCCCCTAACACCACCATGCTCCAGGAAGCCCTGAATCCATTTCCTGGGAAGTAAGAGAATTCCTTCCAGCAATGAAGATCACAATCCATCTGTAACCTAGGAGATCAAATCTGCTAAGTGCCAGGGATACAAAGTGTAAGGGAAACAGTCCCTGACCTCAAGAAGCTTACATTCCTTCCATTTAAGTCTTAGGCATCAAATCATTTGCTCATGGTCACATAACTATTAACCATCAGAGGCAAGATTTGAATGCGGACCCTCCTAAACCCAAGTCCAGAACTCTACCACCTACACCACACTGCCTGCAGATACCAACTTACAAATTCTTCACTAGAGTCTGCTGTACCTGAGCCATCCTCCAACTCTCACTGTCTATCTACCCCTGGTAGTGATGGGGTGCTTGGGTGCTTGTGTTTGGATGCTTGTGCTTGTGCTTGGACCCCAATTTCTCCCTAGTCTCAGAAACACTGTCTCTGACAAATTTCTCCCCAGCCCAAGGACACTGTGCCTATAATTACTCATGAATAGACCCCAGCAAGACCTTTATCTCTCTCCCTGGTGCAGCTACACAAAGCTGGGTGAGAGAGTGCTAGGCTGCTCAGGCCCCAGCCCTAAGATCATGTCTCTGGAAGCCTCCCAATTCCTTAGTAAGCTTCTGTCTTGGGAGAAAACTTTCCCTTGTTGCAGAGCATTCTCTAATCAGGACAGAGAGAGAGGAGTGTCTTGTCTGGCCCAAGGAGTTTTGTCCCTGACTGGCCTAAGGACTCTTCCTCCTACCAGATTCCCAAGATCCATGCCTCTGACATCTCTCTCCCTGTCTGGTATGCTCCCTACACTTTCCCATTCATAGCTCCCAAAGACACCTGGACCTTTAGATTACCTAATTAGTATCCCTGGCATTCCTTTCCCATGCTCTTTTCCATATAAACCCTAGCTCCATCCTCAGTCTCTCACAGGTTCCTTAAGAATCCTTGCCCGCTAAAAAGCATAACAATAAACTTTTTGCCAGCTTGACTTAAAGAATGCTTGAGGGGCAGCTAGGTGTCACAGTGGATAGAGCACCAGCCCTGAAGTCAGGAGGACCTGAGTTCAAATCCAGCCTCAGACCAAACACTTGACACATATTAGCTATGTGACCCTGGGCAAGTCACTTAACCCCAATTGCCTAAAAAACAAACAAAAACAAAAACAAAAACAGAAAAAGAATGCTTGAGTCTATGAATTCATTCCAGATGACCATGTCCTGTACTCCAGTCTTTGAGGGGTCTCAACCTCTCAGACCACAACATTTATGGCACCCAATGTGGTGCTTGTCTGAAAACTCAAGCCTTCTCTGAGTCAAGGTAAGCCTCCCCCTCCCCTCCCTCTGTAGTTAGGTCACCCCTCAAGCACCTAGGAAGGCTTGCTGGGCTTTGGGTTGAGCCTGTAACAGGTTCTATTGGATTTCCTTCTTGACAAGGGACACCTTGTTTGGGAACTTCTCCGAGTTTTTTCTCCCTCTCCAGGATGCTGGTGGAGGAGAGTAGACTACAGGAGGCACTACCCCTTCACTATAGGCTTATAGGCAAAGAGGATGGGCCAATCTCCCTCTATACCTCGAGGGGCTCAGTCTCCAAAACCTTAAGGAAAATTTTGCCTGGTCTCCACTCGATCTGGAGAACCATGAAAAAAAGTTTTTTTTTTCTGATTTGTGCAGGAGATTTCTGACAAGTCTCTCTGAGCTTTTGGATTCTCCCTGTCATTACCATGTATCTGTTCTGTGTTTGTCTGTGTGGTGTGAGTGAGTATCCGTGTGTAATTTGAAACTCTTTGCAGCCAGGTAGCAAGAGTAGAATCCCAAGGCCGCAGCTAGACTCTGGAATGCTGCTTTCTTTCTCTCCCCCTCTCCCTCCCTCCCTGATTACAGCAGCCTCAGAGGATCAGGTGGACAGGAGAGAGAAAGAGAGAAAAATACTTTATTATTTAGATTATGTGATTGGTAAAAGGCAAGTCGAGGAGGATCCTTGAAGTATCAGATCAGAATTAGAAAGAAATAAGATATGTGCAGTTTTTAAGGGACTTTAATCAAAGTCCATCAGAGTGATAAGTAAGTAGAAGGAAAGGCAAGAAAGTTTAAGCATGTAGGAATGAGAGGAGTATGGGTAGAAAGAAAAACATAAGCTATTTGCACGAACAGTGTGAACAGAGGGTTTGAGAGTAAAATGTTTGGAAACGTTGGAGAATTGTTGGGGAAAAAAATTCTCTTTCTCTCCACATTCTAATTCTGGCCAAGTTTTGAATGCGGAGGTAAAGACAAGAAAGAAAAGGGGAACCTTTTCCCCTCAGATCAAAAAGAGAGGCAGATTGAGTAGCACTTAATCTTTTCTGCCTCACATAAAAGAGAAAAGGTTTTGTGTACCAGAATACAACCAAAAGGTAATTTAATTCATTCTGGTAATATTTTAAATGAAATGTGATGCTCTTAATTTAATGCTTAAGTCAGAATTTATTATACTGTTTGGCACTAAGGTAAATTGGGAAAAGGTATGGATCTGAAATTTGTTAACTGGGTGACATTAAGCAAGTTATCTCAGTTTATCTCACATGATTGGAAGGTGCCTAAGACAATGCCTGGCAGATGGCAGACGTTATAAATGTTAACTACGATAATTATTAGTTCCTTAGTTAGAAATGACCAGTATACAATGCCAGTGGTGAAGAGATGCCCAATTTTCTATGTAAGGAATTTGGAAACGCATTCAACAGATTCAGAGTCACCTGATTAGTAATGGGTTTGTTTCAAGTTCTAAACACCTAGTGTTGTTTCAAATTGTTAAACTTTTTTATTGTTATGTGAAGTAGCTTTTCATAACATGGATGTTATTAAAGTGTGAACCGAAAGAAACTGAAGGACAGTGGGAAAACTGTGTAAAACCCATTATATTACTTTGTCAGCCCTGCTAACCTTGTCTTATAATGTTTTATTATTGCCATTTAGAAAACCAGGTATTTCCACCTTTACCTGTAATTAAAGAAGGGCTTATAGCTAAAACAATTTAACTATGATTTATGAAAGTTACAAGATCGTTAACTAAGTTATTTGAAGTTACTGTTTTAATGTTAAAACCTAGAATTGTTAATTGATTACCATGGGTGAAAAGGAGGGAATTGGGTAAAAGCCTTATCCAGATTGGTTCTGCCCACTCAAAACAGTCCTCCTTGGGATATGGGGGTCAGCAGGCAGGGGCACCAGGATCAGCCCCTCCCTGGGGTACAAGGCAATTCCCCTTATTTTGTAAACTTGCCAAGGTCCCTGGAAACCATCTGTGTGGGCAAGGTCATCTACCCTGAGAAAAGAACTTATTTGGGTTATGGAGTTCCTAAACAGTGAACTTGACTAGCTGAGAAGTTTATGTACAAT
The DNA here is from genome assembly GCF_003287225.1 of Phascolarctos cinereus. Classification (NCBI taxonomy): domain Eukaryota; kingdom Metazoa; phylum Chordata; class Mammalia; order Diprotodontia; family Phascolarctidae; genus Phascolarctos; species Phascolarctos cinereus. Next base: position 650,717,147 of record NW_027555847.1, read on the forward strand.
ACATAGAAATGATTTCTAATAATTGGCTTTTACACCAGGACAAGTTTAAATTTGAGAAGGAAAGATGTAAAGTGAAATCTCTTATGTATGTGAGTCCTGGTAAATCTTGATCGCTCATTGCAACTCCATGAGAGTAAAATTAACTGTATCTGGCTTTAAGCTGTGATTAGTGAAACTTGCTGTTTGAGGTAAAAGGCTCTTGGGACTATAACTAATTTTGTTTTGAGTTTGAATTTGGGCATCATTGTCTACATTAAATTAGTGTCTGAGAGAAATGCCACAAGCTACTCAGAGGGCATGTGATCCTGTACTGTTAACAGGTCGGGGTCTGCATTTGGGAAAAAGCCGTGAGGACAATCTTAGCCTCAATCTAGGATGGGATCCTCCTGGCTCAGTTTCCCCATTATGTTCCTTTGAGAAGGAATGTTTCCCACCTGACTATTCCTGAGTCTGGCTATGATGTGGAATTGATGCTGCATGATTGGAGAACTGTGACTCTTATCTGAATTCAAACAGAGCTAAGGATGTTCTGTCTTATCATATTTGGTATGTCACATGTCCCTGCCTTTTCCTTTTATAGTAGATTTCTATGATCAGAGCAAGTGATTAGTAAAAGACATGAGCACAATGTAAGTATGTGAGATCTTGCTGTTTTGATCTGAATTTGTAGTCATCTCATGGCCTAAGAGTAAAATCAGTGTTTGAATTTATCATATGTAAAAGATTCACTTTCTGAACTGTCTCTTAGAGAAGGATAAACAAGTTTGTGGAAGAAGATTGAATATCTATTCAGTTGTGAGGTTAAAGTTAGGAACCTCTTTTGTTTAAAGCAGTTTTTGCAAGAAACCCCCTCCCTAATGTAACCACCTCAGAGGTCTTTGCCATCTCTTTTGTACTGGCCACTCCTTTATGACAAAACTTTTCTCTCAACACCCTGTTTCTCAACAGGGAATTATTCCCTTGCTTGGGAGACAAGCTCTACAGCCACTGTACAGGTAAAGACCCCTGTCAGGGGAGAGATTGTAAATGTCTCTGCTGGTCTCTTGACTTGAACCACCTGTAAGGATGCCTTCAGTGATGAATGTCCCCAGAACTTTACCTCTCCCATCTGTACCATCTATTCGGAGGGAACATGCCCTACTTGCACCTATGACTGAATTCCTCCTGCCACTCTCCTGGTAGGCTCTCCCTATTTAACCTTCTTTTCCTGATTGACACACAATGCCGCAGCCCCCTTCTAGTATAACACTCTTGTCGATCTTTTGAAAGTTTCTCTGTTACCTGGAATATTAGCATGTAATCATACTGATCCATGGGGCATCCATGCTCAGTACCTTTTACAAACAGGCCCCATCTGTACCCCTAAGGGATATTCCTTCTTTTGTGGGTTGGGTGGGCCAGGTGGTGAGGATTCTGGGGAAGAAGTAAAGCAAAATGCCACTATTTGGCAGGACCCCAGGACTGTTGTTCTAGCCACCCAGTGTTTAACACCTTATAAGGATTTTGGTGTGTGCTCCCTTGGATTTTTGGCATCACCTCTGACCATTTTCAATACTACTACACCCAGTCCCTCCACTCTAACAAGAGTGAAGCGTCGATTCTGGGACAATGTTCTCTGGTACCTTAAAAAGAGAGCAGAGTATCTCATGCCTTGGTATGGACATTTACAACATGAGTTCATTCTTTCAAACCTAACAGGGACCATTCACCAATTGGCAAATGACGCAGCTTATACTCTCCAGGACATTCAGCAACCTCTGGATTCCCTGGCAAATGTGGTCCTGGATAATCAGATAGCTTTGGATTATCTACTTGCTTAGTGGAGGTGTCTGTGCCTTGGCCAACATCTCCTGCTGTATGTATATTAACAACTCTCAATAGGTGGACCTTCATACTGAAAGTATACTAGAGAAAGCTAATTGGATGTGAAAAATCCATGAAAACCTTAGTACACCAGGATCATCCTCTTCTTGGGGATCCTGGCTTTTCTCCATGTTAACTACTATTCTTGTCCTACTCCTGATTATATTTCTTTTACTTCTTTTTGGCCCTTGTCTGCTTAATCTTCTTGTCAGATTTGTCTCCTCTAGGCTCAGTACCCTCCACTTTCAGATGGCCACTCAAGCTGGGTACCAACCTCTGTCTGAGAACACAACTCATCACCCCCTGGACCTAGCATCGGCCAAGTTCCAGACACTGGTTAGAGAACCGACCCCTTGAACAGAGGGACCCCAGGAGGCAGGGACAGCTCTATGACCAATCCCAGCAGGAAGCAGTTTCAGAAACTGAGACCTTTGTCCTTCACCCCAAAAGATTTTGGGTCCTGTCTGTTTAAGGGGGGAATGATGGGTGCTTGGGTGCTTGTGTTTGGATGCTTGTGCTTGTGCTTGGACCCCAATTTCTCCCTAGTCTCAGAAACACTGTCTCTGACAACTTCCCCCCAGCCCAAGGACACTGTGCCTACAATTACTCATGAATAGACCCCAGCAAGACCTTTATCTCTCTCCCTGGTGCAGCTACACAAAGCTGGGTGAGAGAGTGCTAGGCTGCTCAGGCCCCAGCCCTAAGATCATGTCTCTGGAAGCCTCCCAATTCCTTAGTAAGCTTCTGTCTTGGGAGAAAACTTTCCCTTGTTGCAGAGCATTCTCTAATCAGGACAGAGAGAGAGGAGTGTCTTGTCTGGCCCAAGGAGTTTTGTCCCTGACTGGCCTAAGGACTCTTCCTCCTACCAGATTCCCAAGATCCATGCCTCTGACATCTCTCTCCCTGTCTGGTATACTCCCTACACTTTCCCATTCATAGCTCCCAAAGACACCTGGACCTTTGGATTACCTAATCAGTATCTCTGGCATTCCTTTCCCATGCTCTTTTCCATATAAACCCTAGCTCCATCCTCAGTCTCTCACAGGTTCCTTAAGAATCCTTGCCTGCTAAAAAAGCATAACAATAAATCTTTGCCAGCTTGACTTAAAGAATGCTTGAGTCTGTGAATTCATTCCAGATGACCCTGTCCTGTACTCCAGTCTTTGAGGGGTCTCAACCACTCAGACCGCAACAGTAGACGGACCCTTCTGGAATCCTACTTTACTGATTTCCATATGCCTTTTCTCCCTGATCTCCACTCCCCTGTGGGCAACAGGTGGTTGTGATTCATTGTCCTGGTAGTGACGATCCTTTGAGATCACTTGAGCCCCCCCCCATCAAAGGCCAAAACCTGGACTAAGTCGGCACAACAGACATGCTTTGTTCTCTGAGTGAACCCAAGCTCTCCTGCTGGATTTAACTGACTAGGAACATTCTTCTGTATGACTGATGAACTCCAGGAACCTTGACTCAGACATTTCCTTGTCTTATTGTTTTATGGCCCTCCCTAATAGAGGCACTATCTTGATATCTCCTATTTTATGACACCCTCTATTAACGGTTGGCAGAAAATGAGATATCCTGGGGCCACTATATTTTTTATGGAAACTATAATTTTGGCTAACAAAGGACACTGGTGTCCTGAGTTGGAGTGGAAGAGTTATTGGGGCAAGGGAGATTGCTTTATGGGTACAAAAACATTTTCCACTAGCCTTTCTGGGAGTTCAGAATTAGTCTGAACTCAGTAATTGGTCTTCTTCCATTGATTTTTCAGTCCCCAAATATACAATGCCTCTCTGAGTCTTCATCCCTTCTCCATCTTCCAAGTACAAACCAACAGGTAAGTATGGCACAATCATCACTTGCACCTGGAAGGCATTTAATAAGCATTTGTTGAATCATTTGGGAGCTACCATCTAGCACTCTAGGACACTCCACTCCACACCCTCAGTCCTCACTGCAAGTGCTTCACAAGGTTCTATGAATCCAGGTGTAAAGGATTGGGGAACAGTTGGTGGGTATTGTTCACCAGAACGAACTTCAAAATTTGAAATAATTTTAGAAAGAAATTTAATGTAACAGACCCCTTCTTACTCCCCAAAGGACCCTCCCTTGTAACAAAGAAATCAAGTTATGTAAAACAAAACAACATATTAGCCACTGCTGAAAGATGCCTCATTCTGCATCTGTAGTCCACCACTCCCTGCTGAGAGGTAACCATCCCTTAATTAAGTCCAATGGCCTTTCTCAGTCTTCATTTTCCTTAATCTGTTAGCAACTTTTAACAGTAGTCAGTACCCCCTCCTGGATATACTCTCCTCTCTTGGTTTCTGTAACACCACTTCTTCCTTCATCTCTTTCTCTGACCAATCCATTTTTTAAAGAAATTTTTATTTTTTACTAAGCTCTATTTGACAAACACCAATTAACATGAACATTCCCATATGAAAAATAGAACAGAAGAAGAAAGCTCAAGTTTCTGTTATGACTTGCTTTTTTTTTAAGCATATGATAAATTCAAATTCTGCAAGCTGTCCAGCTTGACTGTTATCTCCCTCTATTCTGCTTCTGTTGTCTTCTCTGTGTTCTCAAATGCTTCAATGACCTTATTGTCTTTCCTTGATATCATTACCATTCAACTTTCTCTCCTTCCCAAATCCCCTCCAAAAAAAATTTTTTTTAATCCTCTTCTTGGGACAAATAAGTATAGTCAAAAAAAAGCAAATCCATACATTGCATTTCTCACTCTGCATCTCACATCCATCACCTGCCAAATAATGGGTAACATGCTTTATCAGCAGCCCTTCAGAGCCATGGTTGTTTATTGCATTGATAAGATATGGCTTTCAAAGTTGTTTTTACAGTGTTGTTGTTATCATATAAATTGTTCCCCAGGTTCTGCTCATTTTACTATACATAGCTCATACCAATCTTACCATGTTTCCTTGAAACTTTCTTCCTGAAATTGTCCCTTTTTTCATTTCTTATAATGCAATAATATTCTTTTGGGGGGGCAATTGGGGTTAAGTGACTTGCCCAGGGTCACACAGCTAGTGAGTGTCAAGTGTTTGGTCTGAGGCTGGATTTGAACTCATGTCCTTCTGAGTTCAGGACCGGTGCTGTATCCACTGTACCACCTAGCTGCCCAATGCAATAATATTCTTATGGTGCAATAATAATACATATGCCATAATTTCTTCAGTCATTCCCCAATTGATGAGCACCCATCTTATATTCCAATTCTTTGCTAAGACAAAAAGTGCTGCTATAAATATTTTTGTATGTATGGTCCCTTCCCCTTTGTCTTTGATCTCTTTCACACAAAAGCCTAGTAGTAGCATGACTAGTTTCAAAAGCATGTATAGTTTAGTGACTTTTTGAATGGGGTTCCAAATTACTTCCCAGAAAGGTTGGACCAATTTTCTAGCTCTACCAACTTATAATCAGTGTGCCAATCCTCCACTTCCCCTCCAAAAATTGTCATTTTCCCTTTTTAAAAATTTATGTTTGATATTAACATTAATTTTTTTAACTTTTTGAGTTTCAAATTCTCTCTCTCCCTCAAGCCCAACTGAGAAGTTTAAAAATATGTTAATTATACATGTAAAGTCATGCAAAGCATTTCCTATTAGCCACATTGAAAAAATGTTGTAAAAAAAAAAGCAAGAAAAAGCGAGAAAAATAAGGTTAAGAAAGTATGCTTCAATCTGCACTCAGAATTCATTAGTTCTCTTTCTGGGGATGGATACCATTTTTCATCATGGGTTCTTTGGAATTGTCTTGGATCATTATATTGATCAGAATAGCTAAAACAGTTGGTCATCCTTACAATACTGCTGTCACTATGTACAATGATTGCCTGATTCTGTTCACTTCACTTTGTATCAGTTCATATAGTCTTCTCAGGTTTTTCTGAAACCATCCCCCTTGTCATTTCTTATATCACAATGGTATTCTAACACAATCACATATCACAATTTGTTCAGCAATTCCTCAACTGATGGGCAACCCCTCAATTTCCAATTCTTTGCCACCACAAAAAGAGTTGCTGTAGATATTTTTGTACATATAGGTCTTTTTCCTTTTTTTTTTTTTAAGCTCTTTGGGATGTAGACCTAGAAGTGATATTGCCAAATCAAAATTTTATAGCACTTTGGACATAGTTCCAAATTGTTCTCCAGAATAGTTGGACTAGTTTAAAACTCCACCAACAGTGCATTAATGTACGTATTTTTCTACATTTCCTCCAGCTTTTGTCCTTTCCCTTTTCTGTTGTATTAGCCAATATGATAAGTGTGAGGTGTAACTTACAGTTGTTCTAATTTTCATTCCTTTAATCAACAGTGATTTCAAACATTTTTTCACGTGACTGTTGATAGCTATGATTTCTTCTTCTGGAAACTTCATGTTCATATGTAATTGTTGATAGTTCTGATTTCTTCTTCTATAAACTGCATGTTCATATCCTTCAATCATTTATCAATTAGGGAATGGCTCTTATTTTGATAAATTTGGCTCAGTTCCTTATATATTTGAGAAATGAGGCCCTTATCAGAGAAATTTGCTTTTTTTCCCCTAGTTTCCTGCTTTCTTTCTAACTTTGGTTGCATTGGTTTTGTTTGTGAAAAAACTTTTCAAATTCATGTAATCAAAATTATCCATATTACTTCTAGTGATTTTCTCTGCTTCTTGTTTGGTCATAAACTCTTTCCTTATCCATAGATCTCACGGTAGATTTTTCCATGTTCCCCTAATTTACTTATATCTCCCTTTATGTCTAAATCATGTACCCATTTTGACCATCTTTTAGCATCTGGTGTGAAATGTTCATCTATACCTAGTTTCTACAAAATTGCTTTCCAGTTTTCCCAGTAATTTTTCAAAGATTTGAGTTCTTTACTCAAATGTTTGGATCTTTGAGTTCATGAAACATTAAATTACTATCATCATTTACTATGGAGTATTGTGTAACTCATCTACTTCACTGATCCACCACTCTATTTTTTAATTAGTAGCAGATTATTTTGATGATTACTTCTTTGTAATATATGCAGTTTGAAATCTGGTACTGCTAGCCTGCCTTCCTTCACATTTTTTCACTGATTCCTTGATTTCATTGATTGACATTCTTGACCTCTTGTTCTTGCAGATAAAACCTGTTACTCTTTTTTCTAGTTTATAAAATAATCATGTTATAGCTTGATTGGTACAACACTGAATAAGTAAACTGACTTAGGTAGAATTGCCATTTTTTATTATATCAGCTCAGCCTACCCATGAGCAATTAATATTTCTTCAATTGTTTAGATCTGCCTTTATTTCTGTAAAAAGTGTTTTTTTAATTCTGTTCATAGAGTCCTTGGGGTTGTCTTGGCAGAGAGATTCCTGAATATTTTGTATTTTGTGCAATTATTTGAAGTGGAATTTCCTTCTATCTCTTCCTGCTAGGTTTTGTTAGTAACATATAGAAACACTGGTGATTTGTATGGGTTTATTTTATATCCCGCAACTTTACTAAAGTTGTTCATTGTTTCAACTAGTGTTTTAGCTAATTTTCTAGGGTTCTCTAAGTATATCATCTGCAAAGATTTTGTTTCCTCGTTGCCTGTTCTTATCCCTTTAATTTCTTTTTTTTGCCTTGTTGCCATAGGTAGCATTTCTAGTGCAATATTGAATAATAATGGTGATGATGGACATCTTTGCTTCACTACTGATCTTATTGGGAAGGCTTCCAGTTTATCCACATTATAGATAATGCTTATTGTTGGTTTTAGAGAGATATGACTTGACTTATCATTTTAAGAAATGCTCCTGCAGTGGATAGAGGACTGGCACTGGAGTAGGGAGGAGCTGAGTTCAAATTTGGTCTCAGACCAGACACTTGATACTTACTAGCTGTGTGACCCTAAGCCAGTCACTTCCCCCCAATTGCCTCACAAAAAAAAAAGAAAAAAGAAAAAAAGAAATGCTCCACTGATCCCTATGCTTGCTAGTGTTTTTAATATGAATGAGTATCATGTTTTATTAAAAGTTTTTTCTGCACTTATTGATATAATCACATGATTTTTGTTGGTTCTGTTATTGATATGGTCAATTATGCTTCTAGTTTCCCTAATATTGAACCAGCCTTGCATTCTTGGTGTAAACCCCAGTTGTTTGTAATCTATAATTTTTGATATATTGCTGTAATATCTTTGCTAGTATTTTCATTAGTGAAATTGGCCTATAGTTTTCTTTTTCTGTTTTTACTCTCCCTGGTTTGGGTATCAAAACAATATTTGTGACATAAAAGCAATTCGGTAGGACTTCTTTACTTTTTTTTTTTCAAATAATTTGTATAGTATTAGAATTAATTAGGTGTTTGGAAGAAGTCACTTGTAAATCCATTTGGTCCTGAGGATTTTTAGCTCATTCAATTTCTTTTTCTAAGACAGAGTTATCAGAGTATTCTGTTTCTTCTTCTGTTAATCTGGGTCATTTATATTTTTGTAAATATTCATCCTTGTCATTTATATTGTCAGTTTTACTCACATTTAATTGGGCAAAATAGCTTCTAATAATTGCTTTAATTTCATCTTCATTGGTGATACATCCACCCTTTTCAGTTTTGATATTAGTAATTTTGTTTTCTTTCTTTTTTTAAATCAAATTAACAAATGGTTTACATCTATTTTATTGTTGTTGTTTTTTCATAAAACCACCTCCTAGTTTTATTTATTGGTTCAGGTCATTCATTTCTTCTTTCTCTCTTTTATTGATGTACATACATGTTTAGAGATATAAATTTTCCCCTAAATATTGCTTTGACTGCATCCCACAAATTTTGGTATGCTATTTCATTGTTGTTATTATCCTAATAAAATTATTTATTGTTTCTATTTTGAGGCATTCATTCTTTAGAATTAGATTATTTAGTTTCCAATTAATTTTTAATCTGTACTTCCACAGCCACTTATCGAATGTAATTTTTATTGCATTATGGTCAGAAATTATCGTTGTTGTTGTTCAGTCATTTCAGTAGTGTGACTCTTTGTGATCCCAGTTAGGGTTTTCTTGGCAAAGATACTGGAGTGGTTTGCCATTGGTCAGAAAGGGTGAATTTAATATTTCTGCTTTTCTGCATTTGGTTGTGAGGTTTTTGTGCCTAATACATGTTCATTTTTGTGAAGGTGCCAGGTATAGCTGAGAAAAGGTATACTCCTTCATATTCTCACTCAGGTGTTTCCTGTAAACAATATATTGTTAGATTCTGATTTCTAATCCATTCTGCTACTCAATTCTGTTTTATGGGTGATTTCAATCCATTCATATCCACAGTTATGATAACTATGTATTTCCTCCATCCTATTTTCTCCTGTTTATCCTTCTCTCTTTTTACCCTGTCCCTTCTCTAAAGTCTGTTTTGTTTTTGAACACTGCTTCCCTTAATCTGCCCTCTCTTTTTTCTACTCCCTCCTGTTCCCTTATCCCTTTCCTCTCTTACTTCTCTGTTAGGTTAGATTTTTATACCCAACTCTGTGTGTGTGTGTGTGTGTGTGTGTGTGTGTGTGTGTGTTCTTCCCTCTTTGAACCAATTCAGATAAGAGTGAAGTTCAAGTGTTATTCCCCTTTTCCCTCCACTGGAAAAGCTCTTCCTTGTACACCTCTTTTATGTGAGATAATTTTCCCCATTTTGCTCTCCCTTCATTTATTTTTGAGATTATCCCATCATATTCAATTCATGTTCATGACCCTCTGTCTTTGTAGAATCCTTCTAACTGCCCTAATAATGATGAAGTTCTTAGAAGTTACCTGTATCATCTTCTCATATAGAAAGGTAAACAGTTTAACCTTACTGAGTCTCTTGTAATTTCTCTTTCATGTTTACCTTTATGTGCTTCTCTTGAATCTTATATTTGAAAGTCAAATTTTCTATTCAGCTCTGGTCTTTTCATCAGAAATGCTTGAAAGTCTTCTATTTCATTAAATATCTATTTTTTCCCTTAAAGGATTATACTCAGTTTCACTCAGTAGATTATTTTTTTGTAATCCCAGTTCTTTTGCCTTCCAGAATATCACATTCCAAGCTCTCTCCTCCTTTAACATGGTAGCTGCTAAATTTTGTGTGACCCTGACTGTGGCTCCATAGTATTTTGAATGGTTTCTTTCTGGCTGCTTGAACTATTTTCTCTTTGACCTGGGAGCTCTGGAATTTGGCTATAATATTACTAGAAGTTTTCATTTTGGTATCTCTTTCAGGTGGTGATCAGTGGGTTATTTCTGCTTTACCCTTTAGTTCTAAGATAACAGGATAATTTTACTTTATAATTTCTTTTTTTTTTTTAGGCAATTGGGGTTAAGTGACTTCCCCAGGGTCACACAACTAGTAAGTGTCGAGTGTTTGGTCTGAGGCCAGATTTGAACTCAGGTCCTCCTGTGTTCAGGACTGGTGCTCTATCTACTGCACCACCTAGCTGCTCCAACTTTATAATTTCTTGAAATTTATAATTTCTTTTTTCATTTTAACCTTAAATATACAATAAGAAAAGAAAAAATATCATGTGCAGAGCAGAATGTAGGACAGGATTCAAAATATATAGCAATAAATTTACATTTCAAGAAAACCTATGTAATAAATACTACATGTTGTGTTGAGAGCTATCTACCTTTTCTTTGCTTCCTTGTTCTCTGCTATGCACTTTTTATTTTGTTCTTTTTCCCCTTTCCTCCCCCCTCCACAGAAGGCTACAAGTAAATGTGAATATATTTATATATAAATACAGATATATACATACACATATGCATATACACACATATACGCATACATAAATACATATATAAACATACTTTTCCTAACAAATTCTACTGAAAGTTATAATTTCTTGAAATATTATGTTTAGACTCTTTTTTTTTAACATGGCTTCAGGCAATCCAGTAATTCTTAAATTATCTCTCTTTGATTTATTTTCCAGGTCATTTTTTTTCCAATGAGATATTTCACACTGTCTTCTATTTTTTTATTCTTTTGATTTCGCTTTTTTGTTTGTTTCTTGATGTCTCTTGGAGTAATTAACTTCTACTTACTCAGTTCTAATTTTTAAGAAATTATTTTCTTCAGTGAGCTTTTGTGCCTTTTTCCCCATTTGACCAATTCTGCTTCTTGTTATAGTCTGTCTTCTTCTCTTTGGATAGCATATTATTTAATAAGGTTCCATTTTCAGCTGGAGCAGATTTCTTACTCCCAAAGAAGTTCAGTCCCTCTAAGAACTCTGAGGAATCAAAGTCAAATTTCCTCTTTCCTAGATGGAATCAGGCCATGTCCACGAGGAAGTGTCTCAGGTTGAACCTGGTCCCCATACTGAGGTGACAGAACAGATTGTGAGCATCCATATCTCCCCAGCAAGCCCAGCAATGGTGGGGCCACTTCTGCTTTTTAAGGAGTTCTTTTCTTCAGTGAGGTATCATATCTCTTTTACTATTTAGCCAATTTTGTTTTTTAAGGTGTTGTTTTCTTCAGCATTTTTTTCTCTTTTACCAAACTATTGTCTTTTCAGTTTTCTTACATCTCTCTCATTTCTCTTCCCAATTTTTCTTCTGCCACTCTTATTTGATTTTTGAGGGGAAAAAAAATTTAGCTCATATAGGAATTCCTGTTGGGCTTATTTCCAACCTGTATTTTTTTTTCTTTGAGGCTTCACTTATATCTGTTTTTCACATCATTCTCTTCTGAGTTTGTGTCTTGATCTTCCTTGTCACCATCGCAGCCTTTTATGGTCAGATTCTTTTTGTTTGGTTGTTTGCTCATTTTTCCAGCCTATTTCTTGACATTGAACTTTACGTTCAAGTTGAACTCTGATTACCTGATGGGGGGTAAGGCATTGTCCCAAGCTTCAGGCTTTTTTGTACTGCTGTTTTCAGAGCTAGTTCTAAGGGATTTGGAAGTTTTCAGTGCTTCTAAGGTGGTATGATCTAGGGAGAGGTATATATACTGTTCTCTTGGTCTACACTCCAGTCCTTATCCAGGAAAAGCCCCTTATCCCTTTCAACTACAAGCAGTATTGCCTTATCTGGGCATTTTGGAATGCCAAAAGCATTCTTCTCCATGCTGTAACTGTGCCCTGAAAGTGGATATGCACAAGAAGTTACCAAACAAGACCCTGTCCAACACCTATGATCTTTTTCTCACCAGTTGCCCAATCCCCTTACAGTTTCTGAGTAGAGAGCTCCCAAAATGCCATCACATGCACTCTGGGCCATCCCCCACCCAAGTGTTCCAGACCTCTCCTTCTGGCCTCCCAAGTGGCCCTGAGCTAGAAAAATGTCTTTCCTCAATCCTTTGTTGCCTCTGTTGCTCCAGAATTTGACTTTAGGAGTTATTTTAAAGTAGTTTGGAGCGAATGTTGGGAGAGTTCAGATAAAGTGCTTCCTCTACTTCAACATCTTGCCTACACCTCCCCCCAGAAGTCCATTTTCCCACTTTTAAAACAATTTGATGGATATGAGGTGGAACCACAGAGTTATTTTAATTTGCATTTCTCTTACTATAATTGGGAGGACTTCTCAGTCTGCTTTGCTAAATCAGTAGAATCACCTGCCCATTAATCATGAGGGACATAAAAGGCTTTGTCTTAGACCTTCTCTTCCCTCTCTACATCTTATCTCAGTGATCTCACCAGCTCCCAAGGGTTTAATTAGCACCTCTATGCAGGTGACTCCCAAATTATTCTCCCAAACTCCAGTTCTGTATCAACAACTGCCTGTAGGACCTCTCTAACTGAATGTCCCACTAGTATCTCGAACTCAACATGTCCAAAACAAAATTCACCGCTTTTCTGCTATGAAGAAGACCTCACATGTAGAGAAGGGCTGTCCTTGTGTGGCTCAAAGAGAGGAAGAACAGATTTCTTTAGCCTTCTTCCCACACTCTTCTCCAAGAGAGACTTTCATTCCTGCCAGGATAGAAAGCAAGAGACTGGGGCCAGAGGCCACTTCACTCTCATAGGAAAGAGTGGGTGCCAGGCTAGAATCATATTAATCTGCTCCCTTAAATATTGTTAGTCTAGGGGGTATGATCAGATTCAACATAACTTCTGATTGCTGTGTCATTTGGGGTGGGGGAGAGAAGCAGGACCCCACCTTTACATCCAAGGGTTTGACTGCCTTCTCACTAAATATCAATTCCATAATCAACACACATATAGAAATTATCAAAGAAAAGCCATGTGTTCAAACTGGTAGCAAAACAGAAATCAAAGAAGGTATATGTAGGAGAATATATACCAGAGAATGCAAAGTGAAGGAGCTCCCCCACTGGGAGAAAAAGGGTTCTAGATCTCACCCAAGGGGAAGTTCCCCAAAGTCTCTAGAGTAGCAAGCTAGAGAAAAAGGCATGATATAGACTTCCAGCCTCACTCATATCTTCCCAGAGTCTTTTCCTTCATCATCCTGAACTAAGGATGGCCTCTTCCATCTTTTCTCTTGAAGCCAGAAGCCAGGAGTACCCAAAAAAACTGGACACTTGAAGAGTCCCCCAAAACTCTTAAAGTTTAAAAAATCTCAAAGAGGACTCATAAAGGCTAGAACTTTCCTACCCTCTCACCAACTCTGCCCTGCCTTTCACAATGAGCAGGGCATTCTTCTCTGCCACTAAGGAGAGTCCCACACCAATCACTTTGGGTCAGAAGTTACATTCATGCCCTAGGCCAAGATTCTTTGTGGTCACTTGCAAAGGTCAGCTGGGGCAAGTCCAAAACATGTAAGTATACACTACAAATACAAATATCATTGCTTTAAAACAATAAGGATGATTTTCCTGGCATCCCAGATAACCAACCTTCAGTACCATTGAAACTAAAATAAAATAAATGCACATTAACAGTACATGCAATAGACATGGCATCATCACCCACAAAGATACTACAAAGACAACATGCCAAACTACATACAGGACAGTATGACATGCACATTTTGAAAGTATATGTGCATCCATGACATACAGTCTAATCAAAGCAATAAGCATGGCTAACTAACAAAGCAAAGCAATGTAGCTGCAACATCAGTGGGCCTACATATAAAATACAATTTAACAATAAGCAGTAGCATAGACAACACGATTAACAAACAGACATTTCTGAGTTGGAGACTGGGGGGATGCCCATCAACTGGGGGAATGACTGGACAAGTTGTGGCTTATGATTGTGATAGAATGCTATTGTACTATAAGAAATGACGAGCAAGATGCTCTCAGAAAAAACCCTGGAAAGATTTACATGAACTGATACAAAGTGAAATGAGCAGAACCAGGAAAAAAATTGTGCATAGTAACAGCAATATTGTAAGATGATCAACTAGCTGTGAATGACTGAGCTGTTCTCAGCAATACAATGATCCAAAACATCTCTGAAGGACTTATGATGAAAAATGCTATCCATTCCCAGCGAAAGTCTGAATACAGGTCAAAGCATATTTTTCTCTGCTTTATTTTTCTTGAGTTTTTTTATTTGGTCTATGTTTTCTTTTACAAAATTGCTAATACGGAAATATATCTTGCATGATTATGCATGTATAACCTATATCAAGTTATTTGCCTTCTCAATGAGAGGGGTGGAGAAGGAGCAAGAGAATTTGGAACTCAATTTTAAAACCAAATGTTGAAGATTTTCTTTACATACAGTTGGGGAAAAATAAAATACTAAATACAATTGAATAAAAAGAAAAAAGATGGCCACAAAAGAAAAAAAATTAAATAATATGAACATAACAGCAAAATTTTAAAAATAAGCATACTCAAACACACAATAATTTACATGTACAGTAGTAAACATACATAATTACAAGCAAGACATATTTCATACGGGCAATTGCTAGCATTGTCACCTAGAGACGTATGTAGCTCTATCTTCAGATTTATACCTGTAACATCATAGCTTAGCCTAGTAACTGGTCTAATAGGCCTAGTTCTCTCAGTCACTGACTGATCTTTCAGGACCAATGACATCACAATGTTGGGGTAAATTATCAGATGATCAGTGATGTCTTGACTTCCACATGAATTGTATTTAAGTGAGGCAGTGTTACGCAAAGTTATCCCCTACCTATGACCTTTGTACTTCTACCTGCTAATTGTCCTCTTCTTGCTACCTTGGGTAGGAACTGAGATACAAAGGCCCTAACTGAATTGTCTTAAAGTTACCTATCAAAGCTGGCCCAACCACCTCGGATCTTCAGTGATCTGCCCACCGTATGCGCTGCTACCTTAACGTACTTACAATGCTACCTTGACATATTTATAAAAAAACTCCCTTTAATTCTCTTTGTACTGAGTTTTTCTTCATTAATCAGAGTGAAAGCTCAAATGAAGAATTTTACTTTCAACAGCTGGACAGGCAAGAGTGCTCTTGGGAAGACCCCTGAGGCAGACAAAGTGGTGAGACTATCAAGGAACTTAAGACAGCTGCCAAGGCCATGGATACCCTCCTGGAAGCAAGGCCAGAAGTTACCTGGCAGTAATGCAAACAAACTAGCTGTGATGTTTGAGGGGGACAGATCCGAAGACTCCTTTGCAAATTTTGTCTCTAATACTGTATACCAGAAAGAAGAAAAGCCTATTGAGTTCCTCCTGAGGGTGCAGCAGAGACTGATAAAGATCGGTGCTATGAATCCTGAGAATGCTGGAAAAATTACACTGCTTGGTAACATGACCCTCCCACAGCTGATATCATCAGATCCATTCAGACACAGAAACCATCACCACCAACGGCTGAGGTGAGACAGGTACTCCTGAGCTTCAAGGATCAATATTATTCGCAGGGTTCAGTCTCGGCAGGCCCCAGGCCTTCTCAAGTATGGGGTACACAAAGCGAGACAATAGCACCACTGATTCTGAGCTGCAGTCACAGAACCTGAGACAGTCAGGTAAGAGATGGAGCAGTACACCATCCCATTCTCCTTGGAGAGTTAGAGGACCAAGGGAGTAGAGAGCACAAATGCTTTGACATAAGAACATGTCCATCATGGAATCATTAGAGTAATGGTCCCACCTTTTGTTATAATTGTGAATTAAATGACCATAGGCATGTTGTTTGTTTCAGTCATTTTCAGTCAAGTCCAACTTTCCATGATCCCATTTGGGATTATCTCAGCAAAGATGCTGGAGGGATTTGCCATTTCCTTTGTTGAAAGGAAAATTCTTCATTTGGGCTTTCACCTTGATTAACAGGGCAAAACTCAGGACAAAGAGAATTAAAGGAGTTGTAAGTATGTCAAGGTAGCAACAAGTAAACAGGCTGATCGCTGAAGATCAGCAAAGGCTTCAAGGTGGGAACAGCTTTTATAGGTAACTTGAAGACAATCAGGTAGGTCCACCTCAGCAAAAGAGGTACATCTTAGTTCCGGTAGTAAGGCCTTGACAATTTGAGGGTAGGGGTACCTGGCAAAGAGCAGGTAATGCAAAATGCTGCAGACTTGGAGTCTCTTCCTCAACAGAGCCTCCCCCAACACTGGTTGATAAGCAGGGCTAGGAATAATAGGCCAGTAAGTCAATATAACTTTTAATACATCCCCAGTGTCTTAGATTTGTTCTCCTGAAGACATGGTTCCTGTCCAGAGAAAATGTCAATTTGGAGTCTATTGTCTTCATATAACACTAGGTGGATGGCCTCTACCTTACCAGAGATGGAATAGAATTCTTTTTTTTTTTAAGGCAATTGGGGTTAAGTGACTTGCCTAGGGTCACACAGCTAGTAAGGGTCAAGTGCTTGGTCTGAGGTCACATTTGAACTCAGGTCCTCCTGACTTCAGAGCCAGTGCTCTATCCACTGCACCACCTAGCTGCCACCTAGCTGCCACCTAGCTGCCACCTAGAATTCTTGTATAATTAAAACATTTAGTCTCTGTAGAAATGTCTCCTTCAATTACAAAGGTTCCTACTTTTTAAAGTAGTTCTTCATCTTCAGAGGACAGACAAGTCTAAAATTCCCAGGAATAACTTTCTACTGTTAATTCCTCAGGTATATATCTCCATGGTCAAAATTCTTGGGCGAGATTAGAATAACCTCTCGAGTTTCCTCACCTTCCTTGACATCAGTAGCCTTAATTGTACATTCTTCTAGTTTTTTCACTTTTCTGACCAATATCCTTAAAAGTTCCTTATTCTTAAGGTCAGGATCTATTACTGATATTAGAAGACCTCTATGTTTTTCAATTGCAAAAGCAAGACAGTACCCCCTCAATACCGTTTATTGTTGTTCAGTTGTTTTTCAGTCATGTCTGACTCTTCATGATGCCATTTGGGGTTTTCTTGGCAAAGATACTGGAATGGTTTGACATTTGCTTCTCCAGTGCATTTTATAGATGAGGAATCTGAGGCAAACAGGGTTAAGTGACTTGCCTAGGGTCATACAACCAGTAAGTGTCTGAGGCCAGATTTGAACTCGCCAAAATGAGACTTCCTAACTCCAGGCCTAGCACTACCCACGATGCCACCTAACTGCCCATCGATTATCTTGGGTCCCATGTTTTTTAAAGATTGCTCCACATGTGTCCACACTAACACACAACTAATAATGCGATTAACAAATGGATGTTATTACAGCAGCGATGCTCTATTGAATTAACAAATAATGCTTAAGTAATACAATAGCAGAGCAAAAAACTTGAATGAAAATCACAAAAACAATACATATACATAACAACATATAGCAGGTAACTGTATGTTCAATTGCATTTAGGCTTTCATCCCTGGCAGGAGAGAAAACAAGAAGTGAGGCCCAGAGGCCACTCTACATTTCTCAGAAAGAGGGTGTGCCAGGCTAGAATTATATCTCTTTCCTTAAATATTGTTAGTCTAGGGGGTACGATCAAGTTCAATCTAACTTTCGATTGCTGTGTTATTATTGGAGGGGCAGGGGGCCCCAAGCTTGACATCCAAGGGTTTGGCTCCCCTCTGTTAAAGGAAATTTTTGTTCCTCATCCTGACTAATAAGGCAAACCCAGGAAATAGGACAAAAGGAATTTATTGTATGTATAAATGACTGACTACCTCGATTTGCTTGAGCTCCCCTATTATCCAGGTAACTGAGAAGAGCTATATGAGGATAGGCTGAATTAACTAAGGTACAGAACAGCTTGACACGCCAACAATTTTGTGACTACCAGAGAGTTAAATCAGCTGGGCCTTCAGAAAGAAGATCAGCCACCTTGAAGCTAATTTAGCTCATACCAGCCTGGGGGGGGGGTCCCCTGAGCCATATGCTAATTTATGGACCCTCAGAGACAACCTTATCTTGTTGTTTATGGGATTCTCAGAGACATCCTGATATTATGACTTTTGGAGACATCCCCTTATCTTGTTTATGTTTGAGTCCTGAACTGTCCAGCTTACTTATCATGTTTATGCACCAAGAATGTTTTCTGTTTCATGTATCAAAAAGCCACTATTCTGTTACCTGGAATTCTTCATTCCCTCTGCTTCCTGCCTCTCCCCCTTCCCTCATGCCTGTAGCCCTCCCTCTCTCACCGTCCCATTCCTTCCTCACTGCATACCCTGTTCCTTCCTGGGACCAACCTAATTCCCACATCTTTTCACTATTCCTTGCCTCCCTTTGTTTGAAGAGTATACATGCCATCCACATCGTCTGCTTAGTTGAGCAGTTTCAACATTAGGCTGTCTGCTCCACACGTGCATGTTATTTCCCTGCCTAATAAAGAGCACCTTTAATTTCACAGGCATCATCTTCCTCTGGATGTCTTCCCCTTTGGGGGAAAGAGAGTTCTAGATTCCTTAGAGTACGTGCCTCAGTTTTCATATAGTCCACCAAGACAGCAGCATTGGGTGTGGCCAGGCCTCAGTTCAAATTTCTGGAGGTCCCCCACCCCACCCCTGCTTTTTATCTTATCAGGCTTTCATCCCCTGCCAGTTAGGCTCAGGCCCTTGGGATCCAGTGTTCAAGCCACCAATAATTGTAGGTGGCTTACCAAACAGAATTTCAAAAGGTAACAAACCACAATCCTATCTACAGATTTCTAAGTTGGAGCAACACAAGGGGAAATACCTGAGATAACTGTAACTGTGTTTCCTAACATGGTTTCCCCAAAAGATCAACTTCCCTATTTAGCCACTGATCTCTTCCTGAAGATTGTGAGTGACTAAGGGTGTGCAGGTTCAGGGTTATCCCAAAACACTTGGAGAGTCGGCACTTGGCAGGCCAAATCTTGGTATCATGTACCATATTTGCTTCGGTATGTATTGCTGAAGAGGCATCTAACCAAAAGGTCAATTGGTCTCTGCACACCAAACATATCTAGGCCATAGATTTTGGCAGGTCAATAAAATCAATCTGCAGGTATCCATACGATACAGTCACTCACTTCCTCCCCTCTTTTGTCAGTTTTCTTCTGTGAGTTGAATTGTTGACGAGAAAGGCAAATAGAGACCACAGAATGGGCTTCTGCATAAACACTGGGGGCAAACTATAACCTGTGAACTTGTAAGTGCAAAGGCCTCAGTTCTCATGTCCCTGGGCATGGTGTTGTTGGCACAGGAGGCATCCTAACAGTTTAGGTGAAATAGAGTTTCCATCTAGCATCACCCATAGTCCACCTCATAGGATGATTTCATGCCTGGTCATCCAGACATCAATTTCAACAGCTGTGACTAAGGAAGAGTAGTCAGCGAGTGGGCTAACAGAAAGGGTGGGCTAACCAAGAGCATAAGCAATGTTTTTGGTGGTTCTTGAGGGCCCCAGTGGGGAGCCTCCTTCAAGTGTATTGCAATGACAAAAAAAAAAGTCCACTGGTCACCCCCCCCCGAATATAGAAATTTGCTGTGAAAGGAAAAAAGAGGGACATAGTTATGACGATATCAAGACTGTCTCTTCAAGGGCACAGACTGATCTGACATTAGGCATAATAGGGGGAAAACTCCAAAAGCCATAGTTAACAGTCAATCATTAAGCAAAGTCCCACATTATTCACAGGGTATCATTGCTAGACTCAGAATTAACCAGGTGGGAAATTTTTCCAATTCAGAAAGTAAATAGCACAATGGGGAAACTGAGTCAAGAAGAACCTACTTTTGTGTATTCACCATCTCCTCAACTTTTCCCAGTCATGTGCCTGTAGGAGTTCTCAGATTGCACTTCCTTTTGGGCAGCAATGATAATTCAGACAATCATGCCTGAAATAAAAACTCAGAATAATATCAAATTACAGTTCTAAGAGATTTTACCTCAAATAGCAAAACAGAGTGAAGTGACTTGCCCATGGTTGCACAGCTAGTAAGAGTTTGAGGCCAGATTTGAACTCGTGAAATGAGTGTTCCTGACTCCAGGCCTGGCAGTCTATACGCTGTGGTGCCACCAAGCTGCCCCCTCTTACTTTTGTTTGTTGTTTCTCATTTGCGTTTGACTCTTCCAGCTCCTTTGTTGGGGTTTTCTTGGCAAAGATACTTGGGGGGAGGGGTCTGCAGCTAGGTGGTACAGTGGATAGAGCACCGTCCTGGATTCAGGAGGACCTGAGTTCAAATCTGGCCTCAGACACAATAACACTTACTAGCTGTGTCACTCTGAGCCAGTCACTTAACCCCATTGCCTAGCCAAAAAAAAAAAAATGCAAATATACTGGGGTGATTTGTCATTTCCTTCTCCAGCTCATTTTATAGATGAGGAAACTGAGGCAAACATGAATAAGTGACTTTCCCAGGATCACACAGCTAGTGAATGTCTGAGGCTGCATTTGAACTCAGGTCTTCTTGACTCCAGGCCAGGTGTTCTATCCACTATACTAATCACACTGAAAACCCAGTATGGAGTATTTGCATTTGATAAAAATAATAGCTAACATTTATGTAGCGCTTACTCTGTGCCAGGCACTGTGCAAAGTGCTTTACAATTATTGTCATTTGATCCTCACAACAGTCCTGGGAAGTGGGTGTTCTTATTACCCCTATTTTCAATTAGGAAACTGTGGTAAACACCAGGTGAAGTAATTTACTAACAAATGTCTGAGAACAGGTTTGAACTCAGATTTTCCTGATCCATGCACTTTCCAATTCCAATAAAGCAATTCCAATATTGCCTTACCTAATAAAATATATTTTGCATTAAGTTCTGATTTACCACAATTATCCTAATAGGAAAAAGCATCTCATTGTAAATGAACTTGCAGTTTAATTTAGTTTCAGGACAAACTTCAACCAAATGAAATCAAATCTGGATTTACGATCACAAATGGGCACATTGGAAATTTCAGTCCCAAGGGTCGTTAGCTGCCAGTACCTCATGGGCCATAGGCAAGTTGCCTCTCCCTGTTTGCCTCGGTTCCTCATCTATCAAATGAGCTGGAGAAGGAAATGGCAAAACCATTCCAGTATCTTTGCCAAGAAAACCCCGAATGGGATCACAAAGAGTCATAAACCACTGAACAACTGTAATTAGGTATATGCCTCACCTTTGCCTGAGTAGTCTATTTTTCTTTTTCAGTTTTAACACCCGGAAGCCCTGTGGGCAGGGGTGGTCTTCAGTACTGAGAAAACCCCTCAGTGTGCACCAAGCAAACAAAGGGGGTCCCATTAATAGTAAATTTCAAGTAAAGCTCCTCAAAGCACGGCATCCCCTTCAACCCTTCAACATTTCCACGACATCCCTAGTTCCCAACACCTCCCTCCTCCCATCCTCTTGAATATTCATCCCTGTTATCCCAACTAGGTGCAGATAGGATGTTATTTTTGATTGCCAGATCTAAGGCAAGGTGGAGAAGAAGCTCCAGGCGGCACTTGGTTCCCCTTTGGTTAACTTGGAGTATATCACCTTATCCCACTGGCATTCCCAGCAATAGCTCTGAAAACTTTCCTGCCTTTTATAATAGAAGCACAACTGATCTCTTCCTTTTTTTTTCTTCCTGAATCTTCTCTCTCATGGCTGCTGCCAAAAATTTCACTTCTTTAACCTTATCTTCTCTTTCCTAAGTTCTTTCTCCTTTTGCCTTTCAAAAACCAGCTGCAGGGGGCAGCTGGGTGGCACACTGGATACAGCACCAGCACTGGAGTCAGGTGGACCTGAGTTCAAATTTGGCCTCAGACACTTGACACTAACTAGCTGTGTGACCCTGGGCAAGTCACCTAACCCCCACTGCCTCACCCCCAAAAAAAAAAAGCTGTAGAAGTTCCCCCGAATTCACTAATCGTTTTTACACTCCAACCCAGGCAGAACTTCTGATTGATTAACACAAACTGGAACAAATGCTTTTAGACCATGATCATTCACTGCCACAATACAGTGTGTCCTGGTTGAAAGAG
The DNA here is from genome assembly GCF_003287225.1 of Phascolarctos cinereus. Taxonomy (NCBI): domain Eukaryota; kingdom Metazoa; phylum Chordata; class Mammalia; order Diprotodontia; family Phascolarctidae; genus Phascolarctos; species Phascolarctos cinereus. The sequence continues at coordinate 650,739,282 of NW_027555847.1, forward strand.
GATGTATACTCTTTTCTGATTGTTTCTTACAAGAGGGGTTGCCGTGGTCTTTGTTTCTGAAGTATAAAATTCCAGATTGCATGGACGTGATAAAGAGGGGCAGTCTCTACTTGAAAGCCCCTCTCCACTGCATCAATAATCCATCAGCCTTGGTTCTAGGTTTTCAGGTCTGATTTTTTTTCATGCACAGGTCCTGACCAAATTAGCTTCCTACAATTTTCCTACAAACACTCCTCTCTGGTAAATTATCCAAGTGCCCAAGTCCAGTCCAAACAATTATTATTGTGTAATGTCAGCTGCTTGGGCTGAGTCAGTCTGAGTGACTCCATTTTAAAATCTTGCTTAGACTTTGGGTCTACAGTAACCTGTAGAAGGTGGCAGTGGGCACTGCTCACTAATCCCATCTCCCCATGTTACTGTAATGAGGGAGGAGCTGAGGAGGTACTAATTGCATCTCCTCATAATTACATGTAGTAATCAAAAGGAGCTCAGGGCAGCTAAGTGGTACAGTGGATAGATGCCAGGTCTGAAGTCGGGAAGACTTATCTTCACGTGTTCAAATGTGGCCTCAGATACTTACTAGCTGTGTGACCCTGGGCAAGTCACTTAGCCCTATTTGTCTTAATTCCTGATCTGTAAAATGAGCTTGAGAAGGAAATAGAAAACCACTCCAGTATCTTTGTCAAGAAAACCCCACTATGAGTCAGGAAGAGTTGGACAGAATTGAACAACAATCATACTTTTGCCCTCATATAGAAGTTGTTCACTATGAAAAACAGAGTACATTTGAAACAAGATCTGGCCACACCCAACACTTCTGCCTCCACGTGTTACAATAAACTTTTGTCTTACTTCCTGAGTTTGCCTTAATGGGGGTGAGGTCAGAACAGAAATTTCTTTGAACATTTCCCACTAAATACCAGTCCTACAAAGAACACACGCATAACAATTTTCAAAGAAAACCCATTTATCCAAACTGGTAGCAAAACAGAAATTAAAGAAGATTCCTAGAGGAGAATATGTACCAAACAATACAGAGTGAAGGATCCACTGGGAGCAAGATAACTCAGTTCAATTGAAAAAGAGATTTCTAGATCTCACCCAATGGGGAAGTTCCCCAAAGTAGCAAGCTAAGACTAGGGACATGATGGAGCCTACCAGCTTCATTTTTGTCTTCCCAGTCATTTTATTCAGCATCCTAAAGTGGGGTTGACCTCTTCCATCTTCCCTCTTGAAGCCAGGAACACCCAAAGTGACTAGACGCTTGAAGAGTCCCCAAGAAGACTTGAAGGTTGAAGAAACCCAAGGAAGACTCAAGAAGTCTGGAACTTTCCAGCTCTCCCCATCAATGTCCTGCCCCTGTTTCAGGATAGGGCATTCATCTCCACCAACAAGGAGAAAATTCCATACCAATGGATTTTGGGTTAAGGGTTAGGCCAGTAAACCTGTCCTTGGTCTACATTTCCCATATCTATTGAGGACACCATCATCACACCAGTTACACTGATTTATAGACTTAGTCATCCTGGATTTTTTCCTTTTGGAACTTCCTCACTTCTCATATCTAAGAATTTACAAGTCTCATCAATTCTACCTCTACATTTCTCATATCCATCCTCTTCTTCCCCTCCCAAGAATAACTGCCCTGGATCAGGTCCTCATCATCTCCCACAAGAACTACTGTAATAGCCTCTTCCCACGACTTCTCTCTGCCACTTGTTTCTTTTCTCTCTCATCAGTCTGCCTCACAGACACCAAAGAGAAGATCATTTGAATCCATGGGAGCTGATGACATCATCAAGCAAAATAGATTTTATAAAGTAAATTTTATAAATAGATAAATTTTATGAAACAGAGGAATAGAAGATGGTACAGGAAGAAGCCACTCACATTTAGTGGATGTGACCTAGAGGAAGATGCAGCAGAGGAGACTGAGAAGGAGTGGTCAGGCAGGTAGGAGGAATGTCAGCAGAGAGCAACATCACAAGAACCCAGAGAAAAGATGAGTGTCCAGACAGGTCAAGAAGGATGAGGATGGAGAAAGGCCATTAGAATTAGCAATTAAGAGAGCATGGGTAACATTGGAAAGGACAGTTTCAGTTGAAGGATGAGGCTGGAAGCTGTATTGTAGATAGTTCAGAAGAAAGTGAGAGAAGAGGAAATGAAGATACCTAAAACATGTATCTTTCTCAAGGAGAATGGAAGGTAAGATATAGTGTGATAGCTAGCAGGCATTTAAAGGCTCAAGTGACAGTTTGTAATATAAAATGGGCCCATAGTAAAGGCTTATGCTTTTAGCTATATTTAGTGTCCCTAAGTCCCCAAAATGGGGAAAATAAGTCAGGAGACATGATCACTCTATGCAATTTTTTATGCTCTGTCACGTAGATGGGAGATTAGACATGTTATGTTGTTTTTCAGTCATTCAGTCTTTGTGACTCCATGAACCACAGCATGCCAGGCCCTTTTATCCTCCACTGTCTCTCAAAGTCTATCCAAGTTCACGTTTCTTGTTTCCATGATACTATCTATTCATCTCATCATCTGCAGTCCCCTTTTCCTTTTGCCTTCAATCTTCCCCAGCACCAAGGTATTTTCCAATGAGTCCTGTCTTCTCATTATGTGGCCTGAGTATTTAAGCTTCAGCTTCAGTATTTGACCTTCCAATCAACAACTAAATTGATTTCTGTAAGTACTGACTGTTTTGATCTCCTTGCTGTCCAAGGGGACTCTCAAAAGTCTTCTGCAGCACCACAATTCGAAAGCATCAATTCAGCCACGTTTAGCTTTCCTTATCACAGCCATACATCGCTACTGGAAAAAGCAGAGCTTTGACTATATGAACCTTTGTCTACTCTTTTTTAGTGTGGTATCCAGACTGCCATAGCTTTTCTTCCAAGGAGCAAGTGTCTTTTAAATTCATCAAATATTGCAAACCACGATGACAGGCTCTCCAGGAGATACAAAGCTTATATAAAATGTAATTCCTGCCCTCATAGAGCTAACAGTCTAGTAGAGGAATAAGACACATACAGGAAAAAATCTATAATACACCCTCAAACAGGATAAAGTACATTTTGAGTTCCAAGAGGGAAAGTCATCACTAACAAAGAGGAGCAGAGAAGGCTTTACGGAGGAGTAGAGCTTTAAAGAAGGGTAGGAGCACAACAGGCAATGAAGGTAAAGGGAGAATGTCTCAAGCATGGGGAGTGAAGTGAAGATTTGATTACTGGTTTGCACATTCTGTACAAACTTAAACTTTCACGTTTCCCTATCATGCTCATTGGATGTGGTTTGTATTTGTTTTAACAAAACACTGTTCTGTTGACTGTTCACCAGGTTACCTTTAGTGAATACCAGGTCATTCTTAACCTGCAATTAGGCAGCCATTCATATTTTATATATTTCCTCCTAAAGTGTACTACCTTGTACTTTCTCCTTTCAAACTTTCTTCTCTTTGATTTCTGATCACCGTTCCAATGTATCCAATGTGCTTTTGAGCCAACCCTTCATCTTATTCCAATAACTTCCAAGAAATCCACACACTTAAGAAATATTCCCTACTTCCCTCACTATCCAGGTCTTTGACAAAAATGACATGTAGCCCTGGACCTGGGCTCATTAACCTGGGGAACACAATTTGCCTTTAAGTTGATCAAACTATTGAGTTCTTAACCTAAAAGCTACTTTGACATTTCATATTGGTGACAATATTTTTTATTTGGCATGGATTTTCACCAAAAGCTTTAACATTGCTTAGTTGTTCCAAATCAGTTATTACTCATAACTCCCTGGTAATAAAGGTTTTAGTGAGTTAGATTGGGAGTGGCAAAACACGCAAGTGTCTTCAAGTCAGTATACTGGATTTGAATTTCAGCTTACAAGTTTAACTATGTACTCTGGGGCAAGCATTCCTACCTAGTTTTCTCATCTGTAAAGTGGTAATAATATTACTTGCTATATTTCTCCTGCGTAATTGTTTTGGGGAAAGCATTTGGCAAAGCTTAAAGCACTATAGAAATATGAATTATTATTTTACATTAATAAATATAATTTATTTAAGTGGTACAGTGGATGGGCCTGGAGTCAGGAAGACTCATCTTCCTGAGTTCAAATCTGGCCTCAGACACTTATTAGATGTGTGACCCTGGGCAAGTCACTTTGCTCTGTTTGCCTCAGTTTCCTCATTTGTAAAGTGAGCTGGAGAAGGAAATGAGAAACTACTCCAGTATCCTGAGCAAGTGTCTTTTAATTTCCAGCTACGATCGGTGATCTTTGAGCCCAAGAATGTAAAATCTAACACTATTTCCATTTCTTCTCCTTCTGTTTGCCAGGAAGTGATGTTGCCAAGATATTAGTTTTCTTGATGTTAAAAGCCTCAAGCAAACTTAACACTCTTCTTTTTCACCCTCATCAAAAGGCTTCTTAATTCTTCTTCGCTTTCTGCCACGGGAGTGGTATTGTTTGCATATACGAGCAAACTTAATTCTGGTTTTTGATCCATCCAGCCTGGAATGTCACATGATGTGCTCTGCATAAAAGTTAAATAAATGAGGTGACAATATACAGCCTTCTTGTACTCCTTTTCCAATCTTAAACCAATCAGTTGTTTCGTATTGGTTTTAACTGTTGCTTCTCAACCTGCATTCAGGTTCCTCAGGAGACAAGTAAGATGATGTGGCACTCACATCTCTTTGAGGACTTGCCACATTTTTTGGTGATCCACACAGTTAAAGGCTTTAGTGTAGTCCACAAAACAAAAGCAGATGTTGGCCTAGAACTCCCTTGCTTTCTTCGTAATCCAGTGAATGCTGGCTATTCAGTCTCTAGTTCCTCTGCCTCTTTGAAAACCAGCCTCCTCTTCCGGTATCTCTCGGTTCACATATTGCCGACACCTAGCTTGCAGAATCTTAAGCATAACCTTGCTAGCATGTGGAATGAGCACAATTGTTTGGTAAATGGAACATTCCTTGGCATTGCCCTTTCTTTAGGATTGGGATGTAAATGGATCTTTTCTACTCCAGTGGCCAATGCTGAGTTTTCCAAATTTGCCAGCATACTAAGTGCAGCACGTTAACAGCATCATCTTTTAGGATTTTAAATAGCTCAGCTGGAATTCCATCATTTCCACTAGCCTTATTGTTAGCAATTGTTGCCAAAACTAAAGTGGAGAGAGAGAGAGCTGGTGCATGATTTTTGTCCCCAGAGGATCGTGCACTCAATGCAGCTTCTAAAGCTGAGATGAAACAAAGCATGGATCGATTCTCTGATGTTTGTGTTAATTTTGGCGTTACAATTAACACCAAGAAAACACAGGGGCTCCGCCAGCCAGCACCACATCAGCCATACGTGGAACAATCAGTGACAGCAAATGGAGAAGTTTTGAACGTTGTGGATAAGTTCACTCGGCAGTATGCTTTCCAGGTTTGCACACATTGATAATGAGGTTGACACACACATTGCCAGAGCTAGCTCAGTGTTTGGGAGGCTCCAAAGGACAGGGTGAAAGAGAAGAGGTATTAGACTGTCTACCAAACGGAAGGTCTACACAGCCATTGTGCTGACCTCATTGCTGTATGCCTGTGAAACCTGGACAGTCTACCAGCGCCATGCCAGGAAACTGAATCTCTTCCATTTGAATTGTCTTAGGAAGAGTCTGAAGATCACCTGGCAGGGTAAGGTACCAAACACCAAGGTCGTTTTTTGAACTAAACTAAAAAGCACTCAAACTCTAGTGCAGGGAGCACAACTCCAAAGGGCGGGCCGTGTTATTCGAATGCTAAATGTACACTTGCCTAAAAGACTATTTTATGGAGAACTCAATGCAAGGTAAGCATTCACAGAAGTAATACAAGGATGCTTTCAAAGTCTCTCTGAAGAACTTTGGAACTGATTGCACAATATGGGAGACACTGGTACAGGACCGCCCAGCACAGCATGCCCTCATCAGAGGAGGAGCTGCGCTCTATGAGCAAAACAGAATGGAAACAGATGAAAAGAAACACAAGATACCCAAATTTAGAGAATGTTCACATGGGCTATTCATGCCCAACCTACGGTAGAGCATTCTGAGCTCTTACTGGTCTGATCAGCCAGAGTCAGACACACTGCAACGTGACTGTAACATAATGATGTCATTTTGGTCCTCTTCAAGAACCAAGGACAACAACCATTGTTAGCAATGCTTCCTCAGGCCCACTTGACATCCGTCTTCAGGATGTCTGGCTCTAAATCAGTAACCATATTAGTGTGGTTATTGGTGATGTTAAGATCTTTCTCATATAGTTCTTTTGCATATTCTTGCCACCTTTTCTTAAACTTTTCTGCTTCTGTTAAATCCCTACCATTTTTATCTTTTATCGTGCCTATTTTTGCATGAAACTTTCCCTTGCTATCTCTAATTTTCTTGAAGAGATCTCATGTCTTTCCCATTCTATTGTTTTCTTCTATTTCTTTGCATTTGCTCATTTAAGAAACATTCTTAGTTTTCCTTGCTATCCTCTGGAATTCTGCATTTAGTTGGTATGTCTTTACCTTTCTCCTTTACCTTCCACTTTCCTTCTTTCCTCAGCTATTTGTAAAATCTCATCAAAATAGAGTAAGAACAGCAAAGTCCTATTTTTCGCCCAGAGCAGTGGGGCCCCATCCTTTCCCTATATCCTGATTAGGCAACCCTTTCTCCTATATGCTGAGCAGACTACTACTTCCCTCATATGCTGAATAGGCAACCTCACTGCTCCGTAGCCCACCATATTACCAGCGACCTTGTGGTTTAGGGACCCTCAGCCCAGCCTCTCACCGGTGACTTTATGGTCAAGGGACTTTCCTGAGACTTCATAAGCACAATGAGACTCCTCAATGCCTGATAGTAACTTATGTGATGTCAAAGTCCCCTTTTACATCTTATGAATGTGGTAATGAAGGGACTTTCGAGAAAAAAGTATGGCTATTTCAAGATAGCCACCCAGAAGACCCAGTACAGCGCACAGGCTCAAGTTGTTTTTTGCTTATGTAGCACAAAGATTATGCCATAGCAAATTTCCATAAGTTACTCCCCCTTCAGCTCTGATATAAGCAAGTCCCCATTCCCCTTCTACCCAACCAACCAGTATCCTGAGCTGCTTGGCTCCATTTGCTTTTATGACAATAAAGCCCTGCTTGGAATGACTCTGGCCTTGCTATTCTTACCAACTCCCAACCAGCTCTCCCACTGCAAGACAGACATTTTGCTTTCTTGCTCTTCTTTTTCTTTAGAATGTTTTTTTGTTGCTGCCTCCTATACAATATTGTGAAGCTCTATGCATAGTTCTCCAGGCACTGTACATACCAGATCTAATCCCTTAAATCTATTTATCATTTCTACTTCATATTCATAAGGGATGTTATTTAGGTCATGCCTATATGGTCTGATGGCTTTCCCTACTTTCTTCAATTTAAGTCTGAATTCTGTAATTAGAAACTCATGATCTGAGCCACAGTCAGCTCTGGTATTGTTTTAACTGACCGTGTGGAGTATCAACATCTTTCTTGGGTGTCAGTGAATTTAAATGGACAGGAATGTGTGAATTTAATTCAAGTGATCACTACATATACTACTGTGGGCAAGAATCCCTTAGAAGAAATGGAGGAGACATGTTGTGCTTGAAAGTGGAAGGAAGTTTCTAGACTAGAACAGGAGCAATAGATGAAAGTTACAAAAAGCTAAATTACTGTAGCTTATGTAGCAATGCAGCTCTTGTCACAACTTCCACTTGCCTTGAATGAGTATGGCCCCCAGACCTCAGCTATTTCATCCTTTCAGAGTTCTAAGGGTGTACGTAAGGGGCTATGGGAGGGAGGAGATGGGTGTCTTTCTATACTGTACTAAGCTTTCTGTACTGTACTTTGTATTGCTGTACTGTAGCTTACAGAACTCACAGAAATCACACAATGTGATTTTTCTGAAAATTATCAATTGAGAATCAACCAACCAGCCTTAAGCAACTTCTGGAAAGGGGTGTTTACTAAGGTGGTACAGGAAGAAAAATTGGCTTGAAATACCACTCCTCACCAGTATATACAGAGTCCAGGAAAAAGTGGGCTTAGCTTTAGCGAGCACATCTGGCGTAAGGATCACGGTTGCAAGAAGTCCTTTTCTCCGCTTTGTGGGGTTCTCTAAAAGTTCCCCTCAAACATAATGCATCTTTTTGCTGAGATCCTTGCAGAGCCATGAATCCGCATCTAGTCTGTTTTTGGCTCCCAGTGCAGACACTGTTCTGCTATCAGCTAATCTCCAGTTGCCTCTAGGAAAATCCCAATCTTTCAGATCTTTCAAGGCTCACGGGGTCCTTCTCCAGCTAAAAAGGGGGGAGGGGGACACAGAGGAGAAAGAAGCCTAGGCTGAGGCTAAAGCCAAGACCTCTCCTTCTCCCTCCCCACATTGAGTTCTCCTCAAAGGTTTTACTGAAATGGGACTCTTATCCCAATCTCTAGAATAATTTCAGTTCTCAACTAGAATAATATTTTTAGAAGAACCCTGAAATACAAGCAAATTTCCTCAGCTTCCCTGATTCCTGTTCAAAGTTACTCTTGACACTCCAGTTCCAAGGAACTTACTTCAATTGGTTACAGAGACATTTGGGAGAGAGAACCTCAAGACAGGTCAAGGGAGGTTTGGTGCAGACTTTTGAATGGTAGAATAGAGCCCTGGGGCCACAGACATGGACAGGGAAATCAGACCCTTTATCATGACCTTTGATCTCTAGAGCTTGTATTTCTAGAGATTGCTGAGATTGGAGCTCCCTGGTAAGATCCCATTCTGTCTCTCTCCCTTTGATTAAACTAAGATTTTATCTCTTTTCCAGCTGAACTCTTTTGTGTTTTTTGGCATATTCTTAAACTCCAATATATATTATCTCTTTTTCTTTCTGTTTACTGATTGGCTTGGATAAATGAGCTTACTCATTTACTATTTATGGTGGTCTTCATGTAACCAGCATTTCCTAGAAGGGAGCAGATGGTGGTGCAGATACAGCCCATCTCATATTCTGCAAGATGGAGCCAAACCTCAGATCTAATACGCAGAAAAGCTTGGACTTCTCCCCTCTCACTTAGGTAGTGGGTGTTACAGATATCCACTTAACTCTGGGGACTTAAGACAATCAATTTCCTCATTCAAGAAACTGTGCTTTTGTTAATATAGGCTAAAATGGCATTGCTTGAAGCAAGTCAATTTCTAATGGCTTAAAACTGCGTTAAGACTTTTGGAATACTCTATAAATCTCTCAAAAATTACTTCTATAAATTAAGAATATAATTTGAATTACCCTGAAGATATTGGCACTCATGTTCCTATACAGAGGATAGACTCTTTTTATGAATTTATATCTCTGTGAGGTTCTGTTAGGCTTACTTGACTTGGCACCTTATGTCCCACTAGCTCCAAGCCCTAAGCACAAGAAGGAAAACAAAAGTGTTAAAAAAAAAAAAGTCAATTCTCATTTCCAAAGTATTTTAAGGCTTTATGAAAGCTGTTTCCTCATAACAACCCTATAAGGTGGACAATGCAGTGCCAAGTACAATTAAGTGCTAATTTCAATTTTTTAAATGAGGAAATTCAAGGGCAGAGCCAAGATGGCAGAGTAGAAGCAGGCATTCACTTGAGCTGTCCCCCAAAACCCTCCAAATACTTCTTAAAAAAATGACTTTAAGTGAATTCTAGATCAGAGAAACCACAAAAAGACAGAGTGAAACAAATTTCCAGCACAAGACAACACATGCCATACAGGCAAAGACCAAGGTCCAGTGAACCCAGAGTAGGTCTCAGGAGACTGAATCAAGGGGAACTATGGCAGTTTCCAAACTTTTCAACTCACAAATGCCCAAGACAGCTTACAAGGTCGATGAGAAAGGTCTGTTGGACCTGGGTGAGAGAGGAGCACGTCCAGCCCTGGTCCTAGTGCAGCCCCCAGGCAGTAGCCAGAGCAGCAGCGGCTGCTTCCAGAGCTCTCAGTCCACAGATGGTGAGGGGATTGAGCAGCTGATCAGAGAGAGATTACAAGGGATCTCTTTGCTGGCACTGAGGCAGAATTCTCATGCTTTGCCCATGCTTAGATCTGGCTTCTAGTCCTGGGTGGTGGTCCTGGGGCAAGGAGAAGCACTGGCATAGCAAAGTTTGTGGCAGCAGTGAAGAGGGAACCTTCCTCTCATTTGCAGGGCAGAAAAGAGTGCTTGTGGTCACTCACAGACCAGAGCACAGGCCAAGAGAGGAGTCAACACCTCTCCTTAGAACATACCACTCTTGGGCAGCTAGGTGGTGCAGTGGATAGAGCACCAGCCTTAAAGTCAGGAGGACCTGAGTTCAAATCTGGTCTCAGACCAACACTTGACACTTACTAGCTGTGTGACCCTGGGCAAGTCACTTAAGCCCAACTGCCAAAAAAAAAAATTTAAAAAAAATAAAAGAACATACCAGTATAAAGAAGTGAAAACTTACAGGTCCCTACAAGTAACTCTGAAAACAGCTGCACAAAACCCTGAAGATTGGAAGGATTTTTTGTTTTTTGGTAGGTAATTTAATTTAATTTAAATGGCAAAAGTGGTCCAAAAAGCCAATGAGGAGAAAAATGCCTTAAAAAGCATAATTGAGGGGCAGCTAAGTGGCACAGTAGGTAGAGCAGAAGTCAGAAGGACCTGAGTTTAAATCTGACCTTAGACCAAACACTTGACACTAACTAGCTGTGTGACCATGGGCAAGTCACTTAACCTTGATTGCCTAAAAAAAAAAAAAGAGCAGAATTGGCCAAATGGAAAAGGAAGTCCAAAAGTTCACTGAGGAAAATAATTCCTTAAAAATTAAAATGGAGCAAATGGAAGCTTATAATTCTATGACAAATCAAGAAATTATAAAACAAAACCAAAAGAATGAAAAAAATAGAAAACAATGTGAAATAGCTCATTGGAAAAACAACTGACCTGGAAAATATATCCAGGAGAGATAATTTTAAAATTATTGGACTACCTGAAAGACATGATCAAAAAAAAGATCCTAGACATCATTTTTCAAGAAATTATCAAGAAAACTGCCCTGATATTCCAGAACCAGAGGGTAAAATAGAAATTGAAAGAATCCACCAATCATCTCCTGAAAGAGATCCCAAAAGAAAAACTCCCGGGAATATTATAGTCAAATTCCAGAGCTCCCAGATCAAGGAGAAAATATTGCAAGCAGCCAGAAAGAAATAATTCAAGCATTGTGGGAACACAATCAGGATATCCTGAGATTTAGCAGCTTCTATATTGAGGGATTGGAGGGCTCGGAATATGATATTCTGGAGGTCAAGGGAGCTAGGATTAAAACCAAGAATCACCTACCCAGCAAAACTGAGTCTAATCAATGAGGGCAAAAAATTGACATTCAGTGATGCAGAGGAATTTAATGCATTCTTGAGAAGCCAGAGCTAAATAAAAAAACTGACTTTCAAACATAAGACTCAAGAGTAGCATGAAAAGGTAAATAGGAAAGAGAAATTATAAGGGACTTATTAAAGTGGAACTGTTTACATTCCTACATGGAAAGATGATATTTGTAACTCATGAGACCTTTCTCATTATTAGAGTAGTTAGAGGAAATATATATAGACAGAGGGTACACGGTGAGTTGAATATGGAGGGATGAAATCTAAAAAATGAGAGAGGAATGTAGTGGGAGAAAGAGAAAGGGAGAAGTAGAATGGGGTAAATTATCTCAGATAAAAGAGGCAAGGAAAAACTTTTACAGTGGAGGAGAAAAGAAGGGAGGTGAGAAGGAATGAGTGAACTTTACTCTCATCAGATTTGACTTAAGGAGGGAATAACATACATACCCAATTAGGTATGGAAATCTATCTTACCCTACAGGAAAGTAGAAGGGAAGGGGATAAGAGAGGGAGGGGTGATAGAAGGGAGGGCAGATTAGGGGAGGGGGTAATCAGAAGCAAACACTTTTGAGGAGGGACAGGGAAGAAGGGAAGAATAGAATAAATGGGGGCTGGATAGCATAGAGGGAAATATAGTTAGTCTTTCACAACATGACTATTATGGAAGTGTTTCGCATGACTGCATATGTATAGCCTATGTCAAATTGCTTGCCTTCTCAACGAGGGTGGGTGGGGAGGGAGGAAGGGAGAGAATTTTGAACTCAAAGTTTTAAAAACGAATGGGCTCAGCATCATGTACCCCAAGCCCCTCATTGGAATAAGCCCACCTCTCATTATAATATTCATTCTCTCTCATTACTTATTAACAAATCAGAGTCAATTGCCACCCTCAGGGAATACCCACCTTTCCAAGAGCATGTAAGCAATGAGTGAGTTCCAAGAGGGATCTTTGGCATTCAAGAGTGTTGCTGACTCTTTTATTAATAAAACGCTTGCATTATTAATAAAATTATTAATTACCTAGAAACTATATTAATTGAACTTTTTAAATGTCATATTATTATTATTATTACTATAACAACAGAATTTGTTTCCTCAAGGCTATCACATGACCCTTCACTTTCCTAAGATCTATTGTTGTAGGTAAAGTTTTGAGCAGAAATATTGCTTTATTACAACCCCCATCCCCAAAAATTAGGAGGTAGTAAGGCATCAATAGATAATGAAACTACTATAAAGCATAGCTAAATATGCTGGTCCTAGAAAATACCTCCATTGTGCACAGGATTAAGTCAAGACCCTCACATAAGGGGTTTTATACAGAGATACAGGGATAAACCAGGAGGTTTGGTTTTGGGGGGGGTTTAAGCTATATTGTAGGAAAGATCAGAGTAATAATAGGACCACTGCTTGAGGTAGAAAAGATAATTTTAACAAATGGTGGTGATAAGGCAAAGAATTCTAATTAAGATGGAGATGTGAAGGGCCACAGAGGAGCCTAGCTCTCCCACATAAACTCTGTAATGATTTTAAAAGGCACCAGATTGAAAAATGAGCAAAACATTCAACCAAAACAAACAGTAAGCTTCTTCATCAAGCCCAGAACTGAACAAAAAGACAGTCAGAAGCCTCAGCACTGAAAGAGAGGTCTGCCAGGAAAGCCAGAAGAAGCTCAGGTGAACAGGCTGAAAGAGTATAATAGTGCAATGAGTCTGTATCCCAAAAGACATAAAAAACAAAAAGGAAAAGGAGCTATATGTACAAAAAATATTTATAGCAGCTCTTTTCTCAGGGCAAAGAATTGGAAGTTGAGGGGATGCCCATCAATCAGTGAATGGCTGAACAAGTTGCAGTATGTGATTATGATGGAATACTATTGTACTATAAGAAATGATGAGCAGGATGCTCTCAGAAAAACCTGGAAAGACTTGCATGAGCTGATGCAAAGTGAAGTTTACTTTGTATGAAGTAACAGTAATATTGTGAATGACTTGGCTATTCTCAGTAATACAACAATCCAAGACAATTCTGAAGGACTTATGATGAAAAATGCTATGAGAAATGCAGAGAAAGAACTGATGGTGTCTGAATACAGATTGAAGCATACTTTTTTTAACTTCATTTTTCTTGAGTTCTTTTTCTTGTCGGTTTTCTGTCACAACATGACTATTACGATATGTTTTACGTGACTACACATGATTACTTACATGAAATTGCTTGTCTTCTCAATGAGGAGGAGTGGAAAGGGAAGAAGGGAGAGAATTTGGAACTCGACATTCTAAAAACAAATGTTTTTACATGTAACCAGGGAAAAAAATCTAAATAAAAGCTAAAAAAAAAAAAAAAGAATGTGACAGTGCCCCAACTCAAACAATAATAGTAATAATAATAATAATATTTATCTAGTGCTTACTATGTGCCAGGCACTGTGCAAAGTGCTTTACAATTATTATCTCATTTGACCCCCCACAAGAACCCTGGGATGTAGGTGCTATTATTATCTCCATTTTACGGATGGGAAAATTGAGACAAACAGAGGTTAAGTGATTTGCCCAGTCATGCAGCTAAGTTTATGAAACAGGATCTGAACTCTGATCTTCTGCTCCAGGCCCAGCACCCTACCCACTGCATCAGCTAGCTGCTCCTAAGGAAAAACTCGCTAACAATTAGAGCTGCCCAAAGTAAAATGTACTGCTTCTTCTTCACCGGAAGCCTTCAAGCAAAGGCTGGGTGATTGATAACTAGTTAGAGATGTTGAGGTCTCCAGTGGGAAGGGTTCTTATTCTAGTATGGGTAGGACAGAAGTCCCTTCCAACTTAGAAGTTATGTGTTTTGTCTTCTTACTCCACCTGTGGATCTGTTTATGCATAGATCAAGGGAGCAGGATGGTTTTTAAGGCTCCTTCTTAGCATTCCTAAAACGGCAGATTTCACTATCAGTTGGCACTGTGGACTGAGCTTCCCCTGGAGGCAAACTCTTATATCAGGTAAATCAGATTGGTGCTGAGGAAGGACAGAGACAGTCCTTACTCTCAGGAGTCTGATGGAGGAGGCAGGGCTTCCTTCTACTTACAAAGACCATGAGACAGAAGTGCACATGAACATATCTTTTACACACAAAGTAGAACCATTCAAATGCAGCATCTTTCATAGGCATATCATACCCAACTCATCCAATATGGAACTCATTATCTTATCCCTTAAACCCACCTCTCCTCCAAACTTCCCTATTTCTTTTAAGGGGAAAGGGAATAAACATTTCTATAGTGTGTGCTATGTGTCAGGCAGGCACTCTGCTAAGCATTTTGCAAAGATTATCACAACTACCCAGAAAGGTAGGTGGTAGATGCTGTTATTAACCTTATTTTGCACATGAGAAACTAAGAAAGACAGAGGTTAAGTGATTTGCACAGGGTCACACAACTAGGGTTACCCATCCATATCTCTCTTTAAGACCCCTTCTGGGTGGATCTTGACTCCATCCTCTATATAATGGAGGCATTTTCTAGGACCACCATATTTAGCTATGCTTGACAATATTCTCATTATCTATTGATGCCTTACTACTTCCTAATGTGTCTTACAATCTCCTAAGTGTCTGAGGATTGATTTGATCTCTGGTCTTCCTGACTCCAGGCCCAACTCTCTATCCACTCCACCATCTAGCTGCCTCCAGTACAGAAGACTACCACCCTTCCTGTCACCAAGGTTTGGAACCTCAGTCATCTGTGACTGACTTTCTCTCTCTCTCTCTCTCTCTCTCTCTCTCTCTCTCTCTCTCTTCTCTCTCTCTCTCTCTCTCTTTCTCTCTCTCTCTGTCTTTCACACACACACACACACACACACACACACACAATGTGAATTCTGTTGTTCTAGAATTTTTTCAGAGTCATTTTTTAAAAGTATTTGGAGGGGTTTGCGGGAGAGCTCAGGTAAAGGTAAGTCTTTACCTTTACTCTGCTATCCACCCCCAGGATAACACAAGATTTAGCAGAGTCTACATTAAAAGACTGGAGAGCTTGGAATATGATATTCCAGAGGGAAAAGGATCTAGGATTACAACCAAGAATCACCTACCAAGCAAAACTGAGTAGAATCCTTCAGGGGGGAGGAGGGGGCATTAAATGAGATAGAGGATTTTCCTTTTTTTTCAAATTTTTTAAATTTTTTGAGATAGAAGACTTTTAAGCATTTTTGATGAAAAGACCAGAGCAGAATGGAAAATTTGACTTTCAGATACAAGACTAAAGAGAAGCATAAAAAGGTAAACAGAAAAGGGAAATCATAAGGGACTTAAAAATGTTAAACTGTTTTCATTCCTACATGGGAAGATGATATTTGTATCTCATAAGACTCTTCTCATTATTAGGGTAGTTAGAAGGAATATATATAGACAAAGGGCACAGGTGTAAGTTGAATACGAAGGGATATCTAAAAAATAAAATTAATGTGTGGGAGAGGAATGTACTGGAAGAAAAGGAGAGGTAGAATAGGGTAAACTATCTCACATAAAAGAGGTAAGGAAAAGCTTTTACAGTGGACGGGAAGGGAGGGGAAGGGAGGGGAGTGAGTGAACCTTACCCTCATCAGAATTGCTCAAAGAGGGAATAAAATACACATGAAATTGGATATAGAAATCTATCTTACCCTACAAGAAAGTAGGAGGGGAAGGTGATAGGAAAAGAGGTGGTGGTGACAGAAAGGAGGGTAGATTGAGTAAGGGGTAGTCAGAAGCAAACACTTTTGAGGAGGGACAGGGACAAAGGAAAGAATAGAACAAATGGGGGCCAGGATAGAATAGAGGGAAATATAGTTAGTCTTTCACAACATGACTATTATGGAAGTGTTTCACGTGACTGCATATGTATAGCCTATGTCTAATTGCATGTGGGTGAGAGAGGAGCACAGTACAGCATAGGCTGTGTTAGACTAGCCCTGGCCCCAGCAAACCACAAGCAGGCCTTGGGAGGAACTGAATCAGTAGTGGCAACAGCTTCTTCTGGAACTCTCAGCCCACAGACAGTAAGGGGATTGAATAACTGGTCAGAAAGAGATGGCATTGCCCATACTCAGATCTGGGTCACGGTCCTGGGTGGCAGTCCCACTGTAAAGAGCAGCACGAGCATAGCACAGTTTGTGGCAGTAATGGAAAGGGAACCCTCCTCACAGTTCCAGGGTAGAAAAGAGTGCTTGTGGTAGCTCACAGACCAGAGCACAGGCCAGGAGAGGAGTAAACACCTCTCCCTAGATCATACTACCTTGGAAGAAGTGAAAACTTACAGGTCCCTAGAAGTATCTCTGATAGCAGCTGCACAAAACCCCTGAAGCTTGGAACAATTCACCCTCCACACTGGAAGCAGAGCTCTACCTTAACAGAGTTTTAAAAAATCTTGTGTTATCTTGACTGTGGCTCCATGATATTTGAATTGTTTTTTTCTGGCTGCTTACAATATTTTCTCTTGACCTGGGAATTCTGGAATTTGGCTATAATATTCCTGGCAGCTTTCATTTTGGAATCTCTTTCAGGAAGTGATTGGTGGATTATTTCAATTTCTATTTTACCCTCTGGTTCTAGAACATCAGGGCAGTTTTCCTTGATAATTTCTTGAAAGATGATGTCTAGGCTCTTTTTTTGATCATGGCTTTCAAGAAGTCCAATAATTTTTAAATTATCTGTCCTGGATCTATTTTCCAGGTAAATTGTTTTTCCAATAAGATATTTCACATTGTCTTCTACTTTTTTTATTCTTTTGGTTCTGTTTTATTATTTCTTGATTTCTCATAAAGTCATTAGATTTCATTTGAACCATTCTGATTTTTAAGGAATTATTTTCCTCAGTGAGCTCTTGGACTTCCTTTTCCATTTGGCCAATTCTGCTTTTTAAGGCATTCTTCTCCTCATTGGCTTTCTGGACCTCTTTTGCCATTTGGGTTAATCTGTTTTTTAAGATGTTATTTTCTTCAATATTTTCGGGGTCTCCTTTAACAAGCTATTGACTTGGGGCAGCTAGGTGGTGCAGCAGATAGAGCACCGGCCCTAAAGTCAGGAGGACCTGAGTTCAAATCTGGCCTCAGACCAAACACTTGACACTTGCTAGCTGTGTGACCCTGGGCAAGTCACTTAACCCCAATTGCCTTAAAAAAAAAAGTATTTGGGGCAGCTAGGTGGTGCAGTGGATAGAGCACCGGCCCTGAAGTCAGGAGGACCTGAGTTCAAATCCGTCCTCAGACCAAACACTGACACTTACTAGCTGTGTGACCATGGGCAAGTCACTTAACCCCAGTGCCTAAAAAAAAAAAAAACAGGCTATTGACTCATTTTTCATGACTTTCTTGCATCACTCTCATTTCTCTCCCCAATTTTTCTGTACCTCACTTACTTGATTTTCAAAATCCTTTTTAAGCTCTTCCATGGCCTGAGACCAATTAATATTTTTCTTGGAGGCTTTGGATGTAGGAGCTTTGACTTTGTTGTCTTTTGAGGGTGTGTTTTGATCTTCCTTTTCACCATAGTAATTCTCTATAGTCGGGTTTTTTTCTGTTGTTTGCTCATATTCACAGCCTATTACTTGACTTTTAAGTCTTTGTTAAGGTAGGGCTCTGCTTCCAGTGTGGAGGTTGAACTGTCCCAAGCTTCAGGGGTTTTGTGCAGCTGTTTTCAGAGATACTTCTAGGGACCAGTAAGTTTTCACTTCTTCCCAGGTGGTATGATCAAGAGCAAGGTGTTTACTCCTCTCCTGGCCTCTGCTCTGGTCTGTGAGCTACCACAAGCACTCTTTTCTACCCTGGAACTGTGAGGAGGGTTCCTTTCCACTGCTGCCACAAGCTGTGCTATTCTAGTGTTCCTTCTCACCCTGGGACTGCCACCCAGGACTGTCACCCAGATCTGAGTATGGGCAAAGCAACAGAGTCCTGCCTCAAGGCTAGCAAAGAGACCCCTTCTGAGCAGTTGTTCAAGCCCCTTACCATCTGTGGACTGAGAGCTCTGGAAGCAGCCTGCTGATTCAGTCCCTCCCAACACCTGCTCCTGGTTTGCTGGGGCCCAGGCTGTGCTGGTACTACCTGAGCTGGACTGCATTCCTCTCTCACCCAGGTCTGACAGACCTTACCTGCTGACCTTCCGAGTTGTCTTTGGTGTCTGTGGGCTGAGCTGACTGGAAACCTCCACTGATGCCAGTGATTCAGTGACCTCGAGGCCTACTCTGGGTTTGCTGTGACCCAGTTTGTGCTGGACTGTGTTCTCTCTCACCCTGGTCCAACAGACCTTTCCTGATGACCTTCCAAGTTGTTTTGGGCTGGAAATTTATTTCACTACATCTTTTTGTGGGTTCTGCTGTCCTAGAATTTGTTTAGAGTCATTTTTAAAGGTATTTGGAGGGGTTTGGGGGAGAGCTCAGCTAAGTCCCTGCCTTTACTCCACCATCTTGGCTCCACCATCTTGTCTCCACCTCCTCACCTGGGCTATTTCAGTGGCCTCTTAACTGGACGCCCAGCTGCCAGTCTCTCTCCTCTGCAATCCGTACTCCACCCAGTTGCCAAAATCATCTTCCTAAGCCATCTTACCTTTTCACTCCCCTGTTTAAGAACTTTCAGTGTCTCCCTGTTACCAGTAGGAGAAAAGGCTAATGTCTGTCACAATCTGGGTCCAGTCTCCTTTGCTGGGATTATTGTCAATTACTCCCTTTGTCACTATTTGCTATTCTCTGAACCTCTCCCATCTCCCACCTCTCACCTCTGTGCCTCTGCATAGACTGTCACCACCACAACTATGTGGCAAGCAATCTCTCCTCATCTTCTCATAGAAGTCCTGTGTAGAAGACCACAGGTGAGTAGGACTCTGACCCTGATGGCTGAATAAGCCCTCTCAAAGGGTGACATCCATCCATATGGACTTGATTCAGGTGCCCCAGTGTTCAAGGAATTTATATTAGGACAGGAGGGGCTGCATGAGAATAGCGGAGCAGAGGGGGAAACCTGATGGTCAGCCTCAGCGGCGAGGCACTCCTCATCATTTCCCCGTTTCTGTGGTCTCGCTTCCTTTTCCATCTGAGTACCTGCATCAAATTTTCTCACTTCCCGAAGCTCGGGCCCCACTATACATAATTTGAAAACATTGTATAGCTGAAAACAATGGACTGGAAAGTCTGGTGCTTGAACAGTCACGGTTTCCTTAAAGGCACCATTCATGCATCACCTCTTATGGGAAGTTTTTCCTCATCTTCCTAGTTTTTAGTACTCTCTCCTTCCAACAAGACTGAGAACCCTGAAATATAGGGAGATGCATGTTTGGCAGGATGCAAATGTTTCAGCTGGTCTCTTGAACACATTGGGAGAGAGTCACTCCTATTCCCTTATAACCTTTGCCCACTCCAGAAACTGATATATTACTAGGAAATTATAATCTATGAACCTTTAGTGTAAGCTACATCGAATAAACCAAAAAGTCCAAACTGGGGGGACTGGAGCTTGCTAAGCAGAAGAAGATAAGGAGGGAGTATATTTGATAGAGCAGAATGCTGCAAGAGCTAGCAAGGAGACAGCAGCTTAAGACAAAAGAAAATGTAGGAGGAAAGGATATTGATCAAGAGCCCCCTGATCAGTTCTTTACCCTACCCCCTCACTCCAACCCAAATGGTGAATGGGTAGTGATTGTTATTGTTGTTTGTCCTTCCTTCTCAAAAGGACCATGACATCAGGAAGATGATGCCATGACTTGCAAATGAATTGGATTTAAGTGAGGGAGGGCTGTGCAAAGTCACCTTTGAAGCCCTCTGGGTCCAATGGGCAAGATATAGATCAGGATGACTGGAGTTGGCCCCCAATAAGCAGGAAACAGAGACAAGGAGATATTAAAGTCTTAAACAACATAAAGAAAGCTTTACATTTTGTTACTCCTTTATGAGATGAGAAGGCATCCTTTAATGAGGCTTGATAAAATTAGTGGGTAGCTGGCCCTTGGTTGACCAAAGAATCAGCCATATCCCTACTACTCCTTTAAAATGCAGACACACCCTCCAGAGGTGGGATTCTTAACCTTTTTTGTCACCTGAACCCCTTGGTAGTCTAGTGAAGCCTAAAAACTCTTTTTGGGCTTCTTTTTTGTTTGGTTGGTTTTGGGCTAGGCAATGGGGTTCAGTGACTTGCCCAAAGATCGCCCAGGTAATAAGTGTCAAGTATCTGAGGCCAGATTTGAACTCAGGTCCTCCTGACTCCAGGGCTGGTGCTCCATCCACTGCACCACCTAGCTGCCCCTCTAAAAACCCTTTTTGGAGTCAGGTTTTTAAGCACATAAAATAAAATACATAGGATTATAATGTAAGTCAATTACATTGAAATATTTAACTCTAATTAGAAGAGAAGGAAGAAAGAAAGAGAGAGAAGGAGGGAGGAAAGAAGGAAAAAAGGAAGGTAGGAAGCAAGGAAGGAAGGAAGCAAAGGAAGGCAGATCCAAAGAAGAACCATGGACTATGCATCCATTTTGTAGACCACTTAGCTCTGCTGGTTCTGGGATGATCTCTGATGACAAATATATTGAAAGAGTTTTGTAAGGCAGCTAGCCGGTAGGGGTCCTGGATTCTTTCTGGTGACCTTATATGGATTTACTTCAAAGTATAAGTGACAGAAGCTACTTTGGCTGGAAGAGTCCCTCCAGAGGACACATCCCCCTACCTGCCAGCAGTCTTTGTTCCACCTGAAATGGGGCTGGCCAGTTCAGCCCTGGAATAGAAAGTGATAGTACCAGGAAGATACAGGAAAGAAAGGACATCATTCAATCCTTGACCTGTATCCAGGTGTGCTGGTAAATCGTTAGTAAATGTTTAACAGCCAGCTCTCCAGGAAAACCATATCTACTTATGAGACATTTTTAAGTTTAATGTATGCTGTTAACATTTTCTCCATCATTTTCTTAAGTTTAGACAATCAACAAAACGATGAATCAAGCCCTAATCTGTGGCTTGCCGATTTCCAAGGTAAAAATGTTCACACTGGATATTTAACAATCAAGCTCAGTTCCCAGTTCCAGCATACCCCTGCCTACATCCAGCATTTCCAACTCTCTTCACTTGCCATTGTTAAGTAGAGTAAATATGTTTGCATTGGAAAATATTCTTTCTTTGTCAGGGAGAGCCTAGGACTCCACAAGAGCTTTCTGCCCCCATTATTCCATATAGTTGGGTGAACATTCCATTGAATGAGTCCATCAGCACTTAGGTCTTGGATAGGTACTGCAAGTGGAAGACCTGGTTGAATAATTGCATAAGAAGAGGAAAAAAGATGGAGTTGTATTTGGGAAATTAATTAGTGCTTTTAATTGCTCCCTGAAACAAACAAACAGAAAGTTGTATTTTAACACCATTATCTTCCCGAGGACGCCATGTAGCTGCAAAAAATCAGTATTGCTGGTGACTCTGAGGACAGAGGAGTAGAAGCAGGTTGCAGCATGTTAACATAATAATAGCTGTTATTTGTACAGTGCTTTAAGTGTTGGGAAATTCCGGAGGCAATTTGTGCTTTCTGTGGACAGAGTTCGGTAGCAACTGACCAAAAAAGAAAGTTTCTGCATTCTTCCCCTTTTATCCACTGTTGACCTAGCTAAACACTGGGCAAATACACACAAAGTCTTTTGCAATCTCCATTGGTTATTTGCATTAGAAAACGTTCCCTCATTATGAGCTCAGAGACGGAAATTGGAGGCTTAGCTAATGATTTGAGGAGGAAGCTAGGACTTTAAAAAAGGGTAGGCCCCCAGGAGGGTAAGGTGAAGGAAATAAAGGACCCAAGTTTCCCCAGGCTTTCAGTAAGGAAATGAAATAGGGAGCTCAGCAGAGCCTGAGTCAGCCAAGTCCTAGGGAACTCTATCATGGCCCAATTTTGACTCCCTCTTCTGACCATAGATGGAATAACACTGCACCCAAGGCTCATAACTGACCTCTCCAGTGACTGAGACCTAGTGGTATTTTCCATCCTGGTGGCTGATGTGGGGCCAGGGGTGTGCTGGAGTCAGTTTGTACAGGCTTTTAATCTGGTTAAGTTTTTAGTGTGAGTATTTAAACCTCAGAAGTTAGTAAAGGTACAAATCAGGGCTTGGTAAATTATTTTTGATTAAAAAAATCGTGGGGAAAATGTTAATAATTCAGATTAAATTTAAAAGTGTACTATACATGCTTTTTTTTAACCCAGAGAATCAGTTGTTATATGTTTACCAGCACACTCCTAGATATCACTAATTTATACCTTTCACATCACTCTGGTGATGTGACACGGGGCTCCTCCACCACCACCACTACCCCCACCTCCCCATACCTGTTATCAGGAACATCCCATAAAATTTTTTGGCTCTCCCTTCATAGTAGAGGAGAAATCTGAATTATTATGGCATTAAAAGATAAAATATGTTGATGTTGGACAATACTATATATATATTTTATGCGTTTCTGAGTTTCTAATCTTTTTTATGTCATCTACTGGCCTTCACGTGTCATCTGTGGCTTCCACAAAACTCCTCAAAAATTCCCATATAATTTCTTATGCCAACCCATGATATATCAAAACTGCGATGGGAAAAATCACCATGTGGAAAGGATAGCTGTATATCCTTTGTCCTGAACCTCTTTCCCTTACTCAGCTCTCCCAGACTCTAGCCCCTGGACATCTCAAGGGAAGCCTTATACTTTTCTTTTCTTTTCTTTTTTGTTAATTTATTTTTAGTTTTCAACAATCACTTCCATATACCTTTGAGTTTTAAATTTTTCTCTACCTCCTTTTCTTCCTCCCTCCCCAAGACGGTGTGCAATCTGGTATAGGCTTTACATATACCTTCCTATTGAACATATAAGCTTTATACTTTTCTTGTGTGAATAAAATATACCATAATAAAGGCCTATTGAAAATGAATAAATATATGAATGAATGAAGATAAGGAAACTGATTTAGAAAACTTGCCAGTGGAAGAAGTGGGAATAAAACTTAAGTTTCTCTTGACCTCAAGTCCAAAGCTCTGTCCATTAATCATGCTATCTCTACTAATGAGGACATACACAATTTGTAAGACATTATACCAGAAATACGTGACCAGAAAAGGGAGTGGGAGGGAGGTATCATGCTATGTTTACCAACAAGGACATAAATGGATTATAAGACATTACACCAGAAAAGGGAGTGGGAGGGAGGTATCATGCTATGTTACCAACAAGGACATAAATGGATTATAAGATATACCAGAAATACGTGACCAGAAAAGGGAGTGGGAGGGAGGGATCATGCTATGTTACCAACAAGGACATAAATGGATTATAAGATATTATGCCAGAAATATGTGACTAGAAAAGGGAGTGGGAGGGAGGTAGGAAAGCTATTCATGGAGTGAAAGAGAAAGTAACAAATGTGCAGAGGGTGAAAAGGTCATGGAGGTAGAACTAGAAAGCATTTGAGCTTCCTTCTGACTCAGAGGTACAGTTATGGAGAACTGAAGACTGTTCTAAGTTTGGGGGGCTACTATCAGAAATGTGTGCTGTTGCCACAGAGCCTTTCAACGACCTCATCTGTGGGTAGGTATTTGAAAAGACCCAAATGCAGAGGATGAGGTGGGGGGAGCAGAAGGAGTAAGCAATCTGGCTTGAACCCTCCAGAATCCGGAGGACAATTTGGGTGAGAAACATGAGCAGGTCTTTAAGGATGTAACCAGCTACTTCCTTCACACACCCTTGTTGACTTTTGCCAACCCAGTTAAGCACTTTTTATATGCTAAAATCAGTGCCTGGAGAGCTAGGAGGCAATTATATACCAGGAAAGGCTGTGGTCCTGATTTGTCTTTTGCTGTGGAAAAGGACCATGACATCAGGAAGGTGATGCCAAGACTTGCAAGTAAATAGGATTTAAGTGAGGGAGGGGGCTGTGCAAGGTCACCAGCCTCACTTTCTCCTCCCGACCATCTGGGTCCAGTGGCCAAATATAGATCAGGACAACTGGAGATGGCCCAGGATGCAGTGAGAGACCTTGACCTTTTTAAGCTAAGGTCTTTCCAAGTTCTCACTTTGACTGAGGTCACCAGACAGGGAGGAACATCTACCAGAAGCCCATCGCACTTACCAAGACAGGATTTATAACAGGGATGCTTGCTATCCAAACCAAGTTGGAGTTCTTGGCCCTGATGGGGGCTGCTAGACAAGTCCACTGGATCAGAGGATCATACTTCTATAGCTAAAAGAGATCTTCAAAGAGCATCTCTTCCCCTTAGAAGCAACCAGGTGGTGCAACTGGTCTAAAGATCTAGGCCTGGAATCAGGAAGACTTGAATTCAAATTCAACCTCAGATATCTATTAGCTGTGTGAACCTGGACAAGTCACTTTACTGCCTCAGGCTCCTCATCTGTAAAATAAGTACAATGGTGCCCACCTCCAATGGTCATTGTGAAGATCAAATGAGACAATATTTGTAAAGTGCTTTGTAAACCTTAAAGTGCTATATAACTCAATACCCTCAGATTACAAATTGTATTTCCTCTATATAATTCAGAACTGCAGGAGGGGATGCAATCAGTGTGAGAAGAGACAGAATGGGATGGAGTGAAGAGGGATGGCTTCTTGGAGGAGGTGAGACTTAACTTGAACCTTAAGGAATGCATCAGATTGAAAGAGGCAGAAGAGAGGATGAGGACAACTCACTTAAACTCTGTCTGCCTTAGTTTCTTCAAATGGAAATAATAATAATAATAATAATAACAATAACAACCACCATAATAACACCTACCTCTCAGGTTTGTTTTGAGGATCACATGGAATAGTGTTTGCAAAGTGCAGAGTCCAGGAACTGACATACAGTGGGCGCTAATAAATGCTTGTTTTCTTCCTTCTCCCCATTTTACAGAGGAAGAAACTGAATCTTTTTACACCTTCCTCCCTGACACGTACCCTTCAATACATTCACTGGCCTCCTGACTGTTCCATGAACAAGACACTCCATCTCTCACCTCCAGACATTCTCCAATCAACCATCCAGGCTGTCTTGGGCTGGAAATTTGTTTCACTCTGTCTTTTTGTGGGTTCTGCTGCTCTAGAATTTGTTTAAAGCCATTTTTACAGGTATTTGGAGGGGTTTGGAAGAGAGCTCAAGCAAGTCACTGCTTTTACTCTGCCATCTTGGCTACACCCCTCCAGACATTCTCTTTAGCTGTCCCTCATGCCTGGAACTCTCCCTTTTGACCTGTTTGCCTTTGAGATTCAGACCTTTCTTTCCATTAACATGTGAGAGATGGTACATTTGGCTGCCAGTGGGTTAAGCTCTGAGGCTGACTTAGAGGTAAGCAGGCAGCAAATAACTAGGAATGGAAACTGCTCTCTATACCTTGGCAGTCATGACAGCCACAGCCCAAGAAAGACTTTCTAGCAGCTGTTAGGACCCAAGGACAGGAAAAGATGCAGCAATCAGGCTAGGAGCTCCCAGTGTCCCAGTCAGCTGCTGGGATGCACATTCCTAGAGTCAGAGAGTAGGAAAGATGACAGAAGAGCTAGATGAGGCTGGAATTAGAGCAAGCAATTTGATACCAAAGAGCCAAGTCCCAACTGAGCAGAGAGGCAGAACAACACCTGGCTGAGGTAAGGGGACCTCGAGGCACTCTCCCCCACCCCAGCCCACTCCCTTTTCTCCCTTATTCTCACCATCCTGGAACAGGACCCAGAGCTGAGGCCTGGATCCCAATATTGATTTCCTTATACCCTTTACATGGCCTTTAATTTTTTTAATGGTTTATAAATTTATTTACTTATAAATATATGTAATTTAATTGATTTAATTGTTTTTATATCACCACATTTCTCACTATCTTCCTCTTGTCCCACCCCATCCCAGAGAGCCATTCCTTATTTAAAAAATAAAATTAAATGTGGGGTAGGGCGGCTTGGGGGAAGGTGGAACAGCTAAAAAAAAAAAAAAGACAAGAAACCAGCCAGATCAGACATTATATATGATGTTCTATACCAACAGTCATTCGACAAAGAAGGAAAGGAGGTACATTCTTATGTCTCTTCTTTGGGACCGAGCTTGGTCATTGTAATTTCACAGCATTTAGTTTCAAATGTTGTGTTATTGTTGGGTAGTTGTTGAGGTTTTTGCCCCTATTTATATTGTTATGCTTATATTATATGCCACCTTCTGGGATCCCTCTCCCAACTGGAACTCCCACTGGCAGTTTGGGATCCCCAGAGATGCAATAACTCCTGCTCTCTCTCAGAATTCTAGGGGTGACCCTGACAGTTGTTGAGGTTTCTAGTACTACTGTCCACAAGCCTCCACCAATGTGTTTCCCACAAATCATCAGCCAGGCTTAAATAGCTTACAGAAAGTGTTTATTAAGAGGGAATAGCAAGGACAGCTGTTACAGAAACAGTTCCCTCCTTCCAAAGTGTGGACACAATCTCCCCTTGCACACACAAGATCTCTGGGAAGAGTGGCCTCAAATTTATAGTAAACATAGTGAGGCACACAGTGTATATGTGTGTGTATGTGTGTGAGTGTGTGTGTATATACACAGATATAGCATATACAACAGTGTGTGTGTACATACACACACACACACACACAGGTATTGAGGAAGCAGCTCCAAGAATGCTGTATAACAAAGGGGTAACAGCTTCTGGTTGCTGAAAGTCCTTTTCTCTCTTTGTGGGGTCCTCATGAAATTCCCAGTAAGTGTAGTTGTCTACAACACTCTAAGGGCTAGTCTCCATGTAGATTTCTAAGCTATTTTTCCTCAGTATATCTAGTCTATCCTGTGTTTCTCAGAACCCAAAGCAGACATAGTCATAGCCTGATTCTGGTCCCATTGGACTCCATTATCAATGCCAATGGGATTTCCAGTTCTTCCAACTTTCAAAGCTTACAAGGTCATAACCTAACCCTTTCTTTTTCTGAATACTCAGCTACTTTTCTCAAAAGAGACCTTCTGTTTGTCCTGGTTAAATCTCCCCCTACTTTCAACTGTATGTATTGTCTTCTATTTGTCCAGCATCTTCAGCCACATGGTCAAGGACCTGGAATTGTCAGCTCCCAAATTTGGAGTCTTCTACTTGACTGACTTGCTGTAAACTAGCTTGCTTCTTAATATGTAGCCCAAGAGGAATGACTTGATCTTTTTCAACCAATTAAAATACATTTCCTATGTGGCACTATCCAATGACCCAACTTCCCTATGATACTTTCAACTGATTAAAAACTTACTCACACCTATTTTTTAATGATTCATTGATTTAATTCAGATGTCTAGCCCTTTTATAATTAACTGGGATCGGAGGAGACCTCTGCCCTTACATGCATATTGTTTTTTCTGTTTCTTCTGTTTCTGTTTCTTCATTTTCCATCAGTTCATATGTCTTCCCATATTCCTCTGTAATCATCATACTTATTATTTCTTACAGCACAATAATATTCATTATGTCCATTTGTTTAGTCATTCCCAAATTGATAGACATCCACTTTGTTTCCAATTTTTTGCTATCACAGAAATTGCTTCTGAAATATTTTGATGCATGTATTCTTATCATTGAATTATTTAGAGTATACATCTAGCAGTGGGATCTCTGGACCAAAGGGTAGGGAGTTACTCTGAGTTACTCTATTTTCACATTTCCTTTCATAATTCTAAATTGCTTCCCAGAATGGTTGGATCAGTTCACAGTTCCACCAAAAGCATATAAGTTTATGGGTGTTTCATTCCTGCTGGGCTGTTTGAAGCCTGTAGGATGATAAAGGTTAGTCATTTACATAGAAAGAATTGTTGACACATAAAATCAAAAGAAAACACAGGTTTGGCTCAGATTCTTAAGATCTAGCCCACTTGCATTCGCAATGTAAATGCTTAGATTCCTCAAGAATCTGGCCAATATGGCAGATTCTTTAAATCTCACCCACCCCACCCCCCGATCAATGTTATAATAAACTTTGTCTTTGGCTGAAAAAAAGAAAGAAAGGAAGGAAGGAAGAAAGAAAGAAAGAAAGAAAGAAAGAAAGAAAGAAAGAAAGAAAGAAAGAAAGAAAGAAAGAAAGAAAGAAAGAAAGAAAGAAAGAAAGAAAGAAAGAAAGAAAGAAAGAAAGAAAGAAAGAAAGAAAGAAAGAAAGAAAGAGAAAACACAGGGCTGGCATCTATAATTGACTTGACTGACTTGGTGTACCACCTGGTGGACAGAATTATAAATTATACTCTTGGGCTAATCAATGCTAAAGAGACAAAGGACCTATGTCTTTGTGTAAGGCAGTTATTTCAATTTTTTTTTGTTCTCCAAATCCTTTTTAACAACAACAAAATACGTCTTGTGAACCTTCTGGATAATTTTATATACTACTTATAATATTCTCTTAGATTAACCCATTAAGTGCTTGCAGCAATTAGTGATAACTTTTGCTTAAAAATGCTCATGATGGTTTTGAGTCGCTGTAGAAACAAATCTAATGCTTCAAACACATACAGCTTGTTGTCACAGAGGAAAAAATACATTGCTAATGTCACTGAGCAATTATTTACTACTTAAGGTGTTATTAAAGGATTTTTAGCATAAATCTCTCAGACCATTATTGAGACTGAATCACTAAATGGAGATTATAGCT
Source organism: Phascolarctos cinereus (assembly GCF_003287225.1). Classification (NCBI taxonomy): domain Eukaryota; kingdom Metazoa; phylum Chordata; class Mammalia; order Diprotodontia; family Phascolarctidae; genus Phascolarctos; species Phascolarctos cinereus. Next base: position 650,768,276 of record NW_027555847.1, read on the forward strand.
GTAAACTTACAGAAAGGGGAACAACAGTTAATGAGTCAGTCAATAAACATTTATTTAGCACCTACTATGTGCCAGGCACTATACTAAGCACTGAAGACACAAAGAAAAGTAAAAGACAGTTCGCATCCTGTAGGAGCTCATAATCTAATGGGGAAGACAACACCTAAAAAGAAAATGGGGGTGGGGCTAAGAGGGTAGATAGTGCAGAGGCATGATGATGTCCAAAGGAGTGTTGCCAGGTGGGAAATGATGAAATGGCTGCCCGAGGATCTAGAAGGAGCTTTCCATTGTCCACCTGTCACCAAACAATATTACCACATGTAGCACCATAGATATGCATTAAGTGAACGTGAAACCTGTTCCTCTACCACACATATAAGGGTAAAGTTCTTTTAAATGTATCTAACTACATTTATTAATAACTAATAACAATTAATAAAATGCATTCTCATTAATTAATTAAAATAATCCAGACTTCACAGAGGTTACGCTTACCAACATTTTCTATTTTCCAGACTGAGAGCCTTCCCCATCACCGTCTACCAATGCCTGGCTCTGAGTTTCAGGGAACCTGAGGAAATGCAAAAAACAGGACTCACTCTATCAAAGGTCCTGAGCAGATCTTCAAGTCCCAAGGTACCAAAAGCAATAGACAGATGTCACTTCTTAGGACTCCAAGACTCTTAACTGAGTGTTTGCTACATTTACAGGGTTACCTTCTAGGTCTCTTCATTTCATACTCCTTCCATCTTCTGGGGCATAGAGAAACCTGGATATTCCTGGAAGAACGGTACACCTGGCCATCCTTTCTAGTAAAGGACGCTTTCCCTTATGTTTCCTTCATTGGTCCAGTTCTGATATATAATCAAACATAAAATATAATCACCTCTGACCTACCTATAAGTTTTATTGATAGCACTAAATATAAACCATGAGTAGATTACTTACTCACACCAAAAGGATACAAGAAGATATGTGCGACCAATGAGTCCCAGGCTAGACACAGTTCTGAGAGAGGAGATCAAAAACCCAAGCAAATGACTCTAACCAGAGTACAGATGGATTCAGAGCATTCCAGGGGAGTCAGGATCTGTGAGATTTTATTAAAAAGTAGATAAAGGAATATGGAGCCAATTGAAAATGCTACAGTCTGGGATAAACAGATGTCATGTACCTTTAAGTATTCCAATTAATAATAAAAATAATAATAATAGCTAACATTTCTATAGTGCCTACCTTGTGCCAGGCACTATGCTAAGCACTTTACAATTAGGTCAGATAAAGACAAACTTGGGGGTGTGCTCATGAATTCATCAGTCATTCCAGGTGTCCAGGTGTCTACATATTTCCTCTTCTCCATCTGGGGAAAGGGTCTAATCTTTCCAGCTTGAATCACACTTCCCCACCTCCCCCTGAACCCCCACCACCATCACCAAACACTTAGACTCCCTGGGCCGGGGAGAGAAAACGACATACTTTCTCTTATCTGTCACTTCCAGATACTTCCTTTGCCATTACCACTTAGCAAACCCTCCCCTTAGGAAGTTCACTCCATCTATCTCTTCATACCACCCAAGCCATATCCTTGCCAAAATCTTCTACCAGACTCTACTTTGGTCTCCTTCCTCTTACTTTAAGGAGTTCAGTACCTACCCAGTTCACAGACTTCCTCTCCACCAACTCCTGACCCCATATTCGAACATTTCAATATAGGGTGATTTCCTCTCTAATATTCTGGCCTCCTTAATTGCTATGATCTATTTCTTCATTCCACTTCAGACATATACAAAAGAGTATCACATCTTAGATTTCATAATCTCCATAATCATGAACTCCAAAATTCCTCTCTCTGGTACTAACCTCTTAAAATTGTTAGTACCCTTTTCCTCCTCACATTATTTTGCATTTTCTAATTTCTGTCTCCCAACAGAATATAAGTTCCTCAAGGGCAAAGACTGTTTCTTCTTTGTCTCTGTTTTCCCTAGCACCAAGTATAGTGCCTGGTAAATACTTTTAAAATATTTGATAAATTGAATTTATTTGAAATTCCTGTATTCCCTTCCTGAGACACAGTTTTTTTTAACTAGTCTACCTGGTCACTCTGGACAGACCTCATTGCTCCAGTCTATAATCCTGTGCTCACTCTAAAGCTCTCAGATATGGAGGCAGCTAGGGAGTGTAGTGAATAGTGCACTGGACTTGGAGACAGGAAGATCTTAGTTCAAATCCTGCCTCAAATACTTACTGACTCCCTGATCCTGGCAAAGTCGCTTAACCTCTGTTTGCCTCAGTTCATCAACTCTAAAATTATAATATTTGCATCTACTTCCTTGGGTTAAAAGAGATAATATTTCTGAAGTGCTTAGCCTGGCATATAGTAAGTGCTATATAACTCAGTTGCATGCTCTTATTCAATCACTAACTAATACTCTCCACTTGCTGAATAAGTCAAAGAGGAAATGGGGAGAGGGGTTGAAGAGGCAAAGAAGACTTCAAATAATAGACTTTCTTTTCTAGATATTTACTAACTATGTCTTCAATGATTAGTTCTAAAATTTTTCCAAGAATTAAAGTCAAGCTCCTTGGATAGGCTTACCATATTTATGAAATGAAACTGGGAAGGAAAACTAATATTTTGGGGGATAAAATATAGCTCCAAAAAAAAAAGACAAGCAGGTTAAAACAATTGGCTAAAACTAACAACATAAAACTGAAAATGGATAAATTTAAAGTCTTATTCTTGGGTTTAAGAAATAATTTGGACAAGTACAGGATTATTGAGATACGGCTAGATATCAATTCTAGCCATGTCAGAATAAGACCTGCAGGATTTTAGTGAACTGCAAATTCAACATTAGTGAGTAAAGTGGCTAGCAAAAATATTAATGCTGTTTGAAACCTCATTAATAACAGCATGGTTCCTAGAAAGAGGGAAGTGACAGTCTTGCCTTAATCTGCCATGGTCTTAATTTCTTCCAGAGTATTACATAGAGTTCTAATCAAATGCATTTTTGAAATGACATTGACAAACTGAAATATTCCAGCGAGGAGGGTGGCGATAATAGCAAGAAGGCTAGAGACCCTGCTGTGTGAGCTCTATCTGAAGGAACAAGTGAGTATGTCATTTATAAGATGATGAGGGATGATACCAGTTCTGCAGAACCAACAATGAAGACAGAGTGACAGAGGAAGTGCTTTGCAAATTTTGAAGCATTGTCTACATTGGTATTGTTGCTATCACCACTGTCATCTGCTAAAAGCCCAGCTGTCATCACATGAGTGCCCCAATCCTTGCCTTCCCACTGTTGTAGGGTGTAACGTCTTTCCTCTCAATTCCCAAAGCTAGACCCTCATCAAATTCTGATACAACAGCTTCTTAAAATTTTTTCCTGCCTTCCAGGTTCTCCCCATATTTCCAGTCCATCCTTAACAAACCTACCCAGTGTAGGGAAAGGTATATATTTTATGACCTCCATGGGTGACCTTTGTATTAGGTTGAATTATTCCAGATTTTTAAGATAATAGGAAACAGCAGAGCCAAGATGGCAGAGTAAAAACAGTGACATACTTGAGCTCTCCCCTAAACCCCTCCAAATACCTGTAAAAAATGGCTCTAAACAAATTCTAGAGCAGCAAAACCCACAAAAAGACAGAGTGAAACAAATTTTCAGCCCAAGACACCCTGAATGGTTGATTGGAAAGGTCTATTGCACTGGGCTGAGAGAGGAGTACACTTCAGCCTGGGCCACAAATGCAAAGATCAGGCCTCAGTGAACCTGGAGCAGGCCTCAAGGGACTGAATCCAGGACAGCTGAGGTGCTTTCCAGACTTCTCAACCCACAGATGCCAAAGACAACTTAGAAGGTCAGTAGGAAAGATCTGTGACCACAGTGAGAGAGAAGTTTGGCTCCAGCCGCAGTCCCAGCACAGCCCCAATGCAATGGCTGCTTCCAGAGCTCTCAGCCCACAGACTGAGGGGGAATTGAGTGGCTGATCAGAGAGGGGTCACAGGGATTTCTTTGCTGATGCTGAGGCAGGAATCTCTTGCTTTGCCCATGCTTGGATCTGGGTCATAGTTCTGAGTGGCGGTCCTGGGGCAAGGAGGAGTGCTGGCATGGTGGAGCTTGTAGTGGTAGTACAGAGAGAATCCTCCTCAAAGTTCCAAGGCAGAAAAGAGTGCTGACAGACCACTCATACACCAGAGCACAGGCCAGGAAAAGAGTAAACACCTCACCCTTGATCATACCACCTAGGAAGAATTGAAAATTTGTAGGTCCTTAGAAGTGTCTCTGAAAACAGTTGCTCAAAACCCCCAAAGCTTGGGACAGTACATTCTCCACACTGGAAGCAGACCCCTACCTTAACAAAGAGTTTAAAACTCAAGAAATTAGCTGGGAACATGAGCAAACTGCACAAAAAAAAAGTCAGACCATAGAATCTTTCCTTGGTGACAAAGAAGATCAAAACATACAACCAGAAGAAGACAACAAAGTCAAAGGTCCTACATCCAAAGCCTCCAAGAAAAATATGAATCAGTCCCAGGCCATGGAAGAGCTCAAAAAGGATTTTGCAAAGCAAATAAGAGAAATAGAGGAAAAATTGGGAAGAGAAATGAGAGTGATGTAAGAAAATCATGAAAAACAAGTCAACAGCTTGCTAAAGGAGACCCCCAAAAAAAATACTGAAGAAAATAACACCTTAAAAATAGCCTAACCCAAATGGCAAAAGAGGTCCAAAAAGCCAATGAGGAGGAAAAATGCAGAATTTGAAAAGGAAGTTCAAATGGAAAGTGTGAACTTCAAATGGAAGTTCAAATGGAAAAGGAAGTCCAAAAGCTCACTAAAGAAAATAGTTCCTTAAAATTTAGAATGGAGCAAATGGAAGCTAATAATTCTATGAGAAATCAAGAAATTATAAAACAAAACCAAAAGAATGAAAAAAATAGAAGATAATGTGAAATATCTCATCGGAAAAACAACTGACCTGCAAAATAGATCCAGGAGAGAAAATTTTAAAATTATTGGACTACCTGAAAGCCATGATCAAAAAAAAAGAGCCTAGACATCATCTTTCAAGAAATTTTCAAGGAAAACTGCCCTGATATTCTCGAACCAGAGGGTAAAATAGAAATTGAAAGAATCCACCAATCACCTTCTGAAAGAAATCCCCAAAGGAAAACTCTTAGGAATATTGTAGCCAAATTCCAGAGTTCCCAGTTCAAGAAGAAAATATTGCAAGCAGCCAGAAAGAAACAATATAAGTATTGTGGAAACACAATCAGGATAACATGAGATTTAGCAGCTTCAACATTAAGGGACTGGAGGGCTTAGAATATAATATTCTGGATGTTCAAGGAGATAGGATTAGAGCCAAGAATCAACTACCCAGCAAAATTGAGTAGGAAGAAATGGACAGTCAGTGAAATAGAAGACTTTCAAGCATTCTTGATGAAAAGACCAGAGCTGAATAGAAAATTCAACTTTCAAATACAAGACTCAAGAGAAGCATGAAGAGGTAAATAGGAAAGAGAAATCATAAAGGATTTATTAAGGTTGAACTGTTTACATTCCTGCATGGAAAGATGATATTTGTAACTCATGAGACTTTTGTCAGTATTAGGATAGCTGGAGGGAAAAAAATTATGGATAGATAGATAGAGGGTACAGGGTAAGCTGAAGATGAAGGGGTGATATCTGGAGGATAAAATTAAGGGGTGAGAGAGGATTATATTGGGAGAAGGAAAAAGGGAGAGGTAGAATGGAGTAAATTATCTCACACAAAGATAATGGGAAACACTGTCTGTGCTGGGTGCATTCTTGTTTTTTCCATTGTTTGAGGGAGTAGGAGAGGCAGAAAGTTTAGAAATTATTTAGTAATCTGGGTGGAGCACCCTGGATCTTGCCTTGACATTAGAAAGATTCCTAATGATGAAAGGTGCTGCCCATCTCCAGAGAAAGAATTAGTGGAGCCTGAATGCAGATCAAAGATACTTTTTCTTTACTTTATTTCTTGGTCTGTGTTTTCTTTCACATGTGACTGACATGGAAATGTGTTTTGTATGACTACACATGTATAATCTATGTCAAATTGCTTGCCTTCTCAATGAAAGGGGGGATAGGGAAGGGAGGGAGAGAATTTGGAACCCAAAATTTGAAGAAAAAAAGAATGTTAAAATTATTTTACATGTAGTTGGGAAAAAATATTTTTTTGAATAGAAAGATTCCTAACTGACTGAGAGCCTTCAGTTTTAGAGTGGACCAATGAACTCAGTTCAATGTTCTCAAGTGGAATGATTTACCAAAATCAATCAGTATAAAGGCTGTCCCAGTGACAAGATGCTAATATAGTCTGGGTTCTTTTAAGGACTTTTCAAGACTAGACTCCCACCTTAGCGAGAATCAGGATAGACTTCTCTAGCGCTAAGGAGGTTTAGTCAAGGTTTATAATAGAAAGCTTAGACGCTACTCAGTCTGAGATGGGATAGATTTCTTTCATTTGTACATATAAAAATCTTCCACCTAATATATCTGAAATTGTTCATTTGCTTTTCCTTTGTAAATAAATCATAGAAGATACACTACTGTACTCTGCCATGTGTAGAGCCAGAGGAGAAAAGGGACAGAAGGACACAAGACTGGGGCAATGGCAGAAAAGAGAGCTTAATTAGAATTCAAGTTAATTTTAGAAAGCAGTGGAAAGTGAAAACAACTGGCTTCAAAGGCAAGGGTCTTCTGTATTGACTCCAAGTGGAGATAAGGTTCAATATCTGTGGGTTTGGGATGGATCTTACATAGGTAAATTTCATCTTAATGTAATGGAGAAGATGCTACCAAATAGAACTGTCCCGTGGTGAAATGGGCTAGCTTGGAAGGGTAATGAGCTCCCCTTCACTAGAAGTGGGGGTTTTTTTAAAAAAACTTTAAAACTTTTTTTTAAAACGTCAAAACATTCCCTAATTGATAAATGGTCAACGGATATGAACAGGCAGTTCTCAGATGAAGAAATTAAAGCCTTCTATAGTCATATGAAAAAATGCTCTAAATCACTATTGATTAGAGAAATGCAAATCAAAACAACTCTAAGGTACCACCTCACACCTATCAGATTGGCCAAGATGATAAAACAAGAAAATGATAAATGTTGGAGAAGATGTGGGAAAACTGGAACACTAATGCATTGTTGGTAGAGTTGTGAAATGAACCAACCATTTTGGAGAGCAATTTGGAACTGTGCCCAAAGGGCTATAAAAATGTGCATACCCTTTGACCCAGCAATAGCACTTCTAGGGCTATATCACAAAGAGATCATACAAATGGGAAAAGGACCCACAGGTACAAAAATATTTATAGCAGCTCTTTTTGTGGTGGCAAAGAATCGGAAATTGAGAGGATGCCCATCAATTGGGGAATGGCTGAACAAGTTGTGGTATATGAACGTAATGGAATACTATTGTGCTGTAAGAAATGATGGGCAGGCAGACTTCAGAAAAACTTGAAAAGCTTGTATGGTCTGATGCTGAGTGAAGTGAGCAGAACCAGGAGTTGTACACAGTAACAGCCACATTGTGTGATGACTAATACTGATAAACTTAACCCTTCCCAGCAATACAAGGATATAAGACATCTCCAGAGGCCTTTTGTGATGTAAAATGCTATCCACATTCAAAGAAAGAACTATGAAGTTTTAATGCAGATCAAAGCATACTATTTGCTACTTTTTTTTTTTGGCTGCTTTGTTTTGTTTCCTCTTTCTGGTGGTTCCTCCTATTGATTGTAATTCTTACTCACAACATCACTAATGTGAAAATGTGTTTAATAGGAATGTAAAAAAAAAACCTTTAAAACAGTTTAAAACAGAAACTGGAGCATCACAGGGACATTATCAAAGAAATCCTTGCTCATGTATTGGTTGGACCAGATGATGTCTGAAGTTCCTTCCAGCTCTGATGTTATAGGATCCTACAGCAAAATTCAACTTGAAAAGTTCAAGTCAGAAGCAATTGGCTTGTGAAGAAATGCTGGCCAAACTGCCCTCCATTAACTGCAGAGGTGGAGAAATGCCACGTGTGTTATCAGATTGGTTGTTATTGCTGAACTTTGTTTTATCATCGTAAATCTTTGTTTCAAGGAGAAGCTCACTCACTGAGTTGGGGGAGGGAAGGAATCTATTCAGAAATTAGAGTTGTGGGGGAGGGGGGGAGTCTGGTGCACCTGTGCCTTTGCAATAAAGGTGTCCTGGGTGTCAGACCATGCTTCGAGCTGCCCCAAATCTTGGGCACAGAGCACACTAAAGGGTTGGAAGGGGACTGTGACCTTTGATAAGTGATAGCTATATCCTCAACAACATTTCCTGAGTCCTTTTCTGTGTCGTAGGTCCTGCTTCCCAACGTGTTGGTGGAGTCTCAGGATCCCAACTGACATCAGGTGACCCCTGCAGAACTGGAGGGGGGTCCTGGCCCTTTAAGGTTTAATTGTAGACCTGGTGCCTGACAGGGGGGGCAGAAGTCCCCAGGCAAGGCCCGATGGAATTGAATCATGGGGTGAAGGGGCACATCAAGGACTCCGCAGGCATAGGGCCTCGAGCAAGAGATAGAGATCCGAGGTCGCGGGGCAAGAGGGGGGGGTTTCCCAGAAATAACGCCAGTGGCTGAGCCCACTAGGAAGAGGTAGGAAAAACAACAACTGAAGACGAGAGACGTGGAGGAGCAAGAGGGGAGAGGGAGGGAGAGAAGCGCAGAAACAGAGACCCGAAGGGGCAAAGGCAGAAAGGAGGCCGTGGAGGACTAAGGGAGGGAGAGACAGACAGACGGACGGACGGACGGACGGATGAGGAGAGGGAGGGGCACAGGCACAGGAGAGGCTGGGAGCAGACAGTGCCCTGCAGCCACTTGCTCTTTGTAGGCCGCCCTGCAGGCCCCCACCGTCAGACCCCGCCCCCATTTTAGAAGAGGGGGATGGGCCTCGCCTGGGAGTAAAGAGAGGCTCTCTGTCCCCCGGCAGTCACCAGGTGGCGCTGTTGGGACTCGGGGGCAGCCGAGGCAGCGCCGAGGACGGAGAGCCGAGGAGGCCGAGACCTGCAGGTTCAGGGGGGAGACGCGGCCCGGCGGGAGGGGGAGGCAGCCTGGCCTGGGTTCAGATCCCGATCTTGTGCTCCCACGGGCGCGGCCTCGTCATGGACAAGTGGGTGTGGTGGGCTCAGGGCTCCTGCTCCGCCTAGGGAGACCCCGGCCTCAGGGGCCCTCGAGCTCCGATGGCCCACGTTCTGTGAGCCCTCCCAGGCCCGACGTCTTATGTACTAAGAGCCGTCTGGATCCGGCGTTCTGTGTTCTTGCGCCAAGCGGCCCACCTCAAATTTGATATCCTGTGTTCTGTGTTCTAAGTTCCCCTCCTGGCCGTGACAACCTGTGTTCTAAGCACCCCGCCTCCCCCCCCACACACATCCTATGTTCTGAGGCCCCTCCTGGCTCTGATATTCGTGTTTTATGTTCCAAGGACCACCACCATCACCACCAGCCCTCCAGCTCTGACATCCTGTGTTCTATGTTCTAAAAACCCTCCCAGCCCTGACATTTTATATACTAAGGGCCCTCACAGCTCTGACATCCTGTGTTCTATGTTCTAAAACCCCTCCCAGCTCCGACATTTTATATTCTAAGGACCCCCACAGCTCTGACATCCTGTGTTCTGTGTTCTTGCGCCAAGCGGCCCACCTCAAATTTGATAACCTGTGTTCTGTGTTCTAATCCCCTCCTGGCCATGACAACCTGTGTTCTAAGCACCCTGCCTCCTCCCCACCCCCACATCCTATGTTCTGAGGCCCCTCCTGGCTCTGATATTCGTGTTTTATGTTCCAAGGACCACCACCATCACCACCAGCCCTCCAGCTCTGACATCCTGTGTCCTGTGTTCTAAGGCCCCTCTAGCTCTGACATTCACATTCTGAGGCCCCTCCTGACTCTGACATCCTGTGTTCTATGTTCTAAGAAGCCTCTCAGTGCTGACATCCTATGTTCTATGTTCTAAGGCTCCTCCAGCTCTGACTTTCTGTGTTCTCTGTTCTAAGACCCCTTCCATCTCTGATACTCTGTTCTATATTCTAAAGTCCCTCCAAGCTCTGATGATGTGTTCTAATGTTTCTCCTAGTTCTGCCATGCTGTGTTCTAAGTTCCCTCCTAGCTCTAGCATTGTAACATTCTTGGACCATTGTGGCTGCCCTGACACAGCCCTCCCTCAACAGATATGGTATACAAAGAGGGGGCTGCTCTGCCAGCAACTGGGAGAAGGGGACTGATGAAAGTTCTGATGGAGTAAATAACCACACTTCCTCTCCTCAAGCTACCTGCATCACTGGGCTCTCCTCAAGCTAACCTCCTTTTTTTTTTCTATCCTCCCTCTCCCCCATCATTTCTCACCCTCTTCCTCCTTTTCTCTTGCTAAATCCCCTCACTCTCCACCTTTCTTTTCCCTGACCATACTGTCCCCTTCATCTCCTTCCTCTTCCTTTCTCCCTTGTCTCCTCCACTTCTTTCCTCTTTTTCTTCCTCTCCTCCCAGAATCATACAAAATCTGAGTTAAAAAGACCTCAGAGGCCCTATGGCCCAGCCCATACTTGTCCAACAATTCCCTCTATAACACCTCCAACAATTGATCGTTCAATCGTTCCTTAAAGACCCCCTAGTGAAGGAGAATCCAGTATGAACCCCTGCCACACACACAGCCTATTCCACTTTTGGATTGCTCTAATTCTTAGGGAGTCATTATCTTAACCCCTTCATCCCACCCCCACCCTGTCCTGTTCCTTCTCCTTTTGTCCCCAGTAAAATGGGTGGAGTACCCCATTTCTGAGCATGACTCACACAAAGGCCTAGAGCTCTTCCTCATCATAGGAAAGCAGTTTGTAGGGCAGAGGGCTCTGGGGATAGTGCTGCCTCACGTCTTTGAGAATTTCCCCTGACCAGTCACTTCTGACCCAACTCCAGCCCCATTCTGCTGCAGAAATCTCCTTGTTTTCAGCTGCCTGGCCCTTCTCCTAGTTAGAACAAGTGACTTCATCCATGTGGACATTTCTGTCACTGATGCAGAATGCAATTCATTGCCAGTCAGTAGGTCAGAGATTTGGAGCTAGAAGGGACCCTAAAGGTCAGCTGGTCCCATCTCCACATTTTATAGATAAGGAAACTGAGGCTTAGAAAGAGGAAGTGATTTGCCCTAAGTCTCTCAGTTAGAAAGTGGCAGATCTGGGATCTGAACCAAGATTTTCCTGACTCCAAGTCCATAATTCATTCCACTGTTCCATAGTGCCTCCAATTGTGTTTTCAATTCACAATTAATTCCGCTTGTTTCTACTCTCTCTAAACTCCAATTCTCCATCTAGCTGCCAAAATAACCTGCTTAGGAGATAAGGCTGACCATGTCACTTCCATACTCAGAAATTTTCAATGGTTCTACCATAGTTGCTGTGATGAAAAAATTTGTCACCAACTGGTGGTGAGCCTCTGACCTACTCAATTCAACTCAACACACTTATTAGACACCTACTACATACAAGAAAATAAAAATGAAATTGTTCCTGCTCCCGAAGGGTGTGATATGAGGTAATTTGAGAAGGGAAAAAGTATGAAGAACTGAGGGGATGAAGAAAGGCTTCCCATTAGGAAGGGGCACCTGGGCACTCTGAGTCATAAAGGAAGCCAAGGCTTCTAAGAATAGGAGCATGAGGGCCAGCTTCACTAGGCAGGGACAAAGCTTGGAGACAGGAGGTAGACTACTGTGCCCTGGAAGTAACTAGTCCACTTCAGCTGGAATGCAGAGTATAGGAAGGGGTATAATATGAAAAAAAGTCTGGAAAAATAGGCTGAGGCAAGGTTGTAAGTGCCAAGCTGGGAAGATTGTGATTTATTCTAGAGGCAATAGGGAGCCACTGAAAAATCACTGAGCAAATGAGTTCTATGTTCTGACCTGTGCCTTAGGAAGATTGTGTTGGTAGCTGTGTGGTGGATAAGGAGCAGCTTGGTGTTGCAGTGGATAGAACTGGAGTCAGGAAGAACTGAGTTCAAATCTGGTCTCAGACATTTACTAGCTGTGTGACCCCAGGTAAGTCATTTAACCCTGTTCCCCATCATTAATCCTATTGCCTCAGTTTTTTATCTATAAAATGAGCTGGAGAAGGAACCGGCAAACCACTCCAGTATTTTTGCCAAGAAAACCCTAAATGGGGTCACAGAGAGAGTCAGACACAATTGAAATGGCTCAGTAACAATAAAAGTGGAAAGTCATTTGGAGAATGGAGAGACTCAAGGCAAAAGAACTAATTAGGAAATTATTACAATTGTAATAGTCTCTTCAAGAGGTAACAAAGGATTGAACTAGAGGAGAAGCCATGTGAGTGGAGAGAAGATGGAAGAGAGAGATGTTGTGAAGTAGAAGCTACAAGCCTTAGGAACTGGTTGGATAAGGGGAAAGAGGGAAGGAGAGGAGAGGGTCAAAGATGTCTCTGAAGTTTCCAACCTGGGTAAAGAAAACATGGTGATGAGCTAAATAGAAATAAGCAAGTTTAGAGGAGGAATAGGTTTAGGGGAGACTATGAGGGGAGTCTATGAATTCATAGAATCACAGATCTTAGAGCAGGAAGGGCTCTCAGAGGCCATCTAGTCCAATCCTCACATTTTACAGATGGCCATGTATGTAGTATCAGAGGTGGGATTTGAACCTAGGTCCCAGACTTTCCACTATACCATGCTGGACATGTCCTGTTGGAAATGTCTGTGGAATATCCAGCTGGAGAGGTCCGTCTGGCAGTTGGCAATGTGGGACTAGAGTCTGTGAGAGAGACGAGGGCTAAACAGGTAGATTTTAGAGTCATTGACGTGGAGATGATAGTTGCACTTATTAGGGAGGGAGTTTGATGAGATTACTGAGAGTGCAGAGAGAAGAAAAGATGGCCAAAACAGTGCTTTAGGGTCAGGAGATGGATGACTCTTCAACAAAGGAGACAGAGGATCTGTCAGACAAGTAGGAGGAGAACCAGGATGAGAGGAGTTCACCAAAGCCAAGGAATGAGAAGGCATCCATGAAAAGGGGGTGGTTGATAAGGTGAAAAGTTGCCAAGGCGTCAAGAAGGATGAGGCTTGAGAAAAGTGCATCAGGTTTAGTGTGGGTAACCTTGGACAGAGCAAATTTAGTCTCAAGCCAAAAGACAGTAAGAAGTTAAGACACTGATGGAAGGTGAAGAAATGGAGGCCACAGGGTAGATGACTTTTTTCTCTGGAGTTTGGCTGTGAAAGGGAGATTTGGAGGGGTTGATGGGGTCAAGTGAATGGAAGCATCCACTCAGCCCTTGGTCAGACCTGGCATAAGCCATTCTGGTGTTTGATAGGATCTTAATCATGGTTAGGTCCTGGCAGCAAGAGGCAGCAAGTTAGGTCCCGGTGATTAGGGAGGGCTGAGAGCACTACTGTGATCCTCAAGTGACAAGATACATGCTCGGTAAGACCTACCAGGATTTGTGGTCTGCTGGATGGCATAGCCTTGAAGAATCCAGGATCACCTTCATACTATGACGGGGTATCAAAGGAGGACTTTAGGAGAGGTGTAGTCATAATCAATAACTCACATTTACTTGCCACTTTTAAGGTTCACAATCTCCTTTCCTCAAAATAACTCAGCAAAGTATGTAGAACAAGCATGACTGTCCCCATTTTACAGATGAGGAAACTGAGGCACAGGGTGATTAACTGACTTGCCTGTGATCACACAGATAGCAAGTGGCAGGACTGGATTATGAATTCATTTATACTGAGTCCAAGATCAGTTCACCCAATCAAAGCACTTTCCTCACAACAGTCCAGTAAGATGAGCAGTACAAAGTTTATCCCTATTGAATAGATGGAGAAATGGAGGCTCAAAGAGCTGAGGTAAACTGCTCAGGGTCCCACAGTTACATAGAGGGCAGAGCTGGGGCTTGCATGCTGGCTCAGAGACCAGCCCTCTTTCCCTGCCTTCACTGACAACTTTTTTTCTCCTTTTTTTGGCTGGACAATGGGGTTAAGTGACTTGCCCAGAGTCACACAGCTAGTAAGCGTCAAGTATCTAAGGCCAGATTTGAACTCAGGTCCTCCAGACTCCAGGGCTGGTGCTCTGTCTACTGCACCACCTAGCTGCCTCCACTGACAACTTCATAAAGATGCAGGGCTCCCTCCTCCAAATTCCCCCTTTTCTTTATTCCCCTCTCTCTCTTTTCCCCTCCCCTTCTCTCTTTCTGTCTCTCCCTCCCTCTCTCTCTCCCTTCCCCCTTCTTTCTCTCCCTTCCTCTCTCCTTTTTCTCTCCTCTCTTTTTCTCCCTCTCTTTCTCCCTCTCCCTCCCTTTCCCTTCCTCTTCTTCCCTTCCACTTCCCTTTCCTCTCTCTCTCCCTCTCTCTTTCTCTCCCTCCCACTTCCTCATTCCCACCCTCCCTCTCTCTCTCTCTCTCATTCCCTCCCCCCTTCCCTCTCCTCTCTCTCTTCCTTACTCCCTTCCTCCCTGTGTGTTCTCAGCTTCGGGTACAATAACCTTTCCTCCTCCTCTTCCTCCCACTGGGATGCCCAAGGACTATTTTGTTCTATTATTTTCTGAGACCTGGAGCCTCTTTGTCTCTCCTTAAAAATAAAAACAGACAAACAAAAAAAGCTAATCCATCTACTCTAATTTAGCCATAACAATTAACCCTTAACAGGGATGAACAAAAATCAGTATTGGGAAAGCTGGAAAGGCTGGCAGTTGTCATCCTGTGTATTGGCTTGAGCAGGTCACCCAGCTGGCCTTTCTGGATTTCACATTCATCTGAGCAGGGAGAGGGGACTGGATCTCAGTGGCACTTGGCCCAATTCCTGCCTCCTCCACTGACTCATCTCTCTAGGTTTTTTGGGGGGAATCCATCCCACTCAACACTTCCAGCTTCCCCCTAGCACCCCTTACTCCAGTACTCTCTGCATCCTTCATTCTGACCCTGTCATCCAGGTTCATTGACATCTCAGAGGATTCATCCACCTGATGATTTGACCTTAGGTCCTCTTGATGCACAGGGGAAAGTTATCATGGGATCATAGCTGAGAGAGACCATAGACAAAGCCCCTCATTTTTAAGGAAACAGAGATCTAGAAAAAAAGTGACTTGCCCAGCTAATGACACAGATGAGATATGAACTCAGGTGCTCTGAGTGCAGACTTTGTTTCCATTGTACCTTTGTTGCTTCCTTATCTTAGCTCATTCTGTGAGTCAGGCACCAATAAATCAGAGAAGAGATGAAAAGGACCTCTCATCAGTTGCAGCATCCACCTTAATTTTTTTCAGGAGCCACCATGAGGCTGACAACAGTATAAACTGTCCTCCAGTCATGTATCTTCCTCTCCCACCTTGTGGCTGCTCTGTGCTCCCTCACCACTAGCATCCCAGTAGAATCTCAGTATCCTCTAGGGCAAAGGCTCTTTAGCTTCTCTGGACCTTGGACCCCTTAAGCAGTCTGTTGAAGCCTATGGACCCTTTCTCAAAATAATGGTTCTTTTTTAAAAAAAAAATCATAATTGAAGGAAATTCTAAATTTTACTTAGAGGTTAATGAAAATAAAAATGCAATCTTTTCCCATACAAATTCGCTGACCCCTGAACCCCAGCTTTAGGGCTTGTTACCTGCTTCTTCTCCTTACCTCTTCCACAGCTGAACCCCCATGGGAGCCGAAGCAGCTGTTAGAAATCCAACAGGTGGAGAGTGAGTGTGCTGATCCCAGTTCCCCTCCTACTCCTCCTCTGCCTCTTCCTCTTCCTCATCAGCTGGCGGGGGAAGTCAGCCCTTTGACCCTGCCAGGCCCCCCATGGGTCAGTGTTGTTGGAGGCTGCTATAGGGGGAGGCTGGACCCTGGGAGAATATGGGAACTGAAAGTTCCAAAGCTAGATGGGGAGGAAGGCTTCCCTCCCAGAATAGAGTGAAGGATCTTTCCCAACCTCACATGAGTAGGCAAGATGTAACATATGAGTAACAGTGAGTGACAAGTCACAGAAGGATACCTTGAAAGGGCAGAGTGCCTAGCAAGCCCCTCTGTCAGCCCTCACCCTAAACAAGAAGGTCCTTCTTAGGCCTGGGGCTGGGCCTGAGCCCTTTCATCCAGATGGAAGTAGAGGGGCTGGGCCAGGGGAGGGGAAGCTATGGCCTTGAGGCCACTTGAGGGCCTAGACGGCCACATGTGGCCTAGAGGCCACAGGTTCCCCACTCCTGGACCAGGCACTTCCAAATGTGGGGCCCACGTTGTTATAGGCAGGTGCCCGAGGGATCACTTGGATATTAAGGGTTTCCTGTCTTTGTTTTGGGCTATGCTGGGGCCCTGCAATTAATTCTCTTTCCTCAGTGATTGGCAAATCCCATTTCAGACTCTAACTAGCCATCTGACCATAGGCAAGTCACTGACCCTCACAAAGCCTTGGTTTCTTTCTCTGTAAAATGGGGCATATAAAACCCTTGAGAGGAAGTGTGGCATAGTCAATGGAAAGCTTGCCTACCTCAGAGCCTGGAATGCCTGACATAATGGCACAGTCTGACTGTGTGACCCTGGACTAGTCACTCAACCTCCAAGCACTCTAGGCAGCTCTCTGAGAATATAAGTTGCAGAAAAGGTGCTGACCTGCATTGGTGGGAGAGAGTTTCCCCATTCAGGAGTTCCCTATACCAGTGAAATCACAAGCCGATAGATGGTACAGTGGATAGAGAGCTGGGCCTGGAGTCAGGAAGACCTGAATTCCAATCCTGTGTAGATATTTACTAGCTATGGGGAAATCACATAGCTACTTTCTGCCTCAGCTTCCTCAACTGTAAAATGGGGCATAATAATAGCACTTAACCTCCTCCTGGGCAAGTCACTTAACCTCTGTCTGCCTCAGTTTCTTGGACTGTGAAATGGAGATAATAGCACTACCTCCCAGGATTACTATGAGGATCAAATGAGATAATATTTGTAAAGTGCTTAGCACAAGTGCCTGGCACATGGTGAGCCCTTAAGAAATGCTTGTCCCCTTCCCTATTCCAGATCCCTATAGTATTCACCTCATAGCACTGTGATGAAGCTCAGATGAGGTAACATGACATAAAACACTTTGTAAACATTAAGGTACTATATATAATATATAACTATTAGAATTATTATTCTTTATAATGTAAAATTATATTCTTCATAATCTTATTATTCAAATGAAGTAATATTTATAAAGCACCTGGCACAGAGTAGGCACTTAATAAATGCTTGTTCCCTTTCCTTGCCCCTTATTCTTAGCTGTGGGTCTGTGCCATCCCATGGTGTGGCACCCAAAAGCCCACTTCCTTAGGAGTTAGGAGACCTGGATTTTAGTTGTGACTCCCATTACCTCCCTGGGTAACCTTGGGTAAGTCCCTTTGCTTTCTCTGGGTCTCATTTTCCTCCCCTGTCCAGTGAGGGTTTGTACCAGGTGTCCTCCAAGGGCCTTTCCTGTTCTTACCATCCTGTGCTCTAAGGTGCCTTCTGGCTCTATTGTTCTAGGATTCTATGATCCCATACTCTCTAGTCCTACAACCCAAAGAGACAGTGTAGTACCATGGCTAGAGGCTGAACCTGGCACAAAGGGCTTCAGCTTAGATCCTGCCTCTGACACCTACAATTGCAGTGTGACACCCAGCCCAACTTCTATTCACCTGAGACAACTCCAGAGTGTTATCTGCTGAATCACAATAGGGTTGCAATCTGTGTTGGTGGAAGGAATTCCCACACCAGGAGTTCCTATGTAGCTGTACATTTTTACTCCCCAGGGGACCTTAAAGTCTCAGAGGCTCAATGTCCTTACCTGTAAAATAAATGAGTTGGACAAGATGAAGTCTAAGATCCCTCCACTTCTACAGGATATGATCTTATGATCTTGGGTCACCAGTCGGTCAGTATTTATGGGTACTATGTGCCAGGCATTCTAAGTGTTGGGGAAAGAAAGACAAAAACCCAGACCCTGCCCTCAAAGAGCTAACATTCTAATTGAAAGCACTTTGTACAGCCTGGCACGTTGTAAGTGCTATATGAATGTTAGATATAATAATAATAATAATTATTATTATTATTATTATCATATTAATGGAGGAGACAACATGATTATGGAGAAGGGCATGCTCAGCAGCATTTGATTTGCAGCACGGAGAATTCCTAGACACCCTCAGAGCTAGGGAAATTCTAGGAATGTAAGAGAGGAAGAGGGAAAGAGCCCTTTACTAGGTGGATGGATATGTCTATCAGGGATTCTTAGGCAGGGTATCCCCACCAAAGAGCTGTCCAGATCTCCATGACTCTGGTGTCCCTCTGAGCCATCCGAAGTAAATTCAGGGGTAAGAAAGAAGCAGGGTGAGGGGAAAGAACGAGACCTGAGGAAGTTTGGGGGGAAAGCAATTCACCCCATTCTTAGTGGATAGAGTGCTGGCCTTGGAGTTAGGAAAACTTGACTTCAAATTCTGCCTCAAACACTTACTAGCTATGTGGTCCTGGATGAGTCACTGAACCTCTGTCTGCTTCATCTGTAAAATGGGGATAATTATAGCACCTACCTTCCAGGCTTTTGAGAGGATCAGATGAGATAAAGATGGAAAGTAAGCCTTGAGGGGATGTGTAAATGCTAGCTATTGTTGTTATCATTTTCATAAGTCACTGATTCACCAGCATCACTACTGGCAGATTATAGCTGTGCTCTCCAGGGATTTTATCCAACCCAGAATCCTGCTCTACCAGCCATAGCTAAAGAAACAGAAGGGATGCCCTAATCTTTGTCCTTGGGCCGGACCCAACTGGCCCAACCCTATACAACTGATGGCCCCACTGGGGTAGAAAATTGATGACACCTCAAAAACTTTCCCCCAATTTCATAGACCATTGGAACTGGATAGAGTCTTAGAGGCAATCTTAGATAACCTCATGTTACAGCAGAACAAGGTCAGGTAGGGATGGGAGGGGAGGAAATGGATCAGATTCATAGAGTAGGGGTAGCATGCTGGGGAGCGACCCACAGAAGATGAAGGCTTTGTTCTTATTCTTATTAATTGTTATTCATACTGCTCTAATGTTTGAAAGTTTGAAAGTTGTTAAGATTACGAAGAAAGTGCTTCCTTCATAATAACTCTGAGAGAAAGATAGTGAGGTTACTATTTTTCCCATTTTATAGATAAGGAAAGTAAGACTTGGAAAGGTTAAGTGATTTGCCCAGAAATCTTGAACCCAGAACTTGAACCATACCTCAGTTTCCCCATCTGCAAAATGAGGGGGTTGGATTAGTTGGCCCTTAAAGCCCTTGCTGTGATGCCTCTGTCTCTGTGGCTCACTCCCACCCCCAGCACTGCAGGGCTTTCAGAGGAAGTTCAGAAGCTGCCAAGTAATCCCTTGAGTAGTCTTCAGGGCAAGAAAGGCCCCTCACACAATGAAAAAATCTGCTCAAGGTCAGGGGCGGGAATGTAGGGGGGGCCTGAGGTATTTTCCTGATGGCTATTTTAAACTGGCTGAGGAAACCACGTCTCACAGTTGGATAGCTAAAGTACCTTTCCCACCTACTCCTGACCCCATAACTACTCTCCCTCTTGCCTCTCAGAGCCCCCAGACCTTTCCTCCACAGCCTAACTGATAAGTGGTCACATCCCACTTATCAATGCCCTTCCTAAAATGGGGCATCCGGAAGAAAACAGGCACTAGATGTGGTCTGAACTAATGCCTACTGGCTGTGTGAACCTGGGCGACTCACTTAATCCTGTTTGCCTCAGTTTCCTCGTCTGTAAAATGAGGATAATCACAGCACCTATCTCTCAGGGTTGTTGTGAGGGTCAAATAAGAGAATGATTGTAAAGTGCTTAGCACAGTGCCTGGCACATAGTTAAGTGCTGTATAAATATTAGCTATTATTATTGTTAGCTATTATTTTCTAAAATTCTATGATTCTAGACTTTCCATAGAGGTAGGAAAAGGAAGTAACCCTTTCCATAGCACTTAATGGATGTAGGACTTTCCTCACAAGGACCCTATGGGGCAGGGAGTACAATGAGCCCTATCGGCATTTTATAGGTGAGGAGCCAGAGGCTTAAAGAAATGACAGTAACTTGCCCCTGGTCACACAGCTAGAACTTAGAACCCAGTTGGTCTTTGGATTCCCTACCCAGCGGGAGGAGTTGAGGCGTGAGCCACTCACCCCACTCAGCCCATCGGTAGCCTGGCATCAGAGGGATGCCCTGATCTCTGTCCTTGGGCCAGACCCAACCGGCCCAGCCCAATGCAACCCACAGCCCCACTGGGGTAGAAAATGAATAACACCTCGCAAACTCTCCCCGAATTTCATAGGTCATTGGACAGAGGCTTCGAGGCAATCTTAGATGACCTCATTTTACAGCAGAACAAGGTTAGGCCGTGAGTTACAGGACGGCCTTGAAGGGAGCTGTATTCTGTTCAAAATCCTTTCCTCTTCCTTACTTCACTTGACCTTCCTAACAGCTCCATGAGGCAGGCAAGGCAGGGATTATTATGCCCATTTTACAGATGAGAAAACTGATCCAGAGTACAAAAGCTACTTTATGCTGGGTTCCAAAGTGCCTAAATCTGGGACCTAGGTCTTCTGAGTCCCAAGCCTGAGCCCTTTCTTCCATACCCTCTGGAGGAGGCTGCTCCTGGCTCCCAGGTATAGGTGGTGTCAGGTGCTTGGGGTACTGACGGCCAAGAAAGGAAGAAAGGTACAGTTGCAGCAACTGGCAGATGGAAAATCCCCACATATGCCCCATACCATGGTGCAATGGAAAAGATGTTACATTTAGAATCTCAAGTTCTTGTATAGCCTTAAGCAAGTTATTTACCTTAAACCTACAGTACGATTCTCTCTGTGCGGTTACTGACACTGCAGGCTGTGAGAGGTGGGAGGGAAGAGAGTGAGTGACTGAAGTTGCGCACAGGACCTTTAGGGGATGTCAGAAAATCAGCAGGGCACTAGTGGATATGGCATAAAAAAACTGGAACCTGGCCTGGTTCCTGTGGACATAGCAGCATGGAAGAAGTTAGTTGTGCTGAGTGTATATTCTGTGTGGGAGGAGAGGGTGAGGAGAAGAGACTGGAGCCACAGTTTATAAGGGAGTGTCCCTTACAGGGGAAAGGGAGAGCTACTGAGAGCAGAGATTGACCCCAGGGGCAGAACATTCAGGAATAATAATCTGGCCGAGAAGCTTAAGAGCAGGTGAGTGCAGGGGTTGGCTATAGAGATTCTGTCCCTGTAGAGGCATGATGATGTGTGCTGTGTGGTTCTGTGACCTGGCTGCGTATGCCCCTGTGCGTTAAAGTAATTAAGTATAAATCGGAATGATGTGAGCTGCTTTGAAAAGCTGGACTATCAGATTTTTATCTAGCACAATTTAACTGAATTAGCATCAGCTGAACTCCCCTCTAGCATTCTCTTTCAGAAGGATGTTGCCCTGGGTGGGGAGGGAGGGGTACTGAGCAACCTAACTGATGGTTACTGGGGGTCACTCCAGGGACTGAGGGAATGAGAGACAGGTGGACGGGAAATAGACTCCTGGAGTTGTCTGACCTCTTAAGACTGGAATGGTTTCCTCTTCCTCTCCTCATTTCCCCTATGACCTCCAGCGTCCCCCAGGGTCCAGTTGGGGGAATGGGAAGGAAGAGAAACGTGACAGACACCAAGTCAAGACCAGAGCTGGTATTCAGAGAAAGGGGAAAACAATTGTGTCAGGCTGGGAGCTGAGCCTGTCTATCGATCCAACACCCCTTCCCATACTTCTCTGGCATCCTTTAGCCCAGCCGAGCCTTGCTGCCATCCCGTGTCTCACGCTGCCACAGCTAGGTGACAGCCTTCAGGTCCCTTGGTCCCACTGTCCACACCACCACCATCAGGAGCACAAAGCTGGACTACAAGGGCTGTCCTGTTGGAATGAAGGTCTTTATCACCATCTTGTTGGCTGCTCTGCTATGCCTGGATCAAGGTGAGTGAGGGGTCTGGTACTGGAGGAGGGGGTGATGCCCTCATTTGAAGGGAAGAACCAAGAACAGAGTCTAGAGAGGGCAGAAGGGACCCTCCTTCTCCCTCAAGAGTGAGCAAAACTGCAACCCAGTCAGGGGGCATGTGTGGAAAGGTAGCATGGGAGAGGGGGCTAGGGCTTCCAACTGGAAAGCTTCCAGCAGGACCAGAAGAGCTGAAGTGGTCATCAGAGAACCTATTTAGTAACTAGGTCCACAGTGTAGTTGAAGTGAGTGATGCATTTTAAAGTCAGAGGACTTGAGTTCAAATCCCAGTTCTGCCACTGATCTTTGACAAATCACCCCTCCGGTCCTCAGCTTCCTTTTCTGTAAAAAGGAGAGGGTTGGATTTTAGGACCTCTAAGGTACCTTCTGTCTATAAATACAGGGTGCTCCCAAGGTCTTAAGCTATGAAAGCTTAATAGCAGGACAGTATGATCCTCTGAGTCTGATTCTGAGTTTTGAAAGCGGAGAGGAAGGCTATGAATTCACTTGTGCAGTGAATCAGCAGCAGAAACAATGCTTGAACTTCCCAACTCTGAATTCAATGCCTTTTTTACTATGACTGTGTTAGGGCTAGATTGTAAAGGGCCTCGAATAGCAGGCGGAGGATTGTTCAAGCCTTGGGGAGTCCTCAAAGGAAAGGGGAATGTACAGGGAGCAGCATGGATAAAGGCCCCACTAGAGACCCCAGCCCTAATTTCCCTGGGAATGCCTCACCTCTGAGACTTAGATTTCTCACTTTGGGACAGGGAGTGAACAGAAGGAGACAAAGTCGGCAGATGAGAGCAGAGAAGAGGATTATGACTATAAGGATAATGATGATGATGAAGAGGATGATGACGAAGTTGAAATCAAGCACATTCCCTATGAAGGTACAAATCTGTCCCAAATCCTCCCTGCCCCACCCCACAGCCATTCCTAGGACCTGGTGGAGTTTATAGCCTAGTAATGGAATAAGACGCATGCAAAGATAACTATAATATACATGATCAGGGCATTAGAGGGGTACAGAGAAGAGCTATGTGTGGTCTACAGAGGTTGGGGGAGGGGTGGGGAAGGAGGGAAGGCTTCCTGGAGGAGGTCACATTTAATACCTTCACCATCGATTCTAGGCCATCTCCGTTTATCATAGGATTTGAGTGGGGATGGGTATGAATTCAACAAGCAAAACCAGGGAGGACTTTCCAATATGAGAAATAGCCTAAGCAAAGGTCCAGAGTCAAGAGGGTGCTGGGTGTCCTTTAGTTCAACTGGTCTGGAGCAGAGAGGACCTGATACGTAGAGTGGCGTGAGCTGTTTGTCGGAGCTGGAACAAGCGTTAGGTGAATGGAGTTTTACCTCAGAATGCTGTCTTGGACGGGAGGTGGGGAAGGGGGAGGGCCTTCTGCCCTGGAAAGGTAACCATCAATGCTTTCCCATCCACTGAAACAAACACTGTCCCTGTATAGAGACTCACAGTCCTCTGGAGGCACAGGGCACAGCTCCTGCCACCCACCACCCCACCCACCATCCCTAGGGTCCTAATATTGTGGCAATCACACCCAGGGGCTGCCTTTCATGGGAGTGAAGGCTGAGACCCTGATGTCAGATGGGTAGATGCCTCCCTCCCCCACCCCAGGCGAGACTAGAGAGCTAGGATGGGCACAGAGAACATAAAAGTTCATGCTAAGCCCTAGTAAGTAGTTTACTCAATGCCTACTGTGTGCAAAGCCCCATGGGCACCTGGCTGAGGAAGGCTTCAGTGTCCTTTTCAGTCAGTCAGCCGGTATCAAGTATTTAGTAAGCATCGACCCTGTGCCAGGCACTGTGCTAAGTGCCAAGGATACAAAGAAAGACAAAAAGCATCCCTGCTTTCAAGAAGCTTACATTCTATGGGGTGAGACAAAGTAGAAATAACTAGGTACTTGCAAGATAGATGCAGAATAGACGGAAGATAACGTCAGAGGGAAAGGAACTAGCTACTGGGAGTCCTGGAGATTCGGCAAGCATTTACTGAGTGGTGTCTGTCATACTGAGGATGCTGGGAGAGGCTCCTTGCCCTTGTGTCTGGTAGGAGAGAGGAGACTACACATATATCTGCCCAAACATAACTACACACATATCACATCCAAGCCAGGGTGTGATAAAGATCATCGAGAGGCAGCTAGCTAGTTGGCATGGTGGATACAGGGCTGGGCCTGGAGTCAAGAAGACCTGAGTTCAGGGCAGCTAGGTGGCACAGTGGATAGAGCACTGGCCCTGGAGTCAGAAGGACCTGAGTTCAATTCCAGCCTCCCGACACTTGACACTTACTAGCTGTGTGACCCTGGGCAAGTCACTTAATCCCATTGCCTCTCCCTCCCTACCACCCTGCAAAAAAAAAAAACTGAATTCAAATGCAGCCTCACTTATCAACTGTGTGACCCTAGGCAAGTCATTTAACTTCTGTCTGCCTCATTTTCCCCATCTGTAAAATGAGGATAATAATAGCACCTAACTCCTAGGGTCGTTGTGAGGATAAAATAAGATAATATTTATAGTGCTTTGCAAACCTTAAAGTACTACATAAATGCTTTTGTCGTTGTTTAGTTATTCATTCATGTCTGACTCTTTTTTGGTGTTTTCTTGGCAAGATCCTGGAGTGGTTTGCTATTTCCTTCTCCAGCTCACTTTACAGAGAAGGGAAGTGAGACAAATGGGGTTAAGTGACTTGCCCAAGGTCACACAGCTAGTAAGTGTCCGAGGCAGGATTTTAACTGAGGTCTTCCTGACTCTGGGCTGGGCACTCTATACATTGTGCCACCTATGTGCCCGTGTAAATGCAACTATTGTTATTATTATTATTATTATTATTATTATTATTATTATTATTATCATTATTAAACAGACACACAGTGCTAGGGAGTGGGAGAGCTAGTCATTGAGTTATTTCCAGCTGGAGAGATTTGGGGAGGCTTTCTGGAAGATGTCAGATTAGATCAAGGGTTCTTAACCTGGGGTCCATAAACTTTTTTTTGGTTTTTTTTTTAACTAATTGTATTTCAATGTAGTTGGTTCCCTTTGTAATTCTATGTTAATTCTATGCATTTAAAGCCATCATTCTGAGGAGGAGTCCATAGGCTTTGCTAGGCCATCAGAGAAAACCAGGACATAAAAAAAGATTGAGAACCCCTGGTGAAAGGATGGGAACCATTTGGCTAGCTGAGGAAAGCAGGGATGTGAGCCCAGTCCTGTGAGCCCTAGGCTGGGGGAGAAAAGAGGAGAAGACAGTCCCTGCCCTCAAGAGCTAGCAGCCAAGTTGGGAAAATGAGACAAAGACACTGCTAGTTATAATATAAAACAAGACAAGGTTAGGACCATCTGAGGGAGCACCAGACGCTGAGTTGGAGAGGTTCAGAAGAAGGAGAAACAGCTTCCCAATGGGGGTTGGAGGGTCCTGACCATAGCATTTGACCTGGGCCTGCAAGGAGCAGTGGGATTTGAGTAGGTAGGGATGGTACTGTCTGTGGTAGGGCAAGGAGGAGAAGAAGGTTGTGAGGAGAGGGTAGACAAGAAGAAATTCCATTCAATGTCCAAATGAGTATGGGCAATAGGAGCTGAGAAAAGAGAAGAATGAGCAGAGGGCAGTGTGGTCAGGGAAGGCTTCCAGCGAAGGGGGAGTTGAGCTTTTCACTGAAGAGAACTCACATACCTAGAGCAATTTAAGGTTTGCCGATCCCTTCTCTAATTGCAAATGCTACCATCCCCATTTTACCGAGGAGAAAACGAAAGCTCAGAAAAATGAAGAGCCTTGCACAGTCACACAGCTCATAAGGGTCAGTGCTGGGACTCTCTTATCTCCAGCTCCAGTGTACTTTCTACTAAACGACACCACTTCTCCACCAAAAAAAGAGGGGAAATCTTTTCCTAAATGGAGAGAGGCAGGCAGAGAAAGCCCCCATGGTATAATAGGGACAGTCAGGAAAATCTGGGTTCAGATCGTGCCTCAGATCACACTAGCTGTGTGACCTTAGACCTAGTTCCCTCAACTGTAATATGAGGGGAATTGATCTGGATGACCTCCAAGGTCCCTTCCAGCTCTAAATCTTTGATCCTTCAAGACAAGAGGAACTTGAACCTGATCTGGAGGAAGAGAAAGTGAGTGTCCTCCTTCCTGGTGACAGCAAGGCTCTGAGCCTCTGGGCACGGTCCTAGGACTGTCATAAGTCCTGGCAGTGAATGGGGTTAAGCATCTGGCTGCTTGCCAGCTGGTTGACTCCCAGGGCCCATTGTCTTCCTTTCCCCTCTGTTCTGATGTTATCTGCATGCCCCAGCACTTCTTCAGTTCAATGGAATTCAACAAACAAACAGTAGTAAATGCCTACTGTGTGAAAGGCCTTGTGATTACCTGTTGAACCTTACCCTCTAACCTCACAATCCACTGGTTTTAGCATTTCTGGAATATGTCAAGACATGTCAAGACATAATCTTTGCGCATATCCTATTTCCCAGTTAGACTGAGAGCTCCACAAGAGGAGGGACATGTTCTTGTCTAAACTTTGCAGCTCCCCTCAGAACCTGGGGTAGTACTCTGTATTAAATGCTTAGGGAATGATTTGGGTCCTGGTTTGTTTGGTTTTTTTCCAATCTAATGGGAGGACAGATATATAAATAATGCTAGTAGAGGGAGGGGAGAAAGATAAGGGCAAAGGAGAAGTCTAGGCAAAGTGAATCAAAAAGGTTGAAAAAGGAGAGGATGTTTTCACTTTTGGGGTGGGGGTGAGGGGCAAAGGTTCAAGGAAGACTTCACAAAGGAGGTGTTATCTATATCGGGCCTTGAAGAAAGAGAGGGACTTCAGTAGACAGAAATGGGGGTCAGTGGAATAAAGAGAAACCAATCCATGAGAATGGGAGAGAGAAAGAGTGGTCCAGTTTGGCTGCTACATAAACTCCCTAAAAGGTGGTGGCATGAGATAAAGCTGGACAGGTATCTTGGAGCCAGATTGTCAACAGCAGGAGGTTAATACTTGATCATACAGTAGTGGCGAGCCAGCAGAGGCCTAGAGAAGCAGCATGACCAGAGTGGTGCATTGGGAAGATGACTTGGGCTTCTGTGTGAAGGATGGACCAGAGAGAAGAGAAAATCAGAGGGAGGGACAATACTTAGAAGTTACATGGGCTGCCAGCCACAACCATACTGCCGGGGCCCAGACTGTCTCTTCCTCCCCACCTTGGCCCGTTCTTGCTTCTCATTTCCTTTGCGACCCAGCTCCGTAGTTGTTACCACCACCTCCTCTAGGAAGACTTTTCTAATTTACTGTCTCTGTCCCTACCTACCACTCTCCCTCCCCTCATCGACTCTCCTTGTCCCAGATGTTGTCTCCACCTTATCTTTGGCACTTGGGGACTCAGTTCACATCTTTTTAGAGTTAGAAAAGACCTCAGATTTATCTAAGCCCAGCCCATGCCTGTATAAAAATCCCTTCTGCAACATCTAGTCCAAAACTGTCACAATTTAGATGAGGAAACTGAAGTTAAGCAATGTGGCCTAGCTGTGTGACTCTCTGGGCCTCAGTTTCCTCATCTGTAAAATGAGGGGGATTGAATCAGTGATGTCTAGGGTACCAGCTCTAAATTTGTGATCCTGTGATGTGTTCAATAAGGGCTCACCTAGGGTCCACTCTTTTTTTTTTCTTTTTAGTGAGGCAATTGGGGTTAAGTGACTTACCCAGGGTCACACAGCCAGTGTCATGTGTCTGAGGCCAGATTTGAACTCAGGTCCTCCTGACTCCAGGGCCAGAGCTCCATTTACTGTGCCATCTAGCTGCTCCTCCCAGGGTCCACTCTTGACAGCCCATTCCACTTTTGGGCAGCCCTGATCATTAGGAAGTCTTTAATTTCCTCTAGACTATGTTTACTTGATTGCAAATTCCACCTGTCGATCCCAGTTCTTCTTCCCAATGCAAGTAGGACAAAGCTAATACCTCTTCTATATGTTAATAGTATTTCCTATTCCTGAGCATAAGGATCACTCCCCACCCCTAAGTCTCCTCTCCTCCAGCCTACACATCTGTAACTCCCTCAAGAGATCCTCATGGGGTGTGGTTTTGAATTTGCACCTCCTTCTGCTACTCCTGTTTACCTATGTGGCCTTGGGCAAATCACTTGACTGCTGCTCTAGGACTCAGTTTCCCCGTATGTGAAATGAGCAGTTAGACAAGATAATCTCTGAGGTCCCTTGTAGCTCTGGATCCCATAAGCCAATGATCTTCCTCTTGTCTTAGTCAGTCCATCGATAATTCTGTTCTGTATTCCCAGTCCATAGGAAAAGCAAGAGGTAGAGACCCAGTCCTGTCCCTTGGGAACTTTACAATCTAGTTTGAAGGTCAACAAGCATTTAAGTCAACAAGTGTTTGCTAAACACCTACTATGTATCAGGAACAGAGAGAAAGAGAAAGAGGGTAAGAGAGATAGAAGAAGGAAGGAAGGAAGGAAGGAAGGAAGGAAGAAAGGAAGGAAGGAAGGAAGGAAGGAAGGAAGGAAGGAAGGAAGGAAGGAAGGAAGGAAGGAAGGAAGGAAGGAAGGAAGGAAGGAAGGAAAAAACAGTCCCTGCCCTCAAGAAGGTCACTATCTAATAGGAAAGATAAGATGTAAACACCTATGTACAGATAAGACAGATAAAGGATAAAGTGAAGATAACCAACAGAGAGAAGGCACTCCTGTTAAGGGGGATCTGGAAAGGCTCCATGGAGAAGGTGGGGCCTTAGCTGAAACTTGAGGTAGAGAGGAGGAAGGAGAATATTCCAGGCTTGTGGGAAGAGCCAGAGAAAATGCCCAGAGGCAGGAGACGGACTCTCCTGTGTGAAGAGGAGCCAGGAGGCCAGTGTCCCTGGGTTGACAAGTATGTGGAGGGGAGTAAGATGTAAGAAGGCTGGAAAGAGAGGAAGGGGTCAGAGATTTAAAAGCCAAACAGAGGACTTTCTGCTTGATCCTGGAGATAAGAGAGAGCCACTGGAGTTTGTTGAATAAGGTGGTGACAGGGTCAGATCTGTGCTTTACAAAGAGTACTTTTATGTTGGGTGGAGGATAGATTGGAGTGAAGGATGAAGAAGCCTTGGAGCAGAGAGTTGGTAAATTCAAAGTTGGTGAGTTGAAACTTGGAGCTGGTAAAGGAAAGAGACTTGAGGCAAGAAGGCCAATGAAGAGACATCAGAGTTCCGGCCTTAAAACAGGTCTCCTGACTCTACATCCAGTGTTTTTTCCACGGTTCCACAGAGGCCCCTCTCTCTATCTCATAGTTTGGTAGGGAAGAAACGTGAGAAATAATGAAATAATACAAGGGAA
The DNA here is from genome assembly GCF_003287225.1 of Phascolarctos cinereus. Classification (NCBI taxonomy): domain Eukaryota; kingdom Metazoa; phylum Chordata; class Mammalia; order Diprotodontia; family Phascolarctidae; genus Phascolarctos; species Phascolarctos cinereus. Next base: position 650,797,608 of record NW_027555847.1, read on the forward strand.
TCTCTTCTACCAATCGCAAACCACTCCTTTCTGTGAAAGCCCTTTAAACACACACACACACACACACACACACACACACACACACACACTACTGTCCTAGTGGTGCCTATGAAATGTCACAATCTCAGAAGAATAAAATTTTCAGGTGACCCCAAAGGGCAACAGACAAATACGTGTTAGATATAAGGAAAGCACAAATCTACAAGTAATGACTCACATGACAGAAATAATACAAAAGACTTGAGGGGTGTGTCTGATCCAAAAGAGGAGGCGGGCCACAAATGTGGCAAGAATGAGGAATGATGAGTGGGTCATCTCAATGTCAGTATTTTTTTTAAATATCAAAGGAATTAAATTCAACAAAATTTAATGAGTGTCTACTATGTGCAAGGCAGAAAGCTTCAAAGTCACAGTGACCAATGACCTAGGCTTATGCTCTGTCTCTGACACAGTCTGTGTGGACCTGGACGAATCACTGTCACTGTTCTAGGCAGCTCTCTAAGTCTGTGATAGGCTGACCTTTATTGGCAAAGGGACTTTCTTCATCTGAGAATTTCCATACAAATGAAATCACAGGTCCAAGACCACTTCCCCAAAGCCCCAGATGCCATGCTAGGCACTTGGATACCGAGACAAAAATGAAAAATTAATCATAAAAATAAGAAGAAGAGCTAACGTTTATATAGCACCTACTATGTCCCAGGCACTGGGCTAAGTGCTTTACAATTATTTTCATTTGATCCTCACACCAATACTGGGAGGTAGATGCTAGTATTATCCACACTTTACAGACAAGGAAACTAAGGTAGACAGAGGTCAAGTGGCTTCCCCAGGGTCACCCAGCTAGCAAGTGTCTGAGGCTATATTTGAACTCAGACTCCAAACTTGTTGCTTTATCCTCTAAGTCACCTAGGAGCTCACATTGTGTCACTTGAAGCAGAGGAAAGCATCCACTACATTGGGTAGATTCTCCTTAGAGGATTTATTGAAAGGCCGTGTTCAAGGATCACGCTGGATGAGAAGGCAGCAGGTGGGGTCCAGGTGGGGAGTTGCTATCGGCACCAGTGGAGGGAAAACCCTTACCAACAAGATCACTGTTCCATAGAAGTTCATCAAGTAATTGAACCAGGAAGTATGTGTATTAGCTCCTCAGGGAGGCAAGGGGAGTTGATCTGTTGAGGGGGAAGTAAACATTTTCTACCAGTAGTCCTAGAACGGTCTCTACTCCTTCTCCCACCCTGAGGCTGCCTACTACAAGTAGGAGATGAAACCAGAAAAGGTCCGGGCCTCTGGACCAGAATGCCCTAAACTGGCCTTTAAACTATGGCTATGAAACTAGATGTGTTGACAACAGAAAAAAAGAAGAAATCTGAATGGACTTCTTTGTAACAGAGCCAGGCAACTCTGGAGAGCTGTCAACAGGGTAGCTTCCTGTAAGCCTGTGTCTACCCTATGTTGTTGGTTACCCCTAGAGAAGTCTTATGTCCTGGGCTGTGCTGTGAGCTGCCTGAGATCTTAGGCAGAGATCACTGAAGAGCTGATGACTGGTACAGAGTTGCAACTTTGACAACACCTTCTAGCTCTTCACTATTATTGTAGTAAGAGAAGTCAAGAGACACTGGCAAGCAGAGGTTGCAGGACCATAGCACAATGCTAAGTGTCAAATGCCAAGTTCAGACAGTGAACCTCGAAGTTCAAAGAAAGGAGAGGTCAATGAGAGCTAGAGTAGTCAAGAAAGGCTTCCTGAAGGAGATGGAATTTGAACAATGGGTTAATGTTTGGATAGATGGAGAAGATGAAGAGCATGGGATGATAGTGGTGGAAGAGACTACAAAAGCAAAGATGTAGGAGTAGGAATGAGCCACATATATGCAAAAGGAGACCACTCCAACTTACCCATTTCTCGCCAATGAGCTTTCCTTCAACTCCATGTTTTCCTTCAGCAATTCAACAAATATTTATTAGGCCAGTGTGAGGCACTGTACTAGGCACTGATAATCCAAAAGTGAAAAATGACAGTCCCTCAAGGCACTAACATTCTCCTGGGAGGGATATGCCATGTACACAGATAAATATAATAACACAGGATAGAATATAATGGGGGTAAAAGAGTGATAAGGGGGTGGAATCAGAGAAGACTTCAAAGAAAAAAGTGGCAACTGAACTGAGCTTCGAAGGGAGAAAAGACTTTTTAAAAAATTATGTTTTTATTTTGTTAAGTATTTTCCAATTACATTTTTAATTTTTAAGACTCATTTTTTTTTAAATTTTGAGCTCCAAATTCTCTCCCTCCCAACCCAATGAGAAGGCAAGCAACGTGATATCAATCATACATTTATAGTCTTTTCTTTTTTCTTTTTTTGGTGAGGCTGTCGGGGTTAAATGACTTGCCTAGGGTCACACAGCTACTAAGTGTCAAGTGTCTGAGTCCGGATTTGAACTCAGGTCCTCCTGACTCCAAGCCAGAGCTCTATCCACTGCCACCTAGCTGCCCCATGTATAGTCATGCAAAATAAAAATTCCATCAGCCATCTTGCAAAAAAAAAAACAAAACATGAAAAAAGCATGAAAAATAAAATGAAAAAAGTATGTTTCCCTTTGCACTCAGAGTTCATCAGTTCAGAGAGAGTATTTTCAGTAGGTAGAGATGAGGAAAAGAGTCAATGCCAGGCCCAGGGGACTGTCTGCCTGGGCAAATGAATAGAGGCAGGAAAACATAAGATGAGATTAGGAAACTGTTCATTAATCCCTTGGTTATTATTCAGAGTGCGAAAGGGAGGAATATGATTATTTCACATTGCTGGAAAGGTAGATTGGAACTAAATTGTTGACCACCTTTGGATTTTATTCTATACATCCCAAAGAAAACATCTCCCTCCCTTCTCTCACCTTTTCCCTTACCTTCATGTGTCCAGGCTCTCTGGAATGCTACACCTGTGAATCAGAGTCCATTGAGGAGCACTGTAACAAGATCAAAACTTGCGCACCCTCTCAGACCTTCTGCAAAACCATCATCACCAGAGGGAATGCAGGTGAGCAGTAGGGGAAGGGGAACCCACGCTAGACAAGAGGGACTGTTCCCAAGGCATAGAGTCTGATTTCAGGGCCAGGTCTTAAATAGGCAGCCCAGAAAGACCCTGGACTGAAAGTTTGGGACCTAGGTTTCAGTCCCGTCTCTGCCACAGACTAGGTCCATAATTTTGAGTACATTATCTCTCCCTAAATCTCAGTTTCCCATCTGTAAAAGACAGACCCCTGAGGACCTTCTAGCTCTGATATCCTATGTTCTAAGACCCATTCTAGCGCTATCATTCCATGATTCTATGATCCTGGGCAATTATCAACCCCTTTCTCTATATCTTTCCTTTTTTCCTTCTATCTCTCTTCTAGGACCTCTTCATATACTCACAGTCCCCCACGGAAAGGAGAAACAAGTTCTTGTTCTGCCTTGGCTATTGTCACAATGGATAATAATAATAATAATAGTAATAGTAATAATACCTCTCATTTCTTGAGCACATTAAGGTTTGTAGACTCTGAGTTGTAAGGGACCTCAGAAGCCATGTAGTTCAATCTGTACCTTACCAGGAATCCCTACCTTTATCCTCAATACAAAGTCACTCAGCCTCTACCTGAGAAGTTCTGATGAGGGGACTCCAACTACTGCTCCAGGCATCCCATTCTGCTCTCAAGACAATCCAAATTTTAGGAGTTTGTCTTGACATCAGACATAAACTGGCACATTGGTCCCAGTTTTACCATCAGGTCCAAAGCAGAATAAATCTAATGTTTATTTCTTATGACAGCCCTTCAAGTAACTGAAGACAACAATGGGGATTCCATTAGTTGTCTTCTTTTCTCCAAACTAAGCATCTTTGTTTCTTTTAACCCTGTCTTATGTGGTGTCTCTAGGCATCTCACCATCTTGGGCGCCCTCTTCTGGACACATTCCAGCTTCTCAATGCTTCTTAAAATGATGAGCCCAGAACTGAACAACACAGTGGTCTGATCAGGGCAGAGGAGAGAGGGATCATCACTTTCCAAATCTGAGCTCCTTTTTTCTTAAATTCTTTGTTTTTGTCTGTCATATCACACTGTAGACTTGTATGGAGCTTGAAGTCTACTAAACTCACCACATGTTTCCCACACAAGGACCCATTATCAAACCATGTCTCCCTATCCTTTGCTAGTTAGGCTCAGTTTTTAAACTGATTCCAGACATTCAACTGATTCTATCATCTAGCCCACATCTCTCTACCTTGTTGGCAAAGTTAGTGTAAAAGAGTTTTGTCAAGGTTTGGGTTTTTTGTTTGTTTTTTGTTTTTGCTTTGCTTTGCCAAAATCAGCGTACGCTCCCTTTGTCTAAAGTATTCCTTTAGTCTACCAGTCTGGTAAGCACATCCACAAAGGATAAGAGGTGAGTCCAACAGTACCGTTTCTTAATGATGGCTGCCATGCTGGCTCATAATGAGCCAGCCATTTTTTTCTAAATGCTTAGAAACTTCACCATTAAAAAATATGCCCTAGAACTTTGCCAGGAATTGAAGAAAATATTTTGAGCCTGTAGTATGCAGAATTCATTCTCCTGTTTTTGAAAACTCATACAATATTTCCCTTTTTCAAGTTGGTAATATCTCTCTTCTTTTTCAGGATCTTTCAAAGATCATAGATGGCTGGGTAGCTCAGTAGATACAGCACTGGGCCCTGGAGTCAGGAAGATCTGTGTTCAAATTCTGCCTTAGATATTTACTATGATCCTGGGCAAGTTACTTAACCTCTATTTTTTCAATTGTTTTTTCAATTGTAAAATGAACATCCCAGGGTTGTTGTGAGTATCAAATGAGATAATATTTGTAAAATGCTTAGCACAGTGCCTGGCACATGGTAGATAATAAATATGTGTTCCCTTGTTTCTATCCTTCAAAGATTGGTAACAGAAATCCTGCAATCTGCCATTTTCTTAGCTTTTCTAAAACATAGTTCATCTAGGCCTGGTGCCCTGAACTCACTAAGTATAGCTCAGTGCTCTTTTACCATCTCTTCACTCATCTTGGGGTTTCAACTCCTAGTTAAACTTCATTGTTCTAACTTTTCCAATCCAAAGATTTTGGGGAAAAGAAAACAGAAGCAAAATAAGGGTTGGGTTATTTAGCCTTCTCATTTCCAACCTTTTGTCATCATCCTATCTATCCAAGTCATTGGTCCTATCCCGTCTTTGATCTTCCTCTTATATTTTAAAATTTTTTATGAACATATTTTGTTTTTACATCACCTATTCTATATTTCCCAATGTAGCTACCTCCCAGAGAGTCATATTTTATAACAAAGAATTTTTTTTAAAAAACAGCTAAAAACAGCCAGCCATCTCCCAAATCTTGAATGTTCTTCCCTCCATCTTCTTCCATAATAGAAAAAGAGGGTTAAAAAAAAATTACATCTCCCAGGAGTCTGTGTGATTAGTTTTGGGTCCACAGGCTAATAAAAGATAATCCTTGACTTCAAGGAGATTACATTCTATTGGGAAAGGGGATGGAGGGAGATATAACAGGCACACAGATAGCTGAGCACAAAACATAAAAAGTAGATGCAAAGTAATTTCAGGGTGGGAAAATATTTAGCCACCAGGGGGATCAGGACAGATCAACCAGTGAATAAATATTAGTTAAGCACCTTCTGTGTGTTGGGATACAAAGAAAAGCTAAGACAGTCCCTGTTCTCAGGGAGCTCACAGTCTAATGGGGAAGGAGAACATGCAAACAGTTTTGTGCAAACAACCTATAATCAGGATACATTGGAAATAATCAATAAAAGAAAAGCACTAGAAATAAAGAGGATCAGACACTTGACACTTGCTAGCTGTGTGACCCTGGGCAAGGCACATAACCCATTGCCTAGCCAAAAAAAAAAAAGAAAAGAAAAGAAATAAAGGGGATCAGGAAAGGCTTCTCGTAGAAGGTGAGCTTTTAGCTGGGACTTGAAGAAAGACAAGAGGTAAGAGAGGAGGATGCATGGGGGACAGCCAGTGAAAATGTCTGAAGTCAGGAGATGGAAATCAAAGAGTATAGGAGAAGTGTAAGGTGCCAGAGAACATCTGAGCCTTCTTCTTCTTCTTGCCTTAACTTTGACTACCAGACTTATCTCATTCTGGCCAATAGTGTTCCCAACTCTATTCTTACAGAATGAGGCTACTGTTTTGTATTCATGCCTTGTTACCTACCTGCCCATCTTATATGCTTTTTTTTTATTTGACTTGTGATGAATTCCTTTCGTAGCTACATAGGCCCCTCTAGGCAGTTGCTCCTTTTCCTTCTCACCAGAATCACATCTATAATATTCAGAATTTCATTTACAAAAACTTCCCATCCCTCTTGGGATACCTTCCCTTGCAGAATATTAAGTTGGTGGATCCTACCTTTCTTCTAATCTCTATCTACTCTTTGAAGTCAGATCTCCTCAAGTCTAGGTTGTGTCTCAGACTATGCTGGTTTTCTTCTCTTTCCTGAGCTCTATGATAGAGTGGTCACTTCCCATCCACCCTCCACCATAGTATCCATCATTTCTCCTTGAGCAGCCAATATCTCCTTGTTGGTCAGAATCTAGTCCAGAACAGCAGTTCCCACTCCTTACTTCCTTCACTTTTTGAAGGATGAAATTATCCCTAAGGTAGGTCAAGAATTTGTTGACTATTCTACTTCTGACGGGAGGAAGGTTCCAGCAGGTATCCGGATAATGGAAGACCCCCTCAATAGGAAAGCGTGCATCGCTGACAGCCTTATGATCTGTTTACCAAAGTCCTCCTCTATTTCATCCTTCTGTCCAGGTGGCCTACATAATATTCTGATAACAATATCCCCTCTGCTTCTCCCTTCATTGGTCCTTATCTGAAAGTTCCATACCATATTTTCCCCCTTGGGATTCCTAGATTTCCTCACTAGAATACACCTTCAGATATCTATCTATCTATCTATCTATCTATCTATCTATCTATCTATCTATCTACTATATATATATACATATATATGTGTATATATATATATATATATATATATATATATATATATAACAAGCAGAATTTCTGCCTTCAACATAGTTTTATTAGCAAGACCTAAAGACAGGCCCTAAAACCATTTTCCTTAATGATACTTGAGATTCTACCACAATTGCTTCATTTCTTTGGATTCAGTATTACCCACTCCAGGCTCCCATTTTAAAATCCTACCACCTTTCCTCATAAAGGGGACACAGTTGGTCTCCAACCTTTGAGGGGAAGAAGTTCCTCAGAGAGTATCAAAGGATGTCAGAACCGGAAGGAGCCTTAGAAAACATTTCATCCGATCTTCTTTTATAGAGAAGGAAACGCCTCCTAGAGAGTAGAAATAACTCACACAGTGAGAGAGCTTGTAGCAGCATGCCTTGGAGGGTGGGGATGACGGTGAGAGTTGGAGAGGGGGCCTTCTATTTGAGGACAGTGAGCTCTCTTCCTCATCCTCCCTGGAAGGAGTGGAGAGATTAAGATTAGTAAGGGGGAGACCCACTGTGACCCCTATTCTCCAGAGTCGAAGTTTCTGAGGATGGGGTCCCACGAAGAGCAGGACTTTGATCTCACTCCATTTAAGAGGGCCAGAAATAGGCTGGATTCCCTGCTTCCCATAAGACAGAAATATACCTGATCATCTGATAAATATTGCAAGCAGAGAAGCTCCATGAGGTTCCCACTGCCCCATCCCCTACTCCCATCCCCAGTTGAGAAGGATAATGAGAGACAGCTGTCAGAATAAAGTATCAATTTGAAGTTCATCATTCCCCCAGGGCCCACTCCCTGGTCCTGTGGCAGACCCTGATTACCGAGTCCTTTGTCCCCATCACCATATCCTCAACCTGGTTCCCCTTCCCAACCGGTAAAATCTAGCAGCTACCCTCCCCCTAAGAGATCCAGCCTTGATCATGCCCTCAGCTCCCAAGCCATCCACATGGCCTTCTCACTCCCCGCTCCTTCCTATGCAGACTCCAACTACCTTACCACCTTTTCGGCGTGGTGCTCAGATACCTGCAAAGAAGCCACTAAGATCATAGAGGGGACTCATGTGACCGTGAACTGCTGCCAATCTGACATGTGCAACCCCTTGTTGGTGGATGGCAAAGCCTCAGACACAAATGCGAAGGCCAACTGTGGGGGCATCCTTACAGGTGTGGGGGTGACCACCCTGTTCATGCTGCTCTGCAGCTGGCTGGGGAGAGACCTATGAAAGGAGACCCCATCAGGAGTTCCCCTCTGCCTTCTGGCCCTACTTCCTTTGCCCCTGACCCTAATTCTGCCCCACCCCAAGGAAGAGCTCTCCTGTGCCATGAAGTCTCTAGCCCTTCTCCCCCAGGCCTGTATTCTGTGGTCCCTTTTGTTTCTGGAATGCTGTGTTCTACCAAAATCATTTTCACCTCCAACATCCCATTTTATGATCAGAGCTCTGCCTCTGATATCGTAGGTTCTAAAGGGCCTTTCCAACTCTGACATTCCATGCTGTATGTTCTCAGGTCCCTTCCAGTTCTAATATTCCATGTTCTGTGATCTAAGGTCTCTCTTAGCTCTAATATTCTATGATTTTATTACCTTCTCAAACGAGAGGGGACCCGATAAAGGAAAAAGGTCTCCCTCAGGCCAGCTCGGTCTGTCTCCAGGAAATAGGTCACAGGGCCAAAATGTTCAGACTTATATGAATTGTACTCAAGTCTCTGCTGCATCTCCCTACCTGTGTCTTCCTGTAGGGAAGAGGAGAGGTGTAGATGTTGAGAGACAATGTGGAGGCAAGCTCCTGTGTCTAGGAGCCGGGACTCTGCCCATCTCTAATGCCATACATTGGAATGGGATTGTAGAACGAGAGTCTAATTGGGCAAGGGGAAGGTATGGGAGGACAAAATGTTAGCCCTCTGGGCCATTCATTTTTGATAAAAGTCCCAAGGGCCTCAGAACACTGTAGCCCTTACTGCCCCTCCCCCTACTTCCTCTATCTCCATCTGTCTCTCCAAGTGGTCCTATCTTCATGACTAGAGTACTACCTTCTGATAATAAAGTTTTGGTTTCTTTAATAGGTGGCAGCATTCAAACTCTCCAATGACACCAGCATCTGACATGTCCCTACTCCTCTCTGAACCTGTTTCCTCACCTTTAATTATGAAGCCCCTTCCAGCTCTGCTGTTCATCCAGTTTATTCAGCCAAAACTAGGGACAGGCCAGATAGGCAGCTGCCTAGGGTATAACATTCAAGGGCTAGAGAGGGAGAGTCACAACAAAGGACATTTCTTTCCTATCACTTTTTATAAATGCACATATATTTAATGCCCCCAAATCCCGCTCACTATACCTTATAGGGATTAATTTTGTGACAAATTAGCACCTACATGTTACAGTGAAAGCTTGGGAAGGCTGTAGCACATCCTTGGGGCACAATTTTCAAAATTTGTCAGAGGTGCACAAATGCTTTGTGCTATCTTCAGATTAGGTGTTAAAGAATCCAAGAATTCAGAGCTGGAAGGGACCTTAGAGAGGTCCAAACTTCCCCACTCCTATTTTATTTATTCTTTTTTTCTATAATATGAGGAGATATTTTGTTTTTAACACGACAGCTGTTATCCAGCAAACACCTAAATAAACCCACTTACAAAGAATATTCCCTGAAAAACAGCTTATCAGCTGTCAGTACATATTTATGTATTATTAATATCAGAATCATTTCCCAATATACCACCTCCCCATTGAATTTTCCCTTGTAACAAAGAAAAATTGAAGAAAAGCCACAAAATAACTGTGTAATAGTATATACATCACTCCTCACTTATACTGCTTCACCTCTCTGCTCAGAGGAAGATAATGTTTTCCTCCCCTGTTCTCCAGAACCAGGACTAGTTGGTGTAATTATTATGACTTCAGGAGCTTTTTAGTGTTATTTTGTTTACATTATTGTAGTCATTGTATATATTGTTCACTTGGTTCTACTCTTTTCACTCCACATCGATTCATACAAGTTTTCCCATGTTTCTCTGAATTCAGTGTATTTGTCATTTCTTGTAGAGTGATAATATTCCATTATGTTCATATACCATGGTTTATTCTGTAATTCCCCTATTGATAGACACCCACTTTGTTTCCAAGGTCCTTGCTACCATGAAGAATGCCACTATGGACATTTTGTTATATATGGTTATATATGTCATTGACATCTGAGAGATGTGGGCCCGAGTTGTGTCAAAAGACATTAATAATTTAGACTTTTTTGCATAATTCCAAATAGTTTTCCAAAAACAATCCCTTCACTTTACAGGTGGGAAAAACTGAGGCCTAGAAGAAATAAAATGCCCAAGATCACTCATGTACTAGATTGTGGAGCCAAGATTCAGATCCACATCCTTGACTCCATATTCACAATGCCATGTCGAGTTCACCCATGGGAGGGAGGGATGACCCCACCTAACACACACCAGAGATCAGAGCCATCACAATATCCTAAGGGAAACAATATCCTAAGAAAAGTGGGTCAGAGTCCAAAGCTTGAAGATAAACCAGAAGTTGCTGTCTGTCAGGAATCAGTTTCCTGGGTACACCAAATGAAGAAACTGTAACAAATCAAGGAGTAAAGAAGGACAGCAGTGGTAGGACCATATGCCCTTGTGGCCTAGCAGCGACATATCAGTGTGGTCATGAGTTGACAGCTGACCTTTAGCTCATCCTGACTCAGTTGGACTGGTAAGAATATGGGATCAGAGAATAAAGAGAGAGATTACAATGGTAGCTTCCAAATCTATGGAGCATTAAATTCAATTGATATTAAATCAATGAGAGAACATTCAATCCAAGGAAAATAGCCAGTGCAGATGTTTAAAGCCAACAGATGGAATGTCTTGCTCATAGAAGAGCCAGAAGGTGGGAAGTGACTTGGTCAGATCTGCACAAAATCACTTTGGTGGCTGAAGGCAAGCAGACTTGAGCAGGCAGACCCTGCCTCATCCCAGGCTGTTCTAATAATAATGCGAATGTGAGATGATGAGGGCCTGTAACATAGTGGTGGTAGTGTCAGAGGAGAGAAAGGGGCCTATTCAAGAGATGTTGCAAAGGTAAAATCAACAGACTTTGGCAGCAGCTTAGATATGGGGGATGAGAGAGAGGGAGGAATCAGGATGACTCCTAGATTTTAAGCCTGAGGGACTGGATAGCAATAGAAAACCTAGAACTCACTTCCACCACCACGACTACCACCTCCTCCTTTTTATGGGGTTACAGACAAGCAGAGTAGATAGTTCCCTGTCCCCCACAAAACATCCTCATTGCTTATTACCAACCATTTATCTTTCGATAACTATATCTTTTTAAATCTTTCTTTGAGAACTTTATCTTTTAGGGTTTTAAAGACTTTTCCCATCTCTAGCAATCCCTATTGATACAAATATCTCCCAGAAGATTTAAGCTTTCTCAGATATTATTTGAGTTGTCAGCCATGGTCTTAGGCATGGCATAGTAAGAAAGAGCATTGATTTGAATTTAGGAGAGGTAAGTTCAGATATTAGTTTTGCACACAAGCTGTGTGACCTTGGATAAGTCCCTGAACCTTAGTTTCCTCAGAAATTAGCCTGGATAATCTCTAAGATTCTTAGCTGCTGTACACCATGTATGATCACCTAAATATCTGCCTGTTCACTGAGAACAAGACGTTACAGTCTATGAGGAAGGGTATGGAGAAACTCAAATGAAATAATAGATAAAGCACTTTGCAAGCCTTAAAGGACATACAGATGCCAATTATTGTTATTATCATCAGCCTAACTTCCTTCTTCAAGCCTTTTACTACACTCCTACTGAGCTCAAGCAATGTTTGTAGGGCAATGTAAGGGTGTGCTGGTAAATGTTTAGCAACTAGGGTCTGAGAGATGGAGGAAATTTTTTAAATTTATGCATTTAAATTTAATCTGAACTATGAACACTTTCTTAAGTCTAGACAATCAACAAACAATAATTCAAACTGACTTGTAACAATTGAATATTTCTGAAGTGTAAATACTCTCACTGAAAATTTAAGAATCAGCTCTCCCTACTGGTGAAAGCTGGCTAAAGCACACTGCTTGGCTACAGAATATAGGAAGGGTCCTAGGAGTGAGGGTCAGACAGTCAGTCAACAAGCAAGAGAAATTAATACTATGCTGTTATGTTAATGACTAATTATTAATTCATAATCCACCCTTTTCCTCTTATATCTATTAAAGCCCAACTCCTGAAAAGGTCAGTCTCTGTAGGGCATGGCTGAATGATGAGACCTCCAACAAACATGCTCCTTAACTAGGGTGGGTGGGATCCCACACAACTGGGAAACCTCATTTCTGTTTAAAGTGTAAACAAAATCCAATCTGAGTGAGTTCTTGCTGGGGGAGGAACCCCCTGTTCTTGATCCCTTCCATTAAAGCTTAGGGCACCCCAGCTCATGAAGGAGAAAACTAGGCAGAGAGATCCCAATGGAAATGGTTCCCCCTGCCCAAATGCCTTGAGACTGCTGAGTCTCGCAATCAAGCCACATTCTTAGCAGGAGGATCTGGAGACTTTTAGCCCACCTCCTCATTAAATGTCCATCAGTCAGGGTTGAGTTTCATGAGTCAAAGGACTTCCCTTTCAGAGGGTATGCATCTGATTAAAGACATTTCATAATCTCCTTTGGCATCTTTGGTTACTGAGAGAAACTGCTGACCATCACTTTATTGAGTCAGGCTAGGCTAATTAATAAATTGATTATTAATTATACAGAAACTCTGTATAATATAATGGGGGTTTTCATTCATCATACAAGTGAGGGTCAGGTAAAAAGAAGGAATTGCCACTTAGAATTTCAAAGTGGGAAGATAATTTAGAACCTGTGGTTTAATGAAGATGAGTAAGATATTTCAACTGATTACCTCCAAGGGAGGAAGGGGTCAAAGACAACTTGTGAGTTTTGAACCTAAGTGATACTTGATAGGGACTAAGATGGCAGGCAGACTTCTAGAGCTAAGAGAGATTTTAAAAATACAAAAACAGCTGGAGCAATTAGCAATCATGGTCCAACAAGGAACAACAACAACAACAACAACAAAATCCTCAGCAGGGAAGTGTCATGGTATGGGTGGCAAGCATTTTGGTCTCAGGACTCCATTACAGTCTTAGAAATTATTGAGGACTTCCCCCAAAGAGCTTTTCTTTATATGGATTATATCTATCAATATTTACCATATTCCAAATTAAAACATCTTAATATTATTGTGAAATTGTTTTAACCCTGCATCCCCCCTAAAAGGGTGAGCAGGATCCCTTGAGAACTGCTGGTGTAGTGAATGGAGCACTGGACTTCTAGTAAGGAGTCCCACCTCAAACACTTGCTGTGTGACCCTGGGCTAGTCATTTAACTAGTCATTTAACTTTTCGGGGCTTGTTTCCTCATCTGTAAAATGAAAGCATTAGATTGGATGACCCCAAGGTCCTCTCCAGCTCTAAATCTATGATCCTAAGTCATCTCCCCCGACTTTTCCACTCCCAATGAAGGAATTACCTTCCTCTGCAGCTTCCTTAGCAAAATGACCTAGCCTTTGCTTGAATATTTTCCAGTGATGGGAAGTTCACTTTAATTTTTAACAAATCCTACCAACTATTGAAATAGAACCTGATTCCCTAAGACTATCCCAACACTGAGCCTATGTTCTAGAACTCCCCAATTTTGTCTCTGGGAACCATCGTTGGAACCATTTGGAAATGATAAGCCATCTTAAGACAAAATCAAAATCAAATGGACTTTGGGTTTCTCCATTGAAGTCAACCCTGAATCTATCTCACCCTCATTTGACTTGCCTAGGACCCAAATCCCAGTACAGATGAGTTCACCCAGGAGAAGCAGAAATGAAATCACACAGGGGGCTGCTAGGTGGCACAGCAGATAGAGAACCACCAGCCCTGGAGTCAGGAGGACCTGAGTTCAAATCCAGCCTCAGACACTTGACACTTATTAGCTGTGTGACCTTGAGCAAGTCACTTAAATCCATTGCCTAGCAAAAACAAAACAAAACAGAAAGAAATGAAATCACGTGAAATCTCAGAATTCTAAGGCTCATCAGTGATCAAGTCCAGCCCATACCTGAACAGTTTGGAAGTGCTGGAATTAGAATCCAGTCATCTGATTCCATGTCCAAGGCTATTTTTGGAAGTTCAAAGCCTAGGATGGGAATACCAGGCTTCAAACTGGAAGGCCCCTCAAAGACCATCAGCTCCCACCAAATCATTTTCTAGAGGAGAAAACTGAGGCCCAGAGGGGAGAACTGATTTGTTCCATGTTTCAAAAATGGTAAGTATCAACCTCCCAGTCCACTACTCTTCCTCCACAACAGGCTGCCCTGGGAAGGGCTGGGAATCAGATGGAGATGGGAGATGGATATTCAGGTCAGTTTTTACTGTTATTGCCTGGACGACAGCTTATTCAGCTGGTCTGAAATGTGGAATGCATGAAGAGGAAATAATGTGAAATACAGTTAGGAAGGTCAGTTGGAACCAAATTGTCTATTGTACCCTAGCACCCTACTCTGAGAGGTTCTGGGACTCTGACTGAGGTGGGAGAGAAAAGTTCATGTTGGGTTTTTTTTAATTAGTTTATTTATTTTTAACATTCTTTTTTCTTAATGTTGAGCTCCAAATTCTCTATCTCCCTCTAGCCCCTCCCCTACCCATTGGGAAAGTAAACAATATGATATCAATGATAAACTCAAAGTCACACAAAACAGATTTCCATGTTAGCCATGTTGGCACCAAAACACACACACACACACACACACACACACACACACACACACACTAAAGAGCAAGAAACATAAAGCGAAAAAAGTATGCTTCAATCTGCTTTTAGAGTTCATCAGTTCTCTGAGTTGGACAGCATTTTTCATGGGTCCTTTGGAATTGTCTTGGATCACTGTATTGATCAGAGGAGCCAACTCTCACATTGGACCATCATTACAATATTGCTGTTACTGTGTACAATGTTCTCCTGGTTTTGCTCATTTCACTATGCATCAGTTCATATAAGTCTTCCCAGGTTTTTCTGAAACCATCTCCTTCATCATTTCTTATAGCACTTACAGGACTACTGTAAATAATCACATATCGCAACTCATTCTGCCATTCTCCTATTGATGGGCATTCCCTCAATTTCCAACGATTTGCCACCACAAAAAGAACTGTGCTAAATATTTTTGTACATCGAGGTTCAGGTCAGTTTTTACTACTATTGCCTGGAAAACAGGTAGTTTATTTTGTCTGAAATGTAGAATGTATGAAGAGAAATAGTGTGAAATAAAGTTAGGAAGGTCGGGTGGGGCCAGACTGCCCTTTCTACCCCAGCACCCTGCCCTGCGAGGTGCTGAGACTCGGATGCCGCCCATGAATTCAAGAAAACAGAAGCCACAGTTTAGGGAGAGGTCAGTACCACGAGCCTTCCCCCCGCCCTGCAGCTGGCCAACGACCGAGATGCCGAGTCCTCCCGTCTTCCTAGAGCGTCCCAGGAAGCAGCCCGGGGGACCAGGCTGAAGAGGCTCCGCCGGAAGGGGGTGTGGGCTGCCGAGAGTATACATCCGGCCGGACTGTGGCTGGGCTTCAGCTCGGGGCCTGAGCCCGCGTGCTTTGTGTTTGAGTCCTTTGGAGCCTGCTCTCCCCCCAGCCCACCCCCACAAAGCGCGCCCGATTCCGCGGGAGGGATTGCGCCTTCACCTGGGGGGTGGCCCGAGGGCCCCGAGGCTGCGGCCGGCGACGAGGACGAGGGTGAGTCCGGCCGGGACGGGGCGAGCCTCTCCTGTCCCCTTCCTCCTTTTTCAGAGCCTCTCCTTCCTTTTCTCCACATCCGCCCACTCGGGTTCCTGGTTTCCCGTGGCCCTGGAATCCCCTGCCTGGCAGGATTGGACTGGAAGAGGGTGAGGGCAAGCACGGCAACGATAGTAAGGGGCCCCGATGATGTGGCGGAGTCAGAAGGGCAGCAAGCACTTATTAAGCGCCTCCTGTGTACTGGGCATTAGGCTGAGATGCAGAGAGAGGCAGAAGAAAGACTGTGCCCTCAAGGAGCGCACAGCCTAACGGGGAAGACTAATTGTAAACAGCTATGTACAAACAGGATGTTGACAGGCTAAATTGGAGGTAATCAGCACAGAGAATGCACTAGCACGAAGGGAGATCAGGGAAGACTTCTCGCAGAAGGTGGGTTTTTAGGTGGGACTTAAAGGAATCCCCGAGGGGGAGACGAGGGAGAGCATTCTAGGAATGGGAAAATTCTGGGAGTGGGGACAGGGAGTGTCACGTGCAACCAGGAGCAAGCATGCAGGTGTCATTGGATGGTAGAGTAGTGGGAAAGGGATGAAGGTGCAGGAAGACTGGAAAGATGCTGAAGAGGCCAGGTTATGAATTCAGACCGTCACACTATAATGGGTGTCTCAGGCAAGATTTGAATGCATACCTTCCTTTCTCCAAAGCTGACCCACCATCCACTACGTTGTATGCCTGGGGAATTACATTTATTGGGATTCTGTCTTTTTAGATTCATCTCAGATCACTCTTTTTGCATACTGATTGTGTTGACATAGTCAGAGTTCTTAACATAGAGTCTAGGGCAGCCAGGAGGTGGCAGCCCTGGAGTCAGGAAGATGAATCTTCCTGAGTTCAAATCTGGTCTCAGACACTTATTATCTTAGTGACCCTGGGCAAGTCACTTAACCCTGTTTGCCTCAGTTTCCTCATCAGGCAAATGAGCTGGAGAAGAAAATGTGCAAACCACTCCAGTGTTTTTGCCAAGAAAACCCCAAATGAGGTCGTGAAGAGTAAGACATGACTATAAACAACAACAAAAAATATAGGATCTAGAAACTTGGGGCATTTAAAAATTTTTAATATTTCAGTATAATTGGTTTCCTTTGTAGTCTTGTATATTTTATTTGATGCATTTAACAACATTCTGAGGAGACTACAGGCTTTACAAAAGGGGTGCATGACATTAAAAAAAAAGTTAGGAAGCCCTAATCTAAATGGTTGCTATGGTTCCTTCCAGATTTGACATTATGTGATTCTAAATAACAGTGAAGGAAATGGCAGAAAGTTTACTAACAAATTTATATTCAGAGAGAGGATTGTATCAAAGGCCATAACCATCCCTGAAGAACAACTTACCAGACCAACTTAGTATTCCAAAGACTGATAGAAACAGCATTACTATGACTCCCTACATGGTGGTCTGCTTTAAGTGTTTTGTACTCTCAAATAAATTAATGAACAGTGATGAAATACGGCTCTACAGGGTCATTACACAGAAAATCCACCATTTTGTTGGTTAGTATAGATAACTAGAGGATTTTAGAGTTGGAAGGAACTTTAAAGGTAGACCATGTAGTTTCTCTCCTTCATCTTACAGTGTATACTTAGTGGAGTAAACCTATATTTCACTGAGACCTAGAGGAATAAACTTGCTTTTACAAGGTTACACAGTAAGTTGGCAGTAGAACCAGGCCTTTCTTGTCTCTGGTAAAGTATTAGATTTAGTTTATTGAAAAGAGCCCTGGACTTTGGAGTTAGGAGACCCGGGTTCAAGTCCCTGCTTGAGCACAATGGAAAAGGGGATTGTTATTAGAGAGATAAGGTTTCTGGGGGTACCATGGACAAATTCCACTTCCTTTGAAATTCAAATTCAAGTCAACAAACATTTATTACATACCTACCACGTGCCAGGCCTTTTCCAGGTGCTGAGAATATAAAGATAGAATTGATTGACCCTGCCCTCTAGAAGCTTATATTCTGGGTAATATAGAAGTAGTACAAGTACTCCATAATAAAAAATAGGGTGTGTTAGTGGGAAAATTTGAGGAAAGAGAATACTTGCTCTTCAGGAACTCAGAGAAGGCAACATACAGGAGATGGCACCTGAGCTAAACCATAAAGGAAAAGAGTTTTGCAAGGGAAAAATGAGGAAAGAGAGTACTCCAGGCATGGAGGATTGCCCCAGGAAATTTATGGAGGTGTGTGATGGCAGCTTAGATCAGTTTCTGGCGTTGCCTGGAAAATGCAAGTTGGGTCAGTTTTCTGAATTGTTGACTGCGTGAAAGAGAATGATGTGAAATAAGGGTAGAAAGGTAGGCTGGAGCAGATTGTGCTGATATTGCTTAATGCTGCCTGGCTTTTGCCACTAAACCATTTCCTAGGATAGTGACTGACATTTAAAGTTTGCAGAATGCTTCACATACGTTATCTTATTTGAGCCTAACACAAAATTATAGGTGCTACAGGTTTTGTCATTTTACCAATGAGGAAACTGGTGCTTAGAAAATGAAGTGATTTGCTCATGGACATACAGCAAGTGTCTAGGGTGGGATGCTATGATGGCTCTCCCACGCAAGAGGTAGTTGGCACATACTGATAACACCTGAGGGAAAGTAGAAGCTAGTCTTAGAAAATCTTGGAGAGAATATGATAGAAATAATACACAGTGCTAGGTTTTTTTTGGGTTTTTTTTTATCTCCCCTACCCCTTTGCTCTTCCTGATTTCCTTTAGGAAATGAATGAAACTCTGGTTCAACCTTCCCACCCACTCCCCAGCCTCTCTCCCCTTGGAATGAAGTGTTTATTGTTTTTAGTTTGGGATTCTTGCAATATCCATCTGAATCCATCCTCACCCTCCTGTAACATTAACTGTTCCCCAGGTCCCATTTGTGTACATCACCAGAGGATATGGCAGCCCTGGGGGCAGTACAGGAGCCACTCTCTGCTTCGGCCCACATCAGCTTCCCATCACCTGGATCCCATGCAGGGCCTCCGAATCATGAGATGCTACTGTACCTCCAGGATCCCCAATACGGTACTCATTTTACCCCAGCCCACTCCCAGAGGTCTATGTCCCTCCTCTTCAGCCAGAGCCTTCAACATAGATTCCTTCATAAAGTCGTTGAGCTCATTTAGATAAAAAATATTGTAGAGGCAAGTTGGATTTTTCTTCTCACTGCAGATATATCTGCTTTACATTAGACAGTTTACCATCTTTGCTGATAATCATTTTTTGTTTATTACAGGAACTGAAATAAGGATACTTGTGAATTAGAGTTGTCCTAAATTTAAATAAATTTATTTTAAAATATTTCTAGATGAGAGTTTGATACTTTTGGTGATCTGTGATTTCATTAGTGGGTTTGCCTAAATCTGCCAGTGCAGATCAATGTCAATGTCAGTCATTTTTCATCTTACTAGACTCTTGTCCATACAGTCCTTCATAGATTACTCACATGCCTGTAGCATTTTATGATATATCAGATAATACATTTAGAGGTAGAAGGGCTCAGAGAGATCATCTCCATCCCCCTCATATTGCTGATGCCAGTTACGGCACCTGTCTGGGCCCAGAGCGGGGACTTGGCCAAAGTCAAGCACAAATAGCAAGTGGCAGAATCAGAATTCATGCCCAAGTCTGCTGACTCCAATCTTTCCGCGCCCAAACCTTTCCATAATTTTCGCTCTCAACTTTTCAGAGTACTTCCATTTCAGTAACAAGGTAGGTAGTAAAGTATAATCTTCATTTTACACTGAAGAAACTAAGGCCTAGAGAGGTCTGGTAAGTGTCAGAGCCTAGGATTGACAGCTCCAAGTCCAGTATGCATACCACTACCCCACACTGCCTCCCCAGGGGAGGAAAGGTCCTCCTCTTACTCTTTTTGTATCAAGGATACAGTTGTATCATTTGGATTACTCTTCTGTTACTTCATATTGTTGGTTATGTGACCAAGCTTACATGCTTTCCCAAGTACTCTTATCTTCGATATTGCTTCTGCTTCTTGCATGTAGGTCATTGTTGGTAACATGTAGCATTTGCACCCCTTCTCAACATTTCCACTGTCTGCGGGTTTTCTAGTCATTTAAACTTTCCAGGGATTATGTTCCATACTTTGCCAAAGTGGTACATTTTAAACACGCATGAGGTTTTTACAGAAATCCATTTTTCCACTTCTTTCCCCTTTTGGTTATATGATCCCTATGTATAGATGTAAATACATATACAATATACAAAATTGGGAGAAACAACTAATATGTTGAATAATAGGATCCAAAAAATCTACAGGCTAGACCATTGGGCCAAATCTAATAATAATAAATTTAAAGTCCAAAGAGCCAACTACGTGAATACAGGATAGAGACAAACAGCTCTAAAACAGTGTGAAGAATATCTGAGCGTTTTAATGGGTTTCAAATTCAATAGTTGTAGCGATAATGGAAAAAGCATTGGATTTGGAGTTAGGGCACGTGCATTTGAATCCTAGCTTTGCCACTTACTCTCTGTGTCAACTCAAACAAGTCACTTTGTTTTACCTGTTTCACTTCTCTGGGCCTCGGTTTCCTCACCTGTAAGGTGAAGGTGTTGAACTAGATCAGCAGGTCTTAAGTTTCTTTGTCTCCCGGACCCCTTCAGCAGTTTGATGAAGTCTGTAGATCCCTTCTTAGAATAATGTTTTAAATGCATTAAAGAAAATACATAGGATTACAAAGGAAACCAGTTATATTGAAATGCAGTTATCAGAGAGTTAAAAACATGTTCATGGACCCCAGATTAAGAACCACTGGACTAGATGATTTCTGAGGCTCCCTCCAGCACTAAATCTGTGTTCCCAGAACACTATGACATGACTGCCCAAAAATAAAAACCACTATCTGTATTAAAATGAGGCATAGTCTTCATTAGGAAGGAGGTGTACTCACTGTGCTTTTCCATGATCCAACCACACTAAAGTGTCAGTTCAGTTCTAGACAGACTTTAGGAAGGACATTAACAAGAGAACAGGTGACCAGGTTAATGACAGGGCTATCATCGATGTCATTTGAGGCTAGGTCGAAGAAACCAAAGGTATTTAGCTTGGAAGAGAAGATTTTTAGGGGGATAGCTGACTTCAAGTTTTGGAAGGCTGTCGTATGGAAAGAGACATTAGATTTGTTCTGCTTAGCCCCAGAGGGTAGAACAAGAAACTGGGTAAAAGAGAGAAGTAGAATTCACTTCCATGTAAGGAAAAACTTCTTCACAGTTGGTGTTATCCAGAAGCAAAGCAGGCTGCCTAAAGAGGTAAAAAGTTCCCTTTGAAGTGTGGCGCAGAGAAGTGCCAGTCAGAGGGAGAGGGGATTCCTGCTTGCATGTAGACAGGACAAGGTGACTTCTGTAGTCTCTTTCAGTTCTGATTCTGACTCTGTGTTGCAGTCTTGGTGGGTGGGTGGGTGCACCCACACCAAAGAAATCACTTATCTTTTGAAGTATATAAAGTTGGATCCATTGTGGGGGCCACAGAGCCACTGCCCTCTATAGTCCTCAGCCTCACCTGCTTCTCTCCTTCTGGAGGACCTCTATCTCATCATAAATGCAGATTAGTTAATATTATGCTTCCCACTGTCTATCTAGGCTGCTTAGTCTATATCATTAATAACCCGATAGCTCCTGGCCCCAGAGCTGCTCTTACCGTTTATCCATTTCTTTACCCATGAAATCTTAGGTTTTGATAACCTTGAGCCATTACTGATAGTCAATTTAATTCAACAAACATTTATTAAGTACCTAAGCACACTCTAGCATTAGGGGACATCAAAAATTTGGATAAAAAGAGGAACCCCCTTCTCATCAAATTCACATTTCTACTAGGCAGATAAGACACCAACATGTTAAATTGTAATACACAGTTGTGCAAGAAGAGGTGCTAATAAATGCATGTGAAGTCCAAGGTAGGAGTTCAGAGTTTCTTGAGTTGGGGTCTGGAGCTATGATTTCATCGGTGTAAGCTGCTCGAATTTGGAAATTCATTCCACCAGTGTAGATCAGCAGTTTAAAGTCTTATACAGTTACTTGGATCTCAGAGCTCTGTGACTTACTTTTGGTCAGAGAGCTGGTATTAGAAGAAGCAACTTAAACCCAGGTCTTCCTAACTTCAGAGTCAGCTCCTTATCTACTTCAACATGCCACCTCTTAGAAGACTGTTAATAGTGAGAAATCAGAGGAGGCATCCCGGAGGAGGTGGCATTTCATTTGAGATCACAGAAACCCTTTAATTTTTCCAAATAGGAGACCTGATGCACAAATTTACAAAACTTAAGTCACATTTATTCGTGGTTTACAAGGCACATTGCCTTGACACGCCTGGAGGGTAGATAATCTAGTGATGGGAAAGTACTAATAAGATTAATTTCATACTTCAAGGATTCAATTCAATTCAACACATTTACTAAGCTCCTGTTTTGTGCAAGGTCCTGGAGTTACAAAGACAGAAAAGAAATGTTCCTGGCCCTCAAGAAGCTTCAATTCTCCCGGTGGGCACACATCATTTACATAGATAAATAGAAAGTAGATACAAAGTCATTTCAAGAAGAGAGTGCTAATAAATGGGCTATGGATGGGGAGGGGAGACAGCCTATGATGCAGGGGCAGAGGAACAGGAGATGCAATGTAAACAGACCGATTGCCTGGAATGAAGAGCAAAGGGGGGCAAAGGGGGTAAAGGAACAAGCACTTCTTCAGTGCCTACTTAGTACTCCGCTATGTGCTTTACAAATATTATCTCACTTGATCCTCACAGCAGCCCTGAAAAGGGAGGTGCTGTTATGATCTCCATTTTACAGCTGAGGCAAAAACAGGTGGAATGACTTGCCCAGGGGCAGACAGCAAGACTCAGTGACTCCAGGCCCAGTGCTCTGTCTGTTGCATTACTTAGCTGCCCATAAAGAGTAGTGAAGTGAAAGAAAAAGAGAAAGGTAGGCAGAACCCAGATTGTGAAAAGATGTCTATTTCAGACTAGTTTTTAGATTTTAATCCCAAAGACAGCAAGGAGCCATTGAAGGCATTTGTGGGAAGAGATATGATATTGTCAGATCTGCCATATGGATACCAGTTTGGCAGTTGTGTAGGAGATAGATTGGAGGGAGTTAGACTTGGAGTCAGAGAAACCAGTAAAGGGACTATTGCATTGGTAATTGCAAGGGTGATGAGGGTCTTATCCCTGATTTCATCAGGCATGGTGTGAAACCCCTCTTCATGCAATTATGTGAATGAATAATTCTTTATTTGGTAGCCAAGCTAATGTTGATGAGTCTCCTAGAGTGGATTTCAGATGACAGAATGATAGAAACAGTCTATCTCTGCGCCCATACTCAACTGTTTTCAGCTTGGTTAAAATTTCTAGAGGTTGAACTCCATTGGCACAGCCTCCAAGAGCCTAAAGGTATCTTCATGCAATGAGAAGAGGACTTTAGTAGAAAAATTAGGTTAACCAGGAGTCTATCTACATAACCAAAATATTCTTAAATTTGCTTTTTTTGCAGCATTCTTCAGCATCTAATTTCCTTATTTCACTTAAGGTATCTTTTTGTGTTAATGGGTATATGTAGCTGTATGTGTAACTTTGACACATGGTTGAAAGAGCCCTGAACCAGGAGTTAGGAGGCTCATGGTATAATCCTGGTCCAGCAACAACTAGATCCAACCTTGGACTAAATTACTTCCATACTGTAAGCCTCTAGTTCTTTCTCTGAGAAACAAGAATAGATAGACTAGATATAGCAACACAGTCTGCAGACCTGATATTGACATGGAAAACCACAAATTAGCATTATCTGTGTTATATTGTATTTTTATTTATTTTGTTAAACATTTTGCAATTGTATTTTAATCTAGTTCTGGTTTGTGGCCCCATGGCAGAAAGTTTGACACCTCTGGACTAGATGATCTCAGAAGGTCCCTTCCATCTCTGAAAGTCCATAGCTTTGATATGAAGTGAGTTATACTTGTGTTTTCCTGTTTTTCAACAGCTCTTCAGACTTCTCTCTCCATTGGAGATACCCAGTCTGACCCTACACAAGGGGTCGTGAATGAGTGTTGGTTAAGTAATTTGTATTCAACCAGTATTAAACACCTAGCATGTGCTATATTAGATGCTGTAAAAGAATACAAAAGAAAGTTTAAAACCCAGGACTTGTCTTGTAAGGATTTTAAAATCTAGTTGGAAAGAAAAGACATATATATTAAGAAAATTAATAAGCAGATATATGATAATCAGATTCAAAATATGTGCTAAAAAATAAGGAAACAGTAACACAGTGTTGGGGGGGCAGTATGAAACAGCAGAAAAAAGAGTATTAGCTCTGAAATCGGAGAACATGGTTTCAGTCCTCTAATGCTTACCACCTTTTTGACCTTAGATAATTACTGGTCCTTACCCTCCCTAGGGCCTCAGTTTCCTCCTCTGTAAAATGAAAAGTTGGCTTACATAGCCTTTGACACCCCCTCATACTTTAGCTCTGAAATCCTACTATGATGAAGTGGGGTGGCATTATTCAGGGAATGTATGAATGGAAAGGTCACTCTTGAAAGCTGTGGTGAAATTCTGAGGGGACAGCTTAATAATGATAATAGCTTGCTTTTTATGGTTATAAAGTATTTTTAGTAGGAAGAGCTGGGTTGAAATCCCAGCACCAACACTTACTAGCTGTGTGATGATGAACTAGCAAAACCAACCTCACAGGCCTGGAAGGGGCTCCCCAAATCGCAAAGCTCTCACATAAAAATATGAGTCATTATCTCATTTGAGCTTTGGTAGTGACAAATGGTAAGGACAAATAGGGAAACTGAGGCTGTGAGAGGTAAAGTGAGTTGCCCAAAGCTATATGACTAACAAATGGGAGAACCTCGACTTGTTCCCCATCCTCCTCCCAAGTCTAGTGTACTTTCCACTTGCAGATATGTTCAGTGTAAAGAAGAAATACTTACTCAAGGTAAAGAGACTAGGTCTAATAAACCGTGTTGAGAAATGATAGAAAAGAATTTGGAGAGGTACCTCCAAATGATACAAGGCTGAAACTTGAAAAAATAAGCTTTAGAAAGCTGTAACCGTATTGGTTTTGTGTGGGAAAATAATGTCATTTATTATTGATGTATTTAGAGAGATAATTTCAGAAGTGTTGGCAAGTACTAGGATAGGAAGATACATGAAGAAAAGGAACTGATTAGGGGAGTGTTTCATTTAGCTGGAATAGAAAGCCATCAGGGGAGACACAAAAAGAATAATGAAAAGATGATATGACCAAGACAGCACAGAATCATGGAAGCTAAGGGAAGAGCATTTTGAGGAAGTGATTGATGGTGTTGCCAAATGTGGTGGGGAGAGAAGAGGACAAATTTAAGAATCACCAAATTTCAAAATTAGAAGGAATCTCAGACCACTCTAGTCCAATCCAAACTCCAAAAGAAAAAAAACCTTTTTTACAGTATTCTGGACAAATGGTCATCCATTTGGGGAAGGCCTCCCCTTAAGCGTAGCTCACTATTTCATAACAAAGCAGCTCATTCTACTTTAGGATAGCTTGAATTGTTAGGAACTTTTTCATTATACCAAATTAAATTTGCTTCTTTGAAACTTCCATTGATTGCTCCTAGGTCTGTCCCCTCAGACCAAATAAAACAAATCTCATGCCTCTTCATATGACAGGCCTTGAAATATTCGAAGACAGCTCTGAGACACATTGTAATGGAAGAATTTTAGTAGTAACTGCTCAGATTTCCAAGGGGAAAAGGGAAGGAGAAAAATGAGACAAAGATAACTTCATGTTTAGAAACTGAAAGTACCATCCCACCAAATTGCTCCTTACTAGCTCATCTGAATTCCCTCTCGTTTCTAATAATGGTTCTCTCTCTCTCTCTGGCTTGAGCTTACCTCCAGAATTGTGCTTATCCTCAAATACCCTTACTCGTTGTTCTTTGTCTCCTCTAGTCAAAAGTCTTGTGTTATCTTGTCTGGATTCACATTACCTTATGTCCAAAACACTCGCCATTCCACCATAACATCACTCTTCTACTCTACTTTCCTAGCTTTTCATCAGATTGTAAAATAACTTTTAAAAGTTATCAAAGTCATGGGACCCTCTTGGACGTTACCATCAATTTGTAGAGGGAACTTAATAGCTGTCTTCCAAGTATTTGAAGTTTTGTCAAGTAGAAGAGGTTAGATTTATTCTCCACAGCCTGGAGAACACAAGTAGGAATGAGGGCTAGGACTTGCAAGACGAATTTCAGCTCAGGAAAAGTGGCCTAACATAGCTGAACAAAAGGAGACAGGTTGCCTCTAATGGTAAGGGGTTCCCCACAACTGGAGATCTTCAGGTAGAAGGTAGACCACTTGTCAAGGACATTATAGAAGGGAACCTCATTACTAGATGCACTAAACTTCTGAGGTCCCTTCCAACTCCATGATTCATGCATCAACTAGAGGATTGCACTACATGGCCTGTACAGTTACTTCCAAATCTAAGGCTCTTTGAAATTACGATTGGATAATTGTCATCTGTCTCCATCAATTTCCTTCCCCTCCTACTTCCAATGAGAGAACAGATGACTTTTTTTTTTTACTTTCCATTTATAATTTCAGATTATAAGACCAGGACTGACAACAAGTTACTGATCCCAAAGCAGGAAATTTCTGAAGAAATAGAATCTTGTGGAACAATATCAGAAATACTCCAAACAGATGTTCTCCAGAAACCCAAATTTGGAGAAACCTATGAACTTCAAAGCAGGTTAGATAGTCAGGTGGGAATCTCAGCTGAGAAGAGATGGAGAAACTCCCTTTCCCAGCAGAGAAAGACACGGGTCACAGTCATGCATGAAGAAACCCCTAGAGATGAGAGAGGCCATGAATGTACTGGATTTGGGAGAACTTTCAGCCTGAACTCAAATCTTGTTGTAGAGCAGAGAGTTCCTACAGGCGTGAGACCTCATAAATGTGATACTTGTGGCCAGAGCTTTGGCCAGCGCTCAGTCCTTATTCAGCATCTGAGAATTCATACTGGAGAGAAACCTTTTGAATGTAATGAATGCGGGAGAGCATTCAGCCAGAGATCTGAAATTATTAGGCATCGGAGAATTCATACTGGAGATAAACCCTATGAATGTAATGAGTGTGGCAAAGCATTTAGTCACAGATCAACCCTTATTGAACATCAAAGAATTCACACTGGAGAAAAGCCCTTTGAATGTAATGAATGTGGGAAAGCTTTCAGAGGAAGGTCAGACCTTATTCGGCATCAAAGAATTCACACTGGAGAAAAGCCCTATCAGTGTAATGAGTGTGGAAAAGCCTTTAGTCACCGATCTGTCTTTATTGCACACCAGAGAATTCACACTGGGGAGAAACCTTATGAATGTCATGAATGTGGCAAGACCTTCAATTGGAGCTCAAGTCTTTTCCAACATCAGAGGGTTCACAGTGGAGAGAGACCCTATGAATGTCATGAATGTGGGAAAGCTTTCACACAGCTTGCAGTTCTTATTGATCACTTAAGAACTCACACTGGGGAGAAACCTTATGAATGTCATGAATGTGGGAAGGCCTTCAGTCATGGCTCAAACCTTCTTCAGCATCAGAGAATTCATTCTGGCCAGAAACCATATGAATGCTGTGAATGTGGAAAAGCCTTCTGTCACAGCTCAAAACTTATTCAGCACCAGAGAATTCATACCAGAGAGTGACTCAATGTAGTGGGGAATTCCCAAAAATTACTTTGGTGTAAGACCCTATTAAAGATGATAAGTTCAAGGGCAGGGCCAATTTTTGTCTAACTTTCTCTAGCACCTAACCTGGTGCCACATGCAGAGAGTTTAATAAATGTTTTTGGTTGGCTAAAATGATAAATAACTTTGAGTGACAGTTACCCCAACTGGTCATCTCCCCGCCAGAGAATATACAGCTAAAGTATTCCTTGGAATCATAGGAGGGTGACATTCCAACTTCAGAATCATTTATTCTCTATCAAAAATTGATATGAATTGGGCAGGGCAGCTCTACTGCTTTCCTTATGGGCCCCACTGAGAGAGAATGATACCACCCCTATCCGAGGCAGTTTGGAAGATAATGAGCCTAGTTTTTGATGTTTTAAGTTAAGTTCTGTTGATGGGATATTTAAGTGAAGGTGGCCTACAGACAACTGGATTTATAGAACAAGGCTAGAGACACAGTTAAAAAGAGGCAACTACAGATAGGGGGTACCCATATGGTGGAGTCATGTGAGTGGGTTAGCTTCCCCAATATATAGGGTAAGCAGAACATCCAGAAGAGAATGAAGAGTTAGTGATAAGAGAGAAGGCTCAAACATCAATAGCTAACATCACACTTTAAAGTTTGCAAACCACTTCACATGTATTATCTCATTTTGATCATCCCAACAATCCTATGAGGTGGGTGTTATTATCGTTACCATTTTATAGATGATACTGAGGCTAAGAGGTTGTGACTTACCTAGGCTCACAACTAGTAGTTTCTGAGGCAAGATTTAAACTGAGGAGTCTTCCTGACTGCCAAGTATAGCACTCTGTCCAGAAGAATTCACTCAATATAAGGAAAGATCAAGCAAGAAAGGAGAGGCTGAAAAGTTGTGTCTTGAAATCAGTTAATTAGCATTTATTAAGTGTCTACTAGATGTCACATTATGCTAAGTTCTGGGGATCCAAGAGTGGAAAGAATCCTGAGACAAAGGTTGCTGGGTTTTGTCCTTTCTCTCTCTTTTTTTTTTGGGGGGGGTGTTAGGCAGTGGGGTTAAGTGACTTGCCCAGGGTCACACAGCACGTAAGTGTTATGTGTCTGAGGTCACATTTGAACTCAGGTCCTCCTGAATCCGAGGCCGGTGCTCTATGCACTTTGCCACCTAGCTGCCCCTTCTCAAAGAGGATCATGACATCAGGAAAGTGATGGTGTGACATGCAAGAGAATTGGATTTAAATGAGGGAGGGCTGTGCTGAGTCACCTAGCTTCACTTTCACCTCTGGAGCCATCTGGGTCCAGTGGCAAGATCAGGACAACTGGAGATGGCTCCGGATATAGTGGGGGACCTTGGCCTTTTCAAGTTAAGGTCCTTAACAGGTCTCAGTTTGACTGAGGCAAAGTCTATTCAGTGATTAAGGCTTGATAAGAAATTTTTTTAAAAAATAGATCTGGGAGGGGAAGACCCTCAGGGTTTCTGGCCAAAACAGAAACAATTGCTATTTACCTTCACTCTGAGCCAATCAGGGCCCAAACCATGACCAATTAAGGCTTGGCCTGAGACCTGTTATTGGCCAAAAAGAGCCCGAGTGATTTGGGGTTTAGGCTGGTCTTTTTTTAAAAAAAAAGTTTCAGAGATTAAAAATTTCCATTCCCTTTGGCAGAGCACCCAGCAGGTAAGGGTGTGGTACTCTCTGTGGACTGAGGGAAAGGAAAGGAGAGAACGCTGTGTTGCCCACCTGGCCAGTTCCAGTTTGCTCCCCAGTTGGCAGCTCTTTTTCTACTCTCAGAGGTTTTCTCAAAGAGGACCATGACATCAGGAAGGTGATGCCATGAAGTGCAAGAGAATTGGATTTAAGCGAGGGAGGGCTGTGCTGAGTCACCAGCCTCACTGTCACCTCTGGAACCACCTGGGTTTAGTGGCCAGATCAGGACAGCTGGAGATGGCTCATGATGTAGTGAGGGACCTTGGCCTCTTCAAGCTAAGGTCCTTAACAGGTCTAAGACAAAGGGAGCAATTGCTAATACAGAATGCAGTAGAGAAGTCAAGAAGGATAATGGAAAAGGAGACCACTTGACCATATCATCAGAACCTTTATTCATTTCAGCATTCATTAAACACCTACTGTGGTTAGAGCACTGTCCTAGGCACTGGGGGAGATAAAAAGTTTAGAGGAGATATGCTTCCAGCCCTCACAGACTTTGAAGGCTAATCGAGGGATAAGACAACACAGTTAACTAAAATGCACATGAGAGAGGAAGTGACATTTGAAAATTATTTTTAAAAGGAGTGTAGGAATTCAGTGGTCAGGATAGAGTATTACTAGCAAGTGAAAGTGGGGAAGGTGAGATTGGGTACTTTGTTTTAGCTGGAGTTACTGTGAACCAAGAAGTACTGTGAGGTAAAGCTTGAAAAATAGATCTGTGCCAGACTGCAGGACCTTGAATGCCAAAGGAGTTTGGATTTTACTCAGTTGGTGATAAGAAGCCACTGAAGGTTTTGTTTTTTAAAAACAAAACCACATGACCATATCATCCTGTGAGAATTTATGAAAAAGATTACTCTGGCAACAGCAGGAAGTACAGACCGGAGTGGTAAGTAAGTGGACTTGGCTAGACCTATTCAGAGACTATTGCAGTAGTCAGTACAAATAGCAATGAGATCCTGCACACTAGATCAGTACCAGTAGGACTAGATGTGATGCAATGTAGAGATGGAATCAGCTAGATTGGTAGTTGGAGTTTAGATTCAAAGATAAGCCCAAGTTTACAAACTTGGTGAATAGTGTTATCAGTGATAGGTGTCAGTAGGAAGTGAAGCAGATTTAAGAGAATGACCATCAGTCAGCTTTAACGTTTAGAGAATCAACAGCCCTTGCCCAAGAAGCAATGAGGTTGTCAGGATGAAGTGTCAGACACTGTGGTATAGAGGAAGGAGCACTTTGGATGTGACATCAGAAGACTCAGATTTCTGTCTTGGCACTAACATTACCTGTGTGACCATGGTTGATAAAGCCTTTCTGAACCTCAATTTCTTAATTTGTAAAATGAGGATAATGATTTAGAGTTGAAAGGGACCTTAAAGACTATATAGTGTATAACCTTTTCTTTTTACAAATGAGGAAACTGAGGCTAGAGTTTAGATGGCTTACCCAAGGTCAGTAACCAGAAGAAGCTGGATTTGATCACCGGTCCTGTGACTCCTATCCTAATGCTGAACTGTCATCTTGCTTGAGCAAAAGTGAAACAGTGGCCCTACACACTGATGAAAGTGATTCATTCAAATGAGAAAGTTAAAACTAGAGTCTTTTTCTACCCTGAGTGAGTTAAGAAAAGCATACTTTGCTAACTTACTGTAGAAATGTAAGCTATTAAATAACATGAAATCACATTTTTATAGCAGGTCTCCAGTGCTTTATAAAAGAAGCTATGTGAAAAGATGGAGTTGTTATTCCTTATTTAAGGTTGGAAGCATGATAGAGGAAAGCGAAAGATAAATGATCTCCAGGTGAACGCTGGAGGGAACTGAGATGGGGAGTAAAGTAATACTGCCATATTCAAGGTTTTATTGGAGTGGACGTGAAGAAAGATAAATGGAGGTGTGCAAGGGGTCAAGGACTGGAGCAGACTGGGGATTTGAGAGAAGGATGTGTTTATCGTGGTGGGAGGAGGGAGAACAAATTGGTTGAAAGATAAAAAGCTTCTTAATATTAATTAGTTGACTTGTAGTTTTTACATTCTATTTGCTTCCCAAACCTGTAAGTGTGGATAGTACAGTTATTTCGATCTGAAGTCCCTTCCAGCTTCAAATATAGGGATTTCTATAATCCCCATTATACACAGGAGGGAAAGAAAGAGGTTAGGTGATTTGCCCAAGATCACACAATCATAAATGGGCTGGAACTCAAGTCCTGGTCTTTTCTTTCCATTGTCACACTCAGAAGCTACAGAGGAGAGGTTTGGTGAGAGGGGGAAGATAGAAGAAGGGTTCCCACACTTCAGCTCTCTGGTCTTCTCTTTACTCCCACTTCAGTTTCCCATCTGCCCTGCATTTTCTCATTTACTTTCCTTCCCTTTCATTTAATTTAACAATCATTGACCTGCAAAGGCCAAGGCACTGTGTGTCAGTGAGGATGGGGAAGGGACAGCAGTTTGTAGGACTTGAGGGGGACCTGGGTTTGGGCCCAGCTCTACTATTTAATTTTAATTATAATAATAGTTGAGATACAGCCTTTTAATGTTTACCAAAAAACACATAATTTCCTTTGAGCTTCACAATCCTGTCAAGTAACTGCTATTATTAACCCCATTAGACAGGATAGGAAATTGACTCCAAAAAGGTTCAGTGCTTTGCCCAGGCCACAACACTAGTAAACTATGGAGGTGGAATTTGAACTTAGGTGAGCTGCCTCGTGCGATCTTGGGCTGCATTAATAGAGACAGAGGGTCAGAGTTCGAGATGTGACAGCCCTGCTGTATTTCAGGTACAACGCTACAGGTGTGCCCAGTTCTAGGTACCACATACGCGTTAAGAAGGACAAGTATAAACTTGTTGGAGAGGTTCTAGAGAAGGGAGACCAGAATGGTGATGGAACTAAAAACTGTCACACCTGGATCATTTGAAAGACAGGGCAGTTAAACTGCTGTCATGGCCAAGTCCATAAGCATTTATTAAATGCCCCTACTATGTGTCTTTCACTTTGCTATGTGCTGGGAATACAAAGAAGGGGGAAAGGGGAGAGAAGAGAAATACCATTCTGCTAGACCCAGGCCAGCACCAGTGTGCGTGGCAGAGGCAGGTATCAGCCCCATCCAAGCCAAATGTGCCACCAGTTGGAGCCATCCAGAAATGGCATGGGCAGCCTCGCGGGGCTGGGGGTGGGGGGGTAGTTGTAGGGTTCTTCTAGCCAAGCCTGGAGGATAACTCGTCCCCTCCACCACCACCCCTGTCCCCACTTCACCAGGAATTACCCTCCAATGGCTCACATCCTTTCTTCCCTCCTTCTCTGCTCCTGAACTCCGCCCTCCCCCTGAGCGGGAGGGGACACGTGAGTCACCGAGAGGACGAGTGGACGGTCCTGCCGACTTCCTAAGAGGGACGCCGGGAGGTGGGAAGGAGTGGGGTGGTTGCCCAGAGAAAGCAGTAACACCGATCCTGGACACCTTGGTCTCCGCGTCAACACTAGCTGGGGTCGAGGATGAGTCAGGTAAGGGGGGGGGTAGTCTGCCCCCGTCCAGGGTCTCTCCTTCCAGGAGCTCTGCTCACCTGGCTGGAGTTCAGGTGTGAGCACCTCTGACTCCGCCCCAACTCTGCCCCGCCTTCTTGGGGCTTTGGCCCCGCCCTTTCGGAGTTCTAACCCCACGTCCGTGCCTCCATCTCTGGTCCCGCCCCCTCTGAGCTCTGGCCCCGCCCTGCCTCTACTTCTGGTCAGGTCCCCTCTGAGCAGGAGTCCCACCCCGACCCTCGACTTCAAACTTGCTTTTTCAAGGCCCCTTCTCCCGGTATACCCAGCCCGTCTCCCGCTGTCCCGTCTTTGCTGTCGTTGTTAAGTCGTGTCTGACTCTTCGTGATCCCATGTGGCGGTTTTCTTCGCAAAGATACTGGAGTGGTTTGCCATTTCCTTCTCCAGATCATTTTACAGATGAGGAAACTGAGGCAAACAGGGTTAAGTGACTTGCCCAGTGCTCTATCCACTGCACCACCTTGCTCCCCCCCCAAAAAAAAAGATACTATCTACATTTCCCCTTCCTGTGCCTCCTTTCTATTACTTTGCTATGGAGAAATGAAAAGCATTTTAGGTTTTTTTTTTCATTTAAATTCAATCAATCAATCAGTAAGCCTTTATTAAGTATTCATTATGTTCCAGGCACAGTGCTGTTCTGGACTGGGGAAGATGCATTGTTTAGATAAAATATAGTCTCTCTGTTTATGGAATGTGTAGTTTAGTAGGAGGATAAAACACATACACAAATAACTCTAATACTCAATAACACATTGCTGCCTGAAATCTGAGGGAGTTATTGACCAAGGGCATTTTTAAGAAAGCTTCACAGAGGAGATAATTTTTGGAGTTTAAAGCATGGGTAGGAATTATACTGGGGGCAGCTAGGTGGGACAGTGGATAGGGCACCAGGCCTGGAGTCAGCTCAAGTCTGGCCTCAGACCCTTACTAGTTGTGTGACTCTGGGCAAGTCAATTAACCCTATTTGTCTCAGTTTCCTCATCTGTAAAATGATCTGGAGAAGGAAATGGCAAACTACTCCAGTATCTTTGCAGAGGAAACCCTGAAATGGGGTCACAAAGAGTTGGACATGATTGAACAACAAAATCTTTTTTGTACTATCTGTCCCTAAAATGATTAATATTTTTATTTTGTTATGGTCTATAAAGGATGTATTTATATTTCTGCCTTTTTACACTTATTTGCAATATCTTTGTGCCCTAATACATGGTGATTTTTATAAAAGTTCCACATGGTGCTGAGAAACACATATTCTTTTGCAGTCTCATTTAGAATGTATCATATCATTTAGCTCTAGTTTTTCCAGCAATTTGTCCAGTTCTATATTTTCCCTTTTGTGTATCTTTCTGTTAGACACATCCAAAATTGAGAACAAGTTAACATTTGTCATTACTGGGTTACTTGTCTGGGGAGATAAGAATAAGAAATGGAGAAGGGGAAGAAGTAAGGAATGGAGTTTGGATGAGGCCCTACCGAGATTCAGAATAACTGAATCCTAACTTCCTCTGAACTCCTTGAGAGGAGGGACTGTCTTTTGCCTTCTTTGTATCCCTAGAATTTACATGGGTATACCATGCCAGCACATAACAGATGGTTAAAAAAGGTTACAACCTAAGACCGATTGACTTCTGAACTTATGCACTGGGGTGATTTAATTTACTCAGTTTTGGAACTCCTACCCCTTTTTAATCAATTAACATTTATTAAACACCTGTTTGTAAGAGGGCAGACCATGATGGTCCCACCATAATGACAAGTTATTGAGATATGGAAGAAAGAAGTAATCTATGCCAACATGGTAATATGTAGGTATAGGTTTATTAGGGGAGTTTACTCCCAAGACCTGTACTGGCTGTCAGTGATGGGATGATGGCCCAGACTACTTGCATATACTGACCACTCCTTAATCCCACCCAGATCACCTACTTAGCCTACTGGACCTTCCTTTCACCACCCTGTTTGCATATAAGGATCAACACTATCCTCATTAGTTTGCAGGTTCCATAGGAACTTCAACTGCTTTATGGGCTTTACAATAAACTTTTCCATTTGACTGGAAGATGGTTTGAGTGTGTGAATTCATTCCAGGTGCCGCCACCCTGTACCCTTATATTTTGGAGTTCCCAGCACCCCTAAACCACATCAGCAGGACATAACGGGGGATCCCCAGCCACACTTAAGCCAGGCCAGATATTACATAGAAACAGAACAAAGAAAGGTTAGTACCAAGAGATGGCCTGTGGTCACACGGGTGGGTACATGAACATTTTTCCTTGGAAGCAGTTTTACTGTTTACAATAACCATGATGCCATAGGTCACATTCTCAAGCTTTTGTTCCCACTATACACTATTCTAAATATTTAAGAAATACTTTAGCATTTATTAAATAAATTAAGATTAAACACCTAACTGCCAGTGGTAAGTCAGGCAGTGCAAAGGCACAGAACCTTCTCTATGTAGCCATCCCAGACACTAGCCATGCTTCACCTCCCATGGCATCCCATACCTTTCCCACCCTTACCTCCCTGGTGCCTCCTTGATGCACCGTTTTGCCCTCTTCCTACCATTTAATCTCTCCTTTTCCTCTTCCTCCTTCCCTTCCACTTCTACATCTTTTCCTCTAACCCTCTCTTTCATCTCTCTTCCCCTTTCCATTCCTTGCTGGGACCAGAGATCAGTCACCAGCAATGCTTCTGAACATGGCTTATCCATGAACTCTGTGGCTGTCCTATGTGTGTGTCTCGGTGACTTCCTAACCTCCCTTCCCTGGCCATCGCTCCCACCAAGGCGAATATAAGCGCCTTGAAGACAGGTTTTGGATTTGTATCCCCAGTGTTTAGCACGGTGCCTAGCACCCTTAATTAATGTCTTTCCTTCATTCAACAACATTCACTCATTCATTCATAATTGTCCAAAAGTGAACCGGCTTCCTTGGGAGTTGGCCCTCCTCTCCCCTGAAGGCTTCAAGCAAAAGCTTGGGGGGGAGGGGGGGAAGTTGTACAGGAGCTCGGTCCCGCCCCTCGGGTCCAGACATCCAATTCCAGAGAGTCCAGTCCTCCCGCTTTCCTAGAGCGGTCCCTTACCCTCGAGTGGTTCCGCTTCGGGGGTCGCTGCCTATTTCCGGCCAAGGGCTCTGCTGGAAGCCCTGGGCATGAGGATATAGGGTCATTGTGTGTGTCCTTGTCCCCCAAAGCTCTCTCGGCCCCCAGCTTTGCCGTTGTGTGCCCCGTAGCCTCTGCTCCCGCCGCGGGCGGGGGTGCGGCTGGGGAGGTCTGCAGGCGGCCCCACCCCCACCCCCGATCCGCTGGGGAGCGGGAGCTCCTCCCCCGGAGGGCCCGGGTGGGCGGGGCCGGGGCCTGGGGAACAGGGGGGAAGGGTCTCTTGAGGTCAGCCTGCCCCTGCCTTTGACTCTAGACACCTGATGTCCGCTCCCGTTTGGACAGACGAGGGAACTGGAGGAAGGTTTTATCTCCACGTTCCGCCCACTGTGACCCGGGGACAAACACTGTGTGACCCTAGGGGAATTCACCGAACCGCCCCGGTCGTCTCTATACTTGAACCACCTGCCCCAGGTGCACAAGTGAGGAAGTGTTACTGCTGCTCCTGATAATACTGGGGAGATTAAAAGGGAGTGGAGACTGAGCCGTCCCAGTGCAATGGGGGAAAATGTTCGTGATAAAACCAAAAATCGCTTTAGATATGGCCCAATGAGTCTTGATTAATCTTTGTATCTGGAATGACCCCCGGAATCCTGGAGACCTGGTGCGCAGGAATCGGAACTGATCTTAAGAAACGGACGATTCAGACCTATAGATCCAGAGAGAAGGGTAATTTTCAATTCAGAAATGTCTCCTATCCCCATTCTGGAAGACGCTCAGGTTTGAGACAAGGTAGTTTGGAGTCAGAAGCATATTTGACCTTTGACACCTCCTCCATGTATGATCTTGGGCTTTCCTGGTCTGAATAGTAAGAGAAAGAAGTATCTATCATTTAGTTATCAAGGCATCAGAAGCAAGTGACTGGAGACTTTCTGAAAGGAGAGACATCAGTCAAAAGTGAAAAGAGAAACAGAAAAGTCAAAGATCGTTAATGTCTGTTTAAAAAACTTATTTCTCAAAAGTAGAAATAATCTGCTCAGGAGCACATCTATACCCTTGAGAAATGAAAGTATCCTACTTTGCCTGGTCCTGTGCCCCTAAAGGATGAGTCTTTTAAGGTTTTGACTAAGAAATCCTTTGCCATAATGTTCTTAGTTTATGGATTTTAATCATCCCCAGGAAGCTCCAGGGAAACAAGGGCCCTATAAGCATCTCATAAGTTAGTGCCTGCTTTACCTGCCATCAACCTTTCTTTGGACACCTCTAGGACATCACTATCAGAAGGTTCTTTTGGTTCTTTTACCTCAAGGATCATCAACATAACATTTGCCTTCTCCATAGCTAAGCTTCCTCTCAGAAACCTCCTTGTTTGTCTTACTACCTGCTTCTGTTTCAGCAAACCACTATGACCCTATCTATCTTTATCTATCTTTTCTTGACACTTTAGCCTCCTTACTCTCCTTATCAGTAAGTATATTAAGGCCCAGAAAGGGGAAGGGCTGTGTCCAAGGTCACACAGGTAGTAAATGGCAGAGCTGGCATTTTAATCCAGGTATTCTGACGAAATCTAGCTGTATGATCCTTACTTCTCAGTTCTGCTTCTCCTTCAAACTTCCTGTTTCAAGTATACTAGCTTCACCCTAATCACCGAGGTTCACAACTTCAAGTTCATCTGCTCTTCCTCTCCCTTAAATTCCACACACTTCATACATCCTATCAACTATTAAATCTTGCCAGTTCTACCTCCATAACATCTCTCTGTTTACATGACTACTCATCACATTTCACCTAGACCGTTGCAGTAAATTGCTAATTGGTCTCCTTCTAATCATTTTTCCCTCCAATCCATCTTTCACACAGTTGTGAAAATATTTTTCCTAAAGCACAGTCTAATCATGCCATTCCCCTGCTCAAAAATCTTCACTGGCTTCCTATTATCTCTAGGATAACAGACAAACCCCTGCACTTGCCATTTAAAGCGCTACACAATCTGGCTCTAGCCTTATTTCACATTATTCCCCTTCATAAACTCTATTTTAGTCAAAATGGTCTACTTGCTGTTTCCCAAATCTGGCATACTATTTCCTATTTCTGTGCCTTTGCACAGGCTGTCCCCCTATTCCACCTCCTAATCACCACCTTTTTAGAATCCCTAACTTCACTAGTCACCTTGAGTGTCATTTTGAACAAGAAGCTTTTCCTCAGTCTTCTTAGTTGTTAGCTTTTTTTTTTGCCTCCTCAAATTATTTTTTGTCTACTTATCGTCTACTTATCTACAAGTCGTGTTCCTCAGTAGAATGTAAACTCCCCAAGGCAAGCACAGTTTTTCATTTTTGTCTTTGTATCCCTAATGCTTCCTGTTGCTTAATAAATACTTGTGAAATTGATTTGAATTGAGGCCTGTGAAGGAGAGTGAATGCCAGAACAGGGCATCCAAGAGACTGGCCGTAATAGAAGAATGTCTTGAAAATTAAGGTTTTCATAAAGCAGATCTCTGAACTCAGGAAGACAGGCAGGCACTTGGGCTAGGACATGGAGAAGACATTGTAACCTAAGGTGTTGTTCAATGGTTAGTGAAGATTTAGAAAATAGTAAAAGTATAAGACCAAAGGCATAGATTCCTGAACCGGCTCCAGAAGGGAGAACAGGCATCCTGGGAAGCTGAGTGGATTCAGATCTCTAAATCCCAGTACTGGATCCTTCAAAATACTGTAAACAGTGACGGGTCCAGCTTTAGTGTCAGATTTATACTCTAGTTCTCAAAGGTATGTTTTAAGACATTTACTCTTAGTAACCAAGTAACATGCATCTCCTGTAGATAGGGAACATATCTAAATTTACATGAGATTCATATTTCCATGTCGAGTTCATCTCTGAGGCAGCAGAAATATGTTGTTTCAGGAGATGGTGAACTTTGAGGGTGTGACTGTGTAGCTTATGTAGGAGGAAGAGAGGCGTCTGAAACCAGCCCAAAGGGACCCTGTAAGGATGTGATGATAGAGAATTATGGGAACCTTGTCTTCCTGGATAAAAATTCTTCACTGTAATGACCTTTCTTAAACTACTTCCCTCTGGAACAGATTTGGAAACCTCTTTCAGAGAGCATACAGGTCTCAGTCTGTACCCATTAGGTGCTTGATAAACATTTCATTAATTACAGGACGTCAGAGAAATATGAAAACTTTTCCTCCTTGCATAATGACTTATTCCTCTTATGACTCAAAATGTTAGCCATTCCTGAACTACCTCCCTTCTGGAAACATTTTCAGGAACACCATGCCAGATGGATCTGTTTCTTTCTCTGGAACTTTCTATCATGTTATCAATAACCTTTTCCATGTTCCCCCATCTGTCCCTTACAGACCTTGGAGCTAGCACTAAGCTCTGAGAAAGTTCTGGTTTCTAAGACAGATAAGCACATTCCATTTCCTTCTCCATGATCAGGATTTCTACTCTCCAAACCTAATGTTATTTCTCAGCTGGAACAAGTCGGAGAGCCATGGGTCCAGGATATGCAGGGATCTGAGGAAAGAGAGAGTTCAAGAGATGCTTATAGAGGTAAGTGGTGAGAACCAGCCATATTATTGAGTCAGAAGAACAAAACAAACATTTGTTATGTCATTATATAATTGAAACTATTCAGTTTTGGGGACAGCCAGGTGGTGCAGTAGATGGAGCTCCAGCCTTGGAGTCAGGAGGACCTGAGTTCAAATCCAGCCTCAGACACTTGATACTAGCTGTGTGACCCTGGGCAAGTCTCTTAACCCCAGTTGCCTCACCAAAAGGCAAAAAGAAACAAAGAAAATATTCAGTTTTGCTTCATACTTCTGCCTCAGGGTAAACACAGCATAGCTCAACCAGAATTCCCAGTTTCTTTTTTTGAGGTCACTATTTGACCAACTACAGTCCTTGCTCCAAATTACCTCCTGATGTCAACTCTTACAGACTATCTTGTCAGTCCCTCTTATTATCCATGCCCCAAACTTCCTTTCATAAATTCCATTATAGGGGCAGCTAGGTGGCACAGTGGATAGAGCACCGGCCCTGAAGTCAGGAGGACCTGAGTTCAGATCTAGTCTCAGACCAAACACTTGACACTTACTAGCTGTGTGACCCTGGGCAAGTCACTTAACCCCAACTGCCTAAAAAAAAAAAATTCCATTATATTTCATTTCTTCCTTTGCTCAAATTGTTTTCCTGTATATACTACCTCCCAGATTATTCTTGACTTTCATATTCCTCACTTCCTCCTCTACTTCACATATTCCCTAGGGAATGTCAACTTCATACCCTCATGTGAGGTCCCTATTGGAGAAAAAGCCATAAAACATAGTAAGAAGGGAAAGCTATAACTTAAACACTGTGACCATGGAAACCAAGATATGGTGGTAACCAGTGAAAATCATAACTCAGATACTTAGTCATAACTCAGATAATGTGACCAAGTAATAACCATAACATGGATACAGTGACCAGTTCATGCCAGTACAAAATCAGTATACAACCCTGTGTTTGGGCATTTATTCAATAACATTGACATAAAATACCCAAGCTGAGAAATGAGCTCATTACTAAGCAGAAAACTGAAAATATCCACCAGTGAGTAGCGATATACTCTATAGCTCTTCCTCCCTTTGTTTCCTATAATTATCACTGGGCTTTCCTGGGGTCTTTTCGGGGATCGATCCATTATTGAGATTGTTTTGTCTGGCAGCCACCCCAGACTGGCCCCTAATGTAAGTAATCCTATTGATTAATCTACTATCTATAATCAATCTGGAGCTCCCAGCGTCTTTCTTCAGTATAAAATTAACTCCTTTTTTGGGGGAAGCTGAGAATATCCCAGTGCAAGGGGATATCAGCCCTTGGGAATGTACAGAGTTCCCCAGTCAGGGGAATTCTGGACGTTACCCCTCATTAAAGGACTCTCAGTTTCCCTTTGCCCTCTCTCCTAGATATTGTAGCCATGTTAGTTATATCTACTCCTCTCCACATCCTTTTTAATGATTGCTAGTGCTTTTCAAGAGCTTTTAAACCTGCCTTCTCTGCATTCATTACAGTTTGATTTTTCTACTTCTCTTGCAGGTCACTTCATCCATTCCTCTCAAAAGAAGTAAATATTTGCATTCTTAATTCCAGGTCCTAAAAAAAGATCTGATGATGGGAACTTAACTCCAAGCCAGGAAGTTTTTGAAGATGTAAAATTATGTGGAAAGGTATCAGAAAATTTCCCAAAAGATGTTTCCCATGTCCCAAGTTTAGAAATCTTTGACCATAAAGGCAATTTAGAGATGAGAAATACCAGAGAACAAAAATCAATCTTCCATCAGGGAAGTTCTCGACAAGTAGAAGGCTTCCAAGAAAAAATAAGTGGAAGGAGAAGCAGTAAATGTCAAGAATTTGACAGAAACTTCCTTTGGAAGTCTGACTTCATTATGTATCAGAGGGTTCTTACAAGAGAAAGGGGCCATCGTCTAGCCATAGTTTTTCCCATCATTCAGCCCTTATTCAACATCAGAGAATTCATATTAGAGAGAAGCCTTATGAATGCAATTACTGTGGGAAAACCTTCATCTGCATAAAACCTTTGTGCAGATACCACAAAGCACCAAATAACTCACACTGGAGAGAAACCATATGAATGTAATTACTGTGGGAAAGTATTCAAACGAAGCTCAGATTTTATTAAACATCCAAGACTTCATACTGGGGAAAAACCCTTTGAATGTAAAGAATGTGGAAAAGCATTCAATAGCAGTTCACATCTTATTCAACATCGAAGAATTCATACTGGGGAGAAACCATATAAATGTAATAAATGTGGGAAGGGCTTCAGCCAGAACTCTGATCTTATTAGACATGAAAGAATTCATACTGGAGAGAAACCTTTTAAGTGTAATGAATGTAAGAAAGCCTTCAGTAGAAGCTCACTTCTTATTGGACATTGTCAAATTCATACTGGTGAAAAACCATTTGACTGTAATGAGTGTGGGAAAGCCCTCAGTCACATCACAGGTTTTGTTCAACATCAAAGAATTCATACTGGAGAGAAGTCTTATGAGTTCAGGGAATGTAGGAAGGCCTTTAGTCACCATTCAGTCTTAATTCAGCATCAGAAAACTCATACTGAACAGAAACCATCTGAATGTAATAAATGTGGAAAAAATTACAGTGGAAGCTCAGTCCTTAATGAACATCAAAAAATACATACTGAGGATAAGCTACATGAATGTAGTAGGTGTAGAAAGCTCTTTAATTGAAACTCTCACCTTATCAGACATCAAAAAATTTATGCTAGACAAAAGCCACCTGAATGCCACCTATGTGGGAAAGCCATTCTTCGTCCATCATTTCTTATTAAACATGAGAGAAATCACACTCAAGTCAATTTATGAATATGATGTATAGCAGAGGAAAACGTTGTGGCTCAAAGAGCTCATTTTTTGTCAATTCCATAATAAATTGGAAAAAGAAGATCTTTGAGTGCAGTGTCTAAATTTTCTAATCTGATTGGGGTCACATCTGTCACTGTGCTACATTCAATCAGAATTGATGTATACTCATTGGTTAAAAATTATTAAAATGGTTAATTATATAGCCTTCAGTGACAGCCTGTGAAACTTAATCTGAGAACTAAGTTCATGGTAAAAAGGAGTGTTTCATCTCATTTTCAACCTCTCCTCCACCTGAAAATGTTATGAATTGTGTGGAATAATATGACCTTTGCTTTTGCCAACTTTTCCCAGAGAATTCTTTTCTCCCCATGATCAGGAAAATGAAAGGGAAATTTGGAATGAGTGACATATGTTGGGGGAGATGGTGACATCTGAAATTTCTTGGGTCAGAGGATTTTCAAATAGTTGTTCTATAGGTCACTGTAGAGAGAGAGGAAATGAGAAGGCAGTGCTGGAATGGTGAGTCATTCATCATTGTACAAGTAGCAATTAAAGTAGTAATTAGCTTAATGAATGAGTGAGCATAGACGAAGAGCATAGGGACTCAATTCTTTGACTTAGGGATGGTAATGGAGAGTGGTAGGAACAGAGGAGTCA
Organism: Phascolarctos cinereus; assembly: GCF_003287225.1. Classification (NCBI taxonomy): domain Eukaryota; kingdom Metazoa; phylum Chordata; class Mammalia; order Diprotodontia; family Phascolarctidae; genus Phascolarctos; species Phascolarctos cinereus. The sequence continues at coordinate 650,840,563 of NW_027555847.1, forward strand.
TATAAGCATTGAATCAGAATGTAAATGCTGGAAAGGAGGCCCCTAGAGATTGTTTGATCCATCCTCCTTAAACATAAGGTAGCTGAAGTTCAAATAAAATCATTGATTTACCAAGTTTCTACAGTTGGAAAAGAGTAGACTCGGGAATAAAACCTAAGGTATGATTACCAAGCCAATGTTTTTTTCCTTTACATGCTGCCTCCCCCAAAGGGGCTCCATGAAGAAGTGAGCAGGTGAGCAGGAGACAAATCTCAGTGTATCCTAAAGACTAAGAATCAGGGATGTGCTGGTAAATATCTAACGACCAGCTCACGGGGGCGGGGGGGGGGGGGCGCGGCGGTATAGACAACACACTTTTCAAGATTTAACATTTTCTCTATCACTCTTTAAAGTCTAGACAAAACAATAAATCAGGTCTTGACACATAGCATTTGCTAATTTATACCAACAGTCAGCTTCCTGGAATCAGTTCAAGCTAGTCTCCACAACACACCTGCCGAGAATTCACATTATATTACAGTTAAAGGTGGTTTGTGTTGTTTTGTTTTGTTTTGTTTTTCACCATAACTGTATGAGATAGGTAGTGTTAGCCTCATTTTGCAGATGAGGAAATTGATAGATGTTTTGAATTGGGAAGTGACTTACCTATATAGCTTGTAAGTATAAGAGCTATAAATTGAGCCCAGGTCTGTTGACCCCAGTTCCAGCACACTTTCCACACCATTTTGCCCCCTAAGCCCGCTCCATTATTTGAAGAGGAGAAGAGGCACACCTGCTGTGGGAAAGACCTTTGATAGGGAAGAAGTCCAGGGTAAAGCTGTGAACTGAGGTCTGAAGCCAGCTGTACTGGATGCCAATATATGGGACTTTTTTCTAACATCCTTTATTTTTTTTTAATTTCCAAATTCTCTGTCTCTCATTAGGCCTTCTATTGAAAAGGCTAGCAATATGATACCCATTTTATGTATGAAGTAATCCAAACATTTCCATATCAAGTATGTTGCAAAATAAGACAAGAAAATAAAAGTGAAAATATACTTCACTCAGAATTCATCAGTTCTTTCTCAGGAAGTGGATAGAATTTTTTATCATGTGTCCTTTAGAATTGATCAAATATTGATCAGAGTTGCAAAGTCTTTCACAGTTGTCACAAGTAGCAATTAAAGTAGTAATTAACTCAGTGAATGAGTATTGATGCAGTTTTCTGATAGTGATATAGAGCATTTATTCATGTGACACATATATATATATGTTATATATTAATATAATATATACTATCTGTGATTTCTTCTGAAAACTGCATTTTCATATCATTTGACCATTTAGCAATTGGGGAGTAGTTCATTTTATAAATGTAGCTCAGTTCTTTACATACTTAAGAAATGAGACCTTTATCGGAAACTTGTTAAGAAATTTCCCCCCAGTTTTCTGCCTTCCTTCTAGTTTTGGCTGCATTGGTTTTGTTTGTGCAAAAGCTTTTTTAATTTAATGTGATCAAAATTATCCATTTTGCCTCCTGTGATCCTCTCTATCTCTTGTTTGGTCATAAACTCTTTCCTTATCCATAGATCAGACAAGTATTTTTTCCCATACTCTCCTAATTTGCTTATAATATCACTTCTTTTTTGTTATACATTGTTAGGCGTTGGTCTATCCCTAGTGTCTTCCAGACTGCTTTCCAGTTTTTGTTGAACAGTGAGTTCTTGCCCCAAAAGCTTAGGTCTTTAGATTTATCAAATACTAGATCACCACAATCATTTACTTCTATATATTGTATACCCAATCTGTTCCACTGATCAACTACTCTGTTTCTTATCCAGCACCAGATTGTTTTGATGATTATTGCTTTATAGTACAGTTTGAAATCTGGTACTGCTAGGCCACTTTCCTCCACTTTTTTTTTCATTGATTCCCTTGATATTCTTGACCTTTTAATCTTCCAGATCACTTTTGTTATTATGTTTTTCTTGCTCTATGACATAATTCTTTGGTAGTTTGATGTGTAAATTAATTTAGGTAGAATTGTCATTTTTGTTAAATTGGCTTGATCTACCCATGAGCAATTAATATTTTTGCAGTTCAGATCTGATTTTGTACAAAAAGGTTTCTTTGTAATTGTGTTCATATAGTTCCTGAGTGTCTTGGCAGGTAGACTCCCAAGTATTTTATACTGTCTACAGTTATTTAAATGGAATTTTTCTTTCCATCTCTTCCTGCTGTATTCTGTTGGTAATGTTGCCAATAGATGTTTATCAGTGCAAAGAACTTGATGGTGAGTGTATTAAAGAACTGAAGGAATTGTTAGATGGTCAGTTGTGGTACACAGATTAAAGTCAAAAGATCTTGGTATGGAATCTTTAATAAAGGTTGTAAAAAAATTGTAGATCTTGAGGGCTTTATATAAATCTTTCCCCCAAAAGGGACTGCGTTCATTGTCATGTGTCAGGTAGGTTAAAAAGGATAAAAACCTCAAAGACATTGACTTCAGAGCACATTGTCAGGAATCTATTGTACAGATGTGTATAGCAGCTTGTTAGGAGCTATAGGAGATCTAAAAGGTAGAAGAGAAGAATTCCTTTGCTATGCATTAGGACCAAATCAGGAGGTGGGTTGATTAGAAAGGAGAATTTTGAGTTCAAGTAAGCTTTGGGGAAAATTAGGAAACTGGCATTGTTAGTTAGGAAGGAGAAGAGCTAGGAAAGGGGAAGGGGTCCTGTGATGTAAAGAAGTCTTCGAGGATAGTATTTAAAGTAAGGGTAACCCCAGCTCATCTCCCTTTCCTCATTCTCACAGCCCCTAATTCCTGTGGTTTGGCTCCCCTCTTCCCTTAGGGATCCTGGAAATGGGCAGCTGCTGCAGGGGCAGGGCAGGGAGCAGGTGAAGAAAGATCTTTACTGGGGTCTGCACTGTGTTAATCTATGTGGGGTGATGGAAGGAACACTCAACAGGAAGTCAAGAGACCTACGTTCTAATCCTGATGTGGCCATAAACTCCCTGTGGGAGCTTGATCAAGTGCATCCCTTTGGGGCTTATTTCCTTATCGATTAACATAGAGGGAGAAGTTGTGGAAACTAGCAATAGAAGGGGAGAGGACAGTGAACTGAATTTACCCTAATGTGAATAAGATGACAAGAAAACCTAGCTGGGTTCTAAAGCTATTGTCATGGCAGAAATAAATTGAATAATACAGCCAAGCTACAAATGGGCAGGTCAGAAAAGTGATCTCTGACAGTTATAATTAGCAAAAATATGACTAATGCACGCAAGCTAGCAAGGACCCTTAAGAGTAGTTAGCCAGGTTTGGCTACACTTGCGTATAGCCAGCTACTGGCTGGCAAATAACTATTTGTTCAGATCAGCATTTGAATATTTACTGATGATTCATAGATTCTCAGAATTGATCATCTAGTCTGTAAGCCAAAATCCTTTCTACAGTGGGGAATGGTCAACCAGGCTACCTTTGTTGTGGGGTTTTTTTCTCTATTTATTTATTTTTAGTTTTCAACATTCACTTCCACAAGATCTTGAGTTCCAAATTTTCTCCCCATCTCATCCCTCCCCCCACCTCAAGACAGATTATATCAGGTGGAAGGGAGGAAGGACTGCATATCTGGTATGGGTGACAGCCAGTGCAAAATCAAGTAGTCAGGAGATAGAAGAACAGAGAAGAAGCCAGTTTGGCTTCCTGAAGTGTAAGAAAGTAAGTGATACAAATAAAGGCTAGAACAATTTGAGGTCAGATTATGAAGAACTTTATTTTTTACTCTATAAGCAACAGTTAGTTTACAGAGTCTAAGTAAAGGAGTGATATGGTCAGATTTGCACTTAAGGAAAATCACTTTGGCAACTGTACTTGGCAACTTCTTGTCCTGATGGGCGAGTTTGCAATTCCATTTGGTTGGCCCTGGCAGTGACAATCCATTGGGGAATTTCAGGTGCCCTTTGGAATGTCCAGAGGAAATTGCCTGGGCCTTTATGGGGATCATCTATGTTACAGGAACTCCTAGATAATTGGTGTACTTTGTCTGCAGACACTTTTTGTGCAGATCCTGTTGTAGTTTCTTAGTGTGCTGTGGGCTTGTCTTGAAAGAATTTACAGACTCAAACCATCTCCAACCCAAGTAAAGGCATTTATTGAGAATTATACCTCTCATCACCAAAGGAAAACTCCTAGGAATATTATAGCCAAATTCCAGAGTTCCCAGGTCAAGGAGAAAATATTGCAAGTAGCCAGAGAGAAACAATTCAAGTATGGTGGAAACACAATCAGGATAACACAAGATTTAGCAGCTTCTACATTAAGTGACTGCAGGGCATGGAATATAATATTCTGGAGGGCAAAGGAGATAGGATTACAACCAAGAATGACCTACCCAGCAAAACTGAGTATAATCCTTCAGGGGAAAAAATGGTCATTCAGTGAAATAGAGGACTTTCAAGCATTCTTGATGAAAAGACCAGAGCTGAATAGAAAATTTGACTTTCAAATACAAGACTCAAGTGGAACATGAAGAGGTAAACAGGAAAGAGAAATCATAAGAGACTTATTAAGGTTGAACTGTTTACATTCCTGCATGGAAAGATGATATTTATAACTCATGAGACCTTTGTCAGTATTAGGGTAGTGGGAGGGGAAAAAATTATATGTATAGATAGATAGATAGATAGATAGATAGATAGATAGATAGATAGATAGATAGAGGGCACAGGGTGAGTTGAAGATGAAGGGGTGATATCTGGAGAATAAAATTAAGGGTGAGAGAGGATTATACTAGGAGGAGAAAGGGAGAGGTAGAATGGGGTACATTATCTCCACAAAACAGACAAGAAAAGGTTCTTACAGTGGAGGGGAAACAGGGGAAGGTGAGAGGAAATGAGGGAATCTTATTCTCATAGGATTTGGCTTAAGGAGGGAATAACATACACACTCAATTGGGTATGGAAATCTGTCTTACCCTACAGGAAAATAGGGGAGGAAGGGGACAAGAGAGCAGGGGGATGATAGAGAGAAGGGCAGATTGGGAAAGGGTAATCAGAAGGAAGTACTTCTGAGGAGGGACAGGGTCAAAAGAAAGAAAGAATAAATGGGGGGGAGGCAGATAGGATTAAGGGAAATAGAGTTAGTTTTTCCCAACATGTCTACTATGGAAGTGTTTTGTATAACTGCACAGGTATGGCCTGTATTGAGTTGCTTGCCTTTTCAGTGAGGGTGGGTGGGGTGGGAGGAAGGGAGAAAATTTGGAACCCAAAGTTTTAAAAACGCATGTTTAAAAAAAATGTTTCCACATGCAGCTGGGAAATAAGAAATACAGAAAATGGGGTACAGAAATCTATCATGCCCTACAGGAAAATAGAAGGGGAAGGGATAAAGAAGGGGGGGAGAGATAGAAGGAGGGCAGACTAGGGGAAGGGTATTCAGAATGCATGCCATCTTGGGGTGGGGGAGGGGCAAGATGGGGTGAAAATTTGGAATTCAAAATCTTGTGGAAGTAAATGTTGAAAACTAAAAATAAATAAATTGTATATATATATATATACGTATATATATATATATACGTATATATATATACATATATATATGTATATATATATATATACGTATATATATATACGTATATATATATATTTATATATACGTATATATATATATATATATGTAAAGAGAGAATTACACCTCTCAGAAGCAAGCTGAGTTCCAAGAAGGAACCGGCAACTTGGTGAAAACAAGACAGATTTATATAGGGGAAAGATTCTATTACATCATTACAGAGTATATGCATATTAAAAATATAGGAGGGGTTTGTTAAGGGATTAGGCAATAGGGAGGGATCCCAGCCTCAGTGGAACTGTGCATGTGATTACACCACAATGCATACAGAAAAATCCTTGGGGGGGAGGCATGTACGTATGATAATGATATTATAATGAACCTCTCTATGTCATAAGTTCACCTAAAGGACAGCTTTTGCTATTACTGCACAGGCACCTACTTTGGGAAAGCCCTTTCTATTGTTCTGGGGTTCACACCCTGCTCAGGCATCCTGGTGGTGCTGCTTTCTGATTGACTGGCTATCGTGGTCCTGTCTGAAGTTAGATGGATGTGGTTGTAGTTGAGTGCATGAGCACACCTGCTGTTTCTGTGAGAAATATGCAGGAATTAGAATATTGAGTCTGGGCCAATGGCTATCTAGGGGCAGTGGCTAAGATTCCATCACATGGACTTGCCTGCTGTTCTAGTGAGGCATATTAGGGATAGTGGGTCTGGAGGCCCATGGTGTGGTTAAAGCCAGATTGTGTGGTCAAATCAGGACATGCCTGCTGTTCAGTGATGCCCATAAGGAACTTAAAATATTGAGGCTGGAGGCAGCTTTATTAGGATTCCATCAATCCCATTTGGATGACCTTATATACTAAGGGAATCGATGGAAGTTTCCACCCAGGGCAGTTTTCTCATTTGAGAATGGAGCTTTGCCATGTTGACTCCAGGTCCCAAATCCCTGTGGGGAGAGCTCCATGTAGTTTGGAAAGCTCAGCGTGGACCAGGTTTCTTTGTCTTTGCTCTTTTGCTTTTAGGTTGAAAAAGGCCTTGTAAAGCTAAGCTAGCAGAAATATTTGGCAAACTAGTAAAAATGTTTACTTTGTTGAGTCTGCAATTTTTATTTGGTGATAATTTTGATTTTCATTTTTATATGTGGGATTGTATATGATGTTAACATTAGCTATTTGGGGACTTTACTGTATGGCACTGGTGAAAGCAAGTAAAAGGACACTGCTTATGCCTTCCCAGAGACTACAGAAGACTGTTCTGAGTTTGGGACGAGGACTGTGTTAAAAAACTTATGCCCTTGAGCATGTTCTCTCTCTCTCTCTCTTCCTTCACCTCCCCCCCCTTCCCTTTCCTACTGCCTCGAAAAGGTGAAGATCACAGTTCACCCAGTGTGAGCACCATGAACTGAACTAGTGAGAAGGGAAAGACTTCCTTCTTTTTTTTCTCTTTTACCCCACCTCTGAAAAATCAGCCTGGGGTGATTTTTGTTTTGGTTTGTTTTTTTCTGTTCTGTGTTGTTTATCCTTCTCAATTTCAGGTGCCAGCAGTAGACTTGGAAGTTGGAGTTGCAGCCAGCCCTGCACAGGGTCCAGACTAGTTTTTGGACTTGGAACTGGAATGGCCCTATAGGAAATGAACTAAGCTATAAATCAGAAACTGAGGTATAAGAGAAGAGAGTGGTGATGCCTATATCAGGGATAAGTTTGTATATTTTCACCTTTTGAAGTAAATGTTCCTTTGTAAAAACGAATCTGTTAGTGGGTAAATGAAATTGTGATGCAGGGGACCATGCCCTACACTTGGGGGTAGCACCATCAGCAGGGGATGGAGCCATTGGCAGGGAGCCTAGACACCCCCAGATTCCCTTAAGGGTACAAGAAAACCCTGGAGGAGAGATGAAATCTAACACACCTGGCCTTCAGGCAGTGGGAGACAGGTTTACCACTGTTACACGAGTATCCCATATCCTACTTCCTTACCTTTGTACAGGCTGCTCCATACCTGGAATTCACTTGTTCACCTCCAAAGGCCTAAGAATCTTTAGTCAGTTTAGTCAGTAAGCATTTATTTAGCACTTCCTATAGGCCAGGCACTTGGGCCTGGGGATACAAAAAAAAAGTCAAAAACAGTTTCTGCCCTCAAGAAGCCCACATTCTAACAGGGGAGAAACCACTGTAAATCACTTAATTATATGTGTAGTTGTTTTCAGTCGGGTCTGACTCTTTGTGACCACATTTGAGGTTTTCTTGGCAAAAATACTAGTTTGCCATTTCCTTTTCCAGCACATTTTCCAGAGGAAACTGAGGCAAACAGGGGTAAGTACCTTGTCCAGGGTCACACAGTTAGTATGTGTCTGAGGTCAGATTTGAACTCAGAAAAATGAGTCTTCCTGACTCCAGGCTCAGAACTCTATCCACTTCACCACCTAGTTTACCCATACAAGAGACATAGAATAAATAGAAAGTAATCTCAGAGTAAGAGTCAATAAACATTTATTAAGTGCCTACTATGCTAAGTGCTGGGGATGCAAAGAAAGGTATAAAACAGTCCCTGCCTTCAAGGAGTTCACAATCTAATGAGGGAAGACAACATATAAAAAGAAGATGAAAAGGAGAAGGGCTATGATAAAGTACTGCAGTCATGGTGGGAAATGATCCATGCAAGTGTTAGTTACAGAACTGGTTTCATTTTGCCAAGTGATGAATTTCTGGAGATCACAAAGTCCAGAAGAGCAACTGGGTGGGAAATGACCAGGTGAATGCCCTGAAAGCCCTCCTTAAATAGTGGAGGACCTGGGAGGAGGTCTTCAGTGGATACTGTCTGCCCTCACCAACTAGAAGGAAGGTGGGAGGGATCTCAGGGGTAGGTGGTAGTACCAAAGAGGGGTAAGCTTCAGAGTTATTTTCATTTTGAAAAAGAATGAGTTTCTGGAGATCATGAAGTCCAGGAGAGCAGCCAAGTGGTAAAAAAAATCTTAGGGGAAAGTCTCCTGAAGGTGGGATTTGAGCTAAGTCTTAAGGAAACCAGTAAAACCAAGAGATGGAGGTAAGGAAGGGGAGAATCCCAGGCATGATGAACTAGGACCAGAGATGGAGTGGGGGCTGGGGGAGAACAGCAAATGGAGAGTAAGTATAAGATTAATAGAAAGGTAGGAAGGGACCAGGTTATGAAGAACTTTAAGTGTTAAACAGAGGAGTTTGTATTTGATTTTGGAGGCAATAAGCAGCTGCTGGAGTTTACTGAGTAGTGGGATGACATGGCCAGATCTACACTTTAGGAAGATGACTTTGGTAGATGAGTGGAAGATGGAGAGAGATGAGGCAAGGAAACCAGTTAGAAGGCCATTGCAATACACTACTTGATATGATTAAGGCCTGAACTAGGGTGACTGTGTGAGTGAACAGAAGGGTAATGCATGAGAGATGTAAAGATAGAAATGACAAGATCAGGTAGTGCGCTGGATATGTGAGGTAACAGGAGTCAGAGATGACACCAAGTCAGGTGATTGTGAAGATGGCAGTACCCTTGACAATAATAGGGAAGTTCAGAAGAGGGGAGGGTTTGGAGGTAAAGAAAATGAGTTCTCTTTAAAACATGTTGATTTTGAGATGTCTCCTAAAACATCCTGAAATGTTCAAAAGGTGACTGGTACCCAGGAGACTGGGATTGGATTTTATATATATGGGAATCATCTGCACAGAAATGAGAATTGAACCCATGAGAGAAGGCGGCCCAGGACAGAGCTTTGGGAGACCCTCATAGACAATGGGCATGATATGCATAAACAACCAGCAAAGGAAGCCTGACTGAAGAGAGCTCAAACAGGTAGGAGAGATATCTAGGAGACGATGGTGTGAAATGCTACAGAAAGTTCAAGAAGGCAGAAGACTGAGAAAAGGCCACTAGACATATATAATACTGCAGAAAAAAACACTGCAACTGAAGTCAGAGAACCCGAGTTCAAATCCTGCCTATCGTATGCTACTGGTATGGCTTCAGTTAAATCATTCCACCTTTTGCTGTATCAGTTTGTGAGGGGGTTTGGACCAGATAACCTTTAAATTCCCCTTCATTTGTATGACTATGATTCTGATACTCCATCTCACTGAATCTGTTTCCTAATCTATAAAATGGGGATGCATCTTCTGCACAAGTCATCCCCATGTCTTGAAGGCACTCATTACTTATGATCACCTCTCAGACTTCAAGAGTTGAGGCACCTACTCCCTGAAAATGCTTCATCGTCCATCTCCTGTTATTAATGTCCCTCTCTCAAATTAGCTTGTATTTATAGATGTATCCCCTCTCTAAGGCCATTTTCTCATACACAAAAGAAGAGCAATTAGACTTATCACTAAGCCCCTTCCATCTCTCACATTCAATTGACTCTGACTTTTCTTGGTATATCTAACTACTCCTTTCTTACTACCCCTCCAAATGTCGGCTCACCGAAATTTCAGCCTTGGGCCCTCTATTCTCCACCCTCTAAATTCACTTATTCAAGGCCCACTCATAGGATTTCAATTAATACCAGAGGGAAAATGCTTATTGAATACGGAGAAATTTGACTTATATCTCCAGCCCTAACTCCTCACACTCTCTCCAGCATAGAATACTCAAAGGCCCAAAGAATATTTACCATTTGGATATGGCCCAACACATGAGATTTCAGATGCTCTCCAATACATAAGTCATTCCAACTCTGCCCATCACCAGTAATAACACTAACATCTTTAGTCAGAGAGAATAAAAGATTCTTCTGGATTAAGCCTATAGGGACAAAGTCAGGTTATTTTTATGCAATCCATGCCATTTTCTGAAGGACAGCAAGCTTTTAATTAATAAGGGGAATTCTTTGACTGTGATCCCTGACTATAAGTTCCATGGGGGCAGGGACTGCTTTCTTTTTATTAATTGTATCCCCAGCATTTAGCACAGTGCCTGGAACACAGTAGATGCTTAATAAGTGTTTACTGGATATTAGTTACTGGAACTCTCACATTGTGGTTATGAAAGAAGCTATTACTGAAAGCTTTCAGCACAACCATCATTTTAATCATTTAATAAATAAGCACTATTCTTTATTGCCTGTCCAGACAGTGGAAGGCTAGATGCTATGTCAATAGAATTAAGAAAAACTTAATCAGTACTCTCAAAAAGCTTACAAAGGTCTGTGACTCTAAATACATTCTCTGAGATCCACAAAGTTCCCAAAACTCAACATATTCATGAATTAACTGTTACCAGTTCTCTTATGTTAATGAAAATACCTGGAGGAAAAAAGGCTTTCTCACATTCATATAGTCTCTCTCTCTCTCTCTCTCTAGTATCAAAGTTCTGATATTATATAAATATGAAGTACTCATTAAAAGCTTGCCCACAATTATTACTTTTGTTTTATTTCTCCCTAGTTTGAATTATTGGATATTCATTAAAGGCTACGCTCCTCTTATGAGCTTTCCTATCCTCCTGTTTAAGCAGTTTTGCCTCTGGTGTGAACACTGATCTCAATTAAGGACTGAAAGGTAACTGAATGTTTTTCATATTTACAACATTTAGATGGATTTTTAATATGTTTTCTGCAATGTTTGATAAAGAAAATGTCTTCTCTCTACTAGAGATTATTTGATCTAGCACAAGGACTGAATAGCAACTGATGTATTTTTCACATTCACAAAATTTCTCTCCTGAATGAATTATCTGATGCACCTAAAACTAGTGTAATGTTAAGTAAAGGCTTTCCCATATTCATTATATTAAAAAATAAACAAACAAAAACAACTGGCCAATATGATGTCTATGATATTCAAGGAGTGGATTTTTGTTGAAGACTATTCCACATTTATTACACTTATAAGACTTTTTTTTCAATATGTCCTCTGCTGCCAAATAAAATCTGTAAACTAATTGAAGACTATCACACATTAATTTCACTTAAATTGTTTCTTGTCTATGTGACTTCACTAATATTTACGAGCTCTTACTCAAGGAGGAAAGAGAAGGAAATAAACATTTATACAGCACCTTCTCTATGCCAGGCACTGTGCTAAGTGCTTTCAAATATTATTTCATTTGATCCTCACATAAAGGCTCTCTCATATTCATTATACTTATTGAGTTTTCAACCAGAATGAATTTTTTCATGTCGAATAAGATATGAATTTTGACTGAAGGCTTTCCCACACTTATTACATTCATAAGGTTTCTCTCCAGCATGAATCCTCTGATGTTTTAAGAAATCTGAACTTCGACTAAAAGCTTTCTGACACTCATTACATTCATATGGCTTCTCCCCAGTATGAGTTCTCTGATGCTGGATTAGGTGAGAACTCCGACTAAAGGTCTTCCCACACTCATTACATACATATGGTTTTTCCCCAGTATGAATTCTCAGATGTTCCTTAAGGACTGACCGTCTACTGAAAGCTTTTCCACATTCATTACATTCATATGGTTTTTCTCCAGTGTGAGCTCTCTGATGACGAATGAGGAGAGAATGGCGACTGAAGGCTTTCTTACATTCACTACATTCATAGGGTTTTTCTCCACTATGAATTATCATGTGCTGACTAAAACCTTTGATGTAGCTGAAGGCTTTCCCACATTCACTACATTTAAAAGGTTTTTCCCCAGTATGAATTTTCTTATGTTCAGTAAGATGTGAGCTTTGACTGAAAGCTTTGCCACATTCCTTACATTCATAGGGTTTCTCACCAGTATGAACTCTCTGGTGCTGAATAAAACTTGAGGACTGAGTGAAGGCTTTCCCACAGTCATTACATTTGTAAGGTTTCACTCCAATGTGCACTCTCTCATGTCGAATGCAGTATGATTTCCGACGGAAAGCTTTCCCACATTTGTTACAAACATGAGGTTTCTCTCCAGTATGAACTATCTCATGTAGAATAAGATCCGAGTTCTCACTGAAGGCTTTCCCACATTCATTACATTCAAAAGGTTTCTTTCCAGTATGCATCTTCTGATGTCGTGTAAGATGTGAGCCATGACTGAAGGCTCTACCACACAGATTACATTCATAAGGTTTCTCTCCATTATGAATTCTCTGATGTTTTCTTACATCTGAGCTTCGACTAAAGGCTTTCCCACAGTCATCACATTCATAGGGCTTTTCTCCAGTATGAATTCTCTGATGCTGAATAAGGGCTGAATGACGTACAAAATTCTGACCACAAGTATCACACTTGTAGCTTCTTTCTTTTTTATGAATTCTTTGATTTGTAACATCGTTTGAGCTACAGCTGACCAGTCTACCAAATTCATTAAGTTCCTGGCCTTTCTCTCCTTCAGTTGTTTTCTGTTGTAAGACAAGCATTTGTTTGGAAATGGATTTACTATGTTTCTTTCCCCTGACGTTTCTAATCTGCTCCTCTAAACTGCTTTCCTTTACATAGTCTTCTCCAACGTCCAAGACCTGGGAAGTATCCCTTGGGTACTTCACTGATGCATTTTTATATATTTTTCTCCCTTTAGCAACTTCCTGTCTTAGAGACAACTTTTCCTTGGATTTTTTCTTATAACCTGAAACAAAGCAAAAGTGCAAATATTGTGTCTTGTTCTTTTGAGGAGAAAGTAAACTCCTATAGAATAGAAATACTGAATTCACACGAATGGAATAATAAGATGGCAACATTGGTGGCAGAAATGTCTGGGAGAGACAGGATAACCTGTCAAATAAATGGGTTGTTTCACCAGTGATGCCAAAAAAATCTGAATAAGAGATAGGATGAGACAGATATGGAATAAATGAACCTGAAGGTCACAGGTGGACAAAGAATGAAAATAATGGAGAGTGGCAAGGTAGAAGAGATGAGATTTAAGGGAATTTGAGAAAAGAAGTCTGTGGGTCAAGGAGGATGGGGGCTGACAGCATAGATTGGAATACCTGAAATTGGGAGATAACTGGGAGTAAGAACTGTATTTGGCCAAAAAACAACTCAAAAATGGGGAAAGGGAAGGAGTTCCCCTGTTTCTGCAGGTACAACATATGAATGATTATTAGCAGCCAGCAAAAGTCATAGCCAATCCAGAAAAGCAAAAGACCTGAGTGGTTGCTAAAGCAGCTGAGAAATGATCAATGAGCATTGTTTCTCATTGCTCCAGGGCAAATCACCAGGAGGAGACACCCCTCCTCCGCCCCCACACACACACTCCAATGGTGAAGGTGGTTTTCATAAAGGCATAAGCAGAACTGAAGATGCTCACTGGTGCACAATAGCAGAGGAGGAACAACTTCCTAAATGTGAAGCGGATATACCCTCCACAACTAAATCCTCACTCCCGAAGACAGAATCAGCTCAGTTGATAAAAACCAACAGTATTTGAGATGGACAGTCATTACAACAGGAAAGCTTTGTGAATTCTGAATTCTCCACCCACAATAGTTTGGAAATCCCATTTCTTTTTACCTGATGTATGAGTTTGTGTTCCTTTTCTAAGGTTTGCCCTGACGGTTTTGAAACCAAAAAGAGACATCCTATCTACGTGTCCCCCTGGACACTGAGGAATTCTTGGGAGGTTGTGTATTAGGTTTAACTTTGCTAATAGAGCTGTGAAGTGGTGTGAGTCAGAATGAGTAAGAAGGCAACCAGGAATGGTGTTTGGTGCCCAACTATGCTAATCAGGCTCCAGTCTGAAAGTCTGCCTCTGAGGTTTCTGAACCATTAAAGAGAAATCCTCCCCTGACGTTTCAAATTGTACACCTTACTACAAAACATGTGCTCTTATTTCTGTCTTTTGCCAAGTTCTTCCCAACTCACCTCTGTAAGCTCCCTTCCTACTTGAGAGCTCCCTTTCCTCAGGCTTCTCAATGTCCAGGACCCAGGATTCTTCCCCTCGTTCCAGCTGAGAGATAACATCAGGCTTGGAGCCTAGAAATCCTTTTCATGAGAAAGAAAATGGAATGTGGTCAATTAAAGTTCATGCTAGGAAATCAGTTGTCTCTTAGAGGTGTCTCCAGTGTCCTAAGTCAGCATGCAGTGGATGGGAAGAGTTAAAAAGAGCCCCAGATACACCACAGAGATCCAAGACAGGAGTAAAGGTTCTATATGTACAAAAACATTTGCAGCAACTCTTTTGTTCCACTAAAGAACTGTAAACAAACTTATTTCCATAGTTGAGAATGGTTGAACAAATAATGAAATGTGAATGTAATGAAACATTATTGCACATTGAAGAAATGGCAAAAAGTTTCAAAGAAACTGAGGATGACTTGCAGGAGCTGATGCAGAGTGAAGTGAGAAGAACCAGAAGAACAATTTATACAATGACTACAATACTATAAAGGAAAACAATTTTAAAGGACTTGAGAACTCTGATCGATGAAATGACCAATCATGATTCCAGATATCAGATGCTGAATCATGCTTCCCATCACTTGGCAGAGATGTGAAAAATCGGAAGTACAGAATGAGATGTACATTTTCATATACAAGCAACGTGTGAATTTCTTTTGCTTGATTTATTTGTTACAAGGAAAAGTTTTAATGGGGGAGAGGAGAATGAGGGTAGAGTAGAGGAGTAGTGATAGTGATGGAAAAAGAAAAATGCATCAATGAAACATTTAAAAAATACACAGAAGAGAACAGAAGTTCACAATGGGACACAAACAAGCAGGGCAGTGTTGACACTACCATGTTAAATTTAACATATACTTTAGTAAAGACTGATGGTTTCATATACAATCCTCTTTTTCTGTTCTTTGTTTATGGAAATGTTCATGGTTTTTTATGTTGGTCAAGTTCATGATAATAAAAAAGAAAAAAAAAAACCACAAGGTCAAAAAGATGACCCAGCTAATAGGATAGGAAAGTGTGGCAAGATCCAGTAATCCCTGATGGGGGTTCCTGACTGTGTTCCTAGAAGGAAGATAGTTCAGGAGGTATTACCAACTAGCTCTTTCTTACCCAGTGAGATAAAGTTTCCATAATTCTCCAGCATCACGTCCCTGTACAGGTCTCGCTGAGCAGGTTCAAGAAGACCCCATTCGTCACGTGTGAGATACACAGCCACATCTTCAAAGGTTGCCACCTCCTAAAACAACACATTACTGCTGCTTCAGAGAGAGACTCAGCATGGAAGCGAGGTGTAATGGAAAGAGCACTAGGATTTGGAGTCAGAGGGCCCAGGGCTGCTGCCTATAACTTGGTGTGCCTTTGGACAAGTCACTTCCCCTCAGTGGCCTCGGTTTCCTAGATGATTGCAGAGATCTGTTCCCTCTTTAAATCCATAATTCTAGTAGGAATGATTGAATACAGTACCTATTTGTAGAAGATGTTCATTACTTAACTTCTAACAAAAAGAGGTGGCTGAAAATACACATTAAATGACTAGATAAATCTACAACTATCAAGGGATCTGTCACCATTATTAATATTTATTAATAATTAGCCAGCAGTTTTACTTAACTGCTTTTTCTCCTCCTGCCCCCCTTCATTTTCATTCTTTGTTACAAAGGATGGCTCTCTGGAGAGGTGAGGGAGAAGAGGTATATGTGTAAATGTAGGTGATATAAAAACAAAAGATAAAAATAAAATTTTTAAAACTAATTAGGAGGACTGTTTATCTTCAACCATCTCCTTGCAAGCATAGACTACTGTTTTCTGATGATCCTGAGTCACAATGAGTGAATGGGCAGCTAGGGCAAAGAAAACAAGCTTTCCAGGATATAGAGAAGGGAGGACAGCTGGTTGTTCTACACTTAGGCACCAATGATATCACTGACCAGTGGTCAGGAAGTCCTTGTGAATAAAGTGATTGCTAAGCAGGAGAATGAAGGCCAGGACCCCAAGAATGGTATTGTCTGTTGCATGTGATTTAGCCCAGAGACACGCAGAGCTCTGGGATGGAGGAAAGTTCAATAATCATCAGGAGTGGAGGGTCTAGGTCTGCAAGCTATTTCCCAAAGGAAATCCCTGGGCTGCTGGCATAAAAACCCAAGATGGTTACATGGTTTTTAACCTAAAAATCAAAGGAGAGCTCTTAAGTACAGAGGCACAGGCTGATCTTTGTAGAAGGTAGAGGGGCCTCCAACGTTCTGTTGAGAAGAAATATGGAGGAAAATATGAGAACGATAAGAAGTTACACTATGTACCAGAGTACCAAATGATATTTGGGTACAAAACATTTTGCATGCAGTGCCTAATTTGATCTACAGGACAGCTCGGAGACATAACAAGTACAGGTATGATTAATAACATTTTACAGATCTTCAGAGTGGGAAGGCAATTCTGTGACTTGCCTAAATGCATACAACACAAACACCTTCAAAGAATCAGAGAACCACAGAGCAAAGCAAGACTTCAGAATTCATCTGATCAAATCTTGAGCTGAACCAGAATCCTCGTTATGGCTTTACTAGAAGACCTCAAGTTAGAGGGGACCCACTACCTCCTAGTCAGCCCACTCCACTTTTCAACAGATCTGATTGTTAGGTAAATTTTCCTTACACACAGCTAAAATCTGCTTCTGTGCAACTTCCACTGATTATTTTTGCATTAAAATAATCAACTTTGGAATCAAGATGTTTGTGTTTCAACTGACTAAAATGCACTTCCTAAAACATGGCACCTAAAATTGAATCTATTATGCCTAGGTGGGCCCGTTGGTGCCCAACAAAACAGGTCTATTCTTTCTTCCACATACTGGGCCCTGAAGTACTTTAAGATAATTATTATTTTCTCTACGTAACTTTTCTTCATGCTTAATATTCCAGTTCCTTAAATCAGTTCTCATAAGGTATCAGCTTGTGGCTTAGACTGTGATGTCCAGAACTGAACACAATATTCCAGGTACAGTCTGACCAAGGCAGAGTACAAGGCCCTATTCCTGGACACTAAGCTTTCCTTAATGTAGTCAGAAATTAGATTGATGTTCTTGGATTCTGTATCACACTGCTGACTCACATTGATTTTGAAGCCCACTGAAACTCCGAGACTTGCTGACTAGCCACCTTGAATTGTGAAGTTGATTCTTTAAACCCAAGCATAAAGCTTGGAATGTATTGCTATTCAATTTCATGTTGATTTGTTCAAAGTCCCAGCTCATCAAGATCTTTTTGAACCCTGATGCCAGTCAGTATGTGAGCTAATCCTCCAGCTTTATGTCATTTGCAGATTTTAGAGGCACACAATCTACAGTGTTCTATCTAAGTCATTGATACACAGCAAGGGGCTGGACACAGATCCCAGAAGCACTCCCTTCCGAGCTGGCATTGAACTGCTAATCAGACTACTCTACATTTGAATCCTGCCTCAGACACTTAGGAGGCAAGTGATCAGACTCAGTTTCCTAATCTGTACAGTCACACTTGATGACCTCTATGATCCCTTCCTGCTCTAAATCCATGATCCTATGGGTCATTCAATCAGACCCATATCTACCTCATCCTACAATGTTCTGGCCCATTTCTCTCCATCTTTTCAACAAGAGTATAAGAAACTTATCAAATGTTTTGCAAAGATGTAAGTAAACTATGTCTATAGCATTTCCCCAATCTAACAAATTAGCATTTCTGAAGGGAAAAGACTCCAAATAGCTAGGATTTAGCATTTATATCATGTTATAAAGTTTGCAAAACACTCTACAAATTATCTAATCTGATCCTCACAACAACTTGAGAGATAGGTGTTATTGTTATGTCCACTTTACAGAAGAGGAAACTGAGGTACAAAGAGCTTAAGTGACTTTTCCCAGGGTCACACAGATATTAAGTGGGGGTAATATTCAAACTCAGATCTTCCTGACTCAGGGTTATATCCACTGTGCCACTCCGCTGCCAAATCCAGAGCTCTTTCCATAATACCCTGAAGCTTACCTGGAATCCACCCACCTCACTGCCAGATAGATTAATTTCTTCTCATTACCCAATTGGTTTTTATTTTTACTTCAACTATTAAACAGCATTTCTCCAGTGATTGGTTGTTTAGTGATCATGTAAGCTGACCAAACATCAGAATCTGTTCAATTCCACCTTTTAAGAGAGACATTAACAAATTCAAATGAGTCCATGGGAAGGATCTGATCAGGATGGTGACAGGTCTGTTAACATATAAATTATATTTGCAGTTAAGAGACCTGAGTATATTTAGTTTGGAGAAGAGAAGAATTAGGAGGGATGGACTAGATATCTTTGGAAGGCAAAATTCGAACCAGTAAGTGGAAATTACAGTGAGACAAATGCCAGCTTTCCATAAGAAAAAAAAAATTCTTATCAATACAGCAGTCCAAAAATGGAAGTGGCTCTAGGAGTCAGTGGGTAGCCTATCACTGGAGATATTATAGCCAAGGTTAAGTAATCATTTATCAAGAATGTAGTAGGTGGCAGCTAGGTGGCGCAGTGGATAGAGCACCAGCCCTGAAGTCAGGAGGACCTGAGTTCAAATCCGACCTCAGACCCAACACTTGACACTTACTAGCTGTGTGACCTTGGGCAAGTCACTCAACCCTAATTGCCTTAAAAAAAAAAAAAGACTGTAGTAGAAAATATTCCTATGAGAGGGTGGCCTAGATGACCTCTAAGTCTTTTTTGCCACTTTAAATTTTATAATGTGAATGTTTCTCTACAAGAAGATTCAAATACAGTTTAGGCAAACATTTAACAATTAAGTCATATGATTTGCATGTGAGATTTAGTTTGAGGAGAATAATTCATCAGATACAGAGATTACACATTACAGACTGATGAAAATAAGGAAGAAGGGAAAACAGTTGTAGAATTGTATACAGAGAAAAGAATAATCATTCAGTGTAAATATTTCACTAAAAGAAAAGTATTCAATAGCATCTCTGTGGGCAGAAATTCCATACATGAATAATAAAAATGGAATAATTGGGAAACTAGCAAAGACCATCTTATATACAAAATGAGACTATGCTAGAAATATTAAATGTGATTGAAGAAGTAAAAAGCCAGTGAGGCATTTACGTTATCAGCACAGCAGGAAGGAACACCTCATCGGGGGAAGGTATTGAGGAAAGTTTTCTGAATAAGCCAAAACCTTTTGATCGTGCAGTTTTAGAATCATAAAGGAGTTGCTCAGCAGTCAACTGGTAGGGAAGGGATTTTTGCCGCTACTGACCAAGATTCCAACAATTTGGAGTTTAATACAAAGACAGGAGTGGGAAAAGACAGTAGACCAGGGGATGATAATTAGCCCCTACTTCAAAGCAGTGCTGTGAAGATACAATGAGATAATACCTATAAAGCCCTGTATAACCCTTAAGTTACCTATTCAGTCCTGTCTCTGTTACTAATTCCTGAGCAGTTTTGAATATGTCATCTCTCTAGGTTGCAGCTTTCTCATTTGTAAATAATTTGGCTTTTTTTGTTTTGTTTTTTTGTTGTGTTTTGGTTTTTTGGCTAGGCAATGGGGTTAAGTGACTTGCCTAGGGTCACACAGCCAGTAAGTGTCAAGTGTCTCAGGTCATATTTGAACTCAGGCCCTCCTGCATCCAAGGCCCAAGCTCTATCCACTGCCATCATCTAGCTGCCCCCTTTTTTGTTTTTTGTTTTGTTCTCGTTTTTTTTTTTCATTTGTAAATAATTTGGAAGTGGAACTAGATGCCCTCTAAGGCCCTGTCTAGTTCTACAATACTAGAAATCTAAACCAAAAGAAAATCCATCTTTGTTACTGACTTCTAGGAAATGGCTATAAAACAAAGTTTATCCAGGAGTTAAGAAAAACAAGTAATTCATATTATTAAAAGCCCTCCAAAATATGTGTCAGCAAATAAAATGCTCAGATAGCATTTTGAGTTTTATTTCCATCATAGTAAGAGAGTCTTCCTTAAGTCACTTGCCAATTGCTCAAGTTTTCTTTTTGTTTTTGATTAGTGTTATCACTAATCTGGAAAATTTTGAAAGATTAGAGATGGGATTGAAAGCTGAAAGGAGGAAAATACTGTCTTAATTTTCAAAAAAGGGAAAATAACTGGATTCTGAGATCTATAAATTCATTAGTTTAACATTAAACACTGGCAGAACTCTAAGATTATTAAACTAATGACTTACAAAAACTTGAATAAGGGGTGATCACTAATGTTATCATAGGTTTACTAAAAAATCAGAATGAGATATCTTGTAGTTTAGTGAACTATATGTTAATAAAGGTATCCAGGTGAAAGCTAGATGTCTGAGTTGTCAGGATTTTATAGAGGGCCTGGAGTAGAAGACCTCACAATTTAAAAATATTCTGAGGGAGCTTAGACACAAAGGGGTGAGTACCATGTTGAACATCATGGAAGTGGAGCAGACCCTTCTGATGCTGAAGTCCAAG
Organism: Phascolarctos cinereus; assembly: GCF_003287225.1. Taxonomy (NCBI): domain Eukaryota; kingdom Metazoa; phylum Chordata; class Mammalia; order Diprotodontia; family Phascolarctidae; genus Phascolarctos; species Phascolarctos cinereus. Next base: position 650,861,404 of record NW_027555847.1, read on the forward strand.
AGGTGTTCCAGATGAAGGGAAGCCAATGGCAGGTAGAGAAGGCACTGACTTCTGAGCTGCCTCCACAGATCTTGTCACACTGTGAAGACTCCCGTCTTTATGCACAGATGGGGACCTGAGGATGATTAAAATCACAGTAAGTTGAAAATAGGTTAGGAAAGACATTATCATTCAGTCAAAGCTTCAGAGTAGAGAATTATCTGCAAGGGTTAAAGAAGGACAGGCATTTCCTTCTGGAATGCAGAAAATAGCACGGAAAGGTAGATGCTGACCAACAATTAAGGAAATTAGCCACAGTAGCCTCTGAAATGAATTTTCTTCTTTATATGTGTCAAGAAGCTTTGTTTTTTAATCATTATAGATATAAATGATTCCCACCTTTCCTATAATTGTCACTTTTCCTAGTGAAGACAGTCCTTATACTATATAAATGTAGGTGTGTATGATTGTAAATGATCTGTTCCCTCTTGTATATGATAATAGGCAATCGAGTCCAATCTATCCTTGATACCTCCTGGACTAACTGTCCTTGACAAGGATCTCATCATGCTGTTGCTCTAATAAAAACTGTTCATCAAAGGTGCTTAGTCTAGCTTTCAAAGCCTTTCTGAAATTCATTCATTTATCCACCAAGCATTTATTAATACACCATGCTAGAGGCAAATGACTAAGGAAGGAAAGGAAGAGAGGGAGAGAGGGAAGATGGAAAGGAGGGAAGGAGGAAAGAAGGGAGAGGAGGAGAGAAGGAGGAAAGAAGGGAGAGAGGAAGGAAAGAAGGGAGAGAGGAAGGAAAGAAGGGAGGGAGGAAGGAAGGCAGGCAGTAAGACAGGGAGGGAGGGAGGGTCCCCAACAGCCAGAAGCTTACATTCTTCTAGAGTTCTAGCTCTACCCAAACCGGATTGTGAACAGTTCCTCTTTTAAGCTCTCTCCGTTTCTGAAACCCCATCCCAATCATCATGAAAGCCAAGCTCTGACAAGAGCTCCTCCAGGCCACACCTCCCTGCATCACTCTGGCCTCACTAGGCCTTTGGTCTGCACCTCTCTCAAGCACTTTTCATGAAGTGAGCTTTAGCCTGGCGGGTTCTAAGCTTCTGACAATGACATCGACAATATTGACACTGACAGTCTCAATGGCCCTCCGACCCCCTCATCTCGCAAATGGAGAAACTGAGGCCTAAGGAGGGGGAGGGACTGACCCCTACACCATACGGGGAGTCAGTCATTCAGCAGGGAGCCCTAGCCCAGAATTCACCTAAATGCCCCAGCTGAGGAGGAAGAGGCTTAGAGCCTTAGGGAAAGAGAGGCGGGGCCAGGAGAAGGGGCGGGGCTGTCCGACCACGCCCCCACAGGAAGTCGTGTCCTGTAAGCGCCGGGAGTTGGACGGGCAGAGGGACTCCCGTCCTCCTCGGCCCGCACGGAGCAAGATCCCGCATGCGGAGCCTAGGCCGTTTTGGGGCCAGAGACCCCTCCGGCTTCACACAGCAACCCGACTCCTCCGACCGGGCCTCAGGCAGGAAGTGTTCCCCCTCTTCCGCCCCGCCCCCGTCGCACTTCCGGCGACGCTCTGGGATGCAGGGAGGACTCGGCCCCTCGGTAACCCGTCTAGCGGTCTGAAGGGCACTGGGAGCGAACCGACCTCACAAAGTAGGAAAATTAAGTGGGAGTGGGGGGACCAGGGCGACTGAGGGAACTGGAGAGAGGAGGGGGAGGGGGAGGAGAGGAGAGACAAGAGAGGAGTGGAGAGAGAAGAAGGAAGAGAGGAGAGAGAAGAAGGAAGAGAGGAAAGAGAAAAGGGGGAGAGGAAAGAGAAAGGGAAGAGAGGAGAGGAAAGAAACAGGGGAGAGAGAAAAAGAGGAGAGAGAAAGACCGGAAAGAAGAGAAAGGATAAGAAAGAAGGGGGAGAGAAGAGAGAAAATGGGGAGGGAGAGGGAGAAAAAAAGAGGGAGAAGAAAGGAGGGATGGAGGAAAACTAGGGAAAGGGAAGGGAGAATGGGAGAGAAAGAGGGAGGGGAGAAAACGGGGAGGGAAGGGAGAAGCATAAGAGGGGAAGGGGAAGAGAGGCATCAAGAATGAGAATCTACTGGAAAAAAAACCTGCCTCTGAAGCCCCTCTGCCCAAATTTCTTGGCTTGCCTTAATGATCACTTCACCATTCAAAAACTGGAGGACCCAAGGAAGAAAACGTATTCTGGACCTTATTCTGACCAAAAGAGAAAATAGTTTGCTGGGGTAGACATGGTGGGAACTTCAGGGAGGCAGTGACAATTCCATCTTAGAATTTATGAGAGAAGACAAATTGGAACATACTCTGATGGATGCTCTAGATTAGAGAAAGCAGAAAACAAAGGGTTTCAGAGAAAGGATAGGTAGGATTCCCTGAACTAAAATTCTACCAAGTCACCCCCAGGAGCAATGAAAAGCTCTCAAGAATGAAATTCTGAAGACACAAAGAAAAAAACGATTCTGATAAACAGGAAGTGGGAAAGGTGTGAAAGCTCATCCCCACCCCACCCCCAAGACTGAACTATATTCTGGGAAAGGGCACCAAAATAACCACTTCTCCTTCTTTCCAAGGAAGATCAGGAGGACGAGTATGATGCCGGCACAAGGTTTTGGGCGAAGATATATGAAGGCCTTTTTGAAAGGTTTCTTTGTTGCTGTGCCTGTAACAGTAACTTTCTTAGATCAAGTGGCCTGTGTAGCGAGAGTGGAAGGAGCTTCGATGCAGCCTTCTTTGAATCCTGGGGGAAGCCATTCATCTGATGTGGTGCTTTTGAACCACTGGAAAGTTAGGAATTATGAAGTGCAGCGTGGTGATATTGTGTCATTGGTATCTCCCAAAAACCCAGAGCAGAAGATCATCAAAAGAGTGATTGCTCTTGAAGGAGACATTATCAAAACAATGGGGCATAAGAATAGGTATGTGAAAGTCCCACGTGGCCACATGTGGGTGGAAGGCGATCATCATGGACACAGCTTTGACAGTAACGCTTTTGGGCCAGTTTCCCTGGGACTTCTTCATGCCCATGCCACCCATATTCTGTGGCCTCCCAAACGCTGGCAGCGTTTGGAATCCATTCTCCCACCAGAGCGTGCACCAGTTCAGATTGAAGAGAAGTGACCTCCTTTGCATCTGCATGGCCTCTTTGATTTAGGAAGACAATATTTAAAAAATGGAAGGCAGGGAAAAGTGGCCTTAAAACTTAAAAGGCATATGCATTGGTTGAGGCTGCAAAAGGAGTATTCCTATATCCTATGGTTTCACATTGAAGAAAAAGATTTCTTTTCAGATGAAACAACTGAATGGTATACAGTATTTTGTCTGGAGTACTTGTACTCCAGAATAAATGTCCTGACAGTACAGTACCAAAAAAGAAATTTACAATGTGGTTGTTTCATTGGCCTTTCCCTGTGTCATGGTAGGATTGAATTGTTGGTATACTTGTTTCTTAATCTGTCGATTGTTGATTTTTTAAAATTTGGGTTTCAGCTTATGAAAGATTCTGAATTAATGTTAAGCTTAATGAAAACATGTTCATCTAGTAAGTAATTCATGCGTGATTCAGCTTGAATATGAAGAAATAGTGACACAGATGCAATGTGCTTTTAACTGTCAGCATTCATTCATTAAAAAATGAATAGTGAACTTTGACAAATAATGATTCACTTTTTTAAAAGGTAAAAAGGAGGTCAGTCCTAAAAAGACATGTTAATGGACAGGGAACTCTCCAGCAAAAATAATTTTTAAAATCTAGAGTGCTGTGTTGGAAGGGGGAAAGATATATTTGCAAATAAAGGTGGTATTTACAAAAAGGTATTTAAATGAGATTTTAAAAAAATAAAGAAATATGCACAAGAAGGAAGCAATGGGCAATGGAGCATGAATACAAAAGCTTGGTATGTTGTATGAGTAGATTCAGTAGTAATAAAACTTAGAATGGTCTGAAGGTCAAGTCAGAGACACTGGCAGTGTCTAAGACTTTATCCTTCACTGCAACTTCTGTGGTGACAGGAACAAGCCAAAACTGTGCAGAAGCAGGGACATAGGGTCTTAGGATAACCTGGATAGACATGATTATCTGCAATCCAGAATCAGCTAAATAAACTAAGATGATTCCTGCTTTTGTCCCTGCTGGAAGAGGGGGATGGGGACATGTGTAGTGTTTTCTCTCTCCATAGTCTTTTATACCTGGAAGGAAGGGAAAGCCTTTTCCTTCTTCCCATTTCTGTATATGCCTTGAGTGTCAGTGCTTGGAGACTGAAGATCCAGGTGGGAAATGGACCCAAAGGAAGAGATAGCAATGACTGTCATCACTTTATCAGAGGAGAATAGATATATTTTCTTTTTAGTTTTTATTCTATGTACATTAAAGATGAAATGACGTACCAGATCTAAAACTATTATAAAGCAGCAGTCATCAAAACTACTTGGTACTGGCTAAGAAATAGAGTGGTAGATCAGTGGAACAGGTTAGGTACATGACACAGTAGACAATGACTATACTAATCAACTGTTTGATAAACCCAAAGATTCCAACTTCTGTTTGATAAACCCAAAGATTCCACCTTCTGGGATAAGAACTCACTGTCTGACAAAAACTGCTGGGAAAACTGGAAAATAGTATGGCAGAAACTAGGCATAGACCAACATCTTACACCCTATGCCAAAATAAAGTCAAAATTGGCACATGATTTAGATATAAAGGCTGATAATGTAAGCAGACTAGGAGAGCAAGGAATAGTTTACCTGTCAGATCTATGGAGAAGAAGAATTTATGACCAAACAAGAGACAGAGAACATGATGAAATGCAAAACGGATGATTTTGATTATATTAAATTGAAAAGTTTTTGCACAAAGTCAATGCAAACAAGATTAGAAGGGAAGCAGAAATATGGAGCCAATTTTTATAGTCTCTGAAAAAGGTCTCATTTCTAAAATATATAGAGAACTGAGTCAAATTTATAGGAATATAAGTCATTCCCCAGTTGATAAGTGGTCAAAGGATATGAACAGGCAGTTTTCAGAGGAAAAAATTAAAGCTATCTATAGTCATATGAAAAAATGTTCTAAATTACTATTGATTAGAGAAATGCAAATTAAAACAACTCTGAGGTACCACATCACACCTATCAGATTGGGTAACATGACAAAATAGGAAAATGACAAATGTTGGAGAAGATGTGGGAAAATTGGAACACTAATGCATTGTTAGTGGAGTTGTGAACTGATCCAACCATTCTGGAGAGCAATTTGGAACTATGCCCAAAGGGCTATAAAATTGTGCATACCCTTTGACCCAGCAATAGCACTTCTAGGATTGTATCCCAAAGAAATCATACAAATGGGAAAAGGACCCACATGTACAAAAATATTTATAGTAGCTCTTTTTGTGATGGCCAAGAATTGCAAATGAAGGGTATGCCCGTCAATTGGGGAATGGCTGAACAAATTGTGGTATATGAATGTAACGGGATACTATTGTTCCATAAGAAATGATGAGCAGGCAGACTTCAGAAAAACCTGGAAAGACTTGTATGGTTTGATGCTGAGTGAAGTGAGCAGAACCAGGAGAACAGTAACAGCAACATTGTGCGATGACCAACTTTGATAGACTTAGCTCTTCTCAGCAATGCAATGATCTAAGACAATTCCAAAAGACTCATGATAGAAAATGCTATCCACATCCAGAGAAAGAACTGTGGAGTCTGAATGCAGATTGAAGCATACTATTTTCTCTTTTTTTTTTGTCATGGTTTTTCCCTTTTGTTCTGATTTTTTCACAACATGACTAACATGGAGATATGTTTAATATGATTGTACATGTATAGCCCATATCAGATTGCATGCCATCTTGGGGGAAGGGAAGGGAAGGGAAGGGAAGGGAGAAGGAAAATTTAGAACTCAAAATCTAATGTTGAATGTTGAAAATGAAAAATAAATTAATTTAATTTAAAAAAATAAAGATGAAATGAACTCCTATTTTGTGTCTAAATCTATGGGTGCCAAAGGAAGATAACTGACAGTAAACTACTTAAAAGGTTGGGAGGCTGGAACCAAAAGGTAATAATGCCCATATTTTAATATTTTTTCAGGATTTTATCTCCTAGCCTATGACCTGAGAACAAGGAGAAAAATACTTTATAACTACAAGTACTACTGTGGTGGTTGGAAAAGTGACTCAGGCTTCCTGGCTTCCTGGGGTTTTGAATACCCTCTCATATCCAGAAGGGAAACTGCAGTCTGTTAAAGGGTACCTAGCCCTAAGTCGGAGTATGGATTGGTTTCTCCTTAGGACACATAGCGCCCTGGAAGGTTGAAAGGATCATTAAGACATATAATCTTTTTTTTTTTTGGCAATTGGGGTTAAATGACTTGCCCAGGGTCACACAGCTAGTAAGTGTCAAGTGTTTGGTCTGAGGCTGGATTTCAACTTAGGTCCTCCTGACTTCAGCGCTGGTGCTCTATCCACTGTGCCGCCTAGCTGCCCCTAAGACATATAATCTTAATACTTGCTTTGATGGCCATGTTTGGATAGGTGTCTTAAGAAATCTTCTTTGTTCAGACAATTATTCAAAGGTCCCCAGGCTGTTATGGCATCGAGCATCTGAAGGATAAAGCAGTCTGTGAGGAAATCATTGGTCTTCTGACCTGACCATCAGGATTAAGGCGTTGCCTCCATGAGAAACTAGGGAGGCATGTGGAGCTGAATCATACTTTCATTATGTATCCTTGATAATTATGTACCTATCCCCTTTGATGATTTTGGTAAAGGTACAATCAGCAGTATTGTAGTCAGAGACCCATTCATGCTGAATCCTGAATCTGAAGCTCCTCAAAACTAATTCAGGACATTTAGGAAATTGTAAGGACTACCAATTGAGATGACATCATGAAAAAGAAGCCCAGCTCTCCCACATAAATTCCATCAAATAGCTAAAAAAAAAAAAAACCAAACACATACTGATGATAAAAAACCTGAAGGAAAAAAAACAACCAAGTAAGCTTTCTAGTCGAGAAATGCACTAAAAGAAAGCCAGAGCAGGGTAGAAGAAGCAAGCTAGGAAAGCTGTAAAAGTGAATGCAGAAGCAATAAAAGTGGGAAGAAGCTCCTGCTAGGGAAATCGGTACAAACTCCAGGGCATGCTTTGTAAAGCTCTGGAGATCTTCATTCCAGCTCATACTCACACTGACAAGTCAGAATGCCTTTATATCTTCCCCTTACAATTCCAGGGGCAGGGTGATTCTTCTCTAATGCAATCATTTCAAGCCTCCAGTCCATTATGTTCTCTCCACTATTAACCACCAATAATTAAAGCCCCAGTTTCATTTAACCAATTAACATTAATTAACTTTTACAAAAGGGATTTACTGAGAAGACACAGGAGGAATAGAAGTACAAACATTTCCCCCGGCCTACCCCAGGCCCTGGACGCTCCACTAAGTTCACTTCCAAATACTGCCCAGCTGCTGGTTGAGTGTCTCTTTGAGCTATCCCTGAGCTGGGCTAAGCAGGATTTTGCCCCTGTCTCCCCTATTCTCAGCTTCTGGTTAGCCCCAACATGGCTTCCAGCTCCCTGAGTTCTGGAGCTTGTTATTCTATCCTTTCAAAATTCACTAAGTGACAGCCTTGTCCGATACTTCAGCTGAGGGCAGGAAAGAACAAATATAACAAGGTAAAGAACAGAAGCCATATTTGTGGCCATGCATGCATGCAACCATTCTGACAGGGCTAATCACAAATTAATGTTACTCAGCCTTACTTAACTGGGCCCTCACTGCTGCTAGGCGATCTTTCTATACCTCCCTTATCAACTCATTATCCCACTCCCCATAGCAGCTCTTCCAAACCTTTTCAACCTCCAAAACTTCTATGGCTCTCCCTCACCCCCATCCCTCAGCTGAGAACCTTGCCTTATATTTTACAGGTGGAAAAAATGAGGCTCTTTACTGTGAACTCCCTCTTTTCTCTTCATCTCAAATGCCTTCTGCCACTCTCTCCTCCTTCACCCCTGTCTCACATGAAGTGGCCTTGCTCCTTACCAAGGCTAACCCCTCTACCTGCATTAGTGATTCCATTCTATTCCATCTCCTCTGAGAAATTCCTCCCTCTATCATCCCCATTATTATTTGTCTTCAATCTCTCCCTATTGGTTTTCTCTGTTGCCTACAAACATGATCATGTCTCCCTCATCCTCAAAAAAACCCTTTATTTCAGCCTTTCAACCCCACTAACTTACCAGAGTATATCTCCTGCTTTTTGTGGCTAAGCACCTTGAAAAGGCTGTCTACAGGAGGTGCCTCCACTTTCTCTCCTCTCACTCTCTTAAGCACTTATCTGGCTTCTGACCTCATTATTCCATGGAAATGGCTCTCTACAAAATTACTAATGATCTCTTAATTGACAAATCCTATGGCCTTTTCTCAATCCTATTCTTCTTGATCTCTTTGCAACCTTTGCTACTGTTGACCACTCTCTTCTTGATACTCTCCTCTCTAGGTTTTTCAGACGCCATTCTTTCCTAGCGTTCCTTCAATCTAACCACAGGATCCTCTTCCACATCTTACTCTCTAACCGTAGGTGTCCCACAGGGTTCTGTCCTGGGCCCACCTCTTTTCTCTCTCTACACTAATTCACTTGGTGATCCCATCAGGTCCCATGGATTTCTCTATGCTGATGATTTTCAAATCTACCTATTCTGCCCCAACATCTCTGCTGACCTCCAATCTCTCATCTCCAACTGCTTTTCAGACATCTCAAACCAGATGTCCAATAGACATCTTAAACTCAACATGTCCAAAACTGAATTCCTTATCTTTCCTCCTAAATCCTGACCCACTTTCTAACTTCCTTACTACTGTCAAGGAAAACGCCATCCTCTCAGTCCCTCAAACTTGCAACTTAGGTGTCATCCTTGACACCTCTCTGTCTCTTACCATCTGCATCCAATCTCTTGTCAAGGCCTGTCAACCTCAGCTTTGCAGCTTCTCTTGAGTGTGCCCCCTTCCCTCCTCTGATACTGCCACCACCCTGTTGCAAGACCTCATCACCTTGGACTACTGCAGTAGCCTATTGGTCGGTTAGACTGCCACAAGTGTCTCCCTTCTGCAATCTATCTTCTGTTCGCCCACCAAAGTGGTTTTCCTAAGGCCCAGGTCTGACCATGCCACCCCCTACTCAATAAACGCCAGGGTCAAACACGAAATCCTGTTTGGAGTTCAAAGCCCTTTATAACTAGCTTCCTCCTACCTTTCCAGTCTTCTTACACCTTACTCCCCACCATACATTTTTCAATCTGGTGACACTGGTCTCCTTGCTACTCCCTGGAAAGAAAAAAAAACCATGTTATCTCTGGGCTCCAAGTATTTTCTCTTGCTGTCTGGAATACCTGGAATGCTCTCCTATCTCATCCTCACCCATTGGCTTCCCTGGCTTCCTTCAAGTACCAAACTGAAGTCCTGTCAGGAAGCTTTTTCTAACCCCTCTTAGTTCTTATGCCTTCCCTCTTCTAATTATTTCCTACTCAGCCTGTACATTACATATATATATATACGTGTATATATATATACGTGTATATATATATATATATATATATATATACATGTATATATATATATATATATATATATATATATATATTTGCTTTTTGTCTCCCCCGTTAGATTGTAAGCTCCTTGAGGACAGAAACTATCTTTTAATTCTTTTTGTATCCCCACTGCTTAGCACACTAGGTGGCAATTAGTAGGCACTAAATAAACATTTATTAGCCCAGAAAACCAAGTGTCATTTATCAGATACCATCTTCTCCCAAAATCTGCCTTTCTTTTCTAAATCCCTTACTTATAAACAGTAGTAGTGACAGAAATAGCATCTATATTGCTGCTTTCTTCAATGCTTCATATTCATTAGCAATTTTTCCTAAATTTCTTTTAGTTGTATAATTTGTTCCCATATGAACCAGTAGAATAAGATAATGGTCACCAGGTTCAACAGGTCTTGGGAGTTTCTGTGTCATATCCTGGATACATGCACTAGAAAAACAGTCTGTACTGAACGTTAGGTAGACAATATCTACCATTATCCCTCAGTAGGGATTCATCAACTATCAGAATTTGTTTCTTCTTTCTCTGATCATTAAACAGATGACCACTCACATGGTGGCATATGTAGGGCCACAATATTGTTCCTTGAAACAAGAGCTCCGGGCAAGTAGGTGGCGCAGTGGTTAAGCTCCGGCCTTGGAGTCAGGAAGACCTGAGTTCAAATCCAGCCTCAGACACTTGATACTTACTAGCTGTGTGACCCTGGGCAAGTCATTTAACCCTGGTTGCTCACCAAAAAAGAAAAAAATAATACTGTGAATTGCTTTGTTCATTCGGAGCAGATAGGTGGCGCAGTGGATAGAGCACCAGCCCTGGAGTCAGAACCTGAGTTCAAATCCAGTCTCAGACCAGATACTTGACACTTAGTAGCTGTGTGCCCCTGGGCAAGTCACTTAACCCCAATCCCCCCCCCCAAAAAAAGAATGCTCCTTCACTGCTGGTATAATGTTCTGGAACTGTTCTGGAAATAATTCAGAATTATGAAAGAAAAGTTACTCAATTGTTTATGCCCTTTGAAAATAAAGATCACATTACTAAGAATGTAATCCGAGAAGATTATCAACAAGAAAAGATGTTTGTATAGAAATCGCAGAATCATATAATTTTAAGAACTGGAAAGGATCTCAGAAGTCATTTAAGCCAACCCATACTCAGAAGGAATTCCTACTGTAACAATCACTTATCTAGTCTCTGCTTGAAGACTTCCAATTATCAGTGTCCTTAAAATGTGACAGCCAGAACTTAAATATGGTACTCCACATGTGGTATGGAGGGACCATCACTTCTTTATTCCTGAATGTTATGCCTTCTAATGCAGTCCAAGATTTCATTAACTTTTTCATATTGTGGACTCATATTGTGTTTATAGCTCACTAAGACCTCTACACCTTTTTCAGACAAAGTCCTGTCACACTGTCTCCATCCTGTACTTGCAAAAGTGTTTAATAAAAATGTAAGACTTTATATTTATTCCTATTGAATTTTATGTTATTAAATTCAACCCAGTGTTCTGGCCAATTGAGATATTTTTGGATCCTTACTCTACCTTCTGATGTTTTGTTTGATCTACAGTTTAATGTATGTACCATGGTATACCTGGTGGCATAGCAGGGAGAACACTGGGCAGAGCACTGGGCCTGGTATCAGGATAGACCTGAAGTCAAATCTGGCCTCCGATGCTCACTAGCTAAATGACCCTAGGCAGTTCACTTCACCTATCTCAGTTTCCTCACTGTAAAATGGGGATACTAATAGTACTACTTCCAAGGGTTGTTGTGAGAATTAAATGAGATATTAGTAAAGAGCTTAGCATAGTGCCTGACACATAGTAAATGGTACATAAATGACAGCTATTCTTATTATTATCTATGCCTTTATCTAAGTCATTGATTAAAAACAGCAAAGGGCCAATCACAGATCTTTGCCAAGTTGACGCTGTAGCATTAATGATTCTCTTTGAGTCAGGCCATTCAACCAGCTCAGAATCCATCTAATTGTATTGTCATCTGGTCCATATCCCTCCTTATTCTCCAAGAGAATATGGGATACTTTACCAAGTGCTTCGTTAAAATCCAGGAGAATTATATCTACTGCATTCCCCTGATCTACCAGACCTAATTCTATATACCCTTAACATACTAGAACATACTCCAGCACTTAAAGTGATACTATCTTTCCCAATAGGTAGTCATTTATTCCAAATTTCCTCATCATCATTAATAGCACCAACTATCCTTTAAATTTATGGAGAACAAAAGGTTTCCATGGCCAACTTTTTTTTTTTTTGTGAGGGAAACTGGGGGTTAAGTGACTTGCCCAGAGTCACACAGCTAGTGAGTGTTGTGTCTGAGGCTGGATTTAAACTCAGGTCCTCCTGACTCCAGGGCCAGTGCTCTATCCACTGCACCACCTAGCTGCCCCACCAAGTTCTTTAAGGACAAAATTAAGATTGTTCGGACCAATTAATATTTTTGCATGTAAAGCAGGATTGATGTGATCAAACAATATTTATTAAAACACCAACTGTGTGGTGAAGTTCACTGTTCTTGATGCTGAAGGAGGTGCAAAGTTAGGTAAGATGGTTCATGCCTTCATGGAGCTCACAATTTACTAACATTCCTTCTATATATGTTAAGGATTCTCTGATTGGGGAACCTTACATGACTGAAAAAACTCTCATAACAAATTTGCACAGCAATCCCTCTAATCCTTCAACCAACAAGCCTGATTCCTCAGAGTTTGAAGAGCTCTCTACTGGCTTAGGTCATCCATTGGCCCAGAAGTGGGATCAGCAGGACCAATGCTGCGCAATCCCACACAGAACAAGGGAAGAGTCAATATCCAGAAGTGCCAAGATAATCTTGCCAGTGGCCAATCAGATAGAATACCACGAGAGTAACAGGCAAGGATGCTTCTTATGTAACATAGTAGTGCTGGTGTACTTCCCTTGGGCAAGGATGACACTCAGTTATTGAATGAATATAAAATGTAACATCTGCATACGACCTTCACCAAAGCTGTTTATTGTGACAAAGTGCTGAGTTGTAAGTTTGTGGGGTATTGAACTTCATGGAAAAAAAGGACTCACTGAAAGTGTGCTATTTGTGTTACCTCTTATTGGAGGGAGGCATTTAGGGGTAGTGTACTCACATTAAAACACTAATATTGACTCATATTGACTTAAAACCACCAGAACCTTTTCAGAAAAAAAAAGTTATCTACTCACATCTATCTTTCAGTTGGGAAATTATTTTTGAACCCACTTTAGACTATGTGTGTGTGTATGTGTAGTTAAGAGGTAGACCTGTAATTTCATCAATATCATCTCTTCGTCTGGAAACTCCCAACCACTACATCTGATCTATAACAATTAAAAAAATACACCTAGGGAACTGAAGAGAACTAGTCACACTGTTATGTGACAGGCAAGACTCAAAACTAGGTCTCCCTTACTCCAAAGCCAATCCTCTGCCCACTATACCACACTACTTCTCAAGACTTCATATTTATCTCTACTGAATTTAATCTTAGTAGTCTAAGCCCAATGTCCTAAAAAACACATTGACTACAACTACGGAATTAAAGACAATAGCAACAAATTCATGTTTTATACACAATAAAGATCTAAAAGGGTCACTAAAATAAGGACAATTTGGTAACTATTATGTCAAATTCAATATACACATCTTTTGGGGGTAGGGATAGCAAACAGCAATTTTACAAACATGTACAAACATTTATGATTTATCTTGTATGATTGTTTTAATTTTCCTATTTTTTTAAAAATATCTGCATATACTAGAATACACATGCCAGTAGAATTTTTTAAATTAGTTGTAAAAAAATAAAATGAAAAGTTCTCCCTTCCCAATAATCATTACATATACAAATTGACTAGCCAAGAATTGATTTCCTCACAATTCAAAATTATTTCTGCACACATTTTTGCACCTTTTCCTCCTTCTCTGAATATAGCTAGCAGGGCATAGTTCAAGGTCAAAAGGCACTATAGGCTACTAACTTTTTGTGTATAATTCCAAATTTCTTTCCAGAATGGCTATACAAATTCTCAGATCCACTAACAGTACATCAATATGTCTGTTATCCCACAACACCTCCAACATTTTATCATTTTCCTACTGACAGGTATGAGGTGTAATCTTGGAATTGCTTTAATTTGCATTATTCTGGTTAGTAGTGATTTGGAGCCCCCTTTCCTTCCATATGGCTATAAATAGCCTATAGGCTAGCTATAGATATAAATAGGTTTCTTCCTTTGGGTACTATCCATTCATCTCCTTCAACTACCTGCCAGATAGGGAATGGTTCTTTTTCTTATAAATTTTTTTTTGGGGGGGGCTAGGCAATGGAGTTAAATGACTTGCCCAGGGTCACACAGCTAGTGTTGTGTGTCTGAATCTGGATTTGAACTCAGATCCTCCTGAATCCAGGGCTGCTGCTGTATCCACTGCGCCCCCTAGCTGCCCCTTTTTCTTATAAATTTGAATCAGTTCCTTATAGACCTTTGGAAATTTTATCAGAAACTTTCTGCAAAGATTTTTCCATTGTTTCTTTTCTCATCTTAGCTTTATTGGATTTATTTGTACAAAACCTTTTTAATTTTACATAATCAAAATTGTCTATTTTCCATTTTATCTTCTATGATCGTCTGTGTTTCTTATTTGGTCATGAACTTTTCTCCTATCCATAGATCTGATGGGTAATTTTTGTAGTGGCAAAACAGGAAACTAAGAGAACTGAGGAATGGCTAAGCATTGGTTTACGAATGTGACACAATGCCATTATGCTGTAAGAAATGAGGAAACGGATGATTTTAAAAAGACACAGATTTTCATGAATTGGTGCAGAATGAAGTGAGAATAGGAACAATTTATATTTTAATGTCAACATTATAAAAATGAAGAATTTTGATGCCTTTTTTAAATTAATGAAGAATGAAATGAAGATCGACCCAGGAGAACAATTTGTAATGGCACTATAAAACAAACTCCAAGAATTATGATCAATGACTAGTCATAATTCCAGAGGAATGTTGTTAAAATGTTCTATCCATTTAGAGAGGTGATAGATTTAGGGTACAAAATGAGACATATTTTGGTGTATAGCCATTGGGGTGATACGTTTTATTAAACTATGCATATTTGTTACAAGAAATTTATTTTTTTTTCCTTTTTTATTTTTTCAATGGGGTTGGGGATAGGAGGGAGTGAAAACCTATTTCTGTTCTTTTTTTTTTTAAAGAGGTGGAAGAATGTTACAGATATAAATGTTGCATAAATTTTCAGTTGAGGTCACTATCGTTAATTTTACTTAACTATTTTACTTTGTTAAAAGAAATTTCTCACAAAGTAGGTATAATCTGTAAATATATGGAATGTAAAAACAAAATATATCAACAAAATGTTTTATCTGTCTCCAAAGATCCTTTCGCTAATGAGGTTGGAGCTGAGTGAAGGATTTTCCACATTTGAAACAATCAGCTAAAATTAACCAAGCCACTACTCTTGTGCAGGATACTATTATATTCTGTACCTCTCAGAACTGAGAGATATCTTAAAAGTCCTTGACATCATGCCATCTATAATGCAGTAAGCTTCTCTGAAGTATGAATTTTCTGGTGTCGGAGGAGCCTAGAGCTCAAACTGAAGGCTTTCCCACACTCATTACATTCATATGGTTTCTCTTTGGTATGAACTCTCTGATGTACAGTAAGATATGGACTGCACCTGAAAGTTTTCCCACATATATTACATTGATAAGGTTTCTCTCCAGTGTGAATTCTTTGGTGCTGGCTAAGTGTGGAGCTCCGACAGAAGGTTTTTCCACATTCATTACATTCATATGGCTTTTCTCCAGTATGGACTCTCTTATGTACATTAAGAACTGAACGTCTATTGAAAGCCTTTCCACACTCATTGCATTTAAATGGCTTCTCTCCAGTATGAGCTCTCTGATGTCGAATGAGGACTGAATGTCGAGTGAAGGCTTTTTTACATTCCTTACATTGATAAGGTTTCTCACCACTATGATTTCTTTGATGGCTAATAAAACCTATTAATTGAGTGAAGGCTTTCCCACACTCATCACACTTAAAAGGTTTTTCACCAGTATGAATTCTGCAGTGTTGAATAAGGCTTAGTCTACTGCTTAAGGTTCTCCCACATTCATTACACTGAAAAGGTTTCTCACCAGTATGAATTCTGAGGTGCTGAATGAGGCTTAACCTGCTCCTTAGGCCTTTCCCACATACATTACATTGAAAAGGTTTCTCACCGGTATGAATTCTGTTATGCTCAACAAGACGTAGCTTACTGCTTAAGACTCTTCACATTCATTGCACTTATAGGTGCCATCTTCAGTATGAATTTTCTGATGCTTAATAAAACCTGACAACTGTGTGAAAGTTTTCTCACAGTCATTACATTCATAAGGTTTCTCTCCAGTATGAACCCTCTCATGTCGAATAAGCTTTGAGTTCAGACCAAAAGCTTTCCCACACTTGTTACATTTATAGGGTTTCTCTCCTGTATGAATTCTCTGATGTTCAGTAAGATGTGAGCTACGACCAAAGCATTTTCCACATTCGTTACATTTAAAGGGTTTCTCTCCCGTGTGAATTCTCTGGTGTTGGCTAAGTGTGGAGCTCCGACAAAAGGTTTTTCCACATTCGTTACATTCATATGGCTTTTCTCCAGTATGGACTCTCTTATGTACATTAAGAACTGACTGTCTATTGAAAGCCTTTCCACACTCATTACATTTAAATGGTTTCTCTCCAGTATGAGCTCTCTGATGTCGAATTAGGACTGAATATCGAGTGAAGGCTTTTTTACATTCCTTACATTGATAAGGTTTCTCACCAGTATGATTTCTTTGATGGTTAATAAAACCTATTAACTGAGTGAAGGCTTTCCCACATTCATCACATTTAAAAGTTTTTCACCAGTATGAATTCTACAATGCTGGACAAGGCTTAACTTACTATTCAAGATTCTCCCACATTCATTACACTGAAAGGGTTTCTCACCAGTATGAATTCTCAGATGCTGAATGAGGCTTAACCTGCTCCTTAGGCCTTTCCCACATACATTACATTGAAAAGGTTTCTTATCAGTATGAATTCTGCTATGCTCAATAAGATGTAACTTATTGCTTAAGACTCTTCCACATTCATTGCACTTATAGGTGTCATCTCCAGCATGAATTTTCTGATGCTTAATAAAACCTGAAAAATACGTGAAAGTTTTCCCACAGTCATTACATTCATAGAAAGGTTTTTCTCCATCTAGAATAAGCTTTGAGTTCAGACCAAAAGCTTTCTCACACTTGTTACATTTATAAGCTTCTTCCTCTGTACAAATGCTCTGAAGTTCAGTAAGATGTAAACTATGACCAAAAAGTTTTCCACAGTCATTATATTCAAAAGGTTTCTCCAATATATGGATTCTTTGATGTCTTATGAATTCTGACTTCCGATTGAAGATACTGCCACAATCTTGACATTCATAATGGTTCTCTTCACGATGATTTCGCTGATGCTCAGTAAGAGCTAAAAGCTGGGGAAAATTTTGGCCACAAATAATGCATTCATATCCTCTTTCTTTTGTGGAAACTCTCTGATATGTAATAAACTTTGAACTCCAATCACAAGTTTTAACAAATTCATTATATTCTTGGCTTCTCTTTTCTTTGGTTGTTTTCTTATGGAAAACTTCCACTGGCTCAGAATCTCTCTGCTGTAAAATGTATTCAAGGTGACTCTCCCCTCTGAAGTATTTCATCTGTCTAGCTAAACTGCTTTTCTGTTCAAAGATTGCACCAAACTCTGGTACTTGGAATACATGTCTTTGAAATCTTTCTGGTGTGTTTTCACATAATTTAACCTTCTTCAGGATTTCTGCCCTTAGAGTCAAATTCTTGTTCTCAGATCTGAACTTCCAACCTGAAAACACACAAAAAAATACAACAATATATCCATTTCTCTACCTTAGTAAAGAAACTATAGAACAAATATTAAATTAAAATTAGGGCAAAACAAAAACAGAAAAATTCAAAAGCCCTAGAAATTGCCTAGTAAAAAAAAAAGATGAGGGTATTAGAGTAGATGAAAAGAATCCTGGGGGGTAAGTTATTAAGAAAAAGACAAGGTTTCAACAAAGTCAACTAGGGAACTCCTCAAAGGGAATCTCAGACTGAGCAGAACAAATAAAACAGAAGAAATCAGTCAATTAATCAACAAATATTTATTAAGTACCTATTATGCCAGGCTCTGTGCTAAGCACTAGGGATATAAAGACAAAAGTGAGATAGTCTCTGCCCTCAAGAAGTTTATGTTCTAATGGAGGAGACAACATGTATACACATAAATACATACAGAATATATACATAATGAATATAAGATAGTTTTGGGAGCAAAGAAAGAATGAAAGTCGTTAATAAATATGGATTAAATATAATTCAGGAAGTCAATTTGAGGAGAGAAATAAATTAGATTTAATAAGGGAATTTAGGAAAGTAAGTTTATTGTAAGGAGAGGGACTTACAATGTATCATAAGTGCCAAACCTAGGAAGAGAATATGAAATTTAAACTTGTCCAACGTACAATAAAAGAAACTGAGGCAGACCTTGCTCCACATAAAGAGGTGACAAAGAAATCACCATACTTGGACCCTCAATACCTCAGTCCCCAATATGCTATATAAGAAAGGGGAAATGACACTTAAGATAGGGTTGAAGGGGCAGCTAGATGGCGCAGTGGATACAGCACTGGCCCTGGATTCAAGAGGACCTGAGTTTAAATCTGGCCTCAATATATAATATTTACTAGCTGTGTGACCCTGAGCAAGTCACTTAACCTTACTGCCAAAAAAAAAAAGATAGGGTCGAGAAGAACTTCTGGACTTGACCAAATCCATGTTGGAGACAACACAGTTTTCAGTCAGTTAGCCAACAAACATTTTTTTTTGTATTTTTAGGCAATTGGGGTTAAGTGACTTTCCCAGGGTCACTCAGCTAGTAAGTATCAAGTTTGGTCTGAGGCCGGATTTGAACTCAGGTCCTCCTGACTTCAGGACCAGTGCTCTATCCACTGTGCCACCTAGCTGCCCCTCAACAAACATTTATTAAGTACCTACTATGTTCAAGCCACGTGCTAACCATTAGTAATACAAAAAGAGGCAAAATACAGTACCTTCCTTCAAAGAGCTCACAATCTAATAGGGGAGACAACATATAAACAATTATGTACAAACAAGTTACATACAGAACAAATGTAAAATAATCAAAAGAGGGAGGCATATAGGTAGAAGGAGAAAAAGGAAAGGAGTAGTGTCATCAAAAACTAGAGAGAAAAGAATATTAAAGAGAAGAGGTTAATCAACAGTGTCAAATGCTAGAGAGAGGTCAACAAGGGAAGACTGGGAAAAGGTGATCAGACTTAGCAAATAAGAGATCATCAGTAATTTTGGAGAGACTAGTTTTATTGAATGATAAGGACAGAAGCAGGACTACAGAGAATTAAGAATAGAGTGACATAAAAGGAAGTGGAGGAACCAATTGTAGATGGCCTTCCCCAGGTGTTTAGCTAGAGCTAGAGGATGACAACTAGCAGGGACAAACAGATCAAGTGAGAGGACTGGATCTGTTTTCTGAAGTTTGGGGAGACATAGGCATGTTTACAGACAGCAGGAAAACAACCAGTAGACAGGAAGAGACTGAAAATAAATGAAGGTGGGGATGATAAAGAGGACAATCTGCTGAAGAAGATGGGATAGAATGGGACCACTCGTGCATGACAGAGAGTTTGCCTTAGCCCAGAGAATGGCCACTTTGTTACGTGAGACAGGGATGGAGGAAGAGAAACCAGCAGAAGGTATTCTGGTGATGTGAGATGAGGAGAAGAGGGAGCTCTTGTTGAATGTCCTCACTTTTTCAGTAAGACAGATGACAAAGTTCTAAGCTGAGAGAGGGAGGGGAGGTGGATCCATGGGAGATTTGAGGAGAAAGGATAAGGTGTGGAAGAGCTGCTGTGGTAAGTGCACAAAGAGATCATTTTAGAAGACATCTCAGGTGGAGGAGGAAGAACAAATTTTTTTTAAGCCAAAATAATTAGCACCCAAAAAGGGCAATGAAGAGAACACCAATAACTAATAACCTTTATACCTACTCTCTACTGCCCTTAGAAAAGCTTTGTGAAAATGATCTACACACAAACTGAAACCATCCTTGATGGAGAAAAAGGAACAAGTTTTCACAAACAATTCTTTTAAGAAGACCACATCTTTATAAATATACAACTGACTAATAACAAGAAGGAATATGAGTCAGCTCTATTTGTTATTACAAAAAAGAAATGGATTTAAGAAAATTCAGTCTTAAAGACTCTCCTCCAACAAGGAAGAGAGAAAGAAAGAGGGAGGGAAAATTGATCACACAGTAATATCATACAAGATTGCTTGATAAATACAACCAGAGAAATGACTGTTCAGTATCCCTCTGATTATTAATGTCAAATGAAGAATGAAACAGCAAGACATATATTCACCAAAGTACCTACCACTGTCATGGAGGATGTCCTGCATAAGGTAAACTGAAGGCAAATGCCCTACAGATGAAGTTTTTTTTGAGTATTCCTATTTGGAGATGATATTGTGCTAAATGCATCAAGTCCTAGAATATCATAGGATACTCTCAATGAGATAAATGATTTTTTAAGAGAGATCAAACAATCCACACAGCAAAACCTTAATCGATGAAAAACTCCAATTGTCCATGACACAAAGTTGGCCAGTTCACTGAGTTAGTACATTAGTGCATATATTTGAGACTTGAACTGTAGACGGACAACGAAACAGGCCTAAAGTACAGCAAAGAGAGTGGGCTAAATGGCATTTGGGAAATTACAAAGTGCTTTTAATAATGCTAAACACTGTCCCGGTGCACTACATATGAAAACTCAAATGTTCTATCAGCAGCATATGGTTATCAATCTTAGAACACTTCATCTTCCAAAGAATCAAAGTGACAGGTGACACAAAAAGTAATGGAGAGAAGCATGGTAGGATGGAAGAAGGCTACAACTTATTTCTAGCGACAACCTATGTACAAGAAGTGGTGTAAAATGTAGAAAGGAATGATTAGAAAAAGATGTGTGTTGTTCATATGTTGAGAGCTGGAGAGAAAACAGAGACAGTATGAGCAATGCATTAATATATGTGAAATGTAAAAAGACCTAGAGAATGGCCTTTCAGCACACTGAGTGAGATCTCTATGAAGGACCTATGGGAGAACATGGACCACATAGACTGATGGATGGTTATTATTTACAGCAACAGAGGGAACATCCATGTGGATGAAATCACAGATTCAAGGATATACAAAAAACAGGGATGCCATGCGATGTCATAGAAGCAGCAACAGGTCTGGCATAAGAGAATCTGCATGAAAGTTCCAGCACTGCTGCTTACTAACTACAGGACCTAGGGGAAATCGCTTCCCTGAGCCTGAATTTCCTCACCTTTAAAATAGGGATAATACTTCATACTACCTACATCTCATAGCATTGTAGCAAAAGAACTTCATAACCTTTAAAGTGCTATAAAATCATATCCTTTATATAGCTAAATATTACTTATGTGCTAAGTAATATTATTACCTTTTAATCTCAATGAAACTGGTTCTCACAGACTCACCTCTGTAGGTATTTCTAGAGAGCATGCTTTCCTTAGGCACCTGTATATCCAAGACCCATGCTTCTTTCCCTTGCTCCAGCTGGCAAATGACCTCAGGTTTGGAAATAGGAAATCCTAATCATGGGGAAGAAAATGAAATGTGGTCATTTGTGTTAGAAAAACAGAACTTCCTTAGCACTATGTCACAGGTCTTAGTCTGTATGAGAGAAGAGATCAAAAAAGGGCACAGATAATAGGATAGGTAGGACCAAAGGAAATAGGAAAATATACATTTAAGGAATTAAATGAAGAAATACATTTTTTTAAAAAAACATTAAAATTAAGAATATAGATACACTTAAGGAATTATAGGGCAAGATAAGGTGAAACTAAGCTGTTTGAAAATGAGCAGAGAAAACATAAAACATTAATAGAATGAGTCAGGAGTCAGAAAGGCAAAAAGCACAATAATCCATAGATCTGTGACCTCACCAGTGTGGATATTCCCTCCAACAATGCATTTCACAACCCCTCTATTCCTGCCCATCCTTTATGGGTCTCCAACTCGCCCTCCCACAAACCAACCATAGGGTGACTGCGGGGGCAAGAGGAGCCTTTCTTGTATTTTCTTGGCATTGCTTAGATATCAATAAAGCATAAAGGCTGTCCATCAATTATTTGTCATTCTCAGGACAGTATCAGTCCATCTTTTTTCCAGTCATACACAGATATCTCTATGACATTTTTATATATGTTTATCGCTGTTTATACTGTACATACTGAATATGTTGTTTCCCCTGTCAGAATATAAGTTTCTTGAGGGCAAGGACTGTTTCACTTTTGTCTATGTATCTTGTGTACTTAGTAAAGTGTGTGGCACTTAATAAGTACTATATAAATGCTTGTTGATTAATTCAGACTTTTTTTATGTTTCTTTTCCTTTGTAATGCCTTCTTTGTTATGTGTTATTGCCTGTTCCAATCCACAGTAAGTCTTTCCACTGCCCTTTGGGCAAGGTGCAGTAGAAACAGACAAATAAGCTCAGAAAATATTTCAAGTAAAATAGACTGAAAAGTAATTTAGAGAAAAGTGAAGGATTCATAAGAATAAGTGACAACCTTAAAATTATTAAGGTTCCAAAAAATTAAAGAAAAGAATCTGATCAGTATATTTCAGAAAACTGAACAATTAAAGTTCCCAGGACTATTTTAAAATAAATAAAATTTACATAAAATAAATTTATATAAAATTAAAAATAAAATTAAAATAAATAAATAAAATAAAATAAAGACAGAAAGAATTTGCAGAATCTCAGCAAGGACATACTTGAAAAGTCAACCCACCCAGTCACATATTTCTTTTCTTAAATTTTGAGGCAATTCCAGGGTCACACAGCTAGTAAGTGTCAAGTGTTTGGTCTGAGGCCGGATTTGAACTCCGGTCCTCCCGACTTCAGGGCTGGTACTCTATCCACTGCACCACCTACCTGCCCCCTCTAGTCACATATTATTAAATTTCAAAATTATGACCAAGAATAAACCCTAAAAGCTGCTGGAAAGAAATATATTACTTGGCAAAAAACACTCATTTGAATCTCAAATTATTATAAAAGAATAAGAAGTTATAGGAGTGGTTGGAATATAACATATACTGTTAATAAAAAACATCTGTATATTAAATTTAGAATTAAGAGCCTCAATTCAAGAATCAGTTTCCTAGCAAAGTTGAAAACTTTTTGAAAAAAAAACCTCTTTTTAAAAACAAAAAATGGTCATTTAAAAATAAGATTATTTTGAATAGTTCCTTGAGAAGTCCAGCTTTGCAACAACTTTTGGAGTAGCAATGGAGAAATGGGAGGAATAAACAAGAAGCCTTTGGGAAAACAATGAAGAATAAATTCAAGTTTTTAAAAACAAAAAACTTTAAAGCATGCCTTGAGAAACATCTTACATTGTTCCACCTAACAGCAACAATAAAAGGAAGCATGGCATTATAGGCAGAGTGGTGGGCTTATGAGTCAGAAGGACTTCAGGTCAAACCCTGTCTTTGACACTTACTAGTTGTGTGACTGTGGGCAAGTTATTTAACCTCTGGGCCTCAAATTAAAAAGCATTCAGAGAAATACATGATGTGGAAAGGTACCAATGATAATGAAAAACTATCAATATTAAATATGTGCCAACATCATAGCAACTAAATATCTGAAGGAAAAATTAAGTGCAAAAAGAATTAGAAAAAGAAAATAGTGGAAAATTTCAACATCCTACTAGCAGAATATAATAAAGTAAATAAAGAAATAAATAAGAAATAGCATAGACTTGAGCAGTCTTGAAAAATCTAAATGTGAATGGAGAAAATAGGAAGTGTATTTTTTATTCATATGCACATGGAACATTCATAAAAATAAAGTATGTTCTAATACAAATAAATTCTGAAAGGTAGAAAATACAAACACTAAATTAACAGGCTGTAGTACAAATAATAATAAACAGGAAAATATTATCAAAATATGAATATTTAAATGGGCACTAGAGGGAATTATTGAATAAAGCTTGGGTCAAAGAGCAAATTACAGAGGTAGTCAAAACTAAAAATAATAAAAATAAAAATTTATCATCTAAAATTTTAAGGGCTGAAGCTAAAGTAGTTCTCAGAAGCAAATTTACACACCTGAACAAAGGAGAAAAAGAAAAGATGGATGAGTTAAGTTTGCAGTTTAAAAAATTAGACAAATCAATATATTCCAAGTAAATGCCAAACAAAAATTCATCAGAATTAAAGGAGAAAATAGCAAAATAGAAAGCAAGAGAATAAACTACTTAGCAAAAAAACCAAAGACCAATAAAATTGATAAACCACTGGCAGACAATAAAAATGAAAGAAAACACAATTATCAAAAATGAAAATGGGAGTACACAACAATGGAGAATATGTATATATGATAGTTTATGAAGGATTGCAAGAGAAATTATTTCTTACCGAGGGAGATAAGGATCCA
This sequence comes from Phascolarctos cinereus, assembly GCF_003287225.1. NCBI lineage: Eukaryota > Metazoa > Chordata > Mammalia > Diprotodontia > Phascolarctidae > Phascolarctos > Phascolarctos cinereus. The sequence continues at coordinate 650,885,694 of NW_027555847.1, forward strand.
ATAATTCTCCAGCATCACATCCTTGTAGAGTTGCTTCTGTGCAGGGTCCAGAAGTCCCCACTCCTCCCGTGTGAGATACACAGCCACATCCTCAAAGAACACCAATTCCTGAAACAATACGACACATTTCTGCTACTTCAGGGACCACCTCAATATGTAATTTGGGGAGATAAAGGAAATTTTGGATATGGCTCATATATAAAGGAATAGGGATACTGCTTGGTCTCCTAGAACAAGTAAAGACATAAAATACATTCAGTGACTGGATAAGAAATCTGAAGTTCAAGTTTTCACCACCCTTGGTATCAAATAGATACTACTACAGTTCAGGCTGTTTATCACCACTCACCTTAACTTTATAACAGCCTGCTATCTGGCCTCCTGTGTTTCCCTCTCCAACACATCCTTCCCCCAGCTGTCATAATTATCTTCCCAGTACTAAGGTCTATATCACTCCCCTGTTCCAAAACATTTAGCAGTTCTTTATGGGCTATGGAATAAAATGCCAACCAGTTAGTAAAATACTTACTGACTCCCTACACCCTAGCTTCCAACTACTCTCTACTCTTACTTCACAATATTCTCCTCCATGTATGCACTCTATGTTCCAAACAACTGGAATATCAGCTCTTCCTCAATCCTACCCTACACTCACCAAATGTATAGTGAGAAGAGATCTTAAACATTATTGAGTTCAGCCACCTCACTTTAGATAGGGAAACCATGGTCCAGAAAAGTGAAGTGACTTGTTGTTCAAGTTCACATGGCTACTCTAAGTGTGAAAACAGACATGGATTCAAGGTTCAGGGATATTCCAAATATGCCACTGCCTCAAGGAGCTTACAATATGTGCAAAGTTAAGTAAATGCAAGGCAACATTTGAGAAGGGAAAGAGTGCAAACAAGTGGGGGTATCAGGAAATGATTTCTACAGTAGCTGGCACCTGACCTGAGCCTTGAAGAAAGCTCAGGATTCAAAGGAAAGAGGTGAGGGAAGCTGAGAGGGGAAGAGTTTCATTAAAGTAGAATGCTAAAAAGGGGGGTGGAATGATTTGTGCAGCTTCTACTATAATCTGATTAGTTTTTTTAAAATCACATAAATTCTAAAATAAAAAATTCAGTAATGAAACACCCACACACAATTTTCATCACTTAGAACACTGTGGGTACAAATGTGGGTGATAGAAATACTTAAGAAATTTGGTTGTATTTGTACATGGTACCTATTTCAATATTTTGATGGGTACGTTGGTTGGTTAATATGAGCATTTCTTCATCTAAGAAGATTGCAGCCCATTCTTACATTTTCATGCTATGGGATTCTTGTCTACGCAAGCATGAGTCTTCCACTGGGAAATCTAATTCAGTGAGCCAGAGGCCTTCCTTTTTTAATTATTGGGAAAAAAAACCAAAACAGTATATAGGGCTAAGACTTCCACCTGCTGTTCCTTGCTTTTGCTACATGATTTCCTTGCCCAATTATACATACCCTTGATATTCTCCTTAAAAAACAGAATATTCACCATCAAACAGGAAGAAAAGCTGGCTGGACTGCATTTCAGAAACTATGCCATTCTCTCAATGACAAGTAGTTTCACATCAACATCCTTGAGAAGTGACACGACTGTACATCATGGATCTTACAAATCAAAACTGCAAGTGACCCAAAGGGTAATAAAGAGATGGATGTTAAGATATAAGCTGCCTGCATTGAATTATCAATGACAACTAAAGTGAACTGAATTGCAAATAGTATTGTAGGATTCTGATCAGTGTGAAAAAAGTGGTATAAGTGTGATCACTTGATGAGGCGGCTGCTGGTGTTGTGAGAGCAGGACAGTCCAAGGGCTGAGCTGGTACCCACAAAATGTTACAAGGCCTAGAGGAAGGCCTCAAGAGGGCTGGGTGGACTTTCTATCATGGATTTACAGGAGGTAGAACAGGAAAGCATGGAATGGTAGAATGTGGATGGGCTCTAACCTGCACTAAAGGTGAGGGCCCAGCCAGCTGTGATCATTTATACACTTAATGTGAATATTAAGCATGTATTACTCTGTCAACTTGCCCTAATTTAGATGTATCTTTCTCAACTGTGTAGCTTCAGATTCCCCATCCAGATATAAACTTCTTAAGAACAGTGGGATGATGGGACAAAGGGTAGGAATCATCAAAGCAATAAGCTGGTTTTAAAATTATGGATTTGAAAAAAAGCTGATATTTACAAAAGAGAATTAAATGACACTTCTAGGATTTACTGAAGAAATGGGGGAAAACTGAATGTCCTGTTTAAGAATGAGAGAAAAGATAAATATAAATAATGGTTTATACCTATATGTGATAATTTATATACTATCTTATCTGAATCTCACAATACTGACAAGCAACATTATAGTAAAAAGAGTAACAGAACTGGACAAGCTGAATGAAGCAGCCTGTCCAAAGGCATCACAAGGAATTAATGGCAGAAATTCCTTTAAAACTCACGCTCCTACTTTTGAGTTAACACCAGTTTGGGGCTGATCCCTGATTTGGTGATCTGAGAGGCAGAGGCATATCCTGTCTATTGTGGTTCAGTCATTTTCAGTTGTGTCTGATTCTTCATGACCCCACTTGCAGTTTTCTTGGCAAGGATACCGGAGAGGTTTGCCACGTCCTTCTCCAGCTCATATTACAGATGAAGAAACTGAGGCAAACAAGGTTAAGTGACTGGCCCAGGGTTACATAGCTAGTAAGTGTCTGAGGCCAGATTTGAACTCAGGAAGATGAGTCTTCCTGACTCTATGCCTGGCACTCTATGCACCGCACCACCTAGCTGCCCACTTGTCTGTACTACACAGCAAAAGTCTCTCACATCACTTTATTTATATTAACTACTTTCCAGTTTGGAAGAATACCCGGTAGGACAAAATCCTCCAAATAGACTGTTTTAGAATCCATAGAAGGAATGCACTGAGCAGGTACCGATACAGGCTGTATTTGTGGGTGAATCTGTATTGACAGCAAGATCAAATAGTTAAATTTATACTGAGTAAAATCAACACTCTGACAGGGAAGAAAGAAGAATGATGGACTGACTACCTGCAAGGAACAGCAATGAGTCAAAATAAAATTAAAGGGGTAGACACTGGCAAAGAGTTAAAAATACCGCTACTTGCATAGGGCTTGACTGTATTTCTGGAAAATGCAAGGGACTAAACAAAAACAAATTATGAAAATGAGTTTAGCAAAGAATAAGATATTAAAAAATCCACAAAAATGACTCACCTTCTTATACTACAAGAAAGATCAAGAACTAAAAATAACAGATCACACTGACATAGTGCTTTGAGACATTTACAGGGCAATTTCCCCACAACCCTGTAAAGGAGGCAATAAAAGTATTATCCCCATTCTACAGATGAGAAAACTGAGGCTCAGAGAGGTGAAGTGATTACTCCAAGGAAACCCAGCTAGGAAGTAGCAGAGACAGGACTCAAAGTCAAATCTCCTGACTCTCCTGTCCAGCATTTCTCTTACTTCTCTACATGGCCTCTTGAAGAAATAGTACTTACAATCAGATACAACTTTCAGATTCCATAAAATGCGTGCCAGGGGGGAAAAAAGATCAGGTGCAGTTGTCAGACTTCTATTCTCTCACAAAATGAGAGACTATTGCTTCTATTCCTTTCTAATTACTCAGGGTTTGATGTAACTCCTTTCATCCAGGTTTTTGTTTAAGAGGACATAAGGAACACTGAATTATCACAGTAGAAGCATTTTCAGTAATCTGAAAAATATGGTAAATGGGAATTGTGTCAGGACATTGGAAACAAGAAAATAACTCTGACTTACCAATAAAGAGATTGTTGCGAACACAGGGAACCCACACTGACTACTAGTACTAAGAGCTAGTCTTGTCACACATCCTAAAACCATTTCAATTTTGATACTGACATGGTTGGAAAAGCAAGAGACTATCCTAATTTTAACAAGATGGCTAATCAATTCTCCCATGATCTTTATGGAACAAGATGCAGCAATATGGTCTAGAGAATATGCTTAAATGGGTTTCTGGTTCATAAACCAAAAGTATGATGTCTGAACCCTGTATTTTTCAGCCTTCTATGTAATGTTCAATGAGAAAAAGGGGCTTCATTATTCTAATGAGGAACTTATTAACAAAGGTGAGTACATGTCATATATATGACCATATACAATATATATACATACATACGCACACACATATATACACACATATATAATATATATGTGTGTATATATGTATGTATGTGTATGTGCATGTGTGTGTGTGTGTGTGTGTGTGTGTGTGTGTGTGTGTGTGTGTGTGTGTACGGCTATTTAAAACAAAAACAACGCCAAAAATGGAACTACCTAGCTAACTCGTACTCAGAATATGATGAGCTGACTGCTGGCCTTCTTCTGTTATCCTATGTCTAATAGCCCCACTCTGCCCTTACAATACAGATATTAAGTACCTAGCTATATCACCTTATGAGCTTACCTACTAAATTTAGTTTTGGTTTTATAACTGGGTATAGTACAGTCATTTAGGAAACATGGCCAGAGGTGAAGGGCTTCCACACTGAAAGACAGAAGACCTGGGTTCAAGTACTGATAGCTGGCTGTCACTCAGAAGCAATGTTATCATGGGCAAATCAACTAACCTCTGTGATCCTTGGTTTCCCCATCAGCAAAATGGGATAATATTTGCAACACCTATTGCACTAGAGCTAGTGTGAAAAAAATGTTTTATAAATCACTATGCAAATATAAGCTATTATGATAAGGGTCTAGAGTTATAGTGGGTTTCTGGCAAGGTAATAAAACAGCTAAAGAATTTGACAAGTGAAATGAGCTCAGTTACAGGGGAGGAAGTACCATGCTGAAGTGCAGTAGAACCTTCTGATGATGAAGTTCAATGGGTGCTCCAGGTGAAGAGAAGTTGATGGAGATGAAGCAGGTGTTGACTCCTGGGCTACCTCCTAGGCCCCTGTCACCCTGAGGCTTCCTGTTTCTGGGCACAGATGGGTCCTGGAGATGATTAAAGGTATATAAAGTTGAGAATTGCGTTAAAAAAAGAAAAAGAACTGTATTCAGCCAAAACCTCCCCCTGGAATAAAAACTCTCTGGGCTTCAGTTCCCTCATCTACAAAATAAGGAGAATGGTCTCAGTGATCTCAAAAGTCTTTCCCAACTCTAAAGTTACTATCCTATGATTTCATCTCACATAGCGACTACTCTAGTAGTCCCTCATCACCTTTTACCTGCACTATCACAATAGTCTCCACCTTATTTCCCCTTCTTCCAGTCTTCCCCCTTATCCAATTCATCCTCCACATGGCTGTCAAGTCAAGAAACTGAGACACAGTCATAAAAATACCATAATCCTGGCCAAAAATCTTCACTGACTTCCTACTGCATTTAGAACAAAACATAAACTCCAGCCAGGCACTCTACAATCTGGGAACTACTTTTGCAGATCCATAGTCTTCACATACCCTGGCTTCCTCCATTACTCAGACTGCCTAGCTACCTTCAAGGCCCAGTTCTGAAACGACTTCCTCTTTGAAACCTCCCTTCCTGATCCCTACAGCCTTAGTTGGGGCAGGTGGGTGGTGTGGTGGATAGAAGGCAGGGTCTGGAGTCAAGAAGGCCCAAGTTCAGTTCCAGCATCAAAACACTAGCTGTGTGACCCCGGGCAAGTCACTTAACCTGTCTGCCTCAGTTTCCTCATCTGTAAAATGGGGATCATAATAGCACCTACCTCCCAGGGATGTTGTGAGGAACAAGCGAGATGGTAATTGTAGTGCTTGGCACATAGTAGGCACTACATAAATGTTAGGTGATAGTGGTGGTGGTAATGGTGGTGGTAGTAGCAGTAGCGGTAACAGTGATAGCAGCAGAGCACACCGGGCTCCCTCAAGGAGTGATCTTGTATGTACCTATCTCGTTACCTAGGAGCATTCTCTACCCCCAGCCCCAACTTCCAGAAAGAATAAAAGCACCTTGAGAGTGGAGAACAGCTTCTTTTTAAATCTTAGTATACACCCAGTACCTAGGGCGGTAAATAGGCAGTTAACAGGTTTGTGGAGAAATGCGCTGAAGCAGATTTGGCCAATGCCCGAGGGCATCAGGGAAGGGCTTGGAAAAGACAGTCAGAAGAAAAATCGGAATTGTCTTCCCTCTTGTGCAACAGCTACGAGGCACTGACTAGGGAGTTTCCTAGTCTCCGGAAGGCAACCCTGCTGTCCCTCTGTCTCAAGGCCTGGACACGCGTCCAGACACCTACAAACACCTGGGATCTCACAGGCCTGGGGCACGACCAAGGCTTCTCGCAGTTCTGCTCGAACCCCCGCAGAAGCTTCCCTGGTACGAGTCCCCTGCCTCGGGCAAAGACCCGGACCCGCCCCCGACTGACACCCAACCTGGTCACAGCGCTCCAGGCAGAACGTTCCCCAGCCCTTTCAGCTCCCACCTAGGATGCGCCACCTCCTCCGGGAAGCCCACCCGCGGACTTCTCGTAGCCTCAGGCCAACGAGGAGCCTCAGCCCTGACGCGGTCTCTGACGGAGAACCACCTCCCTTACGGCCCAGACAGGGAAACTGAGACCCAGGGAGGCCGGGGGTGTCTCAGAGAGACAAGAGTGGGGCTCGGACCCTGGGCTGCCCCGGGCCCAGGGTGCGCCGGGGGGGGAGGGGCAGCTCTCTTCCCCTCCCCCTGCTATAAGAGGTAGCCCGCCGCCTGCTAACCCCGACCCCGCCTCCTCAGCTTGTACCCGCTCACCTGGCCTGCGGCTAGCGTAGGCCACAGACCGGAAGCGTCCCCGCCCCCGGGCCGCGCGGCCGGCCTTCACCTTCGCACTTCCGGGACGCTCTAGGAATTCTGGAGGACTCGGCGTCTCGGTCTGTAGGGCTGAGCCGGCAGAATAGCTCGGGCCACCACAACCCCACCCAGCAGCACCCTCCACCCCTCCCACCCCTCCCCAAACTCTGGGGGGGGGGAAAGAGGGGAGAAAAGGGCTACGGAGAGCAGGAAGGTTCAGTCCACCTGTTCCCCACCCTTGCGTCTGGCTTCTGATGGGTCTCTTTCCTAACTTAATCCCGCCCATCCCACTTCTGATAGCCTGTAGAGCGAGCTGGCGGGGAGAGCTTTCCACACCCTGTGTGGCAGCAGCGTGTGAGCATAACAGGGATTTAAATGTACAAACCAAATGGCCTGTGCCCAGGGAACCTCTGGGGTTCAGAGTGTTGGAGAAGCTGGTCTGGCTGAGGCAGCACGAGGAGAAAGCTGGGCAGAAGGCAGCCGAGTAGTGACCAGTCCGGTGCTGGAGGGAGCCCCGGACCTGAGAACGCCCGGCGGGGGGGGGGGGGGAGGCCGGGGAAGTGTCACATTTCCCTTCCTTAGCCTGAACCAGTAGGAGACGACACATTCGTTCGAAAAAGAGATACAAATACAGAGGAGGGAAACAGCCTCAAGGAGCATGACCCCCCCCCCAACTGGATTGCTGGTAGTCGACTCAAGAAAGGACTAGGACCTGGCCCTCCTTGTGTGGAGTCCGCCTGTTGTAATCCACATGGGTGCTTAGGGATCCCGCTTCCTAAAAAGCTAAATAAAGGACACTTGCCTTTGACTTCAGAGCATGCACAGCTATCCTGTGACTTTCCCTTCAGCTCACTGTATGATCTTGGAGCTGTTTAAATGGATGTTCAACCAGAACTGTGTTAAAAGGCACCAATACAGCTTAACACACACACACACACACACTTTTTTCTATCTGATGGACACAGGTGTAAAGATGACTCTGAAGGCTGATGAGGGAGGTGCCATTTTCCTCCATGGGCTGACTGGTGAGCTCATGGCCTCCTAGGCAAACCTTTGTGGAGGATGGGGACCCAAGAAGCTTCTATTTGCATCTTCTTTCCTTTGGCACACGGCCTTTAACTAGAAGTTACAAGCTTACCCCAGGTACATGTGAGAGCCTCCTCTGCCATGGACTCCTAGGCACTTGTAGGAGAGTCTGCCCCAGACTTTTGCAAGAGGGAATGTTTTGTACCAACTGTCTTTATTATGTACCACCTTAGTAAATGTCCTTTGCAAAAAACCTAATTGATGTCTACCGACTGATTAAAATGGGACATAGACCAGTGGTAGCTCATGAGTGATATTATTAGAGAAACCCCAGCAACTTTCAGGGTTACTAATATACATTCACACACATAAACGTGTTAATGTGTGTGTATATGTATATGTATGTAACTTCTGGGTCATGTGATCAACAAGATGAAGGCCTAGACATTTTCTCTGCTCCTCATGACCTTTCAAACCTCTCCAAAATAGAAATTATACACCAAAGATAAAGGAACTTCAGGTGTCCCTGTGGTCTAGGACACGTGGAACCCAAAAACAGTTTTAAGAAATCCCACAACCACGCACAGACCTGAGCTCAAGTAGCACTCCCTCTTCCATGGCCCACCATGCTACCAGCCATGAGGCTAATACTAGCCAAATTGACCCATGGGCTTGCAAGAAAACCCAACTCTAAACCCCGTTCCTCCCTCCCTTCTTCCAGTTCCATGGAGAGCTTGGTTCTAGGATGTGAAAGTTGGCTAGGGTTTCAGTGGCCAGTGCCCTGACAGCATTCTGTGGTGCAAATGATCTCTACAGGAGAGCTAAGGAACAGAAGAAAGGGACTGGGACATTTACCTGGGCTTGAAACAAAGTTCAGCCTAATAAAACCCACCCCAAAGCCAAGCCTCAGAAACCCAAACTCCCAACAATAGAAATCATCCCCAGCTGCAAGGCACCAGTGTGGCAGTGCTCTGCAGGACGGTGGGGGGGGGATGGGATGGGGGGGGAGGGTGTATAGGAGACCGTGCAGTATTCTACTAAGCTTCAAAGAGCCTAGCATTCACCTGAGTTAATTCTGTTCCCCCAAAAGTCATCTGGAGCAGAGATTTGGCCTGGTAAATTGCCCAGTGTGGGAGGAAGCTGAAATGCTTTGTGATCCAGTTCCCAGGGAAACCACCATCAGAGGGGAGGGAGTAAAAAAATAAGCAACAGGGGGGAAAAAATGGGGGGGGGGAACTGCTGAAATTACCAAAGATCCTAGGAAAAAGAAAACTGAGAGACTTTGAACATAAGCAGAGAAAAAAATTAACAGAAACAATTATGGCCTCCAGATCTAGTGAACAAGTTCAAGCACTTATGAAGAAATACTGCAAAACAAAGGAAAATGACCCAACGCTTTATAAGACAGAGGACCCTCTGGAATGTCAGGAGACAACTGAACCACAACTGTGTAACAGGAAAATTAGGAAAGGAAATGAGAACAATGTAAGAATATTATGAAGAGAATTAACATCTTGGTAAAAGGCACAAAAAATACTGAAGAAAATAACTCCTTAAAAATCAGAATTGCTCAAATGGTATGAGACAATCAGGGTAATTGTGCAACAAAGGCCTAGTTGAAGTTAAATAACATGAATTTGTGGTAAATTCAGTCCTCAGTTGTGTAGCTTCCTTCAGAAATATGAAGAAGCATGTAAGAGTTGAGCAAAGTCAGTCAATATATTTATTAAGTGCCTACTATGTGCCAGGGCACTATGTGAAGCTCTGGGGCTACAAAATGTGGCCTTTGCCCCTAAGGAGCTCGAAATCTCACAAGTTCACAATGGAGGAGACAAAAAAATATATATGTAAACATACAGGATAAATAGAAAATAATTGAGTGAAGGCCCTAGAATTAAGATGGGTTGAGAAAGGCTTCCTATATAAGATGGGACTTTAGTTGGGACTTGAGGGAAGCCAGGGAAGGTAGGAGGTAGAGATGAGGAGGGCGAGCATTTCAGGCATAGGGGACAGCCAGAGAAAATGCCCAGAGCTGAGAGATGGACTATCTTGTTTGTGAAATAACCGGGAGGCCAGTGTCACTGGATCAAAGAGTACATGGTAGGGAATAAAGAGTAAGGAAACTGAAAAGGTAAGAGAAAGCTAGGCCATAAAGGGCTTTGAATGCCAATTGTATTTAATTGTGTTTCGTCCTTGGAGGCAATAGGATTGGTGGGAGGAAGGGTGTGTGGCATGAATGGGATCTGTGCTTTTGGAAAATCACTTTGGTGGCTGAATGGAGAATGGAATACAGTGGGGAGAAACTTGAGACAGGCATATCCACCAGGAAGTTATTTGCAATAATCCAGGCACAGGTGATGAGGACCTGAGCTAGAGAGGTGTCAGTGTCAGAAAAGAGAAGGGGACATAGTCAAGAGATGCTGTAGAGGTGAAATTGACAGGCCTTGAAAACATTTTGGAAATGGGGGGTAAGAGATAATGAAGAGTTGATGATGACACCTAGGTTGCAAGCGTGAGAAGGGACTAGGAGGATGGTGTTGCCTTCAATAATAATAGGGAAGTTAGGAGGGGAGGAGGATTTAGGGAGAAAGACAATGAGTTCAGTTTTGGATATTTTGAGTTTAAGATGCCTACTGGACATCCAGTTCAAGATGTTTGAAAGACAGTTGATATGAGATTGGAGGTCAATAGACAGATTAGGACAAGACAGGTAGCTTTGAGAATCATCAGCTAAGGATGATAGTTAAATCCATGGGAGCACTGATGAGATCACCAAGTAAAGTAGTATAAAGAGAGAAAAGGAAAGGCCCAGGACAGATGTGGGACACTCACAGTTAGTGGGCATGACCTGGATGATAATCCAGCAAAGAAGACCAAGAAAGAGCAGTGTCCAGAAAACACATAGAGAAGAGAGTACCAAGAATGGGGTGATTAACAGTGGAGAGCACAATGTGGAGTCTACCAGGGTCAATGTCAAAGGCTGCAGAATGGCTGAGAATGAGGAAAGGCCACTGGGGAGCAGAGCCAAGATAGCAGAGTAGAAACAGCAACCAAGCTGAATTTTTCCAGCATTCTCCTCCAAACAACTTTAAAATAATGTATCAAATTGAATTTTGGATTGGCAGAGCCAACATAAGGACAAGGTGAGACACTTCCAGCTTAAACCAACTTAGGAGGTCAGAAGGAGAAGTTTGACACTGAAGTGGGAAACAGCCCGGAGCACATGCAGCTGACGCACCAGCAGAGGGCTGTCAGCCTCGGAGACAGCAATAGCAACACGAGCAGCTTCAGGAGCTCTCAGCCCAGAGATGGTAAGAAGGTCAGACAACTGGTCAGAAAGAAATTACAGGGGTTTCTGTGCTGGCACTAGGTGTAGCCAGTGCTGATAGGCAACTCTACTGCCCATACACAGTGCTGGGTCACAGTTCCAGGATAGAGAGAAGTACTTGTGGTCAGTCACAAGGGAAGAGGGGTCCTGGTCACAGTTCCAAGGAAGAGAGTAGTGCTAGTGCTTGCAGCTGCAGAGAAAGAGGGGACGTAAGACACAATTCCAGGGTGAAGAGGAATGCTAGTGCTTGCAGCTGTACAGGAGCAAGGGCCTTTCCTGGGTAAAGATGAAAGCATAGAACAAGACAGCAGTGACCACACCTCTCCCTGGGTCATACGTGGAAGAGTTAAAGAAAGAATTAAGAGTGGCAGAGGAACAATTGGGGATAGAAATGAGAATGATGGAAGAAAATTATGAAAAGAGAATAAACAGCTTGGTAAAAGAGGCACAAAAATTACTGAAGAAAATAACATTTTAAAAAGCAGAATTGGCCAAATGAAAAAAGAGGCACAAAAATTACTGAAGAAAATAACATTTTAAAAAGCAGAATTGGCCAAATGAAAAAAGAGGCACAAAAATTACTGAAGAAAATAACATTTTAAAAAGCAGAATTGGCCAAATGAAAAAAGAGGTATAAATTCTCACTGAAGAAAATAATTCCTTAAAAAATAAAACTGTGCAAATGGAAGGTAATGAATCCATGAAACAGAAAGAAACGAAGTCAAAAGAATGAAAAAATAGAAGATGATATGAAATATCTCATTGGAAAAACAATTATCCTGGAAAAATAGATCAAGGAGAGATAATTTAAGAATTATTAGACTTCCTGAAAGCTATGATCAAAAAAAGAGTCTCACTATCACATTTCAAGAAGTTATAGGAGGCAAAGGAAGATGGCGAAGTAAAGCCGAGCTCTCCCTGAAATCCTTCCAAATACCTTTTTAAAATGATTCTAAACAAATTCTACAGCAGCAGAATTCACAGAAAAAAAATGGAGTGAAACAAATTTCCAGCCCAAGACAACTTGGAAGATTGGCAGGAAAGGTCTGTCGCATGTGGGTGATGGAGGAGTGCAGTCCAGCATAGGCTGTGCCAGCACAGCAAACCAGGAGCAGGCTTTGGGAGCCACTGAATCAGCAGCAGCAGCAGCTGTTTCTGGAGCTCTTAGCCCACACATGGTAAGGGAGTCAAACAATTTGTCAGGAGTTTACAAGGGTCTTTTTACTAGCACTGAAGCAGGATTCTGTTGTTTTGCCCAAACTTAGATCCAGGTCACAGTCCTGGGTGGCAGTCCCAGGATGAGGAGGGCCACTAGCACAGAAGAGCTGGTGGCAGTAGTGGAAGGGGAACCCTCCTCACAGTTCCAGGGCAGAAAAGAGTGCTTGTGGTCACTCACAGACCAGACCACAAGCCAGAACAGCAGTAAACACTTCTCCTTAGATCATACCACCTGGGGAGAATGAAAACTTATAGATCCCTAAAAGTATCTCAGAAAACAGCTGCACAAAACCCCTGAGTGCACCCTCCATCCTGGAAGCAGAGCCCTACTTTAACAAAAAGTTAAAAGTCAACTATATGATAGACCAAGAAAAATGAGCAACAGGAAAAAAAAAACACAACAACAACATCTGACTATTGAAAGTTACTCTGATGACAAGGAAGATCAAAACACACACTCAGAAGAAGACAACAAAGTTAAAGCTCCTACATCCAAAGCCTCCACGATAACTCAGACCATGGAAGAACTCAAAAAGGGTTTTAAAAATTAAGTAAGAGAAGTAGAGAAAAAATTGGGAACAGAAATGGGAGTGACATAAGAAAATCATGAAAACCAAGTCAGCAGCTTGGTAAAGGACACACAAAAAAATACTGAAGAAAATAACATCTTAAAAAACAGACTAGACCAAATGGTAAAAGAGGTCCCAAAAGCTAATGAGGAGAAGAATGCCTTAAAAAGCAGAATTGGCCAAATGGAAAAGGAGGTCCAAAAGCTCACTGAAGAAAATCATTCCTTAAAAACTGGAATGGAGCAAATGGAAGCCAATGACTGTATGAGAAATCAAGAAACAATAAAACAAAACTAAAAGAATGAAAAAATAGAAGACAATGTGAAATATCTCACTGGAAAAATAACTGACCTGGAATCAGGTCCAGGAGAGATAATTTAAAAATTATTGGACTTCTTGAAAACCATGATCAAAAAAAGAGCCTAGACATTATCTTTCAAGAAATTATCAAGAACCAGAGGATAAAATAGAAATTGAAAGAATACACCCATTACCTCCTGAAAGAGATCCCAAAATGAAAACTCCCAGGATTACAGCCAAATTCCAGAGTTCCCAGGTCAAGGAGAAAATATTGCAAGCAGCCAGAAAAAAAAAAAACAATTCAAGTATTGTAGAGCCACAATCAGGATAACACAGCTTCTATATTGAAGGATCAGAGGGCTTGGAATATGATATTCCAGAGGGCAAAGGAGCTAGGATTACAACCAAGAATCACCTACCCAGAAAAACTGAGTATAATCCTTCAGGGGGAAAAATGGATATTCAATGAGATAGAAGACTTTCAAGCATTCTTGATAACAAGACCTGAGCTAAATAGAAAATTTGACTTTCAGACACAAGACTCAAGAGAAGCACAAAAAGGTAAACAGGAAAGGGAAATCATAAAGGACTTAATAAGTTTAAACTGTTTACATTCCTACATGGGAAGATGACATTTGTAACTCATAAGACCTTTCTCATTATTAGGGTAGTTAGAAGGAGTATATATAGACAGAGGGCACAGGTGTGAGTTGAATATGAAGGGATGATATGTAAAAAATAAAATTAAAGGAGGAGAGAGAAGAATGTATTGGGAGAAAGAGAAAGGTAGAATGAGGCAAATTATCTCACATGAAAGAGGCAAGAAAAAGTTTTTACAATGGAGGGGAAATGGGGGGAGGTGAGGGGAAGTGAGTGAACCTTATTCTCATCAGAATTGGCTCAAAGAGGGAATAACATATACACTCAATTGGGTATAGAAATTTTGCTTACCCTACAGGAAAGTAGGAGGGGAAAGGTATAAGAGAAGGGGGTTGGGGGTGGTGATAGAAGGGAGGGCAGATTCGGGGAGGGGGTAGTCAGAAGCAAAACACTTTTGAGGAGGGACAGGGTGAAAGGAGAGAATAGAATAAACAAGGGTAGGGGGAATAGGATAGAGGGAAATATAGTTAGTAATGTGAAAAAAATTTTGAGGCAAGTTTCTCTGATAAAGGCCTCATTTCTCAAACATATAGAGAACTGAGTCAAATTTATAAAAATAAGAGCCATTCCCCAGTTGGTAAATGATCAAGAGACATGATCAGTTTTCAGATGAAGTAATCAAAGCTATCTATAGCCATATGAAAAAAATACTCTCACTATTGATTGGAGAAATGCTAATTAAAACAATTCTGAGGTACTAATTCATACCTATTAGATTGGCTAATAGGACAGAAAAATTTAATGACAAATGTTGGAGGGGATGTGGGAATGCACTGTTGGAGTTGTAAACTGATTCAATCATTCTGTAGAGCAATTTGGAACTATGCCCAAAGGGCTATAAAACCATGCATACCTTTTGACCTAGCAATACTACTACTAGGTCTGTATCCCAAAAGAGATAAAAAAAAAACAAAAAGGAAAAGGAGCTATATGTACAAAAATATTTATAGCAGCGCTTTTCTGGGGGTTAAGAATTAGAAGCTGAGGAGAAGTTCTTCAATTGGAGAAGGGCTGAACAAGTTATAGTACGTGATCATGATGGAATACTATTACACTGTAAGAAATGATGAGCAGGATGCTCTCAGAAAAACCTAGAAAGACTTGCATGGGCTGATGCAAGGTGAAATGTACTGTGTATAAAGTAACAGCAATATTGTGAGATGACCAACTGTGAATGACTTAGCTATTCTCAGCAATACAACTATCCAAGATGACTCTGAAGGACTTATGATAAAAAATACTATCCATTCCCAGAGAAAGAACTGATGGCGTCTGAATACAGACTGAAGCATACTTTTTTTAAACTTTATTTTTCTTGGTCTATGTTTCACAACATGACTATTATGCATATGTTTTGCATGACTACACATGTATAACCTAAAAAAAAAAGAAAGAAAAAAAATTATAAAGGAAAACTGCCCCAATATCCTAGCACCAATTTCAATAGAAATTGAAACCATTCACTAATCACTACCTGAAAGAGGTCCCAAAATGAAAGCTCCCGAGAATAACATAGCCAAATTCCAGAGCTCTCAGGTCAAATAGAAAATTTTGCAAGCAGTCAGAAAGAAATAAGTCAAATATTGTGGGGCCACAGCCAGGATCACACAAGATTTAGCAGCTTCCACATTAAAGAAGCAGAGGACTTGGAATATGATATTCCAAGAAGTCAAAGGAGCTAGGATTACAACCAAGAATAATCTACCCAGCAAAACTGAGCATAATCTCTCAGGGGGCAGGGATGGACATTTACTCAAATAGAGAATTTTTCAAAAATCCCTGATGGAAAGACCAGAACTGAATAGAAAATTTTACATCCAAACACAAGACTCAAGAAAAGCATAAAAAGGTTAACATGAAAGACAAATCATAAGGAACTCAATATAAAGTTAAACTGTTTACATTCCTATATGACAAGATAACTCCTAACAACTTTCATTATTAATGAAAAAGGAGTGAGAAAAAGGCAGTGAAGAAGTCTATATAGACATAGAGTATGGGTATGAGTTGATTATGCTCTGAAAAAAAAAAGATAGGGGTGAGAAAGAGGGATGCATTAGGAGAATGGGGAAGGGAGAGTAAGAATGGGGAAAATTATCTCACATAAAAGAAGTGTGCAAGGAAGAGCTTTTACAATGGAGGGGAAAATGGAGGCAAAGGCAATGCTTGAAGCTCACTCTCATCAGAACTGGTTCAAAGAGGAAAGACTATATATACACACTCAGTTAAGTATAGAAATCTACCTTCCACAACAGAGAATTATGAGGAGAAGGGAGGAGGAAAGGGAGGGCAGCGATGATAAAAGGGAGGGTGAATTAAGAGAGGCAGAGGTCAGAAGCAAAACAGATTTTTAAGGAGGCACAGGATGGTAGGTTGTTGTCCTTCATTTCAAAGAGGACCAAAATGACATCATTATGTTGGAGTTAAGGTACAGTGTGTCCAACTGTGGCTGATCAGACCAGTGAGCTTGGAAGGCTCTACCACAGGTTGGGCACAAATAGTCCATGTGAACATTTGGAATGGAGATATCTCTAAATTTGCACATCTCATGTTTCTTTTAAGCTACTGCAATTCCGCTTCACTTATAGAGCACAGCACCTTTGATGTGAGCATGCCATGCTAGGTGGTCTTTTGCTAATGTCTCCCATGTCTCCCAATTGGTTCCAAAGTTCTTCAGGGAGACTTTGAGAGTGTTCTTGTATCATTTCTGCTAACCACCATGTAAATATTTGCCTTGTATGAGTTGTCTGTAAAATAGTCTTCTGGGCAAATGCAGATTTGGCATGTGAACAACATGGCCAGCTCATCAGAGTTATGCTCCCTATGATAAGAGTTTGAATGCTTGGCAGTTTAGCTCAAGAAAGGACCTCAGTATCTGGTACCTTATCTTGCCAGGTGATCTTCAGAATCTTCGTAAGACAATTTAAATGGAAGCTATTCAGTTTCTTAGTATAGCACTGGTAGAAGGTCAGTTACCACACTGATGGTAATCTACTTAACTTGAAAAGGCTACAAGCCAAGGCTAAAGTGGAGGGAGAGCTGGTATATGATTTTTTTGTTCATAGATGATTGTGCACTCAATGCAGTTTTTTAAGCTGAGGTGAATAAAGTATGGATCAATTCTCTGATGCTTGTGCTAATTTTGGCCTAATAATAAACACCAAGAAAACACAGGTTCTCTACCAGCCAGCACCACATCATCTATACACAGAACCATTGGTTAGAGCAAATGGAAAAATTTTAAATACTGTGAATAAGTTCACTTACCTTGGCAGTATACTTTCCAGGGATGTACATATAGATGATTAGACTGACAAACACATTGCCAGAGCTGGCCCAGTGTTTGGGAGACACCAAAGGAAAGCGTGGGAGAGAAGAGATATTAGGCTGCCTACCAAACTGAAGATCTACAGAGCCACTGTGCTGACTCATTGTTATAGATATGGGATAAAAAGAAAAAAGGATAAAGAGAAGAAAATAGGATGGAAGGAAATATATAATAATCATAGCTGTGAATGTGAATTGGATGAGCTCACCAATAAAACAGAAGTGGATAGCAGAATGGATTAGAAACTGGAATCCAACAATATGAAAGACACACATTTGAAACAGAAAAATATATACGTAGAGTTAAAATAAGGGGCTGGTGCAGAATCTATGGCAGGATAGCAATCATGATCTCAGACAAAGCAAAAGCAAAAATAGATCTAATTAAAAGAGATAACGAGGGAAACTACATTTTGCTAAAAGGTACCATAGATAATGAAGTAAATATAAAAAATGTTTACAGGAAGGTTTCTCTAACAAAGGCCTCATTTCTCAACTACATAGAGAACTGAGTCAAATTTATAAAAATAAGAGCCATTTCCCAATTGACAAATGGTCAAAGAATATGAAGAGGCAGTATTCAGAAGAAGAAACAAAAGCTATTTATGGTCATAAGAAAAAATCACTATTAATTAGAGAAATGCAAATTAAAACAACTCTGAGGTACTAACTCACCTATGAGAAATGATAAATGCTGAAGGGGATGAGTGAAAATAGGTACACTAATGAACTGCTGGTAGAGTTGTGAACTGGTCCAACCATTCTGGAGAACAATCTGGAACTATGCCTAAAGGGCTACAAAATTGTGAATAACCCTTGACCCAGCAATACTACTACTAGATCTATACTCTTAAAGAGATCAAAGGAAAAGGATCTATATGCATAAAAATATCTATAATAGTTGGGGTTTTTTGTGTGGTGACAAAGAATTGGAAATTGAGAGGATGCTTATCAATTGGGGAATAGTAGAATAAGTTGTAACACATGATTGTGATGGAGTACTACTGTACTATAAGAAATGATGAAGGGGATGATTTCAGAAAAAGACCTATATGAGCTGACGCAAAATGAAATGAGCAGAACAAGAAGATCATTGTTAATGATGATCAACTGTGAAAGACTTAGCTACTCAGATCAATAAAATGATCCAAGACAATTCGAATGGATTCAAGAAGAAAAAAAAGCTATCTACCTCCAGAGACAAAACTGATGAACTATGTGTACAAACTGAAGTATAATTTTCTCACTTTATTTTTCTTGCTTTTTTTTGCAATATGGCTAATATGGAGATATGTATTGCACGATTTCATATGTATAATTCATATAACTTTGCTTGATTTCATACTGGGTGGGAGAGGAGTAGGAAAGAGAATTTGGAACTCAAAATTTTTTTTTAAAATATGGCAAAAATAAATAAATCATATGCACATGATTATATGTATAGATATAGATATTATAAGGAAAGACCACTGGATTTGGCATCTAAGAGATCATTGGTAACTTTAGGGAGAGCAATTTCAGTGGAATGATGAGGTCAGAAGCTGGATTGTAAGGGGTTAAGAAACAAGAGAGTAGAGAGAAAGTGGAGGCACCTATTGTAGATGGCCTTTTCAAGGAGTTTGACCACAAAGGGCAGAAGAGATAAAGGACACAGTGAGGATGAAATGATCAAGTGAGGGGGTTTTTTTGAGGATGGGGGACACATGGGCATATTCATAAGCAGTAGGAAAGAAGCCAGTAAACCAGGAGAGACTGAAAATAAGTGATACATATAGTAGGGATGATAGAGGGGTGGCAGTTTGTTGGAGGAGATGGAAAGGACTGAGATTGCTTGTACCAGTGGAGGAGGGGGCCTTCATAAGGAGTAAAGATAAGTTTTGTGTGAGGGATGAAGGAGGAGATAGTGGCAGAAGGCATCTGAGGTATAGGGAAGAATTCACAGCACATGACCTCAATTTTTACCTCAAATAGGTAAAGGGAAAATATTAACACTTCTTTGTCAAAAAGGAGTAAGAAGACTGACAGATGTTCTCAGACCACATGAAAAACAGGTTAAAAACCTACAGAAACACATTTGGAACAAACAGACATCACTTCACTAAGCAACAGAAAAGGCTGACAAAAGGAACATGGTGCTGGATATTTCAAATGCATACAAAAGTGGTTTAGCTCCTAATGAAACCTATGAAATAGCTAAGATCTAAGTACATTCCATGTGTGACACTTGCATGAAAACAACCAACAATATGTCTACAATTCTTTGCTGGAAAAAAAAATGGCTGTCTTTGGTTTGATTTATAGAAAGGAGGAATTTATGGTGTCAATTAAGGATCAGGTCACCAGAAATTTTAGATGGGTTATTATCCTCATGGCAATCAAATTTAAGCAATAGCAGAAACTGTACAACACATCACTACAGATTGCAAAAATCTTAGTACTTACTGAACACCTAACAAGATATGTATCAGTGACCAGACTTAAATAACAAAAGCTCACTATTTCCCATTAACCAATGGACAACGAATCCCCACGAGTCAAATACAAATTTCAAAATATCTTTGAGACTTCATCAAATAAGCTGTCCTGCAATGTGAATGATATTGCAGACAAAACTCTTGTCCACAATCTTCTGGACATAACACTGAACCCTAAAAATTTAAGAATGTTTTTGACAAATGATGCCATAACTAATATATAAACTCTCTAAGCTTCATTAAATAAAAAGTTTTTAAAATGGAAGACCAAGTAGAAGAAACAAAAACCATGTGGGAACCAGATGTGGTACATCTCCACCATCCCAGCTGCTACTAGAGTTGTCCCAAGGATGCTCTCAGTGATCCTAAAATAAATGAACTTCATCTTAATACTTAAAAAAGTAGTTATTTTATCCACCTATACAAAAGTTTATAGAACATTAGATAGAAAAGAATGATAGGATAACAGCTTGTCCCAGAACCATTTAACAATCAATCAATCCATAAACATTTATTAAGTGCCTACTGTTTCAGGCACTGTGCTAAGTGCTGGGGATACAAAAAGAGGCAAAAGACATCCTTGAGTTAAAGGAGTTCACATTCTAATGGATTTCTATCTTATCTCTATTTAAAAAAAAAAGTATGGATGAATTGATTAACAGATACTTATACAGTGCTTTAAGGTCTGCAACATGCTGTTTGTATATAGTAGGAATAGGTAACCTCCTCCTGAACCCCCCCCCCCAAGGGCAGGGCTACTTCTGCTATGTTCTAAGTGCTGAAAAGTTTGACACTTTAGGGTGATGCAGTAAATCCTAGTTGGTCCTTTGGCATTCCCCATAATGGCTCCAGCCTCCAGTGGAAGACTGCATCAGTTTAAAAGGAGAGACAGCTTCCACTTTCTTTCTCTTCCACCTTAGCCTGGAATTTGTGGCTAGGAAATCCCTCTCTTGGATTTGCTGGAAGGGCTGGGAGGGCAGTGTTTCTCCTCCTTGGCAAAAATTTCAAGTGCTCACATGTGGCTGCTGGAGCAGATATTCATCCAGGTGACCCTAAGTTGGGATATCTCTTCTGCTGTTCTTTTCCTGAGCATAGATACCCAAACAGTAATCCTGAGATGGATGTTTCTAGCCTCGGCTTGTGAATTTGAAATGTCAGGAGCTCCTATGTCCCTCTGTCACTACCGGTGGAACGAAAAGAGGCGCCTCCTATAGCTACTACAGTGCTTCTTGGAGGGGAAGATGACCACAGACAGGAGGACAAGCACAATCACTGGTCTAATTCTCCAGAAGATGTGTATTTTGATGGAATTGTTCAGAAAGCAAAGAGCTGAGATGTAAAGTTGAAATGTCTACTCAACAATCTCACTAAATACTTCATGTTTTACTATGTTAAGTCTCCTGGGAGAGTGAAATAGTATTTATAAGCTTTATGTTTAAGTCTTTGTAAAGAATGCTTGCATTCTTTTAAGAATTTCTTTTGTGTAGGAAATAAACATCTGTCTTATACCTAATCACACTGTATATTGAGTATTATTTTTCTACTTTACCTTTGAGGGAGACCTTAAGTATGAGCCACACCTAAGCTTTAAGTGATTCTCTCCAGGACTCTGAGGTGGGATGATAAAGGACCGGTATAAGAGCAAGACTCCCTCGGGACTAAACCCAATTTGTGTGCATGGGCCAGGACTGGGGGTCTCTTTAGGAAAAGGTGAGTATGCCAGCCTTGCTGGCCATTAGTGGTTCTGTATTGTCACATATATATTGTGTCATTTAAACCTTCCATAATTCTGTGAGGTAGGTAGGCTACGGATAGGAACTGGAATTCATCATTTTAGGGAACTCCCAGATGAGGAAAACTCCACCAGTGCAGGCTGGCACCTTCTCTACAATTTAGAATCTTAGAGATCTGTCCAGAGCCCTGAAAAGAGACTTACTCAGAATAACAGATGTGTCAGAAGTTTTCTTGGTTTCCCAAATAGCTCTTGATCCATTATGCCATGCAAGGTAGATACTGCAACTACTATTATCCCCATCTTACAGGTAATTAAATAGTCTGAGATTAAATGGCTTGCCTATGGCCCCATAGATAATAAATATCAGTGGTGAGATTTGAACTCAGGAATTTCTGACTTCAAGTTCAGCACTTCATCTATTATGCCTGTATAAAGGATTTGATGGTATACTGATCCATTTTAAAGACAGCATAAGGCTAAGAGGTACAGTTAACATGTTGGATGAAAGAAAGAAGATCTAAAAAAGATTTTTACCAAGCTAGAACACTGGGCTGAATCTAGGCAGGTAAAATTTAACAGAGATAAACGTAAAGACTTCCGTTTGGGTTTAAAAAATCAACTTCACAAATACAAGATGAAGGAAGTACAGGCTAGACAACTCATCTGAAAAAAGACACGGGGAGTTTCAGTAGACTGCAAACTTATTCAACTGTTTGATATAGCAATGCAAAACATTAATACAGTCTTAATCTTCATTGAAAAAGATATCATATTTAGGAAAAGGTTTGTTATATCACACCTTGGCCATACTACAACTTCAGCATTGCATTTTGTTTAGGTACCTCATTTTTTGAAAGATAAGAGAGAACATCCAGAGTTTGATCAAAATGATGATGGGCCTTGAAGTCATGCAATATGAGCACTGATTGAAGGAACTGGGATTATTCAAACTGAAGGAGAGAAGACTTAAAGGGTATGTGATAGTTGTCTTCAAGTATCTGTAGGGCTCTTATGTTCAAGAGGAATTAGACTTGTTCTGCACGGCCACAGAGGGCAGAGCTAGGAACAATAGGTAATAGTTGCCACGGATTTAGACTTAATGGAAGAAAAAATGTTATAATTAAAATAGAGGGGTTAAGCTAGATGCACTTGAGGTCTCTTCCCACTCTGAATGTCTTATTGCTTTCTCTCTGTCGTTATCATTGTCTTCCACCTGGTTCCTCTTTTTTTTAGTGGACTTAGAGGCTACCTCCCCTCTGCAGTCCTAGCTGTCATGCTCAGACATTTCAATATTCATATTGATCATATCACCCCTTTGATCTGATTACATAATCTCTAAATCTCCTCAAATTCAATGGCCTTATCTGTTTCCTGAATGTTGACCTTTAATCTTCCCTTCTCCCTAAACTTACTACATCTCCAAGCTCTGGAACTCTGAATTTTGTTTGCCAAATATGACCTCCTATTCTCAAACCTCACACGATTATGGAGCTGGATGAAGCAGCAGACATCATCAGTTTAATCTCATTTTGCAAGTGAGGAAACTGAGGCTTAAAGTGGGCACATGACTTGCCCAAAGTCACAGATAAGATTTGAATCCAAATTATAGGAATTCAAGTAGAAAGAGACCTGAGAGGTTGGCAAGGGTTGGTTCCCAGCCTTTTAGAGTATGAAGACCTCTTTTTAATAGCAAAAAAATGTCAGAGCCCCATTATGGTACTATTGTACATATTGGTACACATGGTACAGTTGTACTATTAGCATCCAATGATTGAGAAAATGTATAATGAAAAAGCTACTAAGAACTCAGTAATGCTTTTAAATAATCTTGTATTTTTATTAATCACAACAGAATATACACACATTTGAAAAAAAGGTAATACATATGGTGAGATAATATTTATTTAGCCTACAGAAGGTATGTTTGCTTATTTATTATAATTCTACTTCACTTACACTGACATTACTCCAAAAATCTGCAGTAAACACAGTAGCCTCCACTGAAAATGAAAATGCAGCAACCGTTCACAGCCATGAACACAATGACTCACAAGTAATTCAATCAGCAAACTCACTGCAAGCCCTCTTCGTAGTGCTCACCATGCTTCTATATGAAGGCTCCTTGAAGGGCACTGGAATCCATCGGATTCTGAATGTTCTAACTGTTCTTGTCCGTATTCTCACTAAAATACATCTTATAAATTGATAAGGAAAAAGATATCCTGGCTGAAGTAAGCATCCAAAACTGACCTCTGGTAGGAAAGTATCCAAGCCCAAACAACCACTGAAATCACAAAAATTCACAAGCAACTACTCTCTAAAATATAACAATATAAGTCTTAGAACCTTTCCTAATAGAAAAAAATACAAACTGGATTAAGCTGAAAGGGAATATAATCATTGAAAACCAAATCAGTGAAAAAGTGAATATGATACCTCGTGAAATGAGAGAGTAGACAACTCCAAAGACCCACTCTAGGAGGGGGCAGGTTTCAGCAAAAGTAAAGGTCCTATTTCATTCTGAAAGGTCAGGAAAAAATTTTTCTTATTAGGCACAATTGAAACATCAATAATATAAAACTGGTCAACAAAAACCCATTGTTTATACTAACATATTTCTTTGGAGTTAAAGATCAAAACAGCAGAATTTGGTGTTCATATGGATTGAGGAACATTTACGATACAATAATTTTGTAGCACCCAAGGACCCATGACTATGGCTGGGAACTACTGGAATAGTCCAATTCCCTAATTTTACTACGCAACTACTGAATCCAGGGTACTTTCCACTATACCACACCAGAATCCTAACTTATTAGTTTCCCCCAGGAGCTCCTCCCCATGATCCTTTGCACAGTAACAACTCTGGATAACAACTTTGTGCTGCCCAAATTCAAAAGGCTCAAGGATTCTATCTCCTCTTTTAGGCACTCTAACATGGTTCTATAGAACCACACAGCAAATATGCAGTGAAGTTCGTAGCAAACATCTCTGAAGTAATTTATGCTCTTCCAGATCAGTACAATAATGTCTTTTGCATCCTCACCTCTCATGATTTTAGTGGCATTGCACATGATTAAACATCCCACCCTGTAGGAAACAAGTTAATTAAGAGTCAAGAGCTACCACTAAGTGCCATAATGTGGCAATGCTTCAGTTTTCTCTTCAACATTTTCTCTAGGCTACTCCCTACCCAAGAGGTCAGACCAAGTTGATTCTAGGTTTTTCAGACCCAGGCTGGCAGAGCCATTCAGCAGTTCTCTGAAGTGTAGGCCTTTTCACTTATTGCTCCCATCTACAACCTTCCCCTCTAAGACAGTTGGGAGCCTTTTTTGCCACTAGATTTACCAGAGGAGAACTTCTATTCATCTGACTGCTGAATTACACTAATACTTTATTAGAGGTAGCAAACAGTTATGAGTACTGACCTGAAAGTCAGAAGAATTAAGTTCTAGGATTCCTTAGGTCCCTATTACTTCCCTGTTTGTGTTTCAGTTTCTTTCAACTTAGAATAATAAATTTAATTTAAAATATTTCTTAAATGCCTACATTTTCAAGGTACTGTATGTACTGTGTTAGGGTCCAAAAGCAAACAAAAAATTCTTGCCCTTAAGGACATTACATTCTACTGTGATGCTGCTTAAGTTGTTTGAGCAGAAGAAATGCACGGTCACAGTTATACTATAAGAAGATTATTCCAGAAGTTGTTTGAAGGATGGAGAGGCAAGAGACTAAAAGCAGGAAGACCAATTAGAAAGGTATTAAGTAACTAAGGTAATGGCTATGTGAGTGAAAGGAAGGGATTGGATCGGAAAGACAGTGTGAAAAAAGAAACAGCAGGACATGGAAACCGACTGGATATAGAAGGGTTGAGGGAGGACCGTCAGAATGAATGAGGTTCTGAGGATGGTGGTACCTTCATTAGAAAAAGGGCAGTTTAGAGGAGGGACAGGTTTAGAAGGGAAAGTGTGAGCTCAGTTTTGATGCTGACAGGACAACTGGATGGGGATATTCAGCAAGCTTTTGGATGTGTGTAACTGAAACTGGAGATATTATCTCCAAAACTCATTCAGTTTTATTTTTCTGTGATGCAATGACTTTCCTCCAACTATCTAAGTACCTATTCTATTTCTTACTACTCTTCAAATGTTGGCATTTCTTATGTGTCAGGACTAGGTCATATTTCTCCAAGTATACATTTGTTTAGGGACCATATTAATTCATGGGATTTTAATTACTACCTGTGTTCCCATGACAATCTCCAGTCCTAACTCCTCATACTCTTTCTCTAAGATGGGATTCTCATATAATGGTGAAGAAGGGAGTTGCCACTGAAGGGATTTACAGTCATCAATTTAGTCACTTAACGAGCAAGTGTGTACTAAGTATGTCTCTAAAAAATGGCACAGGGCTGGATGCTACACATTCTGAATTTTAAGAAATTTAGCCATTACCCTCAAAAACCTTACAGTCTATTATAAGAATGTGACATATCATAGATTCTCCTATCTAGATTGTCCATTCCCAATGACTATTTCATTTATAAGTTAACTGGAGTCTAAGTTCTCTGATCTTGAATGAGAAATGACTGGTAAATAATGGCTTTTCTTTATATGTTATAATCACATGGCTTCTCTCCAGTATGAATTCTCTGCTATCTGATAAGAGCAGAACTCTGAAGGCATTTCCATGTTCATAACATTTAATTCAATCCAACCATTAACTAAGCAAGCTGCAGAGGTAGGGGAAAATGCAAAGTTTAACTAAGATTAGGTCACTGGCCTCAAGGAGCTTACAGCCTAGTAGGTTGCTCCCTAGTATGAATTCTCTGATGTCGAATAAGTGTGGAGCTCAAACTAAAGTTTTTCCCACATACATTACATGCATATGGATTCTCCTCAGTATGAATTCTCTGATGTATAGTAAGATATGAACCACATCTGAAGGTTTTCCCACATGCATTACATTCATAAGGTTTCTCCCCAGTGTGAATTCTCTGGTGTTCATTAAGGGTGGAATTTCGAGTAAAGGTTTTCCCACACTCATTACATTCATATGGCTTTACTCCAGAATGTATTCTTAGATGTTCATTAAGGACAGATCTTCTAGTGAAAGTATTTCCACATTCATCACACTTAAATGGTTTCACTCCAGTGTGAGATCGTTGATGTCGAATAAGGACTGAATGGCGGCTGAAGGCTTTTTTACATTCTTTGCAAATATAAGGTTTCTCTCCAGTATGGTATCTTTGATGATCAATTAATCCTAAGAATTTACGGTAGGATTTTCCACACTCGTTGCATTTAAAAGGTTTTTTACCTGAATGAATCCTGTAATGCTGAAGAAGACTTGACCTGCTGCTTAAGCCTTTCCCACATTCATTACACTGAAAAGGTTTCTCACCAGTGTGAATTCTGCAGTGTTCAATAAGGCGAAGCTGGCTACTTAAGATTCTCCCACATTCAACGCATTTACAAGTGCCATCTCCAGTATGAATTTTCTGATGCTTCATAACACTGGACAACTGAGGAAAGTTTTTCCCACAGATGTTGCATTCATAAGGTCGTTCCCCAGTATGAACTCTCTCATGACAATTAAGATTTGATTTTAGCCTGAAGACCTTATCACATTTGTTACATTTGTAGGGTTTTTCTCCAGTATGAATTCTTTTATGTTCCGTGAGATTTGAGCTACGACTAAAGCTTTTCCCACATTCATTGCATTCATAGGGCTTCTCTCCAGTGTGAATTCTCAGATGTCTTGTGAATCCTGACTTCTGACTGAAAGTCTTGCCACAATCACGACATCCATAACGTTTCTCTCCACTGTGAATTCCCTGGTGTTGAATAAGGGCTAAATGCTGAGAAAAATTTCGGCCTCTTCCTCTTTTAGGAATTCTTTGATGAGTTATGAGCTTTGAGCTCCAACTGAAGGTTTTACCAAATTCATTATACTCTTGGCCTTCATCTCTAGACATTTGGTTGTGGAAAATTGTCAGTTGTTGAGAGCCTCTCGATTGCAAAGCTGATTTACTCCATCTCTCCTCTAAGAAGTGTCTTGTTTGCCCTTCTAAACTGTTTTCCTGTCCAAACGTTAGTCCAAATTCTGTGGTTTGGAATATGTCCCTTGGGGATTTTTCTATCATATTTCCATATAGTTCAAATGTTTTAGGGATTTCCTCCCTTAGGGCAAAATTTCATTCTCAGATTTGTTCTTAAAACCTAGAAAAAAAAAAAGGAAGAAAAGAGGACCACTTCTTTTTTAAAAAAATTAAACTACAGGAGAAAAAAGAATTATCAAACTGAAATAAAAGTAGAACAAAAATTTAAAAAAAAACTTTCAAAGTGCTAGAAATGACCAAGAGCTCCAATGAGAACATGGGGAAAGAAAAGGTACTCAGATGATCACCTCCAGGATAGAAAAAAAGTGAGCCCACTAAGGTGGAGGGGAGGAGGTTTGAGGAGTTCTACCCCAACTTCAATTCCAGGTTCAACCCCTTAAAATCCTCTCCTAGCACTTAAAATTGCTCATTAGTCCACAAATCAGCTGTGCTCTCATTTTATGCTCTCTCCAGGAAGATTTGATCTCACTCACTCACCACTGTAAACAACTGGAGAAAGCTGTCCTTCTTCAGGCTCTCGCATATCTTCAACCCATGACTCTTCTCCTTGCTCCAGCTGGGAGATAACATCAGGTTTGGAGAACGGAAGCCCTGATTTTAGGAAAAGACATACAGAACATGATCATTCACTCTAAAACACCAGAACTTTCTAAGTTCACTCCTAGGTCATACATCTGCTGGGGCCAGATAGGGAACGATTTTTAAAGCTATAGCTAATATGTAGAAAGGTCCAACAAGAGATACTTGAATGGCCTCTGAGCTGAGTTCCAATATCTCTTTCTAGTTTGGGAATGGTTGCCATAAAAATGACTTCTTACCCATTGACACAAAGTTTCCATAGTTCTCTAGCATCACATCTCTGTAAAGATCCCTCTGAGCAGGATCAAGCCATCCCCACTCCTTCCGTGTGAAATACACAGCCACATCTTCAAAGGTCACCAGCTCCTGAAACAATACATTCTTGCTGCCTCATGGAAGTTTGGAATGATTTTAGAATTTTAAAATATGTAGCCCTTCTGTATAAAGGCAGTATGACATAGTAGGTAAACACCCAGGTGCAGTGCCTGGAAGACCTGGGTTCAAGTCATACCTCTGACACATGCTACTCATGTGACCTTAAGCAAGTCTAGGTGCCCCAAACAAATCTCTACAACCATAAATGGCCAAACAGTTACTGATCAACACTGGTAGAAGTTAACCTACCAGGAGTTCCATAAACCAATGAAATCATAGGTCCAAATGGGGAAAAAAGCCTATCTATATGGGAGGACATGTTGCTTGGTGTCTACTTAGCACTAGATGTAATTTATGATCTTACATACTTGGTACCTTGGTGAGAAACCTTAAAATAAAGTCTTCCCAACTTAGCATGTCATGTCATACTCCCCTCACTACTGCTTTACCCTGACCATTTTCACATTGGCTTCTGCCCTAGGTGCCCTCCACACCATTCTTTCTACCTCTTGCTCTAAGAACTTTGATAAAGACAATACTACCCATTGCCTCTGGAAAGGGCACAGAATCCTACTTAGTATCTTTGTGATTTCCCAGACAATAACTCTTTTCCCTTATTGCCACCCTCCAATGTGCCATTTTCCTCACTGGAGTTTAAATTCCAAGACAGCAGAGGATGTCACAATTTTGTATTTGTATTTATAGCACTTCACATAGTACCTGATACATATTAAGTGTTTAATTAATGCTTTTCAGTAATTCATTCATTGATCAGGCCCTCATCATCTTTTTTTTTTTGGCAATTGGGGTTGTGACTTGCTCAGAGTCACACAGCTAGTAAGTGTCAAGTGTTTGGTCTGAAGTCAGATTTGAACTCAGGTCCTCCTGACTTCAGGGCCGGTGCTCTATCCACTGCGCCACCTAGCTGCCCCGCTTCATCATCTTTCACCTACAGCAAGGGCTCTTAACCTAAGTTCTGTTAATTTTTTTAAAAAACTCTGATAACTGTACTTCAATATAATTGGTTCCCTTTGTAATTCTATGTATTTTATGTACTAAAAATCATTATTCCAAGAAGGGGTCCATCCCCCCACCAAAAAAAAGAATCCATGAACTATACTATTGTAAAAGCCTCCTAACTAGTTTCCTTCTCTCCAGTTTCACATCTCTCTCTCTAAAACTGATCCTCTGAACAGCTGCCAAAACAATCTTCCTAATTCATAGGTCTGACCATTTCACTCCTTTGATTAGAAACTCTTGGTGGCTACCTGATATATAGAATTGAAATCAGAAACTCCTTAGCCATAATTTAAAACTCTTAGAATCTGACATCAACCTACTTTTCCAGCCTAATTTCAAAATATTTCCCTTCATGCATTCTACATGTTACAGCCAAAGTGGGCTACTGGTTGTTTCCTGCTTTCATTATTTATTCACTACTTCATTCTTTCCTGATTTCATTTGTATCCTCAACACCCCTGTGACTTTACCCTTCCCTGGTCACTATTCCCCTATATATGTTATTTCTAT
Source organism: Phascolarctos cinereus (assembly GCF_003287225.1). Taxonomy (NCBI): domain Eukaryota; kingdom Metazoa; phylum Chordata; class Mammalia; order Diprotodontia; family Phascolarctidae; genus Phascolarctos; species Phascolarctos cinereus. The sequence goes on from NW_027555847.1 coordinate 650,915,757, forward strand.
TAGAGTAAAAGCTCCTTCAGGGCAGAGACTGTCTCATTTTTATATCTGTATCTCCAGCACAGTGAGGATGCCAGTGAGTGTGGCACATAGCACTTACTGCTTTTTCATTCATTCTTTCATTCAAGTGCCAAAACAAGGACTTGAATCCAAACTTTCTGGCTCTAAGACCAATACTTTATGCACTACTCCAGGCTAACTCATAATCTTTACTTACTTGAAATATATTCAGTTATTGACCATACATCTCCACCTCCAACTAGTGCCTTCTCTGGCTTCTATTAAGTCCCAACTAAATCCCACCTTTTACAGGAAGCCTTTCCCAAGCCCTCTTAATTCTAGCGCCTTCATTCTCTTAATTATTTCCTATCTCTGACTTGTTTATAGCTTGTTTGTATATATTTGTTTGCTTTCTCACATATTAGATTGCAAAGTCCTTGGGGAAAGGGACTATCTTTTGTGGTTTTTGGTAATCCCAGGATTTTGTACAGTGCCTGGTACATACCAGGTACTTAATAAATGTTTAATGATTAATATACATGTTGGTAATGGGTTTTGTTTTTCTTGTGTTCACAACTGTGGGATGGGTGGGAGGGTGAGAACATGAATCTTGGACAATTAAAAAAGTATTTTTTGCACTGAAGTTATTAGATACATTTGCTTCTGTAGGTTGTATTCTGTAGCTTGTAATCTGTTCCACTGATCAATCTCTCTACTTTTTAGCCATTACCTAATTGTTTTTAAGGTACTACTTTGTGGTATAGTTTGAGATCTGGCATTGCTGGGCCCCTTTTGTTTCTATTTCTTTCCATTATTTCTCTTGAGATTCTTGACCTTTTTTCTCCTGCCATATAAATTTCATTATTATTTTGTTCTAGTTCTATGAAGTAATCCTTTGCTAGTTTGATTGGAATGGCACTGAATAAGTAAATTAATTTAGGTAGTATTGCCATTTTTATTACTGAGAAAATTAAATAGCAGTATAGAAGAAGCTAGATTTAGACCAACACCTCACACTTTATATAATCATAAGCTCCAAATGGGTATATGACCATTATATGTAAAAGGTCACATCATAAACAAATTACAGAAACATGGAAAAAAATCACCTATCACATCTATGAATAGAAGAAAAGTTAATGATCAAACCAGATCACAGAAGATAAAATAGACAAACAAAAAGAAAACAAAAAAATAAAGAGAAAAAGGGGTAGCTAGGTGGCTCGGTGGATAGAGCACTGGCCTTGGAGTCAGGAGGACCTGAGTTCAAATCCGGCCTCAGACACTTAACACTTAATAGCCGTGTGACCTGGGGCAAGTTACTTAACCCCACTGCCTAGCCAAAAAACAAACAAACAAATAAATAAATAAATAAAGGGGAGGTGAAGGGTGTGACAGATGTAAAATGCTGCAGTCATTTTCAGATGAAGTCACTGTATTATTAGTTTTGCTTAACTTTTACTTTGTTGAGTTCTACTTTGTTATAAGACAGCTTTCACAAAATCGGACTAATCTGTAAACGTTTATGATGTAAAAACAAAACATATAAATAAAACTTTTTAAAAAATCAAGCAAAAAACAAAAAAGTCATTACTCTGGCCAACCAGGCGAAGAAACTCTCCCTTAGTTAGCTAGGTCTGCCACTAGGACTATAGCTGAAACCTTTCCAGTTTGGAAGGCCCTGCCAGATCATGACCATAGTCTTTAAGAACCTAGGATCACTTCCACACATTGAGGAGGCACAAGAAAGGGCTCTGGAAGAGGATATTTATTTACAGTGCTTCAAAATTACTAAGCAATATAACATATATTGATCTGGACCTATGATTTCATTGTTGTAGAAAATTCTAAGTTGAGAAAACCCTACGTTTTAAGAATTACCTGAGGCACTGAGAGGTGAGTAGATGTGCTCTGGGTCTCATGGTCTATGTATGTGAGGCAAGACTTGAATTCACACTATCTACTTCCCCACAATACCTCCTTATTGACATATATTATCTCATTTTATCCTTACAACCCTTGAGAGGCATCATGGTTGTGAAAGAAGTAAAAAATTTAGAATCAAAAAGCTGCCCTTTCTTCCTATGCAAGGCTTCAGGCAGGGCATAAAACCCCAATGAGCCTAAGTTACCTCATCTGTAAAGCAGGAAAAGTAAAAATGACACTAACTACCTCACCAAGAATTTTGTTAGAAAAGTGCTTTATAAAATATAATGCACATATGCTACAATGTAATTACTCTGAAAGACAAACAATATTAGGAGAACACTATCTCCAGTTTAAAGACAAGGAAGATTCAGTAATTTCCCCAAAGTTACATGGCCAGAAACGTGGCCATAAATCTATTACAAGGTACTGCCTTTTAACAGTCCATTCATCATATTAGACACTGGGCAGAAGACAAAGTCAAAACCATGTCTCAGGAATATCATCATGACTATATTTCACTTCTCAATGCCCAGCATAAAACAGTGATTTGCATCTTGAAGGGCCATCAAGAAGCAGAGGCATTAGGCTTGTGCTTCAACAGAATAGACAGAAGTAGAAGCAATGGGCACAAGATGCAGAGAGGGAGATTTTGGCTCTATACACAGAAAAATGTCCCAACAACTAAAGCAATCCAAAATTGGAACAGGATGACTCAGGAGGCAGAAGTTCCCCTCACCAGAGAACTTTAAATAGTCTAGGGCAGATGGGTCAAAAACAACACTCACTGCCCAAATGCAAATGGAAAATATTTAACAGAGTAAATAAAAATACAATAAAACATAGATAATGCTACATTTCAAGATTAAGTTAATATGCACCCTGCAGAGATCTTTATATATGGATTAGTGGTCCCCATTTCTATTTGAGTTTGAGACCACTTGTTTTGGTGACTTATTGGAGATTTGGGTTAGATCAGATGGCTTCTGAGGACCCTTCAAACTCTGAGGTTTCATGACAGAGTAGGCTTTTAATAAATGTTAAACTGATGAATCATTGATAAAAATCCTATCACATACCAGTGACCCACAACTCTTCCTTGTTTCTCTCCTACTTCTCTGCAGTCATTTCCCTTAGCTCAGTTTCCCTTTACAGTGGAATCAAATCTAGTGTGGCTAGTTTGGGGGGGTGTTCATCTAAATCTGTGACTAGTCAGTCTGAAACAATCTGCTTAACCCACCAAGCTAACTCAAGACAAATATTTCTCTGTCCCAAAAGCTACTGGGAGAGGAGGAGTGAAAAATTATCAACCTGGGAAATGGCTCAACAAATGGCATTATATGAATGTAATGGAATATTACTGTGCTCTAAGGAACGACAAATATAAACATTTTGGAGAAATATGGGAAGATTTTTATGAAATGATGCAAAGTAAAGCAAAGCCAAAAAAACAACACAACTACAACATAAAGACAATAGCTGACATCTAAGTTTGCAAAGCACCTCGCCTAATAATTTCATTTGATCTCCCTCAACAACTTTGTAAGTTAAGCACTATAAATGTTATCCCCATTTTGCAGATAAGAAAACTGAGGCTCATGTAGGCTATGTGATTTGCCCATAGTTACAGAGTTGGTGACAGAAACCAAACTCAGTCCAGCACTCACTTTTCTCACTATACCACTGTCTCTTGTAAGATAACACCGAAAGACAAAGGCACTCAGGTAAAAAAAAATGGACAATGTTGAGACCAAATGATTAAGGTTAAAGCATGCATACTTCCTTTTTAGTATTAATTATAAAAATAGGATGTGACACATACTGTCAGTTGCAATTCCACTATTAACTGATTTTCCATAACTGGTTTTTTTTTTTGAGCTTTTATAAGGTACTACTTAAGAAGAGGGATTGTTTCATTCTCCATGACCAAACAAATTGCCTGGCCCGGAGCCGGTGCTTAATAAATGCTTGGTGACTGATTGGCATCTGTTATGCCCAAACATCCATCTCCCATCCAGTTGCCAAACTGCCTTCAAGCTTGGGAACTTGCCACCACCATTCAGCTGCTTTCTTGCCCTGGAGCTTCCCTCAGCTCTTAGGGCTTTCACATCCTGCAATATCCCTCCACCAGGCTGGCCCCTTTTTCCACTGGGGAGTTCCTTCAGGGTCCTCCATTTTGGAGATGGGATAAAGCCAGCCATGCTTCACTCTCCTCCCAGGTGTGCTTTTTATTCTCCAGAGTTTGCTGCCTCATAGGAACCTTCCCTCCCTCTCCCTTTTTTGTGTTGTCTTGCCTCATTAGAACATATGCTCCTTGAGGAAAAGGACCACTTTTGTTTTGACTTATATCGGCATCCTTAGCACCTAGCAAAGCACCTGGAACATAGTAACTACCTCATAAATGCTTGCTGCTGGCCTACCTTCCTGAGATGCCGAATCCAGAGATCTGACCACATTATTCCCCTATCTATAAATCTATGGTTCTTTATTGCCTCTAGGATAACACAGACTTTGGTCTGACAATTAAAGCCCTCCTCTATCTGATTCCCATCTGCCTTTCTTCAGTCACTGCAGATGACTCTCTAAGCATTCTCTCTTGTCAAACTGGCCCGCTCGATGCTTCCTCTAAATGATAGCCCAGCTCCTGCCTCTTTGTGTCTTTGCACAGCTGAATTCCAATGACGTCTGGAATGCTCTCCCTCCTCACTACACTTCAGGCAATCCTTCAACATACCTTCTGAATTATAAAAATCCAGCCAAATTCATACCCACAAGGGAATTAAATGTGCCTATTACATTTACGGAGTAAGATAATGAAAACTGAAAGACACTGAATATCATGCTTGAGGAGGACATTGGTAACCCTGACAGCAAATCTATGGCAGAAGTGTAGTCGGCAAAGCCTTGAGGAGACAAGGAATTAGGGTTAGCACTCTCAACATCAAATGACTGGAGGAAAAGTGGGTACCCAATGATTGGAGGAACTGATAAGCAAATTGTGGCATACAATTGTATTAGGAATTAGGGCTATAAAAATGACAAACATGAAGAATTCAGAGAAACTTGGGAAGGTCTGCATGAACTGATATAAAACTGAGGCAGAACAAGAACAATTTATATCACGACCCCAATAATAATAATAGCCAACATTTAGTACTTATTATAACATACAGTACTTGTTATATGCTGGGCACTGTATAAAGCACTTTACAATTATTGTCTCATTGATCCTGAGAACTATGGGAGGTAGGTGCTACTATTTTCCCATTTTACAGATGAGGACACTGAGGAAAAGAAAGTATAACTGACTTGCTCAGGGTCACAAAGCAAGTAAGCAAGTGAGGCTGGATTTGAACCCAGATCTTCATGACTCAGGGCCCAACATCTACCCACTGCACCACTTAGTGTAAAAAGTGACAACACTGAAAGAATTCAGAACTGTGACTAATGCAGTTAACAAGCATGACTCCATAAAACTGATGGCAAAGCATGTCTTTCACCTTAAGAGAATAAAGCGTATGTATCAGATGTGGCCAACATGTTGATTTGCTTTGCTTGGCTTATTTGTTATAAGTAAAGCTTGAAAGAGGGATGGGGGGGCTGGAAGAGTCACTGGGATATCAACAAAACATAAAAAAAAATTATTACTGCATCCTAAACATTTGCTAGCCTTAAGGCTACAGAGGGATAAGCCTCTCCAGACATCGCTAGGCTGGTTCTTGGATGATATACACACAGTCTGTCACTAGGCTTGGGTAGAAAACCTATTCTGCTTGGCAGGGTGGCAGGGCTTATGGTCCAATAAAATAATCTTTAAGAACCTAGACCCAACTCCATACCACAATGAGGCACTGGATTCATCAACCAAGAAGAACGTACTACCTATTACATGGAAAGCACTGGGCTAGGTACAGAAGACACAAGTACAAAGAATGGATAATCCCAACTACATCTAATATACACACACGTATGTATATATACACACAGACATGCGTATATATGTATATGCGTATATATGTATACACACACACATATATACACATGCATGTATATATATCACAAAGTTAATAAATATGAATATATGCAAAGTAATTAAATTCAAGGTAGTTTGGGAAAGAGGATAGTAGTGGCTGGGGAAATCAAGAAAGGCTTCACGTAAAAGAAAGTGAATGATTTCAAAACAGCAAAGAGCCAAAAAGAGTAGAAAATAATTGCTGAATGGTGGAGAGCAATGGAAACACCAAACAAAACTGGGGAAATATAAAATTAGGTGATTAAGGAATAATGGGAAGATTTTAACTATATATACATAGACAAGAAGAATACTCTTTATTAGGATAAGACACTGATGGAAGGTTGCTAAACAGGACTAAAATCTTCAATCAGGCCATTTTCGCACACAACGTAAGTAGACTCAGCGCATACCAGTAGAAGATGTATCTGTTGGAAACCAACATTGACAGCAATCACAGAAAGATCAAACAGTTGAATTTACATTAAACTTAATATTCTTATATGGAAGAGGATTGCCCAAAAAGTTACTAAGAAAAAGCAGTTTAAGGGATAAACTATCTCTCTGTGCAAGAGACCAGACACAAAAATAAGCCTAGAAAACCCAAGGGATATATGGTAGGTCATGACTGTGGCACAGTTAAAAATTTCAATACAAAACCAGGATAAGTGATGACCAAGAGGGATGATATCTTCTCTGCCTAGAGCCACAGGTCCGAGAGTCCTACAAAGCCTCAAGAACCCAGGAAAGTAGAAGCTTCCTAGATCTGAGAGAATCCCAGTTCTACGTGGGCCATCTCCACTTGAAGGTTTTCAAAGATTCTTCACAAGAGACAAGGAAAATTCTCAGAAGCTATACTTAATATGCATCACATAAATAGCCAGTTATATCCTTTAAGTAAAGTGTGCATTACTCTACCCTTGGTGCTGAAGGAACACTCCATCAGATTGTTTAGTCTGTAACATTTGATGTAGTGAACAGAACCTTTTGGGGTTTTTTTGAAACAGAAAGGGAATGAGTTAGGACCTCCTGGATGCCAGAATGGCTAGATACAAGCACCTGGTAAGTGATTGCTCAGAAGCTGTGTGGAAGAAGCCCTAATGGTAGAACAGAAAAGAATGCCCTCTAAACCCAGAGGTCTTACTAGGTCCAGCAAGAAAGAAATCAGGATGGAAAGAGCTTGGCTAAAAACACAGTCTCGTGGCTCCTCCTGATAGTTATCAAGTAATAGGGGAAGGAAACAGATCTGAAGCATGGGTGAGGGCGAGGTAGGGATAAGCCTCACCTGGCTGAGTGGCAGTGGGAGGCTGCCTATTCTGACCCTGACTCTTCAGGAGGTGTATTAGGGAGGAAATTAAGTTTCCTTGGAGTCTGATGGACACAAGAAGATATCTTGGCAGAGGGCTGACTCACCTATGCCTGACTGGTGGGGAGGGGGTGGGGGGAGCAGGGACAGGGTAGAATGGACCTCCAAGCTTAGGTCAGCTGGCCACATTCTCTCACAATCCTTTTTCATAGGGCAGCCAGAGCCCCAACCTATGGTAGTGAACAAGCTAATCTGAAAAGTGAGTCAAAACCTTATTCAAGGGCAGGAATTCTTAAGATACATTGTTAAAGAATTAAATCAATTTGCATCAAAGAATAAATAATAATACAGAAAATCACATCTCACCTGGTTGCTGAGAATATATGCAGAAAGGGTAAGCAGGGGGCCTCCTGAATGTTGCTGATCAAGGGAGAATTTAAGTCACTAGGAACAATAACCCCAAATTCCTTCTTCCAAGCCCAACTGCCCACCATCACACTACTGAGAAATCAGGGCCATCCAGCTTTATTTCAAGGGATTAAGGGCAGGGTCCAGATGAAATGGCCAACTTTAAGGCTGATCTTCCCTGAGCCCCACCTCCATGACAGATGGAAGGCATGGAAGCTAGGGGAGAGGAACACGGTACTACTCTAGCAATGGGTCCTCTTTAACTGGACATATGAATTCTTTACTACAAGACCAGGAAAGCCAGAGCACCTGCACAACATAGATATGCTGTTGAATACATGAGGTGCAGTCTCCATCCAGTGATTGGGATGTCCAGGCTATTTTAGCTTAGGCTACTCTAATGGGGAGGGCAAAGGAGGAACCACTGAATCTGGCCAAGCCCCTATGGCGTCATCAATATGAAGGAGTATAACACTGGGGTGGGGGAGGGGGAGCAGTACACACAGGGGGGTAGGGAATAGTAACAGACTTCAGCCTTTATTAATGAGATGAACTGACAGAACTGTAGCTCTGTGCCGCCTGCCTCCACAGGAGACTCTTGAGTGCATCTTCACAGGAGACCACAGGAAGCTGCATTCAACAAGCATCCTTGGAATATCACCTGCTACATCTTATGAGTAAACTTTATGTTACCCTAATCTTGCTGTCCAAATGATCTTTGTGCCAGATTTCATAGCCTGCAACAGGACTCAACAAGAAAAATGGAGACAATGAGTTCAGTAAGGAAAAGGATAAGATGAACCCCCAACAAATCATTCTAATAAAAACAAGAATGATAAAGAAAATCAACAAAGGATTATGACAATGAATGATAAATGAATCATTAAGGTTACAGTATATAAAATAATTTTTTAAGGCATTCACATTCTGCCTACTGTCAACAAAGACGAAGAACCAATTTTTAAAATGCTACCTTCAGTCAGGCATGATTTTTAATTCCAATAAACTATGTCTCAGTATATAAACATAAAAATAATTATACTCTTTGACCTAATAACTCCATAACTATGATTACTCCAAAGGCAATTTTTTTAAACTGTGAAATCTATTTAAAGCTATATAACTTGCAATTTGAAAAAAACTGAAAACTACACAGGTGTCCAAGGATAGGACAATGGCTGAATAAACTCATTCATATCAAATAAAATTGAATATGCTAAAGCAATTAAGAATAATAAATATGGGAACATAAAATAATATAGAAAACCTTTCGTGAACTTATATGAAGCTAATAAAGCAGTAACTGAATATTTATACTAATTGTGACTATATAAAAGGAAAAACTAGATACAAAATAGGGATTAACAGAGATTAGAGGCAAAAACTAAACAGTTGAGATATTTGCACATTGAAAACAATTTTAATGTAAATCGTAAGTCTTGTTTATATTTAAAGTTCAGCAATGATTGAACTTTATTCAGTTCAATAACCTATAGAATAAAGAAAGCATGCTGGGTATAAAATGTTATGGTTTTTCAGCATACTATCTCTCATAAGGTAGGAGATTTTTTTTTTCTTAGATTCCATCCCAATAGTTTTAATTTAAGGTATTTATGTTTGAGAAGACATAAAGTATATCTAATTATTTCTGTGGAGAAATGATCAACCATATTTGAAAATCATGAAAATGAGAACAGCGCTCTAAGACTACATATGAAAAATGGGTAACATTTCTAAAAATGAATAAAAGATGGATTCTAGAAACCAATGAGCAGAGGCAGCAAGGAGGCACAGTGGACAGGGTGCTAGACTTGGAAGGAAAGAAGAACTGAGTTCTAATCCTGCTTCAGATACTTCCTTAGCAATGTGAGCCTGGACAAGTCACCTATCTCTCTGTCTCAATTTCCTCATGTCTAAAATGAAGATGATGATAATAATAGCACCTATTTCACAAGGTTATTAAGGATTAAATAAGATAATACATATATGTGGGCTTTGTAAACCTTAAATGCTACATAAATGTTGTTGTTGTTGTTATTATTATGATTATTATTATTATTCCCTTAGAAAATCCTATGATGGATTATTTTTTAAAAGGTTTATAAATTAGGTCACTGGAAACCACCATGAGTTCCTTAAAAACAAGTTATGACAAGCGAAACTCATTTCTTTTTTTGATAGGTTAACTATATTTTTTTTGATAGGTTAAAAGTGAGTAAGGGTTTCTGTTGTTGTTTTAATTTCAGAAAGCTACTAAACAAATTCTGTCATTAAATCCTTGTGGACAAGATGGAGAAATGTGGGCTAGATCAGGGGTATTAACACTCACACCCCACAGGCTATATATGTGCCTGCAAAATACAGAGTGAAGTCCAAAACAGATTAAAATGTAAATGGGAAATGTTTAACAAAATAAATAAAATACAATACAAAATAATGTTAATTTGTGGTTTTCTAAGTTAATATACAACTGTTTCTATTTTAGTTTGATACCACCAAGCTAGATGATAACAAACTTACGTGCATTTATAGCTAGATAAACCATACTAAAGAAAATGATTCTCTAAACTCTCCAACTGTCAAATCTCTCTGTGAAGTTTAATGTAAAAAAACCTGTATAGATTACTCAAAGGAGGAGGTTAACAATACAAAGTAAAAGTCTTACTACCCAGCGGATACACATTGTACATGCCTATATCGTATTTTGTTTCAAAACAGGACAATGGGCTGAATCCCACTTAGTGTGCATGAAATCAGGCTTTTTTCTTCTATTCCAATATCCCCATACAATCTGCATTTGTGACGCAGATGTCAATCCCTAAATAGTGCTGAACATGCCTAGCTACTGAAATTCACCTTAGTTTTATACAGTGAAAGGCAGTGTGGTACGGTAGATATAGTGCCAGCCTTGAAGTCAGGAAGACCTGGGTTAAAGTCTTGCCTCTGACACACACTACTAACTCTGTAACTGCGGGCAAGTCATTTAATATCTCAGTGACCCAGACTACTCTTATAAATCACAGATAAGTGGTTGATCTCCATCAGTGGAGGAAGTTTCCATACCAGAAGGTCCTTAACCAATAAAATCAAAGGTCTAAATTTAAAAAAAATCTATTTCACAGTGAACTCCTGTTACTTGTCAGAGTAAGATCAGAAGAAAGACAGTTCCATACTAAAGAAAACTGAGTACCAGACTTGGAGATGGTTTGACTCCCAGTTCTTCTGCTCATAACCTCTGTGATAATGGACAAATCACTTAATCTCGCTGAGCTTCAATGCTCTCATCAGTGAAATGGGAGTAACATTTTTAATGCCAAGCCCTCAGGGATGTCATGAGGAATGTGCTTGGTAGACTATAAATCACTGAGGTTAAGGTGCTTTGGTGACAGTAGTGACAGTAGGGTGAGTGATAAAAAGGCCAAGGAAGCTGGCATCTAAAGGGAGAGTTCAGAGGTAAAGGGCAAATACCATGTTGAAGACCATTAAGGTGGTGCAGAACCTTCTGCTGCTGAAGTATCTCAGATGAAGAGAAGCTGATGGAAGGTGGAAAAGGCACTGACCCCCAACCTGCTGCCAGGATTCTTGTTTCTCTGAAAAGGTTCCTTCCTGTCTTTATACACAGATGAGGATCTGAAGATAAGCATCACAGAAAATTGAGAATTGAAAAGCAAAGTAACTGTCATTAGATTTGTCCTACAGGGTGATACAAAGGGGGCAAGTGGCTGATTCTGTTAACTCCTCAGGGGAACCGTATGAAAAGACAGTATGCAAAGCTAGTTACAATGTCCAGTTATTAGCCCCCAAGAAAATGAATACTCTTTGAATGCTCTTTGATAAAGGGCAGACTTTGCCTTTTAGCAGTTATAAAAACTAGTAATTTCCAACTTCCCTATTTCTCTCAATTTTTAGTGCCTCACAAGGAAACGAAATTTTTCCTTAACAGGGGTTCTTTATCTTTTTATGTCATGAATACCTCTGCAGTCTGGTGAAGCCTATGATACCTTCTTAGAATAACATTTTTAAATGCATAAAATAAAATCTATAGATTACAAACAAATCAATAATATTGAAATAGTTATAAAATTACAAAAAAAAGTTCACAGACTCTAGATTAAGAACCCTGATCTATATGCTTCTGTGTTAACTTCAAAATCAAAAAATGTTAAAAGCCAGAAATGTCCTCAGAAAGCACCTACTCCAACCCCTGCGTTTGTAGATCAGACAAACAAGCCCCATAAGTCACATAACTTGCCATTTTAGGTGGAATTACAATTATTTATGCCTGCTAAGAAACTATAAACTCAGTTAAGGGTAGGGATTATAGGTTCATGATGTAGGGTTGGAAGGACCTCAAAAGTCATCTAGTCTAAACCGTCTATTTTACAGGAGAAGAAACTAAGGCCCAGGGAGGTGAAGTCACTGGCTCAAGGTCTCACAGGTAGTAAGTACCAGTGTTTTATCTGGAAGAAGCTGGAACTTATTAATGAATTATTTTACTAAAAACTAAGTAATGCTATGCAAGGTTATAAAAGCTGCCTAAGATAATTCTGGATAACTAGGTCAAGAAAAAACAGAAGATAATGGTATGGAGAGATCCTGCTAGCTCCAATATGGTAGCAGTGAATGTACATGAGTACAAGATACATACCAGGGGTGTTCGAAACAGGAAAATCAAATGGATTCTATTTTGTAACTTATTCTATTCTGTATCACTGCTGACATTTTGTATAGCTACCTAAGCCGAGTTTCTTTGTCTCTGAGTTAAGTTCAGAAGTTCATGAGTTCAGAAGTTCAGTTTTCCTTTCTGAGTTAAGTTTAAAAATTCAGCTTCCCAAAAAATTACTTTAATTAAAAGAAAACCGTTAGCTCTATGCCGCTACTAGTTGCCCTTGTACAATTAGAAGAAATCTGTTATCTATATACCATTAGTTATTCTTTCAGGTGGACTAAATCAATCAGAATTTCCTAGATGGAAAGAGGGGTTGTTGCTAGCCCACATTCCCAATTTCTAACCAATCATATTGCATCTATAATGCTGCAAGTTTTGTAACCAATGATATTGTTTTCCCCATCTATGACGCTGCCTTCTAGTTTTTAGATGTTCTTCCTTTCGTCTGTAAAAATTATGCCTGCCCTCGTTAGGGGTCTTTTGGCTTGCTGAAGAGCTAAAAACCCTTTTATTGGTAATTTGCTTGGAACACTGTGCTTCAGTTTACCTTAATTTCAATCATAACAAAAGGAAAGTAATGCCAATCTTAGCCACTTACCTCAAGAGTGTAAGGAGCAGCAAGCCTTTAGAGCTGGCGTGTAGACCTCCTGTCTTTGGAAGGGGAGCAGAAAATGTGAGAAATGTCATGGTAATGACTGGACGCTTTACCTGATATGCATGGGTTTAGCCAGCCCAGAATCAGAGGATCTCTGTAACAGTCAAAGGGTTATGGAAGTTTTTTCTCAAAGTATAGCTTCCCTGCCCAGGATCCACTCAGATCAGGGATGCAATTTTGACTACAAATTACTCAAAGAAGTACTTGACCTAAGAGATCTAGAACAATGCCTCATCAATCCCAAGAACCCCAAGAATGGTCAACTGTATTGTATTAAATATTCTGTGAACATTTAGGCCAGAGTAGAAGGGTCCCTGCAGCCAACATGTGACATTTCAGGAACACGCTCACAGTGGCTCTAGGAATGATGCCATAGGATTTGTCTCCACCTTATCTGGAGATGTTTAGAAGAAGTGAATTAATATGTGCTTTAGAATGCCACAGACAGAAGTAATGTAGCAATCCATAACCAGTAAGTTATAAGACTGAGAGAAGTATTAAGAGATGCCTACTATCTATTGATGTCTTCAGCAAAGAAAACATTTGAGGAGAACAAATATCTTAACCTTGCAATTTGCTTAAGAACTCAAAATGGGAAACAATTCTGCAAAGGATTCCTAGGAAGTAATTCTGTAAAGCACAAAATAGAATATTGGTGGAAAGCCATAACATAGCATGTAACTGAAACCAGAAAGTATCAACCTACAGAACAGTACTGAAAAATGAACAGGCTCTAAAAAGACAACATAGGTAATCAACTGCTATCTATAAAGGAACTGGTTGAGCAGGAACATAAGAATTAGGGGAATCAAGGGACTGGGCCCAATGAATTCACAGATCATATCCAAACACCTATATCCCAACACAGGGATGGCATTAATCAGGATTTTGAGGACGATGAAATCTAATCTGTGTAGTGTTAGAAAATGCAGGCTGCTACCGAATTTATCTCAATATTTAATTAACCAATCAAGAATCAATCGGAAAACAACTGCTTTAACATGAGAGAAGCTAAACCCAGAAGAAACCAACTCCATTCCTGTTACTCCATCATTGCAAGTCTCAGGAAGGCCAAGACCAAACATAGCATCTTTCTATTCAGGACAGCAGATAACCCCAATAGATCCCAAGTGTCCATACGTCTAGAACTGGGCCATTGGCCAATGTGTCCAAAAATGGCTTTTCCCCATAAATAACGAGACAGAACAACCAGAGGTGATAATAAACCACAGCAGAGGTGCCGAACTATCCAGCCCCAAGTAGGCTAATGCATAGCGCACCATAAAATAACCAAGAAGGATGTCATCCAACAGAACCTAGGGGTATAGGTCAGACTCCTGCCTACTGGGGAAATGGCAGGCCAATGTTGGAATTCATGTGAAGTATACTATATGCAAATTTATTTTCCATGAACACAATACATATTACTATGTGCAAATGAACTTTATATAAACATGACACATGATATTATGTCATTTTCAAGGCTTGAAAGTTTTTTTGATTGAAAGAGAAAAGGTAGCGAATGTTGGTTAACTGCCCCTTCTCCCTTTATTTTCCAGTTGAGTTACTGGAGAAAATTAAGTGTTTACCTCAAAGGATATGCATGGTGATGGATGAGGCTGGTAACTAGCAGAAAATAAGATCCTTTAAGAAAAGATCTGGAAAAATTGGAAGAGGAAAAAAGGTTTGTTTGTTTGTTTTTTTGCTTCATTTTGCACTCAGATAACATCCTCCAGACTGGAGTACCTGAAAAACTGAGATACTATATGACCATACTAGGGATATGTGAATAAAAGCGTTAAAGAAGAGGAGAGGGTGGGAAGAAAGAAAGATGGAGAGAAGAGAGGAAGAGGAAGAGAGAGGAGGAGGGGGGGGGAGGGAGGGGAGAGGGGGGGGGGGAGAGAGAGAGAGAGAGACAGAGACAGAGAGAGAGACAAAGACAGAGACAGAGGCAGAGACAGAAAAAATTTACTTCTCCACTCCTCAAAAGGATATTCAACTGTCCAGGAAGACCTCATGCCTAAGAATGAAAGTGTCTCCAGAACTCTCTCTACCTTGTTGGGATGAATAGTATTTCAATCTAGATTTGTTGTTTTTCTTCCTTTTAACAAAACCTACCTCCATAACAACGAGAACTACATGCGTGCAACCAGGGAGTTGGTCCAAATATACTAAGAAAAAACATGCATACCATTCCCAGCGGGGAAGGGCCAACTTCCCAGGGGACAGCCGGGTCCCTGGTGCCATGAGAAGCTTGTCACTCCAAGATGACAACGCTAAACTCGGTATTTCCTTCACTCGTAGGGCAGTGTTGCAAGTAAGCCCCGGTCAGATGTTGGTCCCCTCCCCCTCACATCAGCACTGACCTTGGCCTCAGAGCTCCCACAGCACTTGGTGGGCACGTCTCTGCTCCTTAGGGGGCCACAGGAACAGTCACTGAGTCGTCGCCCTGACCCTGACAACCAGCAAGGATCTTACAGAGAGACCCTCAGCCTGGGGAAGTGCAGAGACCTGGATTTGGAGTCAGAGGGCCTGGGTTCAAATGCCGCCACTGTCCCTTACCACTTGTGTGTGGCCTTGGGCAAGTCACTTTCCTTGGTTGGGCCTCAGCATCTTTATCGGTAAAATAAGGGGGGTAGACTAGACCTCGAAGCTCCCTTCCGGCTCCACGTCGAGGACACAGTGATCATCTCCTCATTGCACAAATGTGGAAACTGAGGCCCAGACAGGGGAAGGGCCCCGCCCGACGTGTCGCGGGATAGTCAGGGCACAGCCGGAGCCTGGACCCAGGACCCCTAACTTCCTCTGTCAACCCCCGCGACAGGGGAGCCGCGGCGAGGCACGCTCTCCGTCCGGGCTGGCTCAGGGCCGGATGACCCCGCCTCCAAAGGCCCGGACTCGCTCACCTGCAGGTATCCAAGCCGCGGCCCCGGACAGGAAGTGCGCGACCGCAGCCCGCTCCGCCCACTATCGCCACACTTCCGGGGAAGCTCTAGGAAGGCTGGAGGACTCCGCGCCTCCGTCTCCTTGGCTGGCGCTGGGGAGGCGGGGCGCGGCGGCTCTAAACTCTAAAGGGAACTGACGAGTCTAGATGCGATTCGATTCGGTTCAGTTCAGCAGGCATTCCTCTCCTGCCTTTTTTCTAAAATGAAATAATAGTTTGCCAATTTCGTTGGTCTTAAAATATTTTTTGTTTTATTTTCTTAATTTCATTAAGTTTTAGATTCAATTCAAGTAAAGGGATCAGGAAAGGCTTTGGGGAAGACATGGCACATAAGTTGAGGATTCTAAGGAGACAGGGCATTCCAAGCATGGAGAAAAGCCCGGGGAAATGCATGGAGAGATGTTACATTTAGTTCAGAGAATACCTAGTGGTCCATATTGACTGGAATGTAGAAAGTGTGAAGGGAAGTAATATAAATTAAGTCTGGAAAGATATACTGAATCCTGACTGTAGCAGGATTTAAAGGCCAGGCTGAAAAGTTTATATTTTATCCTGGAAGAGATAATAGGGAGCCATTAAAGATTTCTGAGTAGGCCAATAACAGGTCAAATGCATAAGGAAGATGAATTGGAGAGGGGAAGAGACTAGACATGAGAAGGCTAATTAGAAGGATAATGTAAATGTCCAGGTGAGAGATGATGAGGACTTGAACTAGAATGGCCATGTAGGTAGAAATAAGGGAATTTATTTGAGTGGTAAAGTGAAGGTAGATTTGCCAGAACTTGACAACTGACAAGTGGGTAAGGAAGAGTGAGGAGTTGAGGATGACCCTGAGGTTATAAACTTGGGTGATTGGAAGGATACTGTCAATAGAAATAGGAAAGTTTAGAAGAAATATGGGTTTGGAGGGAAATATAAAAATATTTTGGACATGTTCAGTTTGGCATGCTGATGGGGCATCAAGTTGGAGATACAGAAATGGAATGCAGAAGAGATATTGGTCTGGTGTAATCCAAGGCTCAGTGCTCATTTGCATAAGATTTTCTTCCTTGGTAGAAATTGATCGTGTGGTGTGTGCTTGAATGAGGAGCAAAAGTGGTGAGAGAAATTGAGAGAACAGAGATTCTGGTCTTTGGGCTTCCAGCTTCTAGAGAGTAAACATATGGCTCCAGATTCTTTTCGGGAAGAGACACCTGATTCTTCCCAGTTTTTGTCTTCCTTTACAGACCTCTCCCTAAAGAAATCTAGTTTCAGTATAGCATGTCTCAGTTACAAAAGTAATGACTGAGCAATTTGGAGAAATATCAGCAAATTTAGGGGAAGGCAGAGTCAATGTGGCAAAATAGAAGGAAGAGGTACATCAAACTCTACACCCCCCTCTCTCCTTCAGCTTCACCAAATAGGTATAGAAAACATGCTAAAACTTAATAGGAAAATTCAAGAAAAAGTCACAATGAGTTTTTCTGCCAACCCAAATCAGTGTATGGAGGCAGACTGTAACATGCATGCACAAGTAAATATATACATAGATATCAACTCATACACACTGACACATGTGTACAAACTTGCATGTACATGGAAACTCACAGATAAGCACTCACACATGCATAATGACATGCATGTACAAAGGGATTGGCATATATATGCGAATACACACAAAACAGGGCAAATATGCACAGACAACTCACCCATTAAAAAAAATGCTCATATCAATCACTAGGGCAAATTAATGCTTTCAAAACAAGGGTAAAAATACTCATTTTTTCAGTGCTTAACACAGTGCCTGGCGCATAGTATGTACTTAATAAAAAACTGTTGACATGGAAAAATGTATATAAAATGACTCAGAGTGGAGTAAGCAAAACCAGGAGAACAAAATTTAGAATTACTACAATAATGTAAATGAAATATTTCTAAAAGGCAGCTGACTATATGTTAATTGCAATGACCAATTTTGGTCCTTGAAGAACAGATGATGAAATACATCTTCCTCCTATCAGTAGAAGGATGTGAGACTACAGGTATATAAAGTCACATATGCTGCCAGATGCTGTCATTTTGTTGGTCAGTTTTGTTCAATTGTCTTTCTTTCTTATAAGGGTGAATTGAATGGGAAAATGGGGTGTATCAAGAAATAGCCATAGAGTTTAAAAAAAAAGACATCAATAAAACTTTTCAAAAATTCATTTCCAAACTAAATTCACTTCCTTTTCTGATATGTTTGATAGGTCAGCAAAATGCCCCAAATATGTTATGTATGAATTTCAGCAAGACATTTGAGAAGGTTTCTCTTGATATCCTTATTAACAAGTTGGAAAGACAAGAACCAGGTGATAGCATAGAAAAGTGATTTTGGAACTTTTTGAATGACATAATTTAAAGAGTCATGCTTAATGAATTGACACCAACCACGAGGTAAGTCCATATGGGAATGCCATTTCTCCATGGCCCTTTTTGTATTCAACATTTTTATCAACAACTTGAATGGAAGTGTAGACAATATAGTTACATAAAATTTATGAATGATGGGGCAGCTATGTGGCACTGTGGATAGAGCACCGTCCTGGTGGACCTTTAGGGGACCTGAGTTCAAATTTGGCCTCAAGAGACATAACACTTACTAGCTGTGTGACCCTGGACAAGTCACTTAACCCCATTGCCTAGCAAAAATAATAATAATAATAATAATAATAATAATAATAATAATAATAAAATTAATGAATGAAAAAAAAACCACTAGGAGGGATAGCTAACATGTATGATGATAGAATCAGTATCCAGAAAGATCTTGACAGGCTAGAATGTGATCAACAACAAAAATGGTGACAGGGTGATATAAATAGATTACGTGGACATCTGTTGTCACCTAATAAGACTGATTTAGATTTCAGCTGGCGGATGCATCTTAATATGGTTTCCAGAAGGATATGGTAGAGGAGGGGGTTGAACTCAAGATGTTTCCACCAAGGAGGTGGTATGTGAGCTAAGTCTTTAAGGAAGATAAGGATTCAGAGAGGTGGAATTGAAAAGCGTGCATTTGAAGATCACAGATTTTAGGGCTAGACTTTAAGTGGAGACTTGGTAAGTCATATAGTCCAATCTTGTTATTTTATAGATGAGGAAACTGAGGACAGAGAGGATAAATGATTCTGTCTTATAGAGTCATACAGGTACTAAGTATCAGGTTATATTTCAGATCCTCTGACATCAGGTAGTATTTTTTCTACTGCATTCTGCTACATTCCAGGTTTAGGGAGTGGCTTGAGCAAATGCACTGAAACAAGATACTGTGTTGAATTGGGAAATAGCGGTCCAGTTTAATTGAACACATAAAGCATGAAAGGGGAGTTATGTGAAATAAAACTGGAAAGGTAAGTTGGCAATAGATTCTGGGGGACCTTAAATGCCAGGCGGAAGAATTAAAATTATATTCTAAAGAATTTCAGATACCCATGTGATATCTGTTTACTATATGCTACCTCTGTTCATCTCTGGTACTTATCAACACAAGTCTTCCAGGTTTCTAAAACCATACTCTATCTACTATGAATTATCTCTATACTATGCATTATTTCTACTAATATATTTAGTTGGCTTTTCCCCAGTATGAATTCTGTGAAATCAAGGCATGACCTCCTACTGAAAGCATGCCTACATTCATTACAATTAAATGATTTTTCACTAATGTGAGCTCTCTGGTGTCAAATAATGACTGACTCACTACTAAAGGCCTTTCTCATGCATTGCACTGAAAAGGTTTCTTACAGTATAAATTCTACAATGATGAACAAAACCTGAGGACTAAGTAAAGGCTTTTCCACAATCATTATGCTTACAGGGTTTCTCTGCGGTATGAATCCTCTCAGGTTAAATAAGATATGAGTTCAGACTGAAGACTTTCCCATATTCTAGAAGGCATTACTAAAGTGATAATTTGTGAGCACTTAACTAATGATAATTACCAAGAATCAGAATGAATCATCCTAGACTAACTCATTTCCTTTACTAACACTCCTCCTGGATCACTACCTTGTCATGGAAGAATGGCTTGCATAGTTCAATGAAACTATGAGCTATGCCAGGCAGGGTTAATCAAGACAGACAGGTCGTAGTGGAGAATTTTAATGAAAAGTAATCCACTGGAGAAGGAAATGGCAAACCACTCTATTATCTTTGCCAGAGCTCTATCCATTGCACTACACTAGCTGCCCCCACAAAACTATATTCTTGATCCTGTTCTATACAATATTTTTTTCTCAATTGCTTGGGTGAAGGCATAGATAGCATAGCTATCAAAATTTTGGACAACATAAAAATATTTAACATCCTAAAATGAAGGATCTATAATTTCATTAGTGCAGAGCAGTGGTGTCAAACTCAAATAGAAATTAGCTCCTGTGAGCTGAATATTGATTTAGAAAACCACAAATTAACATTATGTTGTATTATATTTTATTTACTTTCTTAAACATTTTCTAATTACATTTTAATCTGGTTTAATTTTTAATTTAAAATTTTAATTTAATTTTAATCTTAGATAATAAATTAATTAAAATTTAATCTAAATCTTAATTAAAATTTTAATTTTAATGTTTTAATCTGGTTAACATTTTAATCTAGGATGACTGCTGGCAGCTGCCTTCAAGTTTGATATCTGTGTTGTAGAGAATTCCTTCTACCAATGAAGATCAAAACCCAGCTATGACTTAATAGGTAAGTCCTAGGGAATTGCCTGGGGTATCTAAAGGTTAAATGACTTGTTCAGCGTCACAAAGCCTGTTAAGTATCACAGGTAGGATTTCAACACAGGACTTCTTAATGCCAAGCCCAGAATTCTATACACTAGATTTCACTGCCTATTTAAGCAATATATTAGAATACACAATCCAGATCTAAAAAGATCTAGGCATGATGGAACAATGGGATGAATCTGTTAAGGTGAAATCTGTTAAGTACACTTGGGTATAAAATAATTCAGCTGTGCGAGTAAAAGATGAGAGATGTGTAACTAGAGAGAAGCTTGTGAAAAATGTAGCAATGTTAGCAAATTGTAAGCTCAATGTGAATCAGCATTGTAATATAATGATATAATATCTTGAGGTGGAAGAAGTTTTGGACTTGGGAATAAGGAGATATGGGTTCAAAACCCAGCTCCAAAACTTCCTATGACCTAGTCACTCAACTTTTCTGAATCCCAGTTTTCTCATCAGCAAAATGAGGATAATAATACATGCACCGTGTACCTCATAACAAGTTTATTATGAAGAAGGCATTCTTTAAATCTTTAAGTGTTATAACTGTGGATAATTACTATTAAGTAGACAAAAGCTAATGGGATCTTAAATTATTTTTAAAAATCCATTAATTAATTGGTGTGGGTACTTCTTATCCTAATGCAAATCATAACTCCTCCATACCTTACTAGATGGCTTCATAAATTATGTTGGTTGAAAAATATCATGGTGGCAAGGTGGCAAATCCTCTTGGAATGATCTTCTTTTAATTTAGGGAAGCTAGTCCTTGGATGTTCATCACTAAAGTCCATACTGAAAGTCTTGCTAGCTCTTTAGGAGTAGCCACATTTTGTAGTAAAATGGCAAACCGTTAAAAAAAAAAAACTCAGGGTTACCTCCAGGCCAGAATGAACTATCAGAGTCGGAAATTAGTGGAAGTAGTGTGATATAAGATTGCATCAAAAGTGAGGTGGAACAATGAATAGAGTGTTAGAGGACCTGAGTTCAAATCTTGCCTCAAACGTTTCTTAGCTGTGTATCTCTAGACAAGTAATTTAACCTTTCTCAACCTGTTTCTTCATCTGCAAAACAGTGAAAAAATAGTACCTATTTTAAAGGTGAAATGTGAAAATCAAACATGAATATATGTAAAATACTTTAATTAAACATTGTATACAGTTCTAGACACCAGAGTTTAGAAGATTAAAAGATGAAACATGACCAGACATGGGTGACCAGCATAGTGAAGATTCAAAATTATGCAATAAGAAAGTACTGAACATGCTTAGATTAAAGAACTACTATATAGGCAACATGATCACTGTCTTCAGGCATGTAAGAATTGATATATAGAAGAGAAATTAGATTTTTTTTGTTTGACTTTAGAGAGCAGACCCAGAAACAGTGATTAGAAGTTGAAGAAAAGTAGGCTTTGGCATAATGTCAGGAAAAATTTAATAATAGAGTTGTTTGAAAGTTGAGGAGGCTGTTTCCCAGGTTAGAGAATCCCTTCCATGGAGGTTTCTGAGGAAAGGCTAAATGACTATGGGGAATAGACTAAAATAGACAAGAGGATTGAATTCTGAAGCTGAATTCAGAAGACAAAATGGAAATAATTCCAATGAGGAGGAAAATAGGAGTTATCTGAAGAGGCCAAACAATTTAGATATTTAAGTTATGTATATCCTTTGACCCAGAGTTTCTACAGAAGCATACACACAAAGGAGGTGAAAGACAAAAAGGTTCTATGTACACCAAAATAATTGCAACTGTTTTTTTGTAGCAGCAAAGAATAGGAAATAAAACAGATGCTCATCGATTAAAGAATGCCCTTTAAATATGTGGCTCATGAATATAATGGAATATTCCTAAGAAATGATCAATGTGAAGAGCACAGAAAAGCTCAAGAAAATGTATGAGGACTGATATAAAGGAAACAGAATCAGGAAAAATATGCACACCAACTACAATAATATAAATGGAAAGAGACAAAAAATAAAAGTAGAATTCAGTGTAATTATGGAGATGAAGTTGGCCCAAGGAAAAGATATGAGACTGCATCTCCCTCCTTCTATGCAGAAGTATGAGGCTGTAGATAGGTAGCACTTCATATACTGTTCAACTTAGTGGATGTGGTAGTTTTGCTGAATTGCTTTTTTTCCACCTATTTTTTAAATTCTTTGTTATGAGGTGGTTTGCTGGATGAGGGAGAGGAAAAGATATATTAGGAAATTCAGGTGATGTAAAGACAAAAGATACCAATGAAATTAATTTTAAAAGTTTAGGTATGGAAGATGGCAGGAAGAGCAAATGACTGAGGACGAATACAAAAGCATGGTAGGATTGTGAAAGGATATTGCCTGAGTTCCTAAATCTGAGAAGAAGGTACAATTGTTGAGAAAAGCTAAGGATAATAAAAATGAATTTTAAAAGCTACACTGGAAAAAGAAGAGGCACAAAGATGAGATAGGACTAGTTGGGCCACTGTACTTCATTGACTTGGAGGAGAGAGCGAGGCTGATGACTTGGTACAGTTCTGCCTCACTTAAATCCAATTAACTCCTATGTCTAGACATCATCCTCATGGTGCTATTGGTCCTTTTGGAAAACAGGACAAACAACGAGTGATAAAAGAGATGAGAGAGTACTGCTCAATTCTTAGTTTGCATTTGTTTTCTCTTCCAAGGAGAATGGCTTCTGGACTGGAAAAGACAGAACAAAAATGAATAAAGGGGAGTTGATACATAAGATAAATGAGGAGATGGTAAGACGGCACTTGGCTTCCCTGAGATTCAAGTCATCTGGCCAAGATGAAATAAATTCCTAGATAATGAAAAAAGTGGAGGATGTAACTACTGAGCCATTGTCAGTGATATTTGAAAGATTGTGAAGAATAGCATAGGAATGGAGAATTGGCAAATGTTGCCCCTAGTTTCAAAAAAGCAAAGAGAATAAAATCTGCCCCACACTTGGGGCAAGAGAGCTTGACTTTGATTCCTAGCAAAATTCTAGAAAGTATTATTAGAGAGATAGTAACTATTTAGAAAAGGAAGTGGTGATCACAAAGAATGGACATCACATCAATAACAGGTCACTCTAGATTAACTATATTTTCTCTTTTTCACAGGGCTACCAAACTGGTAGATAATGAAAATGTTGTAGATATAATTTACCTAAATTTTAGCAAAGTATTTGATAAAATATCTCATGCTGTTGTAAGAAAGAGGTAGAGATATGGACAAATAATAATCAAATTAGATTCAGTATTGGTAGAATGGTCAGACACAAATAGTGTTCATTAATGTCAATGTGGAAGGAGTTCTCCAGTGCAGTGCCCCAAGAATCTGTGTTTGGACCTCCACTCTTTATCATTTTTCATCAGTTACTTGGATAAAGACGTAGCATGTTTATCAATTTTCAGATGAGATAAAGCTGGGAGGAATAGCTAACACAATGGAAGACAAAAGTAAGGATCTAAAATGATTACAACAGTCTAAAATACTGAGATGAATCAAGCAAGATGAAATGCAATAGGAAAATAAAGTCTTGCATTTGAGTTCAAGAAAATGAATCCAAAAACGATATTCTTGGCTCTCATCCTGACTTTCTAGATTTCTCCCATATTCCCCAGCAACCTTCTCACCACCTGAGGCCCTCTGACTCTGAAAGATTCCTCTGTTCTTCTAGCCACAACCTCCCATTGGTGAGTTCTTCTGAGCTTCTATTCTGAGGAAATGCTTTGGTCAGCCATGATCACTTCTTCATTCTTCACCTGGTTCCACTTGTGACTCTCTGGACTTCTCCACCCTATCTCCCCTCAACCCTGCTTTTCACCACATTCTTATCTTTCCCCATTAGAATATAAGCTTCTTGGGAGCAGGGGCCATATTTCCTTTTGATTGTACATTTATTGCTAGTGCTTAGTCCAGGGCCTGGCACATTGTGAGCACTTAAATGCTCATTGACCTGAGAAGTACGAGACGAGGAGGCAGTTAGAAGTATATCTAAAAAAGAACCTGTGGTTTTTACTGTGCTACAAATTCAATAAATCAGCACCAATATAATATGGAAACCAAAAAAGCTCATGCTATCTCAGGCTGCATTATCAGAGATAGGAATAAGAAGGTGACTCCTTCTGTCCTTGTCAGACCATGCCTTTAAGTACTGTGTTCATTAATGAGCACTCCACTTTAAGAAGGACATTAATAAGCTGGAGAATGTTCTGAGAAAGGTGAACAGAATGGTGAAGGGCTTCAGTTCCATGTCCTGTGAAAACTGGTTGAAGGAACTAGAAGTTTTTAGCCTGGAGAAGAAAAGATTTAGGGGAGTCATGACAGCTGCTATCAAGTACTTGAAATGTGGTCATTTGGAAAATGGACTGGACTTGTTCTGTTTATTCTCAGAGAGAAGAATTAAGAGCAATGGATAAATGCTTCAAAACGACAATTTAGGCTTGATATCAGCAAAAAGTTCTTAATAAAACTCCTATCCTTAAAGTGGAAGAGGCTACCTCCAAAGATAGTGGGCTCTCTTTCTCTCTCTCTGGAGGTCTTAAAGCAATAGTAGGTTTTCCCTTCTAAAAGTGAATTTCAAAGGGATAACCACTTATTGTGTAGGAGTAATTACTAGCTATGGTAGCCTGGAGAAGTCATTTAGCCTCTTTGGACCATAGTTTTCTCTTTTGTAAAATAAACATAACAATAGTACCTATCTTACCAGACTTCATGAGGCTCAAATGAGATCACATATGTAAAACCCTTGGCAAATCTTAAAGTATTACATGATTATTATGATTATGAGTATGATTAGAAGTAAGTGGGATTTTAATTTAGATACAGGTTGGGATAGTTGGCCTCTGAGGTCCCTTCCAACTCTCAGATTCTGTGATTTAAATGGAATTTATGTTTTGGGTAGAAAACATGGTTTTTAGTTTTAGACAAGAAAATCTTGTCCCAGAACCTTGCTGATTCCAGCCCAACACTAAGTAAGCTGTCAGAACTCCAACTGTCAACCAGGAAGAGATCCTGAAGCCCAGCTGGTAGAGCAGGCAAACACCAACACCTGGACCTCTGAGTGCCTCAGTGGGGATGGGGGAACAGGTGGAAACCAGCTCAGAAAAACACCAGGTGCCTCAGCACTCTACCACAAAGGAATCTCCCAGTGCATTAGCAGAAGAGAGGGAGGCAGCATTGCAAGGGGCCCCAGGCAGATAAACACCCTGCAGCACCCATCTAAAAGAAGCTAAAGAAAGCTAAAGGAAAGGAAAAGCAGGCAACCTAGAATTACCTGAAAGTTCCAGCCTTGCTGATTCCAGCCCAACACAAGGTAAGCTGCTAAAACCCTACAGCCTCCAATTGCCAACATAAGAGGCCCCAGCACACAAAGCCAGTGACCAAGACCTAGGCTCCCAACACAAGAAGCTTGGGTCAGTGCCCTCTGTTCCCCAGCAGGAGAGCTCAATCTCTT
Source organism: Phascolarctos cinereus (assembly GCF_003287225.1). Lineage (NCBI taxonomy): Eukaryota > Metazoa > Chordata > Mammalia > Diprotodontia > Phascolarctidae > Phascolarctos > Phascolarctos cinereus. The sequence goes on from NW_027555847.1 coordinate 650,941,873, forward strand.
TAAAGGCCAGGGAATAAAGAAACCATGAGTAAAAAGAAACGTACCATAGATTCATATTATGAGAAGAGTGAAGATCAAGACAGAAATTCTGAAGAGGACAACATTGTCAACAAACCCACATCTGCAACATCAAAAGGGAGTATGAACTGGTCTGAAGCCCAAAAAGTCTTCTTAGAAGAGCTCAAGAAGGATTTTAAAAGTCTAATGAGAGAGATAGAAGAGTCCTTAAAAAATACAATTGGCCAATTGGGGAAAAAAAAGTACACTGAAGAAAACAAGTCCCTAAAAGACACAATTTGCAAACTGGAAAAAAAGTACACTGAAGAAAACAAATCCCTTAAAAATACAATTGGCCAATTGAAGAAGGAAGTACAAAAACTAACAGAAGAAAACAATCTGTTAAAAACTAGAATTGGACAAATGGAAACTAATGACTCTATGAGAGAGTAAGAATCAGTCAAACAGAAACAAAAAAAAAATGAAAAAATAGATGAAAACATAAAATACCTCACTGGTAAAACAACCGACCTGGAAAATCAATCCAGGAGAGACAATTTAAAAATCACTGGACTACCCAAAAATCATGATGAAAAAAAGAGCCTAGATAATATCTTTCAGGAAATCATAAAGGAAAACTGCCCTGAAGTCCGAGAACCAGAAGGTAAAATAACCATTGAAAGAATACACCGCTCACCACCTGAAAGAGATCCCAAAGTGACAACACCAAGGAATATAATAGCAAAATTCCAAAATTACCAGATGAAAGAGAAGGTGCTGCAAGCAGCCAGAAAGAAACAATTTAAATATCATGGAACCACAGTCAGGATTACACAGGACCTTGCAGCTTCTACATTAAAAGACTGCAGGGCGTGGAACATGATATTCCATAAGGCAAAGGAGTTTGGATTGCAGCCAAGGATCAGCTACTCTATGAAAACGAGCATGAGTTTTCAAAGGAGAAGATGGATATTTGACAAAATAGGGGACTTCTGAACCTTCCTGATAAAAAGACCAGAGCTCAACAGAAAATTTGATCTTCAAGTCCAAGATTCAAGAAAGACATAAAAAGGTAAGTGGGACAGAAAGATACAAAATGTTGTTAATAAGGGCTGACTGTTTACATCCCTACAAGGGAAGATGACACTTGCAACTCTTGAGAACTGTATTATTATTACACCATGTTAAAGGAGTATACATAAAGGGGGTGGATATTAGTTGACTAATGATAAAAAAAATCTAATCAAGTGGGTTAAATGGATCCAAGTAAGTGGATTAGTCTGATCTTAGAAAATGTACTGGAAAGGAGGAGGCAGACAAGGTAAATACATTACAGGAAAAGACAGAAAATCCTATTACAGCAGAGGAAAGAAGGGAGGGGGTGAGCATTGTTTGAACCTTCTCTCATCAGATTTGCTCAAGAGGAATACATAATCAGTTAGGTATGGAAATCTAACTGGCCCTATGGGCAGTAGGAGGGAAAAGGGGAAAGAAAAGGGAGGGGGGATGGAAGGGAGGGAAGAAGTAGTGAGTGTGAAAGGGGAAGAGGGGGGAAGGGGAAAATAGAAGGGAGGAGAGACTGAAGGAGGCAGTGATCAAAAGCAAAGTACTGGTGCAGGGGGGGAAGGAAGAGAGGAGAAAGAAAAGCATAAACAGGGTAAAAAAGGATGGAGAAAAAGACACAGATACCAATTGCTATCTTTTTTTTCTCTTCTGTTGAGTTTTGTTTCCTCTTTCTGATAGTTCCTCCGATTGGTTTAATTTTTACTTACAACTTCACTAATGTGAAAATATGTTTAATAGGAATGTAAATGTATAGCCTATATCAGATTGTGCACCATTTTGGGGAGGGAGGTGGGGAGGAAGGGGGAGAAAAATTTTAAACTCAAAAGCATATGGAAGTGATTGTTGATAAATCAAAATAAATTAATAAAATATGCAAAAAAAAATGAGGCATAAGCAATCTCATTGTTCACACCAAAAAATATTTTTGAAGTACAAACAAAAAAGGGCTTTTTTGAACTGTGAACAGATAAAATAAAATCATTTATAAAAATTTTTAAAAAAAGAAAGAAAATCTTGTCCCTTTCTGAATGTAAATCTGTACTTCTTTAACATTCTGGGTAAAATTCATATGTATTCCTCTCCTGCTCAAATTGCGCTTGTACTATTGTGTTTTGTGTAGGGCACCACAGTTTAAGGGAAGAAATCTAAGCTATCAACAACCATATTAAAAAAGTAGAAGAAGCAGCTCCAAGTTACTAATCATTAGAGAAAATGAAGTTAAAGCAACTCTGAGATTCCACCTCAACTCAACAGATTGGCAAAGATGATAAAAAAGGAAACTGACAACTGTGGTGTTATATTCTTGTACTCTAGGAAATGACCAATAGAATAGTTTTAGAAGAACCTGGAAAGACTCACATGAACTGATTTAGAACAAAATGAGTAGAACCAAGAGAAAAATGTATACACTAACAGTAACAGTGACATTGTAAATACAGACAGCTTTGAAGGACTTAATTCTGATCAATGCAAAAACCAACCATTTTTCCAGAGGATTGATAATGAAGCACATTAACCACATCCTGAGAGATAATGGGGCCAAGGTATAGAAGACATAAGTTTTCAGAAATGACCACTGTATGAATTTGTTTTGTTTAACTATGCATATTTGTTAAAACGATTTTCTTTTTTTCAATTTTGAGAATGTTATGAGAGTAGGTACAGGGAAGCCCCCCCAAAAAAAGACAGAGGTGGGGATCATTGAAGCATATTTTAAAGCATAGAAAAGAACATAAGGAAGGCTGGAAGGAATCATGGACAGACAAGTCAGCTTTGAAAGTTCCATAATGAAGAGATATGTGTGTATACACACATATATATAATATGTATATATATATGTGTGTGTGTGTGTGTGTGTGTGTGTGTGTGTGTGTGTGTGTGTGAATATATATGTATATACATATATAGATATAGATGTTTAATAACTAATGGCTTCCCTAGCTTACTTCATGACTCAGCTGCTTCAGGTGACCTTTCCATGTTGTCTTTGTCTAGAGGCAAAAACCCTTTAAAAAGTATAGATGACAAATAGACAAACTTTAAATAAAGCTTGAAATGCCCAAGGATAGATGATGCTGTAATGAGGCAAAGGAGAGAGCAGAGAAGGGATAAGTTCACCACGTTCCATAGTGTGGCAAGCATCTACATCCAGGCCAACAGTAAATTCTGATCAGATCATTCTAAATGGGTCAATGAGCCAGACGAGGCTCCAAATGCTTATTATTAAATTCAGTTCAGGGAGCAGCTAGGTGGCGCAGTGGATGGAGCTTCGGCCTTGGAGTCAGGAGGACCTGAGTTCAAATCCGGCCTCAGACACTTGACACTTACTAGCTGTGTGACCCTGGGCAAGTCACTTAACCTTACTGCCTCACCAAATAAATAAATAAATTCAGTTCAGAGTAGCAATGAGCCTCTTTGCCATTGACTTACTACTGATGCACTTGTGCCCTTAGCCCTTCTCATTTCAGGAGTAAGCAAAAGTTTCCAGGTTTCCCCTGTCCTGCGTAGTAGCTTTCTCCTTCCCTGCTCCATTAGTCCCCAGGAAAGACTATACTTTCCATCATCTCTTTTGCTATAAATGGATGACGAAAGCAAAGTTTAGAGTTGGTTTCTTTTTTTCAGATTGTACAATTGCTTTATTCCAAATTTCAGGAGCACATGACAGGAGGGCCACTGCTTCCTCTGAGCCCCAATTTTAGAGGTTCTCAGTCGACTGGTGGTGCTGCTAAGGATACTTCTTCTTGTCCAGTGTGGTTTGAGGGAAGGCTTTGTTCAAATCCTCAGTGGTCATTTGTTGAAAAGGAATTATATTCTTGATCTTTTCCATCTCTTTCTGAAGCATTTGAAGCTTTCATGAAATCAGCACCATTTTTTGCATCTTCCTGTCCTTCAGCATCCACTAAGGCAGTGAATTTAACTTCTAGTGCAGGAATCTTCAATTCATTGAACTTCTTCTCAAACTCATCCACAAGGCCAGGCTTGGCCACATATTCCTTGTAGTAAGCCCAGTTGATCACTTGTGGCTTCTCAAGCAGAATAGGCAATCTGGTAGTAAGGTATTCGTTATGGGATTTCAAGGCATTAGCAATGGCTTTCTGGTTTTTTGTATGATCTCCCCAAATGCTGCCCAATCAATAGCTTTCATAACAAGCTTTAGTCCAGCCATCTTGGAATTTTACCGATTCTGTCAGCACACAGTTCTGGGCAGAGATTATTTATAGAGAGAAGTGGTTATCATTAAGGGTCCAGAGAAAGAGTTGGTAAGATCCTATAGCTTAAAACTCTATAGAGGAAATAAGTCCAGGAAGACTTGAGAAAGAATGAATAAAAATAATAGAGAATTAAAACCTAAAATAAGTAAAGAGATTATAGGAGTGCTCCCAGCTACTCTTGAGTCACCAGCCCATAAAACTATAATCCCAGAGGAATGAAAGGATTAGTGGGTGTGATTGATGAGCCATTGTCAGTGATCTTTCAAAGATTATGGAGGACAAGAGAGAGACACAGGATTAGAGAAGGGTGTATGTCCTAATTTTCGTGAAGGAAAATAGAATAATATTCATATGGTGTTTTTGTCCTAGTCAAACTACACTTGTAGTATTGTGTTCTGTGTCGGGCACCAGAGTTAAAGAAGAACATTGATAAACTGGAGTGTCTAGAGGAGGGCAACCATAATGTTGACATGCCTTGACATCTTAATATTGATTAAGGTAACTGAAGATGTTTAGTCTGGGGAAGACAAGACATAGCGATTGATGGAAGGCAAACTTGGGCCTTTCCATGGCAAAAAAAAAACCTTCTGGTAAATGGAGCTAACCATAAGTGGTATGTGTTGCTTTAGGAAGTAGTTTCATCCCTCATGGGAGGTCTTTGAATAAAAGTTGGATGTTATAGAGGGAATTTTTGTTTAGGTTCTGGTTGGACTAGATAGTCTCTAAGATCCCTTCCAGCTCTGAAATTGTGTGAACTCAAGACATGTTTGATGACTTGGTGCCAAGGGCAAAAACAGGCAGTTTCATTGCTACTAGACGTGATAATGGGGTGTATTGGGTGTTAAGGGAGGACAAGAACATCTGGTATGAGGGCCCTTTTCAGGGGTGCTTATCCACCTTTGGTTTCCAACCCATCACCCCAGTCTCATATGTGGTTCCAAATGTAGTGGCCACACCCCAGTTAAACCATCTCAGCAGAAGAGCTAAAACCAATTGAGAGTAACCAACAGCCCTCAAACCCATAGGTGAGTTAGGGGTATGTGAAAATACCCCCACTCCACCTGTGGAATGGGTGGATGAGAACAATTGGTTCCAATGTCTGTGGCTCACATAGAGCCTGGTCAGACATCACAGACAAGGTCATCCGCTGCATCTCAAGCTGTCACCAGTCATCCTGACTTTTGTCTTGCCACTCAGCTTCAGTGACTCTGGAAGAGAGTAAAGCTGATGACCTTGTGCAACTCTGCCTCACTTAAATCCAATTCAAGAGAAAGTCATGATGTGATTGGTCCCCTTTGAAAAGGAAAAGCAAACAACAACAGCCATGATAATATAAAGGTTCAGGGAGGAATAGCTGGATGTCAACAACAGTGATGTCTGTGACCTGGCGTTAGGTCATGTAGACTAATTTATATTGTGAAGCAGGAGACATAGGATCAGAATTCTAGGGCAGGGATTCTTTAATTTTTTTGTGTCATGAATCCCTTTGGCAATCTTGTGAAGCCCTTTAAACCTTTCAGAATAATGTTTTTAAATGCATAAAATAAAATATATAGGTTTACAAAGGAAATCAATTATATTTAAATAGTTATCAAAAGGGGCAGCTAGGTGGTGCAGTGGATAGAGCACTGGCCTTAGATTCAGGAGGACCTGAATTCAAATTCAGCCTCAGACACATAACACTTACTAGCTGTGTCACCCTGGGCAAGTCACTTAACCCCATTGCCTCGCTAAAAAAAATAGTTATCAAAATATTTTTTAATTATTTCTACAGATCCCAGGTTAAGAACATCTGCTGTAGGGTGATGCTGTCTGAAATCATGTCAACTGCAAATGAAGGATCCAAGGAATGTACAAGCAATGTACCCCAAACCTCAATGTGTGCTTTATAGTAAGATGTACACACATTTTGAGACTTGGGGAAGTACCTTTTTATTCTACCTCCATAACAAGTGTTATATCCTTCCCCTTCTCCCTATCTTGTCACCATCCTTATTAATACCTACCTAGACTATTTCAACAGCCTCTTTATAGGTCTTCTTACTTCAATTCTCCTCTACCTCCAATCTGTCTTTCATAACACTTTCAGAATTCTTTTTCTTACACATAGATTTACTTAGGTCAGTCTTTGTTCTTTGTTTAAAAATCTTCTGTAGCTCCCTAATTCCTTTTTGAGTAAGGTTCAAAATCTCAATCATTCAAAGCCCCCACAATCTGGTGCCATGCTAATCTTTCCAGACTTATTTCATATTACTCCCCTGTGTATTGTATGTATATTTTGGACTTTGTCCCTAAAATACACAAAGAACTCTTTCTGCTTTCATAACTTTGCTCAGATTTTTTTTTTCCATGCCTGGAATGTTTTCCCTTCTGACTTATCTCTTTAAGGACCAACTCAAAAGTCACCTCCTCCTGGAAGCATTTACTGATTCCCCTGGTCAGTAACGTCTTTCTACCTCAGACTTCAAATTAGTCTTTTTTGGGGGTAACTTTTTAATGCACTTACCATATAATAATGTGTATTGCAATAATCTGTCTCAATGTGTTATCTGTCTACCAGTCTGTAAGCAGCATAAGGGCAAAGACTGTACCTTATCCTAGGTTTGCATCTTCCCTGGTGCCAAACACATACAATTGAGGTTAATGAAATATTTTTGTATGGGTGAAATGTACCAATGAAGGATGAGCTTCACTCTGATTTTTTTTTAAAAGGATCAGATTGATGAGAACAAAAGATTAAAGGAGTGTGAAAGTGGATTTTTAAATGAAAAATTCTAGAAAAGTAAAAAGGTATATTTAAGGATAATATAACTTTTGTAAAAAAAAAAGATTCAATGCTGAATTTACAAAGGAGACAACAAATAATAATGAATTTTACTTATACAGCATTTTGTATATATATATATATATATATATATATATATATACACACACACACACACACACACACACACACACACACACACACACACATTCTCATGATACGACAGTTCTGTGTTGTGTTACTACAGGTGTTATGATCCCCCATTTTATCAATGAAGTGATTTTCCTAAGGTCACATGGCTCCAAGGGCGCGACACTGGACTTCAACGGATGTTTTCTGCCTTCACATTTAGGGCTATTGCTATTACACTATGCTGCTTCTCTCCACTTCACTGGAAAATTGACATTATAGGTGAAGATATAATTGTATGCTTGAAGGCCATAACTATTTTATTTTATTCTCATCCTCCTCCTTCAATACTGTGACCATACCTGTTAGTGCAGCATCAGTGTAGGTACATAGCTAGGTGATATGGTGGATAGAGCAATTGACTTGGGAGTGAGGAAAACCTGATTTCAGATGTAGCCTCAGACACTAGCTATGTGACCCTGGGCAAAGTCACTTAACTTCTCTCTGCCTCAGAAAGGCAAGGAAGGAATAGAAACAAGCATTTATTAAGTGTCCACTGTGTGACTAGCACTGTGCTGAGTGCTTTAAAAATATTATTTCATTTAATCTTCACAACAACCCTGGGAGGTAGGTGCTATTATTACCCCCATTTTACAGTTGAAGAAACTGAGACAGGAAGAGGTGAAGTGACTTGCCCAAAGTCACACAGCCAGTAGGTGTCTGAAACCAAATTTGAACTCAGGTCTTCCTACAGATTTATTGCTCTATTTACTGTGTCACCTAGCTATCTCGATTTCTTCATTTGTAAAATGGGGATAATAATAGCACCTACCTCCCAAAGTTGTTGAGAGGATCAAATGAGATATTTGTAAAATGCTTTACAAACTTAAAGTACTTTGTAAATGCTAGGTATTATTACTATCTGACTTCAAGCTGAAGTTCATCTGACTGTTTTTGAGATATCTTTGAGGTGTCCTACTCTGTTGCTTACAGTCTAACACAAAACGAAGCTTGAAAAGCGGGAGAGATGGTACCTCATACAAAGATATGGTGGAGATGTGCATAGAAGTGCAGGGGTTAGGAGACAGGTGAATAAATAGCTGACCTAGATGCGTGTAAACGTCCTTAAATGGAGACTTTGGGTAGAACACTTTGTTTTGCTTTCCAGTCAGAGGGGCAGAGAGTTCCCAGGGTATTGATGAGGTGTGAGTACCAAGGCTAATGCAGTTTTGCAGGATAATGAGGGAGATTCTGATGATGAGGTTCCTGGGGGCATGATGGAGAACTGAAATGTGTCTATCAGCTTTATGTCTTAACTGGTATTTACAATCAGAAGGTTGTTAAACTAGGTTTTCTTTCAGTGTTGAATGATTTTTGGTGTTCAAATGGGAAGTACTTGTTGGAGAAGTCTGCCAGGTGGTAATTTGCTCTACCAAGTCAAATGCTTTTTCATAATCAACAAACAATGAGTACAAATATGAAGCATATGCAAAATAATACAAAGAAATCTCAACAGGGAGAGAGAACAAATGTCTAGGGAGATTGAGAATGACTTTGAACTCAGCCTTAAAAGGAGCTAGGAGTTCTAAGACATTCAGATAAAGGTGGAGAGTTTGGCTCAACATAGAGGACCTCCCATACAAAAGCACAGAAGTGGGTGGTAGAATATCCATCATGGGACTAGTGTATAGGAAACAACCAGTAGAAGCCAGACTGACTGGAACAGAGCATGTGAAGGGCAGTAATATGAAATAAAAGTGGAAAAGTAGGAAATTGATTGTTGAGGGCTTTAAATGGCAATAAAAGTTAGATTTTTAATTTAAAAAATATTTTTGGCTCCTAGGATAAAATACAATTTTTTTCCCGTTATTTAAAACCTATCAATCTGCCTCTCATCTTCCTTTTCATACTGATTTCACGTCTCACTATATCCCTTCAAGTCCTCAATATTTCAGCCAAAATGGCCTATTTGTTGTTCCCCAAACTTTTCATCTTGTACTTCCTTGTCTTTCTCTACCATCAGTTCTCAAACACTATTACCCCTTTACACTCTTGAAAATTATTGAGGACCCTTCAAAGAGTTTTGTTTCTGTGGGGCATACCAACATTTACCATATAGAAATTAAAATATTTTAGTATGATAAAAAATGACCTCTGTGACTTTCTCAGGGACCACAAGGGCATAATGCCAAGTCCGTGCCAAAGTCGTAAGGACAGCCCAGAAAACATAACCCGATGCTGCCCAATGGAAGCCGACTCTAACCCATGACCCTTTAAACAATCCCAGATCTCCCTTCACCCCAGGTTAAAAGCAGGTAAGGGAAACGCGGGAGGAGATTCTGAACGGCGAGGAGATGAAGTGAGGAGACTCCTCCTAGACTATCCCAACTTCCGGGAAACTGTACAATCACTCTCTCTGTTGCGAGCCTCGCCAGGAAGTGTGTCTCCGCACGCCCAGCCTGTCTCCACGCCCCCCCCGCATAACTTCCGGTGACGCTCTAGGAAGCTGGAGAGTTTGGCGTCTCTGTGCTCCTTTAGTTAAGGACGTGCTCAGTGGACCCGAAAAAGGTCTTACCCAGGAAGGGAAGAGGAGGAAAAGAGAAGAAAGGAAAAAGAAAGCAGGAGGGAAGAGAAGAAGCTTTATAATCATGAGGGGAAGCTCCACCTTTGTTTTCTTCTTCTTATCCCCACTTCCCAATGGCGAATGAAGCTTCATCTCTCTGTTTTAATGATTCTCTTTTTTTCTTTTTTGGGGGCAACATTATCATTAGATTCTCTCCAAGCCCCCGCCATGAAAGAAAAGTAAAATGTTTTTCTTGTGCCAAATACTCATAGAAAACAAATCCACATATTTCCCATGGCCAAAAAACTGTCTCATTCTGCATCTTGAATCCATCACCCCTTTGTCAGTAGGCAGATAGCATGTTTCATCATCAGTCTTCTGCAATTGTAGTTGGCCACTGTATTTCTCAGAGTTCTTAAGTATTTCATGTTTTAAATTTTTTTTGTTTTCTCTTACATCACCAAAATTGCTTCCAGCATTCCTTCCTTTTCTTCTTCCCAGAGAGTTATCCTTTTAAAGAATAGAATTTTTTTTAAAAAAATTAAAAATCAGTAAAACTGATCAGTACATTAGAAAAGTCTGAAAATATGCACAATGTACTAGACTTATGGAGCTCCCATCTCAGCAAAGGAGTGAGGTAGGGGCAGAAGCATACGAGTGGGGCTGGTAAATGTTTAAAAATGTTTCCTCCAAAAGAAAAAATGTATGTACAACACACTTTTAAGTTTAATCTGAATTATTATTATTTTGTGTATCACTTTCTTAAGTCTACAGATTTTTTTCGGATGGTTTAAATCACAATTCCATCCTACTTTCCCAGACCTGTTACACATTACTCTCTTTTATGAAATCTGTGGTCCAGCCAAACTGGCTTTCTTGCTGTTCCTTACACAGAACACTCTCATCTCTGTGCCCTTCCCCTAGTTGTCCTTCGTGCCTGCAGCATACTCCCTCTTTGCTTTAAAACTTTCTGTAAAAAATTTTAAATTTAGTTTCAGCTAGGTGGTCCAGTGGACAGAGCACTGGTCCTGGAGTCAGAAAGAAAACTGAATTCAAAGTAAGCCTCAAAGACTAACTAGCTGTGCGACCCTGGGGAAATCACTTCACCTGTAAAATGGGGATAATAATAATACTTACCTCCTAGAATTCTTGTGAGTCAAATAAGATAATATTTGTAAAGCACTTACCACAGTGCCCACTACATAGTAGGCACTTAATAAATGTCTGCTCTTTTCCTCTTTTTTTTCTCAAAATCCTCCCCATCATTAAACATTAACGGCAACAACAATAAAACCTTACCAAAACTACAGACACTCCAGCAAAACAAAAACCATCCTATGCATTGGCCATGTCCAAATAGTCACTGCTTATTCTAGATTTTTAAATCCATTACCTCTTTGGCGGGGGTGGGGGGAAGATCTTTTTTTTAAAACAAAGTTAGTGATGCCTTTTCTTTACAAGTAAAAGAATTCTTTAAATTTTATAGACAACTTTGGAAAAGATTTCTATGGCCAGAGATTCAGGTGTCATACTGTTTCCCCAGAGGAAGAGAAAAGACAAATTTCACTTTTGTTAAAAACAATTCTGCATAATTATTCTTCCTCCTTGTTCCCTGACCTCTTCTCACTAGAAAAACCGCAAAAGATAGGAGAAAGAGCTCTGGATTCATAGTAGTTGAGAAGACCTGGTTTTGAATCCTATCTCAAACACTTATTAGTGTAATTAGAGCTTGAATAAGACATGCAGAAAAGTGCCCTTCCTGGTTCTACTAACTGTGTATGTGTATAAAAGAGCTTAAGGATTAGGTGCTTGCTGGCCACTATCAGAAAGAGACAATGTCATAAGAGATTTTTTCTGTATTGTCTTTATGACAGTCTTTCCTTAAGACATCAAGTCACATAACTAGCAAGACATTCCAGAATTTAGCTGATATCCAACTTCAGCTCTAGTGATAAGATTTCTGGCTCAGCTTTATTACCTCTGTTTACTTAAGATGAGCATATCAAGTAACTAGATATAGCTCTGGTGATGTTAGTTTGTAAATTCAGCTTTATCCCTAGTATTTTCTAACTAGTCTATAATTTTCCCTGATGCAGATCTTCCCCTTCTGCTATCTGTTCTTTGATGTGTAAATCTTTTCCTTCCCCTTCTGCCATCTGTAAAATTCCATTTTATTCATCCTGCCTATCAATGAGTCCTCTGGCAATTTTTATGACAAATCAGTAGACCTTTTAAAGGGAGTGGTCTTTCCCTTGGCTCTTTGCTTCCTCAGACTCTCCATGTGGCAAGCAGCTCTCCCATGAATTGGATAAGGTTGGGGGGAACAGACTGATTTTTTCCACACTCCAACAGAAATGGCATTGCAGCTAAAGCACATGCTCTTCCTAGGTGAGCTGAGTCTGAGCCTGGGTTTTGGGATTCTTCTTTTGTGGTTATGACTCTTTGCCTGATCCTGTGTGACTGAAAACCAATCTCAAGAGCTATGTGCCTAGGCTTAGAGGTTACCATTGGAGTTGAAGAGGCCTGGCGGTTCTGGATCTATCAGATGGAGGTGACTGGTGGCAAGGGAAGTTTCTAAATCAGAGAAAATGACAACGACAAGAGAAGGAACCCAAACCCAGACCTGGCTGGCCAGAACACATGGACTTTGAAGGGAACTGTGCAGACCTGAGATGAAGTGTACTAATGTCTACTCAGCATTTCTACAAACTGCTTGAAGTTCTGATGAGTTTTAAGTATCAAACATCCCAAGAGAGTCTAACAGTAGCTCCAATTTGCCAAATCTGTTTTCAGTATTGTCAATGAATTCTTGTTAATACATGTCCTATAACTGAGTAATACTATACAGAGTATCTTTGTAGTCCCCTCTTTGGAGGGACCTTAGAAACCAAAACCTAAGTAAATAATCCCAGAGAGGCACTGGGTCGGGGGGAGTAATAAGCCCAAGAGTGGGAGAAAAGGAAGCCTAAACCCTCTCATTAAAGACGGAGCTCATCCTAGAACTGAACCTGGCCCCATGTCCTGCAGAGAAAGGGGGGGGGGGGCGCTTAGTGCAAGAGGGGAGAAGGGACAATGCCCCAGCACCGTGGGCCCGAGGCAGAGCTTAGTGCTTTGTGATTCCAGGCAAAAGCCAACTTTTCTAAACCTGTCTCCTCATCCATAAAATGGGAATAATAGCCCTTCACCTCACAGTGGTCTTGAGAATTAAATGTGGTGCACGTACAGTGATCTGTAAACCTTAAAAGTATGATGTTGAAGGTCACGTTATTATCATCACTGTTGTTCTTATTATTATCATTGTTTTCCCCTCCTAAACCTGTGCGTTCCGTTCCACGACAGCCGCCCTAACCATCAGAGAAGCGACAGAGGCGCCAAGTCCTCCAGACTTCCTAGAGAATCCCGGAAATGCAATTAGGTCAAACCAGCGAGGAAGGGAGGAGTCAAGGTGGGCAGTGCGAGTTCACTTCTTGTCCAGAACGCTGCGTCGTCTCGTAGTATGTGCACTGGTCACTAGGCGGAAAAGGAGAAGCGTTAAAGAGTCACAAGGGAGATGGAGGAGCGTCCTGGCCTTAACTCCCTGGACCGAGAATTCTTCTCTGCTTCTCCCTCCTCGCCGCAGACACGCCGTCTTGGGGACTAGAGGAGGCTGATATAAAGGGGGGGTAAAGGTCGAGGAGTTTTCCGGGATCATAGGGCAGGTGTTCCCTGTTTTGGAGAGTAGAGCGGAAAAAGAGCTGGTTCTTACTTCAGGAAATCTGAGCTCGGATCTTGCCTCTGACCCTGACTCTCTGTGGGACCCTGGACAAGATCCTGTGGGCCTAATTTACCAAATCTGCCGTGTATCCGTGCGAGTAAACGAAGTGCAGACGTTAGAAGTCAGTTTGCTTCAACAAGTATTTAAATACTTAGTGTTTGCAGAGCAATCCTTGGAGGAGAGACAAATTTGAAATGAGACATGATAATCTGCTTTTATTGACCTCATAGTGTATTGGAAAGATAAGACAATACAGAAATAACACGCAGTCATATAAGTGAAAAAAGACCTATTCAAAAAAAGAATCACGCTGCTGTGCCTCTATGTGACATCACGGGAGGGTTCTTGAAGGTTTTGGCCGCAAAGGATGATCCAGAGCACCAAAAAGCAGTCCGTAATAACAAAGCTTCCAGTGATGGGTTTTATGTTGTCAGAAGATCAGTCTAAGCTTCTACAGACTCCTACATTAAATGCAATGCGATGAATTTTTTGACTAAGCAACACTCGAAGGCTAAGCCAGAAAGAGGTTGTAATCTGTGTGGGTGAAAGGGATACTCAAGTGTATTGAGGAATAAGAGATAAAAGCATTATTAACGCCCTAATATCTGTGCCAAAAGCAGATCTAAATAGGGAGACTTGAGCCTTTTTAATGGCTAAAGGAGATGATGGATACACACACAAAGAAATGTAAAGGTGGAAGTGACTACAAGGTTGTCATCTGGAAGAATTAGGAGAGTTGACAGGGAAGTCAAGAATCATTGATGTCTTTATTAAGGGCCAAAAATCCTCTTCTGGTTAATGCCTCTAATGCGGCTGTCAAATTATATTTGTCATGTATCGTTTTGTTTTACTGTTATCTCTACATGTTGTCATTTTCCTTCTTTAGACTGAAAAACTTCATAAAGTCAAGAACTTTCATAGCTAGAGTTTGTAATTTCAGCAGCATTGAGGTTGTGCCCTGCACACAGCATGTGCTTAATAAGTCATAGATTGAGTTGAATTTGAAACTATAATTCATCTTCTTAGGGGCTGTTATAATTATCTCACTATTACATTCCTGATTTGCCTTAGAAGATGACTAAGCTTCCCACTTTCCTCTGTTCCATCGTAATAATTCTATACTCAGGTTTTGGTTGAATGACAATTCCTTTGCTGTTCACTCATCTTATTGTAGTATTGATCGTTATCATTTCCCTTCTAAACACAGAGTAGAAAGATATCTGCTGAAGGAGCCCAGAACCATGGTGGCAGCCCAGGAGTAATGGCAGCTTTTCTTTTTTTTTTTTTAATTTCGTATTATTTTGTTGCAGCTTTTCTTAAAAATAAGTTTTTATTGATATCTTCTTTTTAGTTCATCATCATAGTTATACCAAGTATCTTTCCCCCACTTTCTTTCCCTCCCAGAGAGCCTTCCTATGTAACAAATAGTATTTGATAGGGGGAAAATCAGCACAGCAGATCAATACATTGAAAAAGTCCGAAAACATGTGCAACACGTAATACTTGTGGACCTTCCACCTCCACAAAAGGGTGGATTGGAGTATCCTTTCATATCTTTCCAACTGAGTCCTGCTTGGTCTTTACAATTTTATGTTTACTTTTGATTCTTTTGGTGTATAGATTTTTCCATTAACATGTTGTAGTTACTATATATGGTTGCTGTCCTTTGTTGTAAAAGAGGACCAAAATGATATCATTATATTAGGGTCAAGTTACAGTGAGTCCAAGAGTGGCTAATCAAACCAATAGGAGCTTGTAAGGTTCCACCACAGGTCAGGCACAAATAGTCTGTATTAACATTTTGGAAGGAGATGTCTCTAAATTTTCACACCTCACATTTTTTTTTGAGCTACTGAAATTCTGCTTTGCTCATAGAGCACAGTATCTTCTTTGATGCTGGCATGCCATGCTGGGAGGTCCTGTGCCAGTATCTCCCATGTCTCAATCAATTCCAAAGTTCTTCAGAGAGACTTTATTGGCTCTATTTATTTCACTCTGCATCAGTTTATATAGATCTTTCCACTTTTACCACAAAAAATGCTGCTATAAATATTTTAATATATGTATGTGTATGTATACACACACACACATATATGTTTCTTCCTTTGGCCTTCATGAGTTATGTACCTGAGAACCCTAAACATTCTGATCTCCCCCTGGGTTCATTAATGTTTGTGACCACCTAGCAGTGAGATTACTGAATCAAAGGGTATGAAAATTTTTCTTACATAATTTCAAATTGTTTTCCAGAACAGTTGGACCAATTCACAATTACACAATAATGCATTACTTTGCCTCTTTCCACAGCACCTACAAACACTGGCTGTTTTTAAGTCTTATATCTTCTTTGCCAATTTAATCACTTGCTCTTATTACCATAGTTTGCTAGTTCCCTGGTCATGTCAATATGAAAACCAAAGTATCTCTCCCACCCACCTTTTCCCAGTAACTTAAATTATTTCACCTCTCTATGTTCCAGTTTCCTTATATGAAAAATTAGGATAAACTAGATCTCTCCCTTTCCAGAGCTAGTGCTATGAATAAAAATCTCAAAATCCAGTATATAGTTACTCAATTTTATTGAAAGGAATGAAAGGCTCAGTTAGTGTTTCAGTTTTATATTTCCTTATGGAAATTCTTCTTTGTGGAGAAGCAGCTTGACATAATGGAAAGAGTGCTGAATCTGGAGCCAGAGGAACTATGTGGAATCCTGCTTTGGCCACTCAGTTGCTGTGTGTTCTTAGCCAACTCATTTAGTCTCTCTGAGCCTCTGTTTCCTCATCTGTAGAATGAAAGCCTTGCTCTAAATGATTTTTAAAGTTCCTTCCAATTGAGGAAACATTTATGTCCCCTCCTAATTGCTTAAGTTTTCTTTTAATATTTTTCTCCGGGAGCTAAAATAAAACAGCACATTCTAGGATATCTCAAAGAAAGAACAGGGAGCCAAACCTAGTAACATGAAGTTTAATGGATAAATGTAAAGTGTGGTTTCAGTTGAAAAACTATATAAGACTGGTTACATATTGAAAGTCTCAAGAATTCTTTGGCAATTATAACTCATAAAACAAAGAAGAAAAATGCAAAGTAGATCTTTACACTTCCCCAGTGGACCCCCCCCCAAAAAAAAGAAAGTCAAGAAGATATCCTTATATGCCTACTTTCTCAACCATCTAAAAGATGATAATTTACAAATATGTTTAGGATATTCTTTTTTTTAAAAAAAATGATTGTTTTATTCCCAATTACATGTAAAAACAATTTAACACCTAGATTTTAAAAGTCTGAGTTCCAAATTTTTGCCTTCCCTCCCTTCCTTTCTCTCCCTCCTCCCTGAGATGGTAAGCAGTTTGATATAGGTTATACATGTACAATCATGCAAAGCATATTTACATGTCACTCATGTTGTGAAAGAAAATACAGACCAAGAAAAAAATGCAAAAAAGGAAAGTAAAAAATAGTATGCTTTGATCTGCATTCAGACTCCAATCAGTTTCTTCTTTGAAGGTGGATAGCATTTTTCATCATGAGTCCTTTGGAACTGTGGTCATTGTATTGCTGAGATTAGCTAAGTCATTCACAGTTGATCATTGTACAGTATTGCTGTTACTATGTAGAATGTTCTCTTGGTTCTGCTCACTTCACTTTGTATCAGTTCGTGTAAGTCTTGCCGGGTTTTTCTAAAATCATCCTGCTCACCATTCCCTATAGCACAATAGTATTCCATTACAATCATATACCACAATTTGTTTAGCCATTCCCCACTTATTTCTAATTTCTTTGCCACCACTAAAAGAGTTCTATAAATATTTTTGTAGAATTAAGTCTGCCCCCTTTCTTAATCTTTTTTGGGACACAGACCTAGTAGTACTATTTCTGGATCAAAGGGCATTCACAATTTTATAGCTCTTTGGGCATAGTTCCAAATTACTCTCTAGAATGGTTGAATCAGTTCACAACTCCACCAATAGTTATTAGTGTTCCAATTTTCCCACATTCCCTCCAACATTTATCATTTTCCTTTTCTGTCACATTTTCCAATCTGATAAGCATGAGGTGGCACCTCAGAGTTGTTTTAATTTGTCTCTAATTAGTGGTAATTTAGAGAATTTTTCATGTAACTATAGGTGGCTTTCATTTCTTCATTTGAAAACTGTTCATATACTTTGATCATTTATCAATTGTATTCTTATAAATTTGACTGTTTTTTTATACATTTGAGAAATGAGGCCTTTATCAAAGACATTTGCTGTAAAAAAAATTTTTTTTCCAACTTTCTGCTTTCTTTCTAATCTTGGTTGCATTGTTTTTGTTTGTGCAAAAAAAGTTTTTGCTTAGGTTATTCTTAATGAAAATAGGACAAGGAAACCATCAGGCTATCACAAACAATATACCAAAACACATTTTTAGAGTCACCCTCTTGCCTGAAAGTTATAGAGAATCTCACTCTGATCTCACTCTGCGTATTGTTTGTTGTCTATTTTTAAGAAAGTATTTGACTTGGTAGAACAAAATGCAGCTTTAAAAGGCTCTTCAACAAGTGTCTCCCATATATATTTTAAGTTCATATGAGATTCCTTGATAGGAACAGTGATGACTTTGTTCCACAACCCTCTGATAATATCAAATAAGATATAAAACTAGGAGGCACATGGTTACCAAAGGTGACCACTTATGTGGAGGATAGCCTATGCAATAGTCCAAGTGCAATAAAGATTATTTTTAAATAGTGTAGTTGTCTAGATGTTCCATCAAACCCAGGCTTTCTAGAAACTCATAAGTGAGGTACAGAATGACTCAAGAGGTCAGCCTAACTGTCCACACAGTTAGGAAGAACCAGGTGGATGCAGAATGCCTCTTTTATAATCTATGATACGCATTTAGATGTATTATCTTATCAGTGTGTGTATACATATATACACATACATACATATATATGTATATGTGTGTATATATACACACACGTAATCTTGAGCAGACTGCAAATGGACAGTGATCTGTGACAAGAATTGAACAGTGGGATGATAGTGGGCTGAACTGTACCTAGTAAAATACACATTGCATTCATAAGTTAATAGATCTACAGCTGCAAAGGACCTTAGTTGAAAACCCTAATTTTACAGATGGGGAAACTGAGGTCTATAGATTAAGTAACTTACTCAAAGTCATACAAGTAGTAATTAGTAAATCCAAGATTCAAATCTGATGTTTCTTACTGCAAATTAGTGTTATTTTTGTTGTATCAAGCTCTGAAACAAAATACCGTCTTTTAAATCAATGCTCCTCTGATCTCTGGTGTTGCAGTATGACTATGAAAATACCACATTCTCCAAAAAATTAAAACATCATGTCACTCAGAGAGCAATGGAAAGATGTGTGATGAGTGTAAATAGGCTATAGCAATGTCTAGAGATCATGAGGACACCTCTCTCTTCCTCCCCTATCTCCAGCAGATTGGGTAGGTACTATTTGGAGAATTTATGGGAGGACATGGACGAGAATCAAACTGCAAGAAAGTGTGGATGGTTTGTAATCTACCTCACTGAAAGGAATTCCTGGATGGATGAGATCACTGATGAATCTGGTGGAGTATAGAAGTACAAATGTAAAACTCTATACTTAAAGTTCAAAAATAGCCATTCCACAAATACACAATGATACAGGCATGACTAGACAACAGCTAAAGTTAAAAATATTTGAAGGTTTTGGGAAAATGAAAAACCAACTCAACGCTCAACTTCCTGAGAAACATAGTGTCCAGATTCAGAGAAGTGATTGTCATGCTGAATCCTGCCCTAATCAGACTACATCTGGAGCTATTGGGTTCAGTTCTCAGTGCCACGTTTTAGAGGAAATATTGACATATTGGAGCACATTCAGGTGTTGGTGACCAGGTTGGTGAGGGGAAAACTATGCAACCTAAGGATCAGTTGAAGGAATTAGAATGCTTTAGCTTGGCAAAGAGAATTGGGAGAGATAATAGTTGTTTTCAAATATTTGAAGGATTTGTACATGGATGAGAAATTGGATTTATTTTACTGGGCCCTAGAGAGCTGAACTAGGAGTCATGGTTTCACCCTAATGTAAGGAAGATAATTCCCAACACCAAAAATTTCTGCAGATAGTATATCATATGACCATTAGATTTCAATGTTGGAAGGGATATCAAATATTGTGTAAATCAAACTTTTATCTGAAAAAAGAATCCTTCTGCTGTATATCTGATAAATGGTCATGCAGCTTTTGCTTTAAATCCTCTGGAAGTTTTATTACCTTCTCAAGGCAAACCATTCTACAGACAACTCTAATTGTTAGGAAACACTTCCTTACATTACACTTGGGAAGCCAGACTAGTCGAAACAATTAGGCATCCTGAAGAAGGGACAGGATGTAACATGTGCCACACAGGTCAAGCCACCAATAACTTTACTGCCTGCCACCTCCCTTAAGACTCCAGTAGAAAGAGCCCAGGTTCCTGTGCTCAATAGCAGTGACTATGGGACCTATTTATATGTCCCACAAACAACAGATAGAGTCTGAGGTGCATCTTTGTTGGGAAAAATTATTTAAGTAGGTTCATATAAAAAATAGCTAGAATCCCATAGTCTAATATTTTTTCAGAAGAAATCAGTCCAGGAAAGAAGGGAAGCTGTCAGGGATAAAATTCTGAAGACAAATAGAATACTAATGAGAAAAGGGGAAACTTGTTTAAGGATACTGATGTGTACCCACAGGGAATTCATTGACAAATTTCATATTTTATAAAAGCATGTATGTGCAACATGAATGTAATAGAATATTGCTGT
The DNA here is from genome assembly GCF_003287225.1 of Phascolarctos cinereus. Taxonomy (NCBI): domain Eukaryota; kingdom Metazoa; phylum Chordata; class Mammalia; order Diprotodontia; family Phascolarctidae; genus Phascolarctos; species Phascolarctos cinereus. The sequence goes on from NW_027555847.1 coordinate 650,962,160, forward strand.
GCTATAAGAATGATGAATGTGATAAATATGAAGAAACGTGAGAAAACTTTTTCCCAACAAGAGGTGGCACTATATTTTTTGTTCCAAATTTTAAGAGAACACTGAGTGAGCATTTACTCTAATGCAATACGTTAATTAAGAAATTACATGGAAAAGTACCAGAAAGACACACTGCCACCCACCACCCACCCCAACCCCTGAGGGAAGATCCTTAGGTCCCAGAATTTGAAAGCCTGTGAACATTTAGACATTTTGGAAAGCCAGATAAGAAACCTCAGAGAAAAATAGCCACTCCATTTCACAGCAGACAATTTCCCAGCAAGTAGAAGTTGTCTTCCATAAGAAGACAACCAGAGGAGAAATAAATACAATAGCTTTCATAGATCCTTTAGTTGGAACACAAAGCTTGTTACAATTTAACCTTTTCTACAAGAGAAAAAAGTTCATAATTATGATTCTTATAGTCAGAATTTTGCTCAGCATTAAATTCTTGCTCAATATCAAAAAGTTTGTAATAGAAGAAAAAAGTGCCATGAGAGTAATAAATATGAGAAACCTTTTGGTTTCAGATTTCAGGGGAGAAAACTTTTGAGTGTAATGAATGTTACAAAGCCTTCATTTATGATTCATATCTTACCCAACATAAGAGAATTCATGCTGCAAAGAAACCCTTTGAATGCATTCAGCATAAAAAAAAATCAGACTACAAAGGATTTTATGCTGAATACATTTTGGAAAGCCAGATAAGAAACCTCAGAGAAAAATAGCCACTCCATTTCACAGCTCTTTCAGTCAGAGGTCTATCCTTATCCAGCATGAAAGAATTAATAGTAGAGGAGACCTTAGGTATGTAATGAATGTTGAAAAACTTTCAACTTCAGGTCAAGCTTTCATGAACATATGAGAATCCTAATGGAAATAAACCTTACAGATATAATAAATGTGAGAAGGCTTTCAATAAAAAGTCATCCCTTAATAAACATCAAAGCCTTCATACTGGGGAGAAACAATATAAAAGTAATGAATTTAGAAAAGCCTTCAGTAGGAGGTCCAACCTTATCCAACATCTGAAAATACATACTGTAGAGGAACTATTTGAATGTAATATGCAAAGGAAACACTTTACCCATTGTCACTTTCCATTCAATGCCAAAGAAATTACACCCAAATAAATTTAGAATGCCATGGTTTCTGGAAAAGATGAGGTTAAAAAGTCCACTTTGTGTCAGACTCTTATGGTAAATTATAAGCTCCTAAAGGACAGTGAATAAACTTTTCTCATTCAATTTTTATAGTCCAGTATAACATTCATATAATATATGATTATTGGATAATTCAACTCATGGTTCCTCAGAAGCTTTTTATAGTATCTGCCTTCTTAACAACTCTGTGTGATGCCCAACCAGAAAACTCCTAGGATGATAAAATAGAAAGATGCATCTAAACTATAATCTTATTCTGCAAATGAATGTGATATAAATTGGGTAGAGCAAGCCAAATTCTCTTCCAACAAGTTTCATCCAGTATTTCCTCTTATGCCATCTCATAGGAATGCTAGTGGTGGGGACATCTTGAAAGAGTGACTTTGAATTGTATAAGATCATAACATCTTTGATTTCATGTATTGGGATTTCCAAATGGTGATATATTAGGCTATAAAATATTTTGGCCTCAGAGAGTGTCAGAAGTTAGATCTGTCATGCTACCAGTATGTACCTACATGCTACCACCTACTGGTAGTAATTGAATAGTAGATGAACAGTGTATATGTGAGTACAGAGGAAGAGGCACTAGAGAGCTGAGATAGAGGGAAAACCAATAGTTGGATATTAGTAGGAAATAGAAGTAAAAAGAGAAGGTATAGAATCATCACAATAAAACTTAAAGGAATCATCTGATTTAGCCTTCTAATTTTACAGGTGAGAAAAAAAGGCCCAGAGAATAAAATTGGCTCATGCAATGTTGCAGTATTAGAGAAAAATTAGATATGGTATTACTAGAGTCCATGTCTCTTGATTCCCAAGTCAGTGATGTCCCTAGTATATAGACCCCCCCCCCTCCCTTTTGCTTACTTCCAAGCACAGTGCTTTGTTTGGAAGTAAATTCATAGTAGGCACATAGTAAATGATGGTTGGTTGGCTGACTGATGACTTCCTCTCCTCTTCTTTCCAGACAAACTGTGTAAAGATGTAGAGTAAGGAGTTGGAACCTTGAGAATTCCAGGGACCAAAGTATTCTTTTGACACCCACTGTTTTCTCGTCAGTTCCCTGGAGGGGAGGGATAGTGGCATGAGGTGAGTGGTACAGACTATAAAGGAGAAGTATTATGGGATGAGGTTACAAGCTGAGATATGAAACCAGTCCTGATAGGTGACTTACAGTGACTGTTCATTGATTCCTGAAACTTGATGGAGTGGTATCAACTAGAGGAAGAGGTGATTTAAGAATTGTCAGGTGGTTGGTTGAAGTGCAGATATTCAAGACCAAAGAGAGAACTGTTATTGAAGCTAATATAAATACAAGTTTCCAAGAGTAAATATTTAATCATCTCCAGTCAAGGAAGATAAGAACTGAAAATTTCACTGGACTTGGCTGGGGTGAGAATAAGGATTACATCTCAAGTATATTAAATTCATAGGTCACAGGGCTGTAGGCTCTTAATAGCTGGTATTCCTATGCTCCTCTGATAAAGGAATTAGGAAAGGAACTGGTGTGTTTTACCTCCTTACTGGATTATAAATTCTGTCTGGGTAGGGATGAGATGTTACCTGAATTTAGTGTCTCTCCTAGCAACAGGCACTGTTCTGCACACAGTAGGAAGTTAGTAAATGAATACTAATGGCTCAGACCTTGTGCAAGTTTGCTTCGCATCTATCAATAAACAGAATTTATTAAGGAATTACTGTTTCTGGTATTAACCCTGGTGCAAACAAAGCCAGAATTCTCAGTATGAAATATGTGGATACAAGGTTTCCTTTTCAATAGGCCAGTCAACAAGCAATTATAAAATACCTACTATGTGCTGGGTATTAGATATACAAGGACAAAAATAAAATAGTCCTTGTCCTCGAAGAATTTATCTTTTCCTGGAGTCCTCACATCCCCTCCAACAATTTTATGTTTGGTAGGTAAAGGAGTGTGTGACTACTGCAGCATTCTAAGAGAGCAGGGTAGGAAGGAACGCGAGAGCGGAAGTCCCTGAATGTGTGATGGGGCAGGGGACCTCATTCTTTAGCTTGTTGGAGAAGGGTAAAGACAGAGATGGTTTCCCCTGTATGCCCTCATTCGCGCCCCTCTTCTCTTCTTTCCTCCTCTTTGTCCCCCTCTGCCTGGTCTCCCCCCCATTTCTCCCTCTCTCCTCCTTCCTGCCCTCCGTGCCCCTAGCCCTCACTCTGACTGGCCCCAGCGCTCGAGTCCTCCGAGCATTTAGAGCATCCCGGGAGATGCTGCGGAGCGGGAGGGCTAGGATGCTTCCAGCGGGTGGACACGTCCCGGAGTCCAGAGGGTGAGCGGGCTCGGGGCTTCGGGGGCCGCGCTGGCTGGGCTGGGGCCTCGCAACTTCTGCTCTCCCCTCCGTGAGCTGGGGGAGGAGCCCCTGCAGGGGTTGGGGGGCCAGGAGCTCAGGACGCCCGGGTGGATCTGCTGCGGTGGCCTCGAGGCGAGCCTGGGCTGGAGGCCTCATTCCAAATCAGACCGGTCCACCCGAGTGCCGAGCCACAAAGCCTGGGGTTGGTGCCCGCGCCTTCGCAGCCAGCCTGGAGCTTCCCCACCCCCCACCCCCTCCGAGATGACCCAGGTCTCTGGGGATGGATTAGCTTGAAAACCGGAGCAACATTTTTCTTGCTGTGATTAGACTTGGGGCAAGTTACTTCCCCTCTGAGGACCCCAGTTTCCCCATCTGTGAAGTGACAGGTTTGGACCGGATGACTTCGGAGCCTCTTCTAGCTCCTGATCCTCTGATCTGACCTTGTGTAGGCTTAGACAGATGGGGGAGGGCTGGGAAGCCTCACAGGAGCAGCAGGTGACCTTAGGGTCTATGTGTGCAGCCTGTGGATTTCGGTGTTAATGCCTCTTGCCTCTGACTGGGCTGGCCCCAGCACAGGATCTGCAGCCCACCAGCCACAAGAACCACCACAGGGCTGAGCCAAAGTTCCAGTGGCTTAAGGCGCCCCCAATCTCTAGGGTCCTTACCCCCACCTTTCCACCTTTTCCCTCCTCCTCGTCATTGCTCACATTCCCGGTGCCTTCCTCCCCAGTGTGCCTTCGTAGACAATTAATGTTGGGGAGGGGAAGGACCAAGCACGGGCTGCTTCTTCTCTTCTCCTTCTCTCTTCCTTATTCTTTCCTTGCTTGGCTGAAGGAGTCTAAGGATTTTATGGAAATTTTGGTAAGTTCCCCTGCCCTAAGCAATTAAAAAAAATACTATTGTGAAAAAATATTACTATTTTTTTGTTTTTATATTATTTCCCCATAAACCCAACCCCCCCCCCCCCGCCCTTGAGCTCTCACTTGTAAAAGGAAAAAAAAAGTTTAAGCAAAACTAATCAACCCAATGATAGAATCTGGCTTCCTAAACATGGCCTTTTTACTTTTCTCTTGAGAAGAAGGAGATATATTTCATCACTTCCCCAGGCCTGAGATTGGACTTTACAATTAATCAATTTGACTGCTAAGCCTGTTGCCTTTGTTTGCGTTATTGTAGCTAATATACACTATTGTGTGTCTCTTGATTTTTCTTGCTCTGTTCTATGTCAGTTCATACAAGTCTTCCATGTTTCTGTATTTGTCTGGGTACAGTAATATTCCCTTATACTCGTCTGTTCAATCATTTCCCCCATTTGATTGATACATACATTATTTCTAGTTCTTTGTTACCTTACAAGGTGCTTCTATAAGTGTTTTGGTGTATATGGAATCTTTGCCTTCTATCTTTGACCTCACTGCAGTATGTACTCTGCAGTAGGTCAAAGGATATCACTAATTTAGTGACTTTTATAAATTACAAATTGTTTTCCAGAAAGGTTGGACCAAATCACAACTCCACCAATGGCGTGTGAGTGTGCTGGTCATCCCCAGCCTTCCCAAAATTGATTGTTTCCTTCTTTTATTGTCTTTGAGAGGTCTGAGGAAACTTTAGAGTTGTTTTAATTTGCATTTATTTTTATTGACTTAGTAATAATAATAACTAGTATTTATATAACACTTTAAGGTTTTCAAAGTGCTTTATAAATATTATCTCATTTTATCCTCACAACAACCTTGGGAGGTAGGTGCTATTATTATCCTGATTTTACAGGTGAGGAGACTGAGGTGACAGAGCTTAAATGGCTTGCTAGTCTATATAGCTAGTAAGTGTCTAGGTCTGGATTTGAACTCAGGTCTTCCCAATTCCAAGTTCAGCATTTTATTTACTGTGTCATCTTTTGTAGTTGATAGTTTGCAATTCTTCTTTTGAAAAATGCTTACTCATTTTCTTTGACCATTTACCTCTTTTTAATTTATATTTAACCAAAAATTTATAGAAATGACCAAGTCCCACTTTCTCCTGTCCCGTATCACTGGGGGATAATTAAATATTCTGAGGTTTTGGCTGAATGGTAATGTTTTTGCTACATTGTTCTAGACTTATTTTAATTTTAATTATCCCCAGGTCCCTAGTCTGTGCCCAGGAACAGGAGCCTTCTCAGGGAGACAAAGGTCCTGAAGGCAGCTCAGGAGTCAGTGCCTGCCCCAGCCACCATCAGCTTCTCTTCTCGTGGGATACCTCTTGGACATCATCATCAAAAGATTCTGCCCCCCTTCCACAGTCACTAACATGGTACTTACCCCTTTGCTTTGGAGATCTCCTTTCAGATGCTGATACTCCTGGTTGTCCTCACCCCAGCCAAAATGGTTCTGGCCCAAGACTTAGCTCATAGTAACTCACATTTACATAGCATTTTCACATTTACAGAAGTTTTCTTCAGGTAACTCTATAAGGTAATATAAGTGTTCTGATTGCCTTTTCATAAAGAAATTGAAGCTAAGGGAGCATAAATGATTTACCCTCTCGCCCAGCTTGCAGTCAGCAAGTGTCATTCAGGGCTTAGCACAGGACTTCTGACAGAAGTCTACTTCTCAGTTTTCTTTTACTCTGGAGCAGTTTTGCTCTTCACTGCCCCCTTCTAACTGACTGGCATGTACCTCCATTTAAAAGCAAGGTGAAAGTGAGTAGCTAAATTTAATGGATATGTTTAAGGACCTGACATTTGAGTAATGAGATAGGGTGGGAATGTTATGAGGAGGTCTTGTGTAATAGAATGAAGCTGAAAGTCCTAGCTCATGACGTACCACATAGTATCATTTTTAAATAGCAAGCTTTAGAGTGGGATGTATAACATGCAAGGACCAGGTCCTTTCAACCCTGCAGGAGTAAGAACCCCATTATAATCATCATGGTTGTCATTCTACATTTTTAAAAAAATAAGTTGGAGAAAATAGAGAAAATTTGGAACACTTATTTGGTGGTTTAGCTAGCTTCAAAACCATCTTAGTCTTGTCTTTCCTCACCCAGCTCTTGTCCACAAGGATAAAATATCCTAGGAGGAACATTTTCAGACTCCTATATATTACACTGTTTTTTTTTTAATTTTCTTTTTTAATATAAATTTATTTATTTTTAGTTTTCAACATTCACTCCCACAAGTTTTTGAATTCCAAATTTTCACCCCATCTCACCCTCTCCCCACCCCAAGATGGCATGCATTCTGAATATCCCTTCCCCTAGCCTCCTCTATTCATCTCTCCTCCCCTTCTCTTATCCCCTTCCCTTTTTCCTGTAGGGCAGGATAGACTTCTGTACCCCATTTCCTGTATTTCTTATTTCCCAGTAGCATGTGAAAACTTTTTTTAAACATATGTTTTTAAAACTTTAGGTTTCAGATTTTCTCTCTTCCTCCCTCCCCACCCACCCTCATTGAAAAGGCAAGCAACTCCATATAGGTTGTACATGTGCAGTTATGCAAAACACTTCCATAGTAGACATGTTGTGAAAAACTAACTCTATTTCCCTTAATCCTGTCCTGCCTATTCTTTCTTTTGACCCTGTCCCTCCTCAGAAGTATTTACTTCTGATTACCCCTTTTCCAATCTGCCTCCTCTCTATCATCCCCTTTCTCTTGTCCCCTCTCCCCCTGTTTTCCTGTAGGTAAGACAGATTTCCATACCCAGTTGAATGTGTATGTTATTCCCTCCTTAAGCCAAATCCTATGAGAATAAGATTCATTCATTGCCTCTCACCTTCCTCTGTTTCCCCTCCACTGTAAGAGCCTTTCTTTTCTGTTTTTTTTTGGTTGAGATAATTTACCCCATTACCTCTCCCTTTCTTCTTCTCCGAGTATAATCCTCTCTCATCTCTTAATTTTATCCTCCAGATAAGACCCCTTAATCTTCAACTCACCCTGTGCCCTATATCTATCTATCTACATATACATACATATAATTTTTTTCCTCTACCCTAATACTGATAAAGGTCTCATGAGTTATAAACATCATCTTTCCATGCAGGAATATAAACAGTTCAATCTTAATAAGTCTCTTATGATTTCTCTTTCCTGTTTACCTCTTCATGTTCCACTTGAGTCCTGTATTGAAAGTCACATTTTCATAGCTCTGTCTTTTCATCAAGAATGCTTGAAACCTCTATTTCACTGAATGACCATTTTTTCCCCTGAAGGATTATACTCAGTTTGCTGGGTAGGTGATTCTTGGTTGTAATCCTATCTCCTTTCCCTCCAAAATATATCCATGCCCTGTGGTCCTTTAATGTAGAAGCTGCTAAACCTTGTGTTACCCTGCTTGTGTTTCCACAATACTTGAATTGTTTCTTTCTGGAAGCTTGTAATATTTTCTTCTTGACCTGATAACTTTGGAATTTGGCTACGATATTCCTAGGAGTTTTCTTTTGGGGATTTCTTTCAGAAGGAGATCAGTGGATTCCTTCAATTTCTATTTTGCCCTCTGGTTCTAAAATATCAGGGCAGTTTTCCTTGATAATTCCTTGAAAGATGATATCTGGGCTCTTTTTTTGATCATGGCTTTCAGATAGTCCAATAATTTTTAAATTCTCTCTCCTGGATCTATTTTCCAGGTCAGTTGTTTTTCCAATGAGATATTTCACATTGTCTTCTAGTTTTTCATTCTTTTGGATTTGTTTTACAGTGTCTTGATTTCTCATAAAGTCACTAGCTTCCAATTGCTCCATTCTAATTTTTAAGGAAGTATTTTCTTCAGTAATCTTTTGGACTTCCTTTTCCATTTGGCCAATTTTGCTTTTTAGGGCATTCTTCTCCTCATTGGCTTTTTGGACCTCTTTTGCCATTTGGGTTAGGCTATTTTTTAAGGTGTTATTTTTTTCAGTATTTTTTTTGGTCTCCTTTAACAAGCTGTTGACTTGTTTTTCATGATTTCCTTGCATCACTCTCATTTCTCTTCCCAGTTTTTCCTCTACTTCCCTTACTTGCTTCTCAAAATCCCTTTTGAGCTCTTCAAGGCCTGGGACTGATTCATATTTTTCTTGGAGGTTTTGGATGTAGGAGCTCTGACTTTGTTGTCTTCTTCTGGTTGTATATTTTGATCTTCTTTGTCACCAAAGAAGTCTGACACTTTTTGCGCTGCTTGCTCATGGATATTACACTGTTTCTAAGGTATTCTCCTAATCCATCAGCTTAGTACTAAAATATTTCAATATGTCCATGATATCCTTCCTCCATCATTGTAGACAACCATCTATCTATGCCTTTTCATTATGTTTTATTCTTGTCCATATCCTTCCTACATCCTCTGTAGAGTATCTGTCCAGTGTCTCTTAGAGGCCATTGATTGACTAAGTCTGTTAACATTCTATGAGTATCTGTGTAGCACTGGGGCTGTTCACTTCCTGTTACCCCTTGTACTTGCTATGTGAATGTCCTACCTCCTTTTCCAGTCATTCATTTCCTGGATGATATATTTTGTGACATTTTGTACAATGCAAGTCATCTTTGGCAAAATGCTTTAACCTCCCGATATCCATCATGCATCACTCCATTGGGTCAAATCCAAGTTTAATTCTTTGGAGGTTGTGGTGTTTCAGAATTCATTCCCATAAAGCAGTACCAGGAAAATACTGGATTTCAAAGATGAAGCTTTGTATCAGGGAAGATCATTGAGATAATTGAAAATATTACACAATTTACCAAGTGATTACCATGTCTCTTTTTTCTGTTCAATTTTAAGTCTAGTTGATTGTCCTTCTGTAGTAGCTAAGACATATGTATTAATGAACTAACTCAATTGATTATATATTCAACTGCATATCAGTGTGAGTAATTGGCATTCTTTATTCATTTGATTTTTCCTTTCTGTATTGTTAGGTCAGTCTCATTTGCATGGTCATGAATCTCAACTAAAGAGACCCTGTAATATTATAGGGCATGATATAGCCAGCATAATGTCATCTATAAACAGGAGCATCTAGAGAACTTTACTATCTATATGAAACCCTCTATGATCACAAAACAGTGTCCAAAAGAGTTAGGGAGCTTATGTCTCCTTGTTTTATGCATCACTTAATGTTGATAATAAGAGTTGAACAAAGTTATCTCAAGTTGTATCTATCAAGGAATCTTGTAATACAGCCCTCAAGGCTGTGCTTTGCTCTACCTAACCAAATGCTTTTTTTAAACAAAATAATCAAACAACAAACACAATAGGATCTTTTGTTCTTACAATTTTAGTCATTTGTATGACATTAGAGATGTCTTGCCTGTTTGCTTCTCATATTTCATCATGCATACCTTTGATATACATATACACAATTCTCTTAAAGATTTTATAAGGATGATAAAGTAGACACATTGATACATAGTTACTGATAGCCCCTCAATTACCTTTATTGACTATGATACTGTCTCATTTTTTTCCAGTCATTTGGTATCATTTCAGATGCCTTGAGAGTTGATCCTCAATGTTTTAAAATGATGCCTCCAGAATGGATTTCTTCTAAGTTCTTTGTCTAATTCAGCTGTTCTTCCTAACATCTTTTTTAAAATGCCATTTCCATTTCCTTATTAGGTTCTGGTTTTTGCTCTAAGTAACCATTGATATTAACTTGAACGCAGACAACTGATTCAGAATGGTTCCCCTATCACTAGTGAGTCATATTTTTATATGTTACACCACTTTCATTTTTTGTCTTAGTGTTCTGTGTTTTCCAGTTCCAGCATCCCTTGCCTCTCTACGAATAAAGTAATAATAATATACTGCCTCTCTACGAATAAAGTAATAATAATATACAGGCATTAAGATTCTGAATATCCTATAGGTTTTGTAGTCTTTAATTTCGTAATCCTAAATTATATTTTTCAATATGTTTCTTCAATAACCTAGTAATCCTGTGACAAAAGGAAAATAACCTAATTTGACATGAGTTTTCCTTAGGGAAAAAAGGCTAATTACTACAGATGCAAGTCTTCTTAAGCTGTCAATTTACTAATCCATTCAAAGATTTGGGTACAGTCTCAGTATCATGCTCATTTTCCTAACATCCCTAGAATCAATCTTTTACCCTCTTTTTGAAAATAAGGTTATGATATTTTCTCATCTCAAGTCTTCCATCTCAATTTTTCATTCTCCATAATTTTTAGCAGTTCTTGACAATGGCTCCATGGTGATAATCCATTTCTTCTTATTTCCTCCTAAGCCTAAACCTGAAGAAAAAAAACCCAAATTAAACATGAGCAATTGAGAAGGAGCACAGGAGAAAAGTTTCTTATCATGAAGGGCACAATGCCCTGGAAATGGTATCTGATATTTTTATTCCCTGGCATATATTTCATGAGGGTATCAAGTAAGGTAGGGTATCTTTTTTCCTTACCCCATTCAAGTTTTGTTTTATGTCTTTTTTCTAAAATTTCATATCCATATGATGAAATTTTTTTTGATCCATAGACATATGGAATAGGAAATGGACTGTAGCATTCAGATAGTATGCATTTCTTACTTTAGAAATGACTAGAGAGGGGAAGGAGCTAGTCTCCTGTCTATAGATATAGTGCTTTTTTTCCTTTCTGTCAAAATGTCTAATTTAATAAATGGAAATTCAAGCAATTTAACCTTGATGTAATAGCTGTCAATGGGAGAAATTGAGGTTAGGAAGTAAATTCAGAAAGATTACAAAGTTGGCATAGAGGCATGGTGTATTAGTTGTGTGAGACTTGTATTATCTAGACATCTGCCTGAGTTATTTCTGCTAAAAGTCTAGCATCTGACAAATTCTTTAATTACCTTACTGTAATTTTATTTTTGAAAGGTTAAAGGAAGTAACCAGGGGAACTATTTTCATAGAATTGACAAACAAGGAGAAACTGTTTGCTGAAGTAGATATGATTAAAAGTTTAGGAGGTGGTGGGAAGGGGAAGTGATTACTCTATTTTTGAATTTGTGATGGATAAGGAGGGAAAAGTGGCATATAAGATTTGGCAAGCACCCTAGATTTAGGGAGAACAGATTTACAGAAAGAATAATGACGATTCCGTGATCTGAAATTATGCATGAGGAGGCAGCCCAAGAGGAATAAAAAACTCAAGAATGAAATTTTGATGACACAAACAGAAACAAACCCAATAAGGAAGAAAAGTCAAAACTATAGAGACTGATGTGTTTATACAGGGAAGTTCTACAAAAGACAGCAAATTAACGAAATGAATAGAAAAGAGACAACCAAGAAGAGTATGAGGAATGCAAGCTCAGATTGAGTTAAGATTTGGGATGAATGTTACACAAAATGGGGTGGGGTTTTTTTTAGCATTATTGGGGGCAAGAAGACATTCTTTGAAAATAATAGCAAAAGCAATTAAGCTTTTTAGGGGGATTGAAACCCAAGATAAATAAGTTAATGGTAAGAGCATCTGACATTCCTCCAAGAGTTCAAGTCATCAAGACTGGATGAATACATCTCAGGGTAGTAAAAGACCTTGTGAATGTGACTGTGGAACCCGTGTTGATGATCCTTGAAAAATTGAAGAGAATAGAAAAGTGCTGTTGGACCTCTCTATTGAGGTTATAAGATGGATGTGTCCTAATTTTCAAAGAAGAAAAGGTGAAATCTATAAGACAGGGAGCATGACTTCAATTCTTGACAAACTTTTAGAATACATTATTAAACAGATGGTTTATGAGTATTTAAAGAAAGGAGGTGATTCCAGAAAGCCATCATGGGTTGATCAAGAACAAGCCATGCCAGACTCATTTCCTTTCTTTACAGGGTTACTAAACAAGGATAATCCTATAGAAATAGACTACCTAGATTTAGAGTTACTAAATAAGGATAATTCTATAGACATAGACTACTTGTTTTTTGTGCTAAACTTTGTGGTTAAGGCGGATGGATATAGATAAGATAGGATGGAGATGGATTGGATGAACAGTTAGGTGGTTGACTGTTTAGAGCCAAAAAGTCATGATTAATGGATCAGTATCCACCTGAACCTTTGATTTTACTGGTGTGGAGGACTCGATGAAGAAATTCCTCTACCAATGCAAATCAGCATCTCTTTTGCAATGTATATAGCATAGCCATAAAGAGTTGGCTAAAGGCACTAAGAGGTTTAAATGTCTTGTTGAGGCTAGGACTTGAACCCAGGTCTTCTGAACTCAGAGGATAATTCTCTATCTGGCCTTATTGCCACATCTCAAAAGTTGGAACTATCAACCAAAAGGGAAGTCTAGTGGAATGCCCTAGGTTGCCTATCCTTAGCTTTGTTGTCCAGTGTTTTTTCATTGACATGGATGAAGATATAAATGGTGTACTTATCAAGTTGCAGATTGCAAGGAACTGGGATGAATTAGCTAATCATTTGGATGATAGAATAGGAATAGAAAATGATTCAGTCTTAAAGAATGAGCCAAATCTAATAAGATGAAATTCAGCAGGGATAAATGTAAAATCCTATGCTTGGGTTAAAAGAATCAGTTGCGTAGTTACAAGTGAAAGGAAAGAAGGTATAGCTTATCAAAAGTTCATATGAAAAAGATCTGGAGGTTTTAATGGACTCAGCTGTGTGTTAACAATGTGGCATGTCTACTAAAAACAAAATGCTTTTGGGATCACTTAATAGACATGTATCATCTATAAATTAATGGGAAATTATATTCCTGCCATAGTTTGCCCTGGTCATTCAATCAACAAACATTGTCTGTTATGTGCCAGGTGATAGCTTATAATTTTTATGGAGGATTCAACTTTTACATATGTAGGCATAAACAGAATATATACAAGATGAATATGAGGAAGGCGCTAGTGGGAAGTTAGAAAAGGCTTCATATAAAACACGAGTTTTGAAGGAAACCAGAAATTCTAAGAAGCAAAGATGTGGGAGAGTATTCCAAGTATGTGTGGACAGCCAATGCATAGGCGTGGAGATGGGAGATGGAGGACTGCATGAGAGGCAGTGAATACTGGCACAGTGGATGGAGAGCAGGGCCTAGAGTCAGGAAGGCTTGAGTTAAAATCCAGCTTCAAGTGTGAATGTGGGGTGAGTAGGGAACCTTAAAGATAATGAGTTATGTTTTCAAATATTGAGTCTCAGATGCCTATAGAATTTCTGGTAGGTAGTCTGTAATTTGGCAGCTAGGTGGCACTGTGGATAGTGTCAGGCCTGGAGTCAGGAAGGTTCATCTTCCTGAGTTCAAATCTGGTCTCAGACACTTACTAGCTGTGTGACTCTGGGCAAGTAACTTAGCTCTGCTTGCCTGTTCCCTCATCTGTAAAATGAGCTAGAGAAGGAAATGGCAAACTACTCCAACATTTTTACCAAGAAAACTGCAAATGGGGTCACAAACGATGAACGACAACAAAGTCTGTGATTTGGAACTGAAGCTCAGGAGAAAAACTAGGGCTGGAGAATTATTGGAAGAGAGATTATTATTGAACCCAAAGGAGCTCCTGTTGATTGCCAAGTAAGGGGGTATGGAGAAAAAGAGATCTCAGAGCAGTTTTGGGATATACCTACAATTAGTGGTGTTCCACTAATGGATAATGATGATCTAGCAAAAAGACGGAAAGCAATCAGACAAGTTGGAGAGAGAACCAAAAGAGAGCAGTATCACAAAAACCCAGAGTGAAAGTATTATCTGGGGAAGAGGGAGAGCGGGGAGTCAGCAGTTTCATATGCTGCAAAATAGTCCAGAAGGAGGAGGATTGAGAAGAGGCCATTATATTTGACTATCAAGAGATATTGCTAAGAGAAAAATTTCAATTGAACAATGAAGTCAAAAGCCAAATTTCAGAAGGTTTCTAAGAGCACGAGAGAAGAAGTGGAGGCAGAAAATGTAGACAGTTTTTTCAAGAAGTTTAGATGAGGAGAGGCAGGGAGGTAAAGGATGATGACTAGTGGGGATGGTAGGATCTAGTGAGAGTTTTTTAAAGATGGAAAAGGTTTAGGTATGTTTATAGATAACAGGGAAGGAATCAGGTAAGGAGAGTTAAGATTAGTGCACTCGTGCAAGAGAGGAATGGAAGATAGTAGGAGCAATCTACTGGAGAAGATGAGAGGGAATGGGATCAAGGGTACATGTAGAAGGGTCGGTCTTAGTGAGAAAAATGGACATTTCTTCATCAGAGACTGGAGCAAAAGAAAAAATAGCAAGAGATAATGTCAAGGTGTTGTGAAATGAAGGTTGTTGCAAGATGAGGAGGTAAGAAAAGCTGGCTCAAAGTTAATGTTGCCTCACAGTAGAGCATGAGACAAGGTCCTTAACTGAGAGGGCTAAGGGAAGGGATGGCATGGGAGGCTTGAGGAGAAAAAAAAGATTTGATGCAACCTTTGTGGTTAGTGAGATAGAGTATCATTTAGAAAGGAATAAAAGGATTGCCCTGCATAGATAACAAATTTATAGCGGATCCGATCTTCACAATGTCACTTCCATTCAGCAGCATATTGTAGCAAAGGAAAAAGTGACATAGTAGGAGTTACTTGTGGTTGGAGTTTAACAGGATGTAAGCATTAGTAGGACAAGGGAGCAAGAGATTCAGGTGTCAAGGTAGAGTAGAGTTGAACTGATTCATTGAAGAGTCAAGACTGGGAAAGGAAGACAATGAGCAGGGATGACCAGTGATAGGAAAGTATTGAGTTCTAGAGAGGTTGGAGGTCCTGATGAGGACTAATAGGTTTAAGAGCAGTTAGACATAGGGAGAGATGAAGTAATAGAAGATGATTGGATAAAGGAATTTCCGAATTTTTGTTCAAGGTGGTAAAGATCAAGGACATAGTTCCTCATACGTAGCTGAGATAGAATGGAGGTTGTGGACATTGAGCTGGAAGTTTAGAGTATTTGAGGGAACATAAACATTTTAAGTTCAAATCCTCTACTATTAGGGCAGGGGTTGGGATGGAGAAGAGACCAGTCACTGAACTCATAGAGAATAGAGGGGAAATATCCTAGAGGTAGGTAAGGAACAGCAACCAGAATCTGGTTTGGGTGGAATATTTGGATAGATTGAACCTCAGAGAAGGAGAGATTGCTAAATGATGGTTATAGAAGAAGAAACTAGTAGTGACAGTGGAGGGAAAAGAATATTTTAACTCTCCCTAAGGGAAAGTATGAAAGAAGGTACCAGTAAGAATGGAAAGGATGTCCAAGATGCAATGTCATATGAAGGGAACCAAGTTCCAATGAGCCAAAAGATTGAAAGAGCATGAGAGTTAGAGGTCTAGAATGAAGGAAAATATGCTAATTAGAAAAAGTTCCAAAGGGCAAATGGAAGGGATGGGGGCAGGTTTGGAGTGGGACATTAAGGGAATAGGTTTGAAGTGGATGGGAATGTGAGATCAGACAACAAGAGATTGGGGGGGGGCATTGTTCTTTTACAGAGATTCTGTATCACAAGAACTAGGAGAGTAAAAGGGACTGGAAGTTTGCTAACTATTGGAAAATGGGTGCAGCCAGAATATATTTGTCCCTAGAAAGCAAGACTAGAAACAATGAGTAGAAGTTGCAAAAGGGCAGATTTTGCCACTATATTTTTCCATTAAAAACTACCAATTAAGAACCCTGATCAGGGCACTGACCAACTACAATTAAAGAAGACTAATGATGAGGCATGCTACCTACCTCCAGATGTGATGGATTCAAGGTGCAAATAAATATTATATATATTGGACATGACTAATGAGAGTTTGTTTTTCTTGACTATACATAATTCTTAGAAGGATTTTGTTTTTCTTTTCTTAGTTCTTTTCTCAATTTTCTTCTTTTCATAGAAGTTTCTACTGAAGGAGGAATGAGAGAGAATAAATGCTTGTTAATTTTTAAAAAGTGATTACCAATTAGAGCAGTCCAAATGTGGAATGAGTTGCTTTGAGAGGCAGTGAGTGCCCTATCACAAGAACTCTTTAAGTGAAGATGACTACTTGCTAAAGAGTTTCTCCTCCAATACAGGTTGGACTAGATGACTTCTCAAGTTTCTTCCAATCTTTATTCTATAATACAATAATAGTTCACAGATCAATTATTGTATGCTAATTTATATTCACTATGTTTTCTTTGTGGATTCAAAACTATCTGTGCGAATATTTTTTCTCCTTGTATGAAAACCAGCTTATCCTGATATTTCCCACCTGTGCATGTAGTAATTAAATCTCTAAGTTATGATTCTCTGGTGTCATTTTGAGACCATTTTGAATTTCCCCAAACAAGTTTAGCATTTCTAGAAGAATTATTTTCCCATGTTTCTTCATTTTTATGATTTATATATGGAATATACCCCTCACAGACATGCTGCAGCCCATCTCTTCCCTGCTATTTTTTTTATTAAACTAGTCCCTTTCAGATCTTCTTGTTTCTGTAATACTAATGATGATAATAATAATAGCATTTATATAGTATTTAAGGTTTTCAAAGTACTTTATATATACTAACTCATTTGATCCTCACAGCAATCCTGTGAGGTCATTATCTCTATTTTACTCTAGAGAAAGGGTTCTTAACCTGGGGTCCAAGGATAGATTTCAGGAGATCTGGGAACTTGGGTAGAAAAAAATTACATTTTTATTTTGATATAATTTGTTTTCTTGGTAGTCTTATGTGTTTTATACATTTGAAACCATTATTCTGAGGTCTTAATAGGCTTCATCAAACTGCCAAAGGGATGACCCACCAAAAAGTTAAGAACATCTGATCTAGAATCTGTTGCTTGAAAGATCTGTGTCCAGTGGGTTATTGACCTAAAACCAAGTCTATCAGTTAGCAAAGATTCTTTTTGATTATATGTGTGTGTGTGTGTGTGTGTGTGTATGTGTGTGTATACACATCTATACACTAAATTTTTTCTTAGGTTTTAAGAATTCTTAAAGAAGTTTTTTCATCATAAATATGATGGCACTTGATAGTTCTTATGAGTAAGGATCTTCCAGACATATGGTCACCCAGATGCTAATTTAAAGTCTCTGAAAAACATGGAGCTCACTGTGTTTGAAGGAGCTCACTCTATTGTTGGAAAGTTCTAATGATTAAAAATTTATTTCTTAAGGTAACCTGAAGTTTGCCCCTCTGTCATTTCCCACCATTCCAAATACAGCTGCTTTTTCTTTCCTAAGTCTTTACATTGACAAGTTAAGCACAGTCAGTACCTTCAGTTATTCTGAGGTGACATTTTTTTCTCAGTCCTTACATTGGTTATCTCTTTTATCTGGACTCATTGGAATGCATCAATACCCTAACTCCACTAAAAAAAAAAAGTGGTTTCCAGAATTGATCAGAATTCTGAAATGTAAGTAACTTGTGTGAAGACCAGGAAAAAAACTATTTGTTTTGCAGGTGAAATCCTGGGTACTGGAAGAAATGAAAATGAAAATAAAGTCAGCAGTGAGAGGAAAATGGGCAAAAGCCAAGGGAAAATTGTACAGTGCATAGATGTTTCTGGATACTGTTTAAAGGGATATATCATACTCAACATGCCTATTTCTGGGATAAAGTTAACTGGCATTAACTCAGAGGCAAGCTGTGAGGACACAGATTCTGAAGATAGTTTTGCCCCTGCTTTTTGGATGAATGAATGGTGCTTAATAAATGTGTTTTTTTTAATCAACGATAGATTAATAATTCTTCACCTTTGCTTCTAGAGGCTATTAGTCAGTGAAAACAACCAAGTCTTGAGCAGAATTTTCCCAAAGGTTTAAGCAGATTTTTGTGCTATGTCTCCCAGATTGGCACTAGGAATAGAGCAAAGAAATGGAACTCAAAAGTGATCTGACTAGATTTGACACTGGAATGAAGAGAGACCTTGTGACTTTGGGCAAGCCACTTTATCTGAGCTTGTTTTTTCATCCACAAAATGCTGTTAACATTTACTCATGGTTAGATTTACCTTTACAGTTTACAAAACTCTTTATTCATGACAATCTCATGAATAAAGAGTGTAAGAATTGTTATCTCCATTTTACAGATGAGAAAGCTGAGGTTCAAAGATGTAGTAAATTACCAGATTCACATAGTAAGTGGCAGAGTCAGGACTAGAAGTTTTACTCTGTCTAGTGTTCTTTCCACATCATCACATTGGCTCGAGGGACTATGGTGAGGATCAGATGAGACTGTGTATGCGAAAACCCTTTTAATTGCAAAGCTCATATAAATATGACCTTTATCTTCCTTAGTGTCCCACTTGAGGGCAGTAAATCACCAGCCTGTTACTCTTCTACAGCTATTGACTTTCCCCAAAGTTTTCAATAAAAGCTCTCTGATACATTGCAGTATTTTTTGCCTCTACCTTAATGCTTTTCCCTCTGGAATGAGACCATCTTTTATGTCTCTATTCTTGAGGTAAAAAGGCCCAATGATTATGAACACTCCATGAGTAAGAAGGACATGAGATTGTCATTGACATTCTGAGACCATCTAATTTTTGCTATCCTGATTATTATCAATAAGTCAACAACTATGAAGTCCCTACTATATGCCAGGCTCTGTGCTTAGGTATGAGGATATAAGAACGCAGAATGGGACCTAAGCAGTAACACTGAGATGTGAAGTACTTGGGAGCCCTAGCTGAGAACAGAGGAAAGATGCTCAGTCTTTGTTGGCCCTTGGGTACTTTTGTCTATGTAGCTTGGCCAACATTTGAGATCTAGGGGTTGGACCAGCAGGCTTAGAACAAGAGAGTACACTAGTTTAAAACTAAGATCCATAGAACAAGGAAATAAACAAGTCCAAAAGGGACCAGCATTGGAGTCCCTGAAAGAGGTAGCTTTTTTATCATGGACCAAACTGGAAGTTTATATATGCCCCCTTGTAACTCAACTCCATCCCTCTACCAACCCATACAACTAACTAGAAATATAATATAATTGGGGATACTTTAAAATGCAAACATTTGACTTTACTTGTTATCTGATATGCTGCCTACCAAGGCAGTGGTACCAATTCAACCAAGCCCAGTTCAATTTTGTTGATCCTAAATACAACTCCCTTATAAACACCAATTCATCTTTTCTGTTCCTTAGTCCCAGTTAATCCTTAATCAGACTCAGTGTTCCTTACTGGGATCCTTCAGTCAAATTTCTTTACAAAACTGAATTTATAAGCTGATTGACAAATAATATTTCCATATACAATGTACTTCACCCTTGAATGCATTAAATTAAGTTTCCCTGCAAATGTGCAACTTTCATCTTGTAGATACAGCTTTTGCTATACTTCACATTGAAAAACTTCTGACACGGACCTCATGGTCCCAGTATTGTGCAGGAGAAGGGAATAAGTGTTTATATAGCTGTGCCAGAAACTGTGCTAAGGCTTTTCCACAAATATTATCTCATTTGATCCTCATGACAACCATGTAAGATATTATTATATTATGAGACATTAATAATATTATGTATGTATTTAAAGATCCCCATTTTACAATTGAGGAAACTGAGGCAGAAGTAAAGTGACTTGTCCAAGGTTGCACAGCTAGTATCTGAGGCTGGATTTGATTTCAGGTCTTCTTGTCTTCAGGCTCAGCACTCTGTAGCACCACTAGCTGCCTTCTTCAGAGAAACAATCAGAAAGGCAAGTAGCATCCTTCAAAGAGGCCAGCGTATGCCAGACTTTCAGGAGAGAATGAGGTAATACAAAGCTGAAACTCAAGGAAGGTGGCCCACATACTCAGAAAAGGAACAGTCATTTCTTTCTGAGAGTTTAGAGAGTAGGAAAGGTTTATTGAAGCCAGGGCAAATAGGTAACAGGGCCCAAGATGATAAAGCTGGGTAGCTAAAAGTGGGTGCTGGCTAGGGCACAGGTTCCAGCATGTCATGTTGAGGGTTAGAGAGGAGAACAGAAACTTTTACCAACCAATTCTTTAGCACAGGAACTAGAAATGCATTGGTGTCAGGGCCCAAACTAAGAAGAAAGTTAGGTAATGCAGGCCAAAGAAAGTGGGCATACTCAAGAACGTGTAAGTTAAATTATTGTAACGTTTTAGCAAGTTTACTCAGTTACTTTTCTTCCCACCCCACCCACACCTCCAGCTCCCAAATTGAATTTATATGTGTGTGTGTGTGTGTGTGTGTGTGTGTGTGTGTGTGTGTGTGTGTATATATATATATATATATATATATATAATTATATATATATATATATATATATATATACATGGTGTCTCCCATGATAGAATGGAAACTCCTTGAAACAAGGACTATTTGACTTTTGTCTTTGTATCATAAGCCTCATCAGTCTTTCTTCAAGCTAATATTTTGTATTTTAATATAAAATTTTATTGATGTCTTTTGTTTTTATAGCACATTTTCCTCTGTATCCCTTTCCTCATCTCCTTTCAGGGAGCCATTGCTTAAAACAAACCAAATATATGTGTGAGTGTGAATGTGTGTGTGTGTGTGTGTGTGTGTATGAAAAAAATTTCTGTAAAACTAACCAATGTATCAAAAGTCTGACATTACAGGCAATGCACCACACTTATGATCCCCACCTCTACAAAAGAATTAGCGGGAGATGTCTTCTCCTATCTCTTATTTGGAGCCAAACTTGTTCAGTATAATTTTGTAGCATTCACTTTTAGGTGTTTTTTTTGTCATTCTATTTGTTTCCATTTTGTAGTCATTGTGTATATTTATTTCCTTGTACTTATTTTATTTTGTATCACTTCATATAAGTCTTTCCATGCTTCTCTGAATTCATTATGTTCATTGATTCTTTCAAAATGGTAATATTCTATTATGTTCAAATCCACAATTTGGTTGGTCATTCTACTTGGTTTCCATTTCTTTCCTACCACAAAAAGTGCTGATATAAATATTTTGGTGTGTGTCTAAGTGAGAACCTTTCTTTTTGTCATTGACTTTCTTATTAGCAACTAGGTAGCACAGTAAATAGAAAGTGGGGCCTGGAGTCAGAAAGACCTGAATTCAAATACAGCTGCAGACACTTATTAGCTCTGTGACCCTGGGAAGTCACATCACCTATATTTGTCTCCGTTTAACAACAACATCTACCTCACAGGATTGTTGTGAGGATCAAATTAGATAATATTTATAAAGAGCTTAGCACAGTGCCTGGCACATAGCAGTTACCATATAAATGCTTATTCTCTTCCATTAAGATATTTGCCTGGAGGGAGAACCTCTGGCTCAGTTACCGATGAACATTTTGGCCACTTTGCATAATTCCAAATTACTTTACAAGATGGTTGGACCAATTCACAGCTCTGCCAAAAAGGTATTAGTGCGCCCATCTTTCTATAACTCCCCTTTCCAACACTGACTATTACCATTCCTTATCATCTTTGCCAATCTTCTGGGTGTGAGGTGAAACTTCAGAGTACTTTAAATTTGCATTTCTCCAGGCTAATATTGTTAATAATTTGTACTGTTTATTGTATTGAATTGAATTTCTATAAGAGTTCTAAGGTTTAAAAATATCTAACATTCAATCAACAAACATTTATTAAGTGCCTACTATGTGCTAAGCACAGTGCTAAGTGCTGGGGATACAAAAAGAAAAAAAGACAGTCCCTTCCCCCAAGGGGCTTACAGTCTAATGGGGGAGACAATATGCAAACAAGTATCTACACATATAGAGACAGATATACATATATGTACATATATATGTACGTATATATATATACATATATATATACATATATATATATGTATATGTAGGATAAATTGATAAAATTAACAAAGGGAAGACACTAGAATTAAGAGAAGTTGGGAAAGATTTCCTGCAGAAATGGGATTTTAGTTGGTACTTATAGGAAGCCAGGGAGATCAGTAGTCAGTGTAGAGGAGGGAAAACATTCCAGGCATGGGGACAGCCAGAGAGAATGCCTAGAGTTGAAAGATGGAGTGCCTTGTTTGTGGTACAACCAGGAGGCCAGGGCCACTGGAATGAAGAGTATGTGTCAGGAAGTAAGGTATAAAAAGACTGGAAAGGTAGGAGGGGCCTAGGTTATGAAGAGCTTTGAATGCCAAGCAAAAGATTTTATATTTGATCCTGGAGTCAATAGGCAGCCACTGGAGTTTATTGAGTAGGTGGAGGTGAGGTGTGTATGACATGATTAGACATACACTTTGGGAAAATCACTTTGGTGGCTGAATGGAACATGCATTGGAATGAGGAGAAACTTAAGGCAGGTAGACTCAGGAGCAGGCTATTGCAATCAATAGTCCAGGCATGAGGTGATGAGGGCCTGCCTCAGAGTGGTAGCGATATCAGAGGAGAGAAGGGATCATATTTGAAAGATGATACAAAGATGAAACTGGCAGGCCTTTGGCAACAGATTGGATGGGGGGAGGGGCATGGCGAGAGATAGGGGTCCAGGACGACACCTAGGTTTGCAAGCCTGAGGGACTGGGAGGATGGTGTTACCCTCTACAGTAGTAGGAAAGGTAGCAAGTAGGGAGGGGAGAGAGTTTTGGGTAAAGCATAATGAGTTTTGTTTTGGACATATTTAGTTTAAGATGTCTCCTGTTTTAGTTTGAGATATCTGAAAGGCAGCTAGAGATGTGAGGTTGGAGGTCGGCATGGAGGTAGGAGCAGGATAGGTAGATTTGAGAATCATTAGCATGGAACTAGTAATTAAATCTGTGAGAACTGATGAGATCACCCAGTGACATAGTGTAGAGGGAAAAAAAATAGAGAGCCCAGGACGGAAACCTGAGGAACATCCACAGTTAGAGGGTGTGATCTTGAAGAGAATCTGGCAAAAGAGGCTGAAAAGAAACAGTCAGATGTGTAAGAAGAGAACCAGGAAAAAGTGGTGTCCTGAAAACCTAGAGAGAAGAGAATATCAAGGTAGTGTCAAAGAGGTCAAGCAAAATGAGGATTGAGGAAAGCTTATGGATTTGGCAACTAAGAGATCGTTTGTACCTTCGAGAGAGAGCAGCTTTGATGGAATGATAAGGTCTGAAGCTGGATTATAAGAGGCTAAGAAGAGAGTAAGAGGAGAGAAAGGAGAGGTACCTGTTGTAGACAGTCTTTTCAAGGAGGAGAAAAAATATAGGACAATTGCGGGGTTAGAAGGATCAGGTGAGAAGTTTGGGGTTTTTTCAGAATGGGGAGCAAAGGAACCATAGATAGGGAGAGATTGAAAATAAGAGAATTGGAATGACAGAGGGGACAATATGTCATAGGAGTTGAGACCGAATGATGAAGAGTAAGATTTAGTAAGTGAAGGCAGAGGGAGAAATGAAAAGTCAAGAGGTTATTGTCAGATAAGGGGATTTTCAAAAATCTTGAACATGGAGGTGATATTTTAAGAGTGATGGCAAGATCAGGGGTATGACCATATTATAAATGAATTGGTATGATCATTAGCTACAAATATCTGAAATGCGTCGGGTGGAAGATGTGGTAGATGTTCTGCGTGTCCACAAAGAATAGGACTAAGACCCATGGGTGAAAGCTGCAGCTCAGAGAGGGTGAGGGAGGGAGTCTACACTTTCTATTTTAACTCATTGTTCTTGCTAATTGATTGCTAAACCCTTCAAATTTGGTTCCTTCTAAACTCTGAGCTCTGGGATAGACCCTGAGTGCTTGAACCTAGTTATGGTTCTAATTATTCAGGAGTCAGACTTTGCCTTAATTGATCAACAAGCATTTATTAAGCACCTACAATATACCAAGTACTGTGTTAAGTATTGCAGATATAAATCAATCAGCAAGCACTTCTAGTGCTTAGCAGATAATAATCACTTAATAAATGCTTTTTGAGTGAAATATATAATGTTTTATATAATTCATATTATATAACAGCATATTTACATGTGTATATTTATCCACACATGACATATAATCTGTATTATATTCTTATAATTATTCAAGTTTCAAGGAGCATGGGTTCTCTAATCAGAAAGCTAGGAGATTTGGTAGTTTAACATGGAGACACTGGGTGTAAGACCTGAGTATTCTCGTGAGGACATATAAATGGGGTTTGTGAAAGGCAAGTGTTCTGTTTGTACCCTTTGCACCACATTTACCCACTGAATCTTAAACCATCAGCTAGATGGCCCAATGGATTGAGCACTGGACTCAGGAAGACCTGAGTGAAAATCCAGTCTCAGAAGTTTACTAGCTGTGTGACCAAAGGCAAGTCACTTAACCTCAGCCTACCTGATTTTCCTCAACTGTAAAATGGGGATCATAATAGTGCCTGCCTCAGAGAATTGTTGTGAGTACCATATGATACAACATTTGTAAAGCACTTTGCACCGTGCCTGAGACATAGTAGGAACTTAATAATGCTTGTTCCATTCTTCCCTCTTTTAAAATCCCTTCCTGTGCCCTGGGCAAGTGCTCATATATTTGGACCATGGAACTCTTCCCTTCTCGTTTCCCTCACATTGAATCAGCAACATTTCAGAGAATGTCACCTTTGGCAACCTGGTCTTAAGTCAACTGTTTTACAATTGTGTTTGTTCACAAAGTCCATCTAAATTCAGATCACTGACTCTCGAGTTAAGGACATTCATCTGTAATTCCCCAGACCTTGATTACATTCTGTCTCTAAATCTCATAATGGCCATGTCACCAAGTGTGTCTCAAAGCCATCAGTGACTAAACTGCCTGCTTACAGTGAGATGGTTGAAGATAAACAATCTTCATAGTACAGACTGATGCTACAAGTACTGAAACATTTAATTTGCACCCAAACTATCCAATTATCTAGTAGCTTTTTAGACTCTTCTTGCTTTAAGTAATCAAGGAGTATCACTGCCTTTTTTTTCTTAGAAAATTGTAAAATTTACAAGGCATTTTTCCTCACAATCACCATTGGAGAAATGTAGTATAAATAAACTTGGAAGGGCTATAGAAATGTCTGTTATTATCCCCATTTAACAGATGAGAAGACAGGCCCAGAGAGCCTATTTTTTTCATTCATTAAGTATCTTGACCAAAGTTGCCCAGGTAGCATTTGGCAGAGTGTAGAGTGAATAATATGCCCCTTCCACGAGGTTACGTGTTACCACCAGCTTGGAGAGCTGCATTGGCTTCTATAGGGCCATGTTTCTCAACCACTTTTCCTAGCAATGAGCTACAAAACCTTTGCCTCTGAGGCTCCTTTAACTTTGACGAAACTCATGATCTGATTTGTCTTGTTTCCTGCCTTGTGCTTCTCCCATCACTAGATTGCTCACTCCTGGCTCCTGATCTTCACCTCTGAAAGTTTCAGGAACTCTTAAGCTGAGGCTATGAAGGAGTGAGCTGTCTGTCTGCCTTAAGGAAGTCAGATAGTTTACTGCCCCTCCCTCACTATAGTTTTAGTTGGGAAACATTGCTGAGTGGTTTATAAAAAAAAAAAAGGCAAAAATTCTTTGATTTTGAATTGTGAGATAGCAGGTAGGAGATTGTAGTGGAGGCTACATCCCTGTTAAGGGGATGTGTGTGAGGGGGGGTTATTATAAGAGAGAAAACAATCTTCTTATAGGCAAGGGAGAAATGGAAGGGGTCATTAGAGTCAGTATTTCAAGATAGCAAACCTTTTTAAAGCACCTGTTTTGAAAAAGGCCTTGAATTCTATGTGAGAAATACAGAGGTAGATACTACACAGGCCCTAGTTTGGAAGAACTTACACTCTAACAGGAAAAAAGGCACATACACAAATAGCTATGATGAAAAAGAGACTGAGATTTGCAAAGGAGAGATCCATGCAAAGTACTTTGGACAAATTGAGGTGGAGTAGATCACCTGCAAGAAGCATCATGATTCAGTGGGTAGAGAGCTGGCCTTTGGGTCAGGAAGATCTGGGTTCACATCCTACCTTTGTTGCATACTGGCTATGTGGCCCTAGACAAATCACTTAACCTCTTAGTACCCCAGGCAACTGTCCAAGACTATAAGTTGCAAAGCAGGTGTTAACCTACATCAGTAGTGAGAATTTACTCATACCAATGAATTTACCAGATCCAGAAAACATACACACACACACACACACACACACACACACACACACAATTATTTTCACTTGGTGAGGACAGAATGAGGAGAAGGGAAGCGGGAAAGGCTTATGTAGCAAATGATACTTGAGCTGTTCCTTGAAGAAAGAGGAGGGGAAAGGGAGCATGTCAGCCAAAGCATAGCAATAGAGTACATATTTTAAAACGTATGATCCAGACATCCATATTTAGGTGCCATAACTCAGTGCCAGCAATGTGTTGTTTCAGAAAGTGATGATGTCGCTGTGTATTTCACACAAAAGGAGTCAGAGTGGCTGGATCCTGCCGAAACAGATCGCTACAGAGAGGTGATGCTGGAGAATTATGGGAATGTTGTCTCCCTGGGTAAGAATTCATCACTAAGGTGCCCTTTGCTGAAGTGCCTCCATGAGAAGAAATTCAAGAATCACATTCAGAGGCAATTCAATTAAATTCAGGAAGCATTCATTAAGTGCCTACTATGTGCCAGGCACTGCGCTAAGTTCTGGGGATACTAAAAGAGGCAAAGACAGTCCCTGCCCTCATGGAGCTTACAATCTAATAAGAATACAGGTTCCTTTGCTGTCTTTCTGTGCAGCCTTCTGTTCCATGTAGACTAGATGACTGGGAATCAGCTCTGAGAAAGTTGTGGCTCTCAGGCTAATAACCATACTCTTTCTTTCCCACAATCAGGATTACTGTTGAGGGCCAGAACTGAAGAGTCTAATATGTGATAAGGAATTTAGGTTAGAGCTTTGACTCTTTCCTTTTCCTACCCATAAGGGCTTAATTATTCAGAATAATTGGCTCACCAATTTCCCGTGCCTGGAAGGTGTTAGAATACTCTGCCCCTTGAACCTTGATGGCAAACAGGTATGAACAATTAAGGATGCGCATAAGGGCTGGGATTAGTCACGTAAGAATCGTGGGAACATCTTGGGTTTGATTGTTAGCTTTCACTGCATACTCAGAATAATAAACAGCTCAGTCTTTCACTGACCTGCCTGGCCCACGTTTCTTCATTTTACACTCCTCCATTTGATGCAACACTTAGTCGTTGGCGACAAATTACCAGTCTCTAAACCTGATATCATCTCTCAGCTAGAGAGACGGGAAAAGTCATGGGTCCTAGATAATGAGGGCCCAAGAAAATGGGGATCTTTAGAGATAATTGCAGAGGTGAGTGTGGAAGGTTCCATTCATTTAGAGACAGAAATAAATAAAGAGATTAATGGAACAGTCAAGATCTGGCAGCTGGAATTGCGAATTGGAGCTGGAGTTCTTAACCAATTCAATCAAATAAACATTTATTAAGCACCTACTATGTGCTAGACACTGTGCTAAGCCCTAGGGATACAATTAATAAAAAAAGAAAGTCCCTGCCCTCAACAGCTTACATTCTATAGGAGGAAACAATACACAAAAGGAGAAAGGAAGGGGCAGGGGAAAGACAGATTGGGACAAGGCCTGGACATCTGTCCTTTATAAAGGAAGGCTTGGGAGGAGTTTGATCTCTACCCTTCAGCCCTCCAGACAGAGGAAGAGGAGGCTGAAGAAGGCAGAGCCAATCAAGGCTTGAGTTAGCAGCATGGTGGTGACTTTAGAAAAAGTGATGAAATTAACCTGTAAGGGGCATCTGGTTCCATGGAGTTGAAACCTGAGGTCCATGAACTTCTAAAATGTGTGTATACATATACATATACATATACATATACATATACATATACATATACATATACATATACATATACATATACATGTATACATATATATGTATGTATATATATAACTATTTCAATAAAGTTGGTTACCTTTGTAATCCTATATATTTTATGAATTTAAAAACATTATCCTGAGAAGGGATTAATAGATTTCACCAAACTGCCAAAAAGGACTATAACAAGGAAAAAGGTTAAGAACCCTAACATTAAAGATTCTCTGCCCCTTATGAAATCAATAGACACCAAATCCATGGACAACAAGTATAAACCCCAAAATATTCTTGAGATTTCAAGAAAATTGTACTGGAACTAGAATATCATCACATTTAATATGATGTCCTGAACCTAACATTGACCCTAAAAATTTAGCAACAACAATTTTAATATATATCAATATACTTATAATCTCCAAACTATATGGAATGAAAGCTTTCAAAGTATAGACCTACACATTTCTAAGATTAGGAATTGATTCAAATGGTAAGAATAAGAGCAATTACCCAATTGATAAATGGTCAAAGGATATGAATAGGCATTTCTTAAGGAAAAAATCCAAGCTATCAATAGCCATATGAAAAAATGCTCCGAACACTAATAATTAGCAAGGTGCAAACTGAAGCAATTTTTCAATTCTACCTCATACTCATCAGATTAGCAAAGATGACAAAAATAGAAATGACAGATGCTGGAGGGGCTGTGGGAAAACAGGCACATTGATCCACTGTTGGTGAAGCTATGAATTGGTCTAGATATTTTGGAAAGCAATTTAGAACTAGGCCCAAAAAGCTGCTAAATTATGCATGCTTTTTGACCTGATAACACAGCTGTTAGGCTGATACCATAAAGAGATCAAAGAAAGAGGAAGAGTATCTATATATGCAAAATGTTTGTAGCAGTTTTTTTTATAGTGTCAAAAATGGATGCTAAAGGAGTGACCATCATTTGGAGAATGGCTGAACAAATTATGGTATATGAATGTAATAGAATAATGTTGTACTATAAGAAATGGCCAAAGGAATACTTTCAGAGAAACCTAGAAAGATTATATGAACTGATGGAGAGTGAAATGAGCAGAACCAGGAGAATAATATATGATAGCAACATTGTGAATAAAAACAAATTCAATAAACTTAAGAATTCTGACTGATACAATGACTAGTTATGTTTCCAAAGGATTGATGATGAGTCATACTACCCACTTCCTGACATTGACATGATAGATTCAGGGTGTAGAACGAGACAAACATTTTTGGACGTGGACAGTACGGGAATTTATTTTGTTTCACTATGTATATTTGTCATAAGGGTTCTGTTTTTCTTTTTTTTTTTTCAATTTGGGGGCGGGGTAGGAGAAAGAGAAAAGAAATGTTTGTTCATTGAAAAATAAAATGATAATTTTTAAAAGCCCAAAACATAAAAACATACTAGAAGAAATTAAAACCATGTGAGAATATGATGAGGTACAAATTATCTCTGTCCTGTCTATTCCTGTAGTTGTCCCAAAGATGCTTTCCGTCAGTGTACAGAAGGTGAATCTTTATCACATCCATTTTATTTGGTAACAGAAAGCAGACGTTTTATCTACCTGAACAATAGTCCATAGAACATTAAATATAAAAGAATAATAGGATAGTGACTTGTGATCAGACCATTTCTATCTGAACTCCATCAGTCAGTCAGTAAATAAACTGATAGTTAATAAATGTCTACTGTGCCTCATATGTGCCCAGTACTGTGCTAAGCACTGAAGATACAAAGAAAGACAGAAAACAGTCTCTGTTCTCAAGGAGCCTATAGTCAAATGGAGGAGACAACATGCAAACAACTATGTACAAAGATTACGCAGGAGACAATCAACAGGATGAAGGCACTAGAATTAAGGGGATCACAAAAGGATTCTTGTAGAAGGTGAGATGTTAGGTGGGATTTGAAAGAAGCCAGGGAACCCAAGGGGAGGAAGACCATTTGAAACCTGGAGAACAGCCAGTAAAATCAGAATCTGGGGGCAGCTAGGTGGCGCAGTGGATAGAGCACCTGCCCTGAAGTCAGGAGGACCTGAGTTCAAATGTGACCTCAGACCAAACACTTGATACTTACTAGCTGTGTGACCCTGGGCAAGTCACATAACCCGAATTGCCAAAAAAAAAAAATCAGAATCTGGAGATGGAGTGTCTAGTGAGAAGAATAGTAAGGGGGACAGTATAATATACATCAAAAAGTATGTGGAGGGGAATAAGGGTAAAAGAAGACTGGAAAGGCAGGAAGGGGCCAGGTGCTGAAGGAATCATCAAAAGAAAAAAGATGAGAACAAGAAAACAATAATAATAGCTGACATTTATATAGTATGGTTAGGTTTCACCTTATATGAGCCAAACAGCCTTGTAAAGTCAAGTATATACTTTAGTTGCTATTATCCTCATTTAACAGATGGGGACACTGAGGCTCTGAGATGTTAAATGATTTGCCTATGGTCTCATGCAAGTAACAGAGATGAGATTTGAAGCCAGTGCTTCAAGCCCAGCACTCTTTCCACTGAAATATACTGTAGAGCAGAGCTGTTTTATGGGCTGACGCATAATTGGAAATATCAGAGGAGGATTTCTCCTCAGTGTTTCACATCGCTGCCTCTCTAGGTAAATACTTAAAGCAAGCACTGTATACATGAGGGGGATGATTTATCATCGTCATCATCATCATCAATGGACCCTGGAATCAGAGACCTTCTTCCCCTTCCTGCTCTTTTCCCCCTCGTTTGCTCCATTTTATTGCTCCTCTCATCACCACCTCCATTACTTCCTTTCATAAGTTTTTTTAAACATCATAGTTTTAGAGATATCAGAGATCTCAGAGGTCATCTGGTCCAATCCCTTTATTTTACAGTTGAGGAAACAGACTGTGATTTGCCCAAGGTCACATAGGTAGTAGGTGGAAGGGCTAAGATTTCAATCCAGTCCCTCTGACTACAAATCCAGCATCCTACCCCCTCTCTTTCTATTGCACCATTCTGTCTCCTCATCTTTTCCCCAACACCATATCCTTTCCCTGCTCATTCCTAATTTTCACATTCTTCTTCCATACTATTTCACTTGGTCTCTTAGTCATAGTTTTCATTCTTCTTGAAGGAGGGACACTTGATTGTGCATACCTTATCCTTTGTCATATACAGAGGATCTGTAGATACTAGCTTGTTACCTACCCTGACATTCCTAGGCTCTCTTCTTGATTACTAGGTCATTTCTACTAGCCTCTTTGGGGTTAATGGAGTGTTCAAGGAGGACTGGCACCTCTGGTGTGACAGCTTGCTGAGGCCTTTTCAGGGCTGCTCATCCACCTTTGGGGCCTACCTCTCATTCAACTCCCACTTGTGGCTCCAAGAAGCTGTGGCATGCACAGCAGCCATACTGTGGTAGAACTGTCATGGCAGATGCACTAAACTAGGCTGGGGGTAACTGACAGGCCTCAAACCCATTGGCGAGTTACGGGGATGACTACTCCAAAATGTGAAGACTTTCCTGGGAGGAATGGGCAGATGGGAGCAATTTGCTCCAACTGACATGAAGGCAGCTGAAGCAGGCACTGTGGAGAGCTTAAGTAGGTCAGACATTGAAGATGCTAAGGACACACACTACATCCCATGCCATTGTCAGTCACATTGATTTTTATCTTGCCACTGGCCTTCGATGACTCTGGAAAAGAAAGTGAGGCTGGTGACTTTGTGCAACTCTGCCTCACTTTAATTCACAAGTAAGTCAAGACCACTCTGTGATGTCATTGGTCCTCTTTGAAACAAAGGCCCAACAACAACTATTTCCTTACTGTTTCTCAAAGCATCTCCCAACTTAAAAGGCATTTTCACTGGCTGTCCTCCATCCCTGCCTCATCTCTGCCTCCTGGCTTCTCTGGCTTCCTTCAAGTCTCAGCTAAAATCTCACCTACTACAGGAATCCTTTTTCCACCCCACCCCCTTCATTCTAGTGCCTTCCCTTTGTGATTATCTACAGTTTATCCTGTATACATCTTGTTTTTGCATAGTTGTTTTCCTCATTCGACTATGAGTTCTTTGAGAGCAGGAATTGCTTTTGTCTTTTTTTGTATCCCTAGTATTTAGCACAGTGCCTGGCACACAGCAGACCCCTAATAAATGCTTATTGACAGATAGCTATGGGTTCCTGTTTTAATTTGTTCTAATTTGATTTTCACTTTTTTCCAACAAAGAGAAAGGGTAATATTTGCGTATTTGTTTTGTTTCAGGTTGTAAGAACAGATCTAAGAAAGAAAATTTTACTCTGAAGGAGGATTTACCTGAAGAGCCTAAGGGGCAATTCTCAAGTCCCAAACTTTGAAAAGACCTGTGGACAGAAAGGCCATTTAGAATGGAAAATAAATAATACTATCAGGGTAAGAGAGAATAAAAACCCCCAGGAACTGGCAGACTTCCATAAGAAAACAACCAGCAAGGAGAGGGGCAGGACTATGATGAATTTAGTAGAAGCATCCATTGGAATTCAAAGATTGCTATATATCAGCGGCTCCTGACCAGAGGGAGAGTCCATGAATGTGACCTCAACAATAAGGAAGTTAATTTAGAAAGGCAGCTGAGAAATTTTAGTGGGAAGAAACAGGATAATTATGTTTCCCAGCAGACATGTCCTCAGGAAGTGTCAGTTTTCTACCAAAAATTAGTCAGAATGGAGAGAGACCATGAATGTAATGAATTTTGTAGAATCCTCAGTGGGAGCTCAAAGCTTGTTATATGCCAGAGTTCCCAAAACAGAGAGAATATATAGATGTCCTACACGTGACCAAAGGTTTGCTAAGCATTCAGTTTTCATTCAGCATCAGAGAATCCACTGTGCAGAAAAGTATGGTGAGTATAACGATACTGGCAAAGCTTACAGTTGCTGCTCACATCTCATTTTACATCAGAGAATCCAGGAAAAAGAGAAACCTTGCAAATGTGATGAATGTGGGAAAACCTTCTGTCTAAATTCAAATCTTATTCAACATGGAAAAATGCATACCAGAGAGAAACCCCACAAATATAATGACTGTGGGAAATCCTTTACTCAGTTTTCAGGGTTTATTCAACATCAGACAGTTCACACTGGAGAAAGTCATAAGTGTGATGAAGGTGGGATAGCCTTCAGCAGTAGTTCCAATCTCATGGAACATTGGAGAATTCTTTCCAGTAAGAAATCTTTTCAATGTAACAATTGTGAGAAAACCTTCACTAACACAACAAGTTTGAATTACCATCAGAGAATTCATGCTGGAGAGAAGCCTTATAAATGTAGTGAATGTAGAAAATCTTTCACCCGACACTCTGTCCTTATTCGACATCAGAGAGCTCACACAGGTGAGAAAGCACTGAATGTGGGAATGAATTCAGTAGAAAATCAATCCTTAATGAACATTTTAGAGTTCATACTGGGGAAAAGCCATATAAATGTCATGAATGTGGGAAAGGTTTCAGTTGGAACTCTAACCTTACCCAACATCAGACCATTCATACTGGAGAGAAGCTGCTTGAATGTAAGGAATGTAGGAAACCCTTCAGTCAGAGATCTAACCTTATCCAACACCAAAGAATTCACACTGGAGAAAAGCTATTTGCATGTCTTGAATGTGGGAAAGCCTTCCAAAGCTCCAATCTTACAAGACATTGGAGAATTCATTCTAGAAAGAAGCAATGTGAAAATAAATAGTTTTCATTTATTCATTCAATAACCACTTATTAAATGCATACCAGGCACTATGCTGGGGATAAAAAGACCGAAATGAAACCATTCCTATCTTCAATCTGAACACAGATAAGTGAATACAAAATAAATACAAAATAAATTGGGTGTGTGGGAGTGGCAGGGTGGGGGGGGAGAGACACTATCAATGGGGAGGATGAAATAGGCCTACCATGGTAAGGAGTACTTGAGTCGAGCCTTAAGAGAAGACAGGGGTTCTGCAAAGCAGAAGCAAGGAAGGAATGCATTCCAAGCTGGGGGAATAACCTCTACAAAGATATTGAAGCAAGAGATGGAAAGTCATATGTGGGCAACAGCTGGTAGGCCAATTTGGCTAGCACCGTGTATGTAGGAGAATGACATGTAATAATCCTAGAAGGACAGGCTGCAGTCAGGTTGTGAAGAGATTTAAATGCCACAAGTGTTTGCATTTTATCTTAGAGGCAAGATTCAGCCACTGAAGCTTCTTGACCTAAGGAGTGACATGGTCAGACTTATGTTTTAACAATAACCATTTAGCAGCTTTGTGGAGGATAGAATGGAAACTAGAAAGAGGCTGGAGGCAGGAAGACCTATAAAGAGACTATTGTGATAAACTAGACATAAACAATGCAGGCTAGAACCAGGGAAGTTAGGGTGTAAGTAGAGAGGAGAGGATGGATTGAAATACACGCCAGAGATATTACAAGTCTTGACAATAGATTAAACACAGGGAGTTAGGAAAGAGAACTAATGAGAATGATTCTGAGGTTGTGAGCCTGGGTAACTGGAAGGGTGTTGGTGAACTCAGTGGAAACAGGAAAGTTAGGAAGAGAAGTGAATTGGAAGGGGAGAAATGAGTTTTGTTTTGGATATGTTGAGGTCCATGAGACATCCATTTCTAAATGCTCAGTTGGCAGTCAGTGATGTGAGAGTAGAGTTTAGAAAAAGACTGAATGTATAGGTTGGGGGGCATAGCCACATGGAGACAATAATTGAACCTTTGGGAATTGATGATATCAAAAGAGAGTGTATAGAAAAAAGAGGCAAGACAAGAAGGGTCTGACCACACACAGTGGCTTTGTCATAGATGATCTAGCTATAGAGACTGAGAAGGAACAGGGGAACCAGGAGATAGCAGTACCACAAAAACTCAGGGAGAGGAGAGTATTCATGCAGAGGGACATTGTCAAACACTGAAAAAAGTTCAAGAACCTTGAGGATTTTAAGAGGCCATCAGATTTAGCAAATTAAGGGCTTTCAGACTATCTTGGAGAGGGTACTTTCTGTTGTGATGTGGTCGAAAGTGAGATCCGATAAGATTGAGAAAAATTGGAGGCAATGAATAAGGATGGCTTTTTCAGGAGTTTGTGTATGAAAGGGAGGAGAGATATAGGGAAAGGAAAGTCTTTACCTAATAGTCATTAAAGATTGAGCTCCAGAGAGTCACACAACCAAGTCCTTTTGTGAAAGTTATTTGTATTAGGAAAGGACAGCTTTGCAAAACTCCTTAATCTACTGTAAGCTGTTTGAGGGCAGTGTTTAAGTGTTTTGATTCAATTTGCAACATGCATAGAAGCAATTAGCAAATGCTTATTTATTGAATGATTAAACTGTTGCTTATGCAAATTTTTTGTGTAAAAATCTTTGTGTAAAAATCCATATCAGAAAACCCCTTTGCCTAGTAATGCTCTATTTGTGTCTTATCCTCCTACTACAATATAAGTTCCATGAGGGCAGGTACTACATTTTATCAAATTTGGTATCTCCCTTAGCACCTAGCATTATGCCCTGTATGCAAAAGGTGCTTAATAATGTTTGTTGAGTTAAATTGAATCTCTATTTGAACTTACTCTCTCCCTAGAAAGTGTATGAACTGAAAAGAATCACATGGCCTATGTCCTTAAATATATCATTCAGAATTACTTTTCATCGCTAATAAAATGAGAGTAGGGAAGTGAAATTCGTGGTATGGGGGAATTTGGAATGAGGGATTATGTACTGGAAGAGAGGGTGTCCCATAAAATTTCTTGTGTTGGGAAGTTTCTAAAAGATGATAGTCTTTTAGGCCACTGAATATACTGAGTTGGAGAAATTAGGGCAGGAGATGACTGACTGACATCCTCATAGAGAAAGTAAATGATATTCTGTAATTGTATGAACTCCTTAAGTGTTTATTGAGGAAGAAGGACAGAGGGCCCAAAGATTTCAAGGTCATAGATCTAGAGTTAGCAGGGATCTCAGAGGCAATCTAGTGTAACTCCCCATTTGACATATGAGGAATCTACAAATGAGTGGGTAAAGTATTTATTAAGTGTCAGGCACTGTGCTAAGCACTGAGGATACAGAGACAAAAAAGAACCCTAGAATTTGAATTAGGGGGGAAAAAGCTATCCTTATTCATTGCCTCCAATTTTTCTTAATCTTATCTAATCTTGTTTCCAACCACATCACAATGGAATCTACCATCTCCAAGATCATTTGAAAACCCTTAATTGCTAAATCTGATGGCCTCTTAAAATCCTCAAGCTCCTTGAACTTTTTTCAGTGTTTGACAATATACAAGACAATACTTGAGGGAAGGGTCAAGGTTACTCATACAGCAACATGGTTTGGAATATCCAGGAAGTGTCATGGTAGCCTAGTTCTGGAGTCCAAAGGGCAAAGTCTGAAGTCTGGTGCTGGGAAGGACATGGGTCAGAACACAGCAAGCATGGTTTAGAAATAGCCAGGAAGTGGTGTGGTGCCATGTGTCCGAGCAAGATAACAGCTTACCCATATGAGCCTAGGGTCTCAGACAAGGAAGTAGAAAGGAAACCACATAAGGATGACTTCAAAGAAATGTATGAGTGAAAAAGACAACAGATTGGTCATGTGGTGAGTTCAGGGTAGTGGTGAAGGAGGATAACTGGTGAACTATTTACATGTTTCATTAGCATCCCCATGATATCAAGAGATATTAATGAAGGCCCCCAACAAACTGAGTGGAACCTGTATGCCAAATCCGTAGGAGGACAAAGACAAGAGTTTCCCGAGATTGGCAAGCGTGAGTGGATTGTGATCTCTATTGCTGGAAACTATACTCACATCAATTTGATTACTAGTCTGAATACAACAGTAAAACAAAGACTGACCCATAACATTGTACTACCTTTTTCTTCCCTAACTCAGATCCTAGTGTTCTTTTTTCCCCTTTTAAAAAAAATTTTAGGGGGCAGCTAGGTGGCGCAGTGGATAGAGCACTGGCCCTGAAGTCAGGAAAACCTGAGTTCAAATCCAGCCTCTGACACATAACACTCACTAGCTGTGCAACTCTGGGCAAGTCACTTAACCCCAAATACCTCAACAACAACAACAACAACAATATATATATATATATATATATATATATATATGTTTAGTTTTCAACATTCACTTCCATAAGTTTTTGAGTTTTAAATCTTTTCCCCTTCCCTCTCCTCCTCCTCCCCAAGATGGCATGCAATCTGATATAGGTTCTCCATATACATTCATATTAAACACATTTTCACATTAGTCCTATTGTAAAGAAGAATTAGAACCAATAGGGGGAACCACGAGAAAGAAGAAATAAAACAAAACAACAACAATTAAAAAAGAGAGCAAATAGTATGTTCAATATGCATTCATACACCATAGTTCTTTCTCTGGATGTGGACAGCATTTTCCATCACAAGTCTTCTGGAGTCGTCTTAGATCCTTGCATTGCTGAGAAGAGCCTCGATTATGAAAGTTAGTCATCACACAATGTAGCTATTACTGTGTACAATGTTCTCCTGGTTCTGCTCACTTCACTCAGCATCAGTCCATATAAGTCTTTCCAGGCTTTTCTGAAGTCTGTCTACTCATCATATCTTTTTTGTTTGTTTGTTTGTTTTTTGGCTAGGCAATGGGGTTAAGTAACTTGCCCAGGGTCACATAGTTAGTAAGTATTATGTGTCTGAGGCCAGATTTGAACTCAGGTCCTCCTGAATCCAAGGTCAATGCTCTATCCACTGCGCTAGCTGCCCCAGCTCATCATTTCTTATAGCACAATAGCATTCCATTACATTCATATACCACAACTTGTTCATCCATTCCCCAGTTGATGGACAATCCCCTCAATTTCCAATTCTTGGCCATCACAAAAAGAGTGGAGCTGCTATAAATATTTTTGTACCTGTAGGTCCTTTTCCCATTTTTATGATCTCTTTGGGATACAACCCTAGAAGTGCTATTTCTGGGTCAAAGGGTATGCATAGTTTTATAGCCCTCTTGGCATAGTTTCAAATTGCTCTCCAGAGTGGTTGAATCAGTTCACAACTTCATCAACAATGCATTAGTATTCCAATTTTCCCACATCTTCTCCAACATTTATCGTTTTCCTGTTTCGTCACATTAGCCAATCTGCTAGGTATGATGTTGTACCTCAGAGTTGTTTTGATTTGCATTTCTCTAATCTATATTGATTTACAGCATTTTTTTTTTTAGGCAATTGGGGTTAAGTGACTTGCCCAGGGTCACACAGCTAGGAAGTGTCAAGTGTTTGGTCTGAGGCTAGATTTGAACTCAGGTCCTCCTGACTTCAGGGCCGGTGCTCTATCCACTGCACCACCTAGCTGCCCCTGATTTAGAGCATTTTTTCATATGACTATAGATAGCTTTAATTTATTTATCTGAAAACTACCTGTTCATATACTTTGACTATTTATCAATTGGGGAATGACTTGTATTCTTATAAATTTGACTCAGTTCTCTATATATTTTAGAAATGAGGCCTTTATCAGAGACACTGGCTATAAAAATTGTTTCCCATCTTTCTGCTTCCCTTCTAATCTTGGTTGCATTGGCTTTGTTTGTGCAAAAACTTTTCAATTTAATGCAATCAAAATCATCCATTTTGCATTTCATTATGTTCTCTATCTCTTATTTGGTCATAAATCCTTCCCTTCTCCATAGATCTGACAGGTAAACTATTCCTTGCTCTCCTAGTTTGCTTATATTATCAGCTTTTATATCTAAATCATGTACCCATTTTTACTTTATCTTGGTATATGGTGTAAGATGTTGGTCTATGCCTAGTTTCTGCCATACTGTTTTCCAGTTTTCCCAACAATTTGTGTTAAATAGTGAGTTCTTATCCAAGAAGTTAGAGTCTTTGTATTTATCAAACAGTAGATTACTATAGTCATTGACTATTGTGTCTTGTATACCACTTGTATTCCACTGATCCACCACTATATTTCTTAGCCAATACTAAGTAGTTTTGATGATTGCTGCTTTATAATACAATTTAAGATCTGGTACAGCTAGGCCATCTTCCCTTGCATTTCAAATTCTAGAGTTCTTGATGTTAAGTTCAGTCCAGTATTTCATATTTTTGTCCTCCTTACCATCAGTAAGTGTACTTTGTGAACAAGTTAAGCCTCCATAATTTTAAAGAAGCTTGGCCAGGAAATATTAAACCACTTATGGGTTAATTAACATATGGGAAGTCTTTGCTCACTACCTCTCCCCTCTGTTCATAAATTATTCTTGATGAATATCTGAGGTCTTATGGCAAAGGTGCAAAAATCAGCAGGCCACCATAAGTGACCTTTTAGCTATAATAAAAATCAAATGAGTCTGCATCCTGTTGCTATATACTCCAGGCTTGTAGTAGAGTCAAAATGATGTAGTGGAAACAATACTAGATTTGGAGCCAGAAGACGTGGGTTTGAAATGGAAATAATCAGATTGATTTTTTAAACTTATTTTTAATTTAATTGATTTATTTATAATTTATTATTATATTTATATTATATTAATTGTTAAACACATTATTAATAATTTTAATATAACATATATTTATATATTATTTATTTTCTTTATCTTTTAAAATTGATACTATTTACAGTTAATTGATTTTGTACTATAACTGCCTAAATAATCATCCTTTATCTCTGAATGTAATTCAGAAATTTAGCAGACCTGTAATGAGTTAAGTTTACAAATCCAGTTCTCCTGTTAATAATCACTGTTCTGTTCTTGTGTCAAGGAAATCTGTTACCCTTGAAGGAGGCAAGTGCACACCAGGGAGACTGGTATCTTTATACCACCAAGCTTTCCTTTAAGGATGTCTAGTTTATCAGCCAAAGAAGTCTAGTTTGCTATCTCTGTCCTTCCAGATGCAGCCAGAATAAAACAATGAACATTTCTTAGTCACAGGAGGGAAGGAGGGAGCTATTGTTAGCTCTTATTCCCAATTTCCAACCAATCATATTTTCTTCTCTCTCTGATGCTAGCCTTCCTATTTTCTATGCTCCTCAAAGCTATAAAAGATGCTGTTGACTTCATAACTGGGACTTAACTATTGTGGGGAAGCTGAGATCCTACTTATTGGTAAAGCCACTTTACTAATAAATTGATTGTGCTTAGAACTTTGTGCCTCAGTTTACCTTAATTTTAACTATTACAAAACTCAGTTCTTCCACATGCTATTTATGTGACATCAGGCAAGTCACACAACCTCTATGGACTTTAGTTTCCTCATTTGTATAAATAAGTGTTGGAGTAAATTACTTCCAAAGTCCTTTCTGACACTGACTTGCAGTAGCTTAGAGTTCCTAGTAATATTTATAGTTAGTTAATATTTATATATGCTTTAAAGTTTGCAAAACACATTACATGGGTACATTATTCTCATTTGATCCTTGCAACAATACTGTAAGGCAGGTGCTATTATTATCCCAATTTACAAATGGGGATAACAGGCCCAGAGATGTTAGGTGACTTGCCCAATGTCACATAGTGTCTGAGGCAAGATTTTAATTCAGGTCTTTTTGACTCCAAGTCTACTCTCCATCCACTATTGCACCTACCTGCCTTATACTTAAGTTCTCTCTCTGGCCTATGTCTAAAAGTTGCCCCTATGCTAGAGCCTCTTGAGATCTGTTGCCCTGATTCAGCAAACCCTCCCTCCATTTACCCTCAAAAAATTACATGGCTGCCATGCTACCCTACTCTTCTTTTCTTCCTTTATTCTGTCCCATACCTTATCCATTCAAGGTCAGGCTAGGACCTCAGAGAGCTCCTACAAGAGAGAGAAGATATAAATGTGCTACATGTGGTCAGTTTCTCCCAGCATTTAGCCCTTATTGAACATGGGAGAATTCATAGCATAGGAAAGCACTACAAATGATTGTGACAAGGCCTTTAGTAACAAGTCAGAATTTATAAGACATCAAAGAACTGACATAGAAGGGATACTTTATTAATGTAATAAATGTGGCAAAACCTTTAGTCATAGCTCATATCTTACTGTACATCAGAGAATTCACCCTGGAGAGAAGCCTTATGAATGGTAAGAATGTGGCAAAACCTTCATTATGAACTCATCTTATTCAACATGAGAGGATTCATACTAGAGAGAACCCCTATAAGTTTACTAAATGTGGGAAATATTTCACAGTAATAAGACTTTTTAGCATCAGAAAACTCATACACATGAAAAACATTTCCTACATGATGAATGTGGAAAAATATTCATTTGACAAGTTTTGTTTACCATCAAACAACTAAAAACCCTATGAATGTAATGAATGTGGAAAAGTCTTCAGGTACCCTTCAGTCTTTATTCAAATAGGAGAGCTCATGCTGGACAGAAACCATTTAAATGTAATGAATATGGGAATGTAATGGGAAGTAAAGTAATGGAATTCAGAAGGTCAGATCTTAATGAATACCAGAGAGTTCATACTGGGGAAAGGCCATATTAAATGTTATTCCAGAAGGAAGACCTATGGAAGAGCACAAGTACAGAGACGTGCTTCCTCTCTAAGGGAGTCCGAAAGGTGGTAGAGCTCAAGAAGTCAAAGTCAATGTTTGTAGCCCAGGGTCACTCCCAGAGACTCATGTGGATGTGGGGAAATGTTCTCCTAGGAATTACATCAAAGGTCTAATGCCTTCATCCTGGTTCTGCCACTGATTCCCTGTGACTTCAGGCAAATATTTCCCCTTTTGGACTCATATTGGTCCATATGCCTGACTTTCAATATGAATTGGGCTCTAGTGAGACTGTCCTTGATGGTGACATAGTTAAATCATAAGAAGGAATAGGTTTAGGAAGAAAGTTAGCTTAAATTTGAACATGTTAAGGTGCTGGTAGGATACCCAAGTACCAATGTCCTTTGAACAAATGGAAAGTTGGGTCTGAAGCTCAGGGGAGAGGTCAAGGTTGAAGATCTAGTCAGTTGATCAGTCAACTAGGATTTATTAAGTGCCTACTTTGTGCCAGGCACTGTACTATACACTAGAATTACGAAGAAAGGTTAGGGGGAAAAAACAGTCCCTGTTCTAAAGGAGTTCATAGTTTAATGGAGACAACTTACAGACAACTATGTACAAACAAGATATATAGTCAAAGGGAAAGCACTAAGATTAAGGAGCACTAGGGACAGATCTCTTGCAGGAGGTGAGACTTTAGCTGAGATTTGAAGGAAGCAAGAGAAGTCAGGAGGTGGAGATGAAAAGGGAGAGGCATGAGGGACAGCCAATGTCCAGTGAAATCACTTAGGGTTGGGAGACAAAGCATAAATGCAAGAAACAGCAAGAAGGCCAGTGTCTATAATAGAGTTCCATCTCTAGTTCTCTTTTATTTTCTAGTTCTTTGAAGCTGTAACATAAGGGAGGAGGGGGGGGCGGGGAAGGGAGCTAGCAAAGCAAAAAAAAAAAGAGGAGGAGGAGTCCGGTCTTATTAGCTCCAGTGCTCTTCAGAGATTCAAACCGTCCTCTGGTCTGGGTGATGACCCCGCCCTGCGCACAGTCCCATCCCCATCTCCGGAGCTACCGAGTGATACAATTTCAGCAATAACTACATTCCCAAAGCTTCCGCGCTGCCATTTCTCAGAACAGCTTTCAAAGCCTGGGGGGAAACCCTCTTATTCTGTGGATATATACCAGGATAACAGTCTGACTGGAAGACTGCAACCCTGGGTCCCCATCATCTCCTTGGCTTGCCTGACCTTGGTTCTGCTCCTGCTCCCTGTCCTTGGCCACTTGTCGTAGCACTTTGCTTGTGATCTCTCCTCCCCCTTGCATATCACCTCCTTGAAAGTCCCAGCCAGAGCTGTTTTAAGAGTGCAGAGGGGAGAAGCTGGAGGGGCGAAAAAAAGGATTGTACCTTGCCTTCCCCAAACCTTCGAGATTAGTAATCCCTAGAGGAGGCCTGAAAGGAAAAATCTGATAAATCGCAGAGGGAAGAGGCCATTGGACAGTAGGCACAAAGGTGGCTGAACTGGGGCTGCCCTCTTCACCGCAGAGAGGAGGTTCTATGATCATTCCTCCAAGGCACACCCTGACAGAGGTCCTGGCCTCCAGATGAGGCAACATCCTCAGGGATGGGAGGGAGGGGAAAAGGAAATCTTGAACTCAGTAGGATGGCCTCCATTGACTGGTACTCCCTTTAGTTCCCTATTTTTCCCATCCTAGGTCATCTGTCTCTAGGGGGTTGGGGCTGGATGACTGACCTAGCCTGTTTCGGCCTGTTTCTCTCTTCTTTTCCCCAGTCTATGGCCCTTTTCCCCAAAGGCTACTCCCCCTACCCCATCCCCCTTAAGTTTTTTTTTTATTCAATCACGAAACAAGCATTTATTAAATGCCTACTATGTGCAACATTGGCCCTGCCCTCAAAGAGTTTACAACCTAGAATAACAATTTGCCAATTTTGTCTCTAGCCAGGTGGAGTGGGATATTCCCTCCCATCTCCCCCAGTAGAAAAAAATAAAAATAAGATTGCTACATCTTGTC
This sequence comes from Phascolarctos cinereus, assembly GCF_003287225.1. Lineage (NCBI taxonomy): Eukaryota > Metazoa > Chordata > Mammalia > Diprotodontia > Phascolarctidae > Phascolarctos > Phascolarctos cinereus. The sequence goes on from NW_027555847.1 coordinate 651,005,807, forward strand.
TAACCCGCGGCCCCTTATCTAAAAGAGAGAAGAGGTAGACTGGGCGGCCGAGCTCTATGGTTCCTAGAGCATCCTAGAGCGTAAGTGCGGGGAGGCGGAGCCCGAGGCGGGGAAGAGCCAGCGGAAGTGCGGGAGCCCGAGGCGAGGGACGGCCACGGCACTTCCTGTCTGCCTGTGCGCTGCTAGGTGGCAGCCAGCTGGCGGTAAGCGAGCGGGGCTGGGTGGTGGAGTGGGCGCGGGACCCCTCCCTCCCCCCACCTCCACACACTCTCCATCACCACCATCCTCCTCCCCCGGCCCCAGCCCAGAGGGCCGGCCGGGGTCGGAGTCGGGAGGGACCGGCTGAGCTTCCTGCGTCACACCGGCCGCGGTCCCTGTCAGTCCGAGCCACCCCGGCCTGGCGGCGACTCTAGAGAGCAACCCGGCTAGGGCCGGAGGCTGTGGACTGGTGGGAAGGTGGGGCTGTCAGTCTTCCAGTCAGCTAGCATTAGTTAAGCGCCTGCTGTGTGCCGGGCGCTGTGCTGAACGCTGGGGCCACAAAGAAAGGCGATGAACAGACGGTCTTCTGCCCGGGGGAGCTTGGCAGCCTGGAGGGGAGATAGCATGCAGACCCCCCCTGTACTAACCAGATGTGTGCGGGGTAAATCGGGGTAGTCTGGGCGTTCTTAACCTTTGTGTGTGTGTTCTGAATCCCTTGAGAAGTGCGGTGAAACCTAGGGACTTTCTGAAAATAATGTTTTTAAATACATAAAATAGAGGATTACAAAGAAAACCATATGGGAATACAGGCATAGAATTCTTTTTTTTTTTAAAGTAAGTTCTTGACCAGACTGTAGTAGATGATGGCTAAGATCCCTTCTAACTCTAAATTTATGCTCCTATAGTCTGAAGTCAGTTAACTTTACTAGTCCTCAGTTTTTTCCAATGTCAGATAAATTGGTTGGCCTTCAGTAAAATTGGTTTCCCTTTGTGATCCTATGCATTTTATGTATTTAAAAATAATTATTCTGAGCAGGGGTCCATAGCTTTCACCAGACTGCTAAACGGGTCCATGACATAAAAAAAGGATAAGAACCTCTAGGCTAGATGATCTCTAAGACAACTAGGTGGTATAGTAGGTAATGGATGAATGAATTAAACATTTGTTAAGCAATACAAATAGAAACCCTGCTCTCAAAGCTCACATTCTAATTGGGGAGATATCACATGTAGGTTTCAGTTGCAAATTAGATTGAAAGGTCCTATGGTCCTTAGGGTGTAAAAGCAAAGGAGACAGTCATTCTGTTTCTTTAATATCCTTTTTTAAAGTCGTTTTTCCCCATGGCTCTTGAGTTCAGGGTCCTGGGCTGTCACTGTCAGGATCTAAGGGGAGATGGTGGTCAAGGTGATAGTGGTGGTAGTGGTTTGACTTGCTTGGCAAGTCATTGGATAGAGGACTAAGCTTGGAATGAAGAGGACCTGAATTTGAATCCTGACTCATTCACTTCTTAGCTACTAGCCCTGGGCAAGTCATTTCACTTCTCCCAACTTCCAGGTCCTAATCTGTAAAACAAGCATAATTATAACACATCCCTTGTAAGGTTGTTGTGAAATCCAAATGACCGTAATATATGTAAAGTGCTTTGTAAATCTTAAAGCACCATGTAAATATATTTTAATTATTATCTTTAAGTCCTTTCTAACTCTAAATCCTCTGATATAGTATAATCCTTTTATTTTACCAAATAAATCAGGTCATAAATAGTAGAGAGGAGGTTTGAATACATGTGCTCTTTTATCAAATCTAGAGTTCTTTTATCATTGCCACACTGTCTTTCAAGTAGGAGATCAGGAAAAGGAAGAAACATTTATTAATCATCACTTTGTGCCAGGCACTGTACTTTACAAACCTCATTTGAGGTAGGTGCTGTCTTTATCCCCATTTTATAGTTGAGGAAATGGAAGCAAACAGGGGTTAAGTGGCTTGCCTAGGGTCACACAATTAGGGTCAGACCAGATTTTAATTCAAGTCTTGCTGGCTTTATGCCCTATGTTCTGTCCATGTCACCACCAGCTGCCTATCAGGCTTCGATTAGGAAAGGCCTTATGTAGAAGATGGTGCTTGAACTGAACTTTAAAGAAAGCAAGATTCTAAGGGGCAGAACTGTAAGGTGGGTGTTTAGGGGAGAGGGGAGGTTGAATATTTTATGTAGGAGTAGAAATAGAACCTTTTGACTGGACCATAAAGTATATAAAGGAGTGTAATATTGGCTGATGCCAGACTATGAAGGATTTGAAATGCCAAACAGGAGCTTTTATTTTATCTTAGAGGCAAAATAGAATTACTGAAAGCTCTTTGGGGAGTGACATAATTAGACATGGCTTTGAAGCTGTGTGGAGGATGGATTAAATAAGGTAATATGACAAAATTGTCTGCAGTTTGTTATGCTCAGAGTGAAGGCTACACTGAACACTTAGGATTAAGTCAGTGAGCCCCAAGTAGCAATTTTAAGCTATCTTATATAGATTTTGCATACATAAGTAGGATGGGTACAATGGAATTTCAAAGAATAGCTGGAGAAGATTAGGATTTACACTTTAGAGATGAGATGGTAGAAGGGGAAGATTTATGTCAGAAAAAAACAGCATATGAGCCAATTAACACAGGCGCTATAGTTGCTATCCCAAACTTGGTATGTAATGTGCTTATGAAGTAAATGCCAATAAGAAAGTTAAACTAGGTATGTTTTAATCACAGTACTCCCTTTTCATCTATGTCACATTTGTGTATCTTAGATCACATTCATGTTCATTCTAGCTATCACTTCTTGGAGTATCTTCATATAATTTTTGGCAAGCATTTCTTTTTTTTTAATATAAATTTATTTATTTTTAGTTCTCAACATTCACTCCCACAAGTTTTTGAATTCCAAATTTTCACCCCATCTCCCCCCTCCCCCCAACCCCAAGATGGCATGCATTCTGAATATCCCTTCCCCTAGTCTGTCCTCTCTTCTATCTCTTTCCCCTTCTCTTATCCCCTTCCCCTTCTATTTTCCTGTAGGGCAGGATAGACTTCTGTACCCCATTTCCTGTATTTGTTTCCCAGTAGCATGTGAAAACATTTTTTTCAAACATATGTTTTTAAAACTTTAGGTTTCAAATTTTCTCTCTTCCTCCCTCCCCACCCACCCTCATTGAAAAGGCAAGCACCTCAATATAGGTTGTACACGTGCAGTTATGCAAAACACGTCCATAGTAGACATGTTGTGAAAAACTATATTTCCCTTAATCCTATCCTGCCCTCCCATTTATTCTATTCTTTCTTTTGACCCTGTCCCTCCTCAGAAGCATTTACTTCTGATTACCCCCTTTCCCAATCTGCCCTTCTCTCTATCATCCCCCTGCTCACTTGTCCCCTTCTCCCCCTATTTTCCTGTAGGGTAAGACAGATTTCCATACCCAGTTGAATGTGTATGTTATTCCCTCCTTAAGCCAAATCCTATGAGAATAAGATTCATCATTCCCTCTCACCTTCCCCTGTTTCCCCTCCACTGTAAGAGACTTTTCTTTCTGTTTTTTTTTTGTGAGATAATTTACCCCATTCTACCTCTCCCTTTCTTCTTCTCCGAGTATAATCCTCTCTCATCTCTTAATTTTATCCTCCAGATAAGACCCCTTAATCTTCAACTCACCCTGTGCCCTATATCTATCTATCTACATATACATACATATAATTTTTTTCCTCTACCCTAATACTGATAAAGGTCTCATGAGTTATAAATATCATCTCTCCATACAGGAATGTAAACAGTTCAATCTTAATAAGTCTCTTATGATTTCTCTTTCCTGTTTACCTCTTCATGTTCCACTTGAGTCCTGTATTTGAAAGTCAAATTTTCTATTCAGCTCTGGTCTTTTCATCAAGAATGCTTGAAAGTCCTCTATTTCACTGAATGACCATTTTTTCCCCTGAAGGATTATACTCAGTTTTGCTGGGTAGGTGATTCTTGGTTGTAATCCTATCTCCTTTGCCCTCCGGAATATTATATTCCATGCCCTGTGGTCCTTTAATGTAGAAGCTGCTAAATCTTGTGTTATCCTGATTGTGTTTCCACAGTACTTGAATTGTTTCCTTCTGGCAGCTTGTAATATTTTCTCCTTGACCTGGGAACTCTGGAATTTGGCTATATATTCCTAGGAGTTTTCCTTTGGGGATCTCTTTCAGGAGGAGATCTGTGGATTCTTTCAATTTCTATTTTGCCCTCTGGTTCTAAATATCAGGGCAGTTTTCCTTGATAATTTCTTGAAAGATGATGTCTAGGCTTTTTTTTGATCATGGCTTTCAGATGTCCAATAATTTTTAAATTCTCTCTCCTGGATCTATTTTCCAGGTCAGTTGTTTTTTAATGAGATATTTCACATTGTTTTCTATTTTTTATTCTTTTGGATTTGTTTTACAGTGTCTTGATTTCTCATAAAGTCACTAGCTTCCAATTGCTCTATTCTAATTTTTAAGGAAGTATTTTCTTCAGTAATCTTTTGGACTTCCTTTTCCATTTGGCCAATTTTTCTTTTTAGGGCATTTTCTCCTCATTGGCTTTTTGGACCTCTTTTGCCATTTGGGTTAGGCTATTTTTTAAGGTGTTATTTTCTTCAGTATTTTTTTGGGTCTCCTTTAGCAAGCTGTTGACTTGTTTTTTGATTTTCTTGCATCACTCTCAGTTTTTCCTCTACTTCCCTTACTTGCTTCTCAAAATCCCTTTTGAGTTCTTCCAAGGCCTGGGACTGATTCATAGTTTTCTTGGAGGCTTTGGATGTAGGAGCTTTGACTTTGTTGTCTTCTTCTGGTTGTATATTTTGATCTTCTTTTCACCAAAGTAAGATTCTAGTCTGACTCTTTTTGCGCTGCTTGCTCATGATCCCAGCCAATTACTTGAGTTTTAAACTCTTAAGGTAAGAGTCTACTTCCAATGTGGATAATGTATTGTCCCAAGCTTCAGGGGTTTGTATAGCTGTTTTCAGAGATACTTGTAGGGGCCTGTAAATTTTCAGTTCTTCCAAGGTGGTATGATAAGGGGCAAGGTATTTACTCCTTTCCTGGCCTGTGACCACAAGTATTCCTTTCTGTCCTGTAACTGTGAGGAAGGGTTCCTTCCACAGCCACTAAGCTCTACCACGCCAGCGTTCTTCTTCACCCCAGCACCGCCGCCCAGAACTGTGACCCAGATCCAAACGCTGGCAAAGCAAGAGATTCCTGCCTCAGCACTGGCAAAGAGATCCCTGCAGTCCCTCTCTGATCAGCCACTGGATTCCCCCTCAGTCTGTGGGCCAGAAGCTCGGAAAGCTGCCCCCCACCAGGGCCATGCTCTTGGGGAATGGAGCTGAAACCCCACCTTCCTGTCTCAGCACCAACAGAAACAGACTTTTCCCACTAACCTTCTAAGTTGTCTTTGGCATGCATGGATTGAGGAGTCTGGAAACCTCCACAGCTGCCCGTGATTCTGAGGCCTGCTCCAGGTTTGGAGCAGCCTGTGTGCCCATGCCGCACTGCACTGGGCTCCCAGCCCAGCATGATACACCTTTCTGATCAATCATCCAGGTTGTCTTGGGCTGGAAATTTGTTTCACTGTCTTTTTGTGGGTTCTGCTGCTTCAGAATTTGTTTAGAGCCATTTTTTATGAGTATTTGGAGGGGTTTGGGGGAGAGCTCAAGCAAGTCACTGCTTTCACTCTGCCATCTTGGCTCCCTTGGCAAGCATTTCTAAAGACAGATGCAGTATTGGGCTACATTGAATGCAACAGCAAAGGAAAATCACACAATAATAATTATTAATACACAGGGTTTTCAAAACTTCCTTAATCCAATTTGTGTATTTTGCAACCAAACTCAAATGTCCCAGGTATTCTTTCATGTTTAATGTGTTCTAATTCTGTTCCTAACTTTCAGTTTAGTTAAGATAATTGGAAATATTGAGGATTTGATCAGATACATGTGCAGCATTCAGCTGCCATCAAGGTATTAAATGTTTGAAAAGTATGTTTTACCACTATGCCACTGATTCTGTTCAGGTTTCAAAATTAAGAGATCCTTCCTGGGGCCATGGGTGTCTAGTTTTAGAAGTTAATCTAGTCCAGACATTTTCACAAAGATGCTGGAACTGGACCTTAGATTGGGTTCTTTGAAGGGAATTTTTTTCCTATTAGCCAGAAGACAGTCCAAAAGGGTATCTCTAGAAGAGGTAGTCTGGCCAGATCCCATATCAAGATTTGACCAGGAATAACCAGACAAGAATTACCAGAACTTGAAAGATCCCAAAATGATCACTCACTACTCAAAGTGAAATTGAGGCTTATATCAGATTCATATGGCTAGTGATAGAGATTACTCAGAATTTATATCAGATCAGACTAGCAGCCATATTTTTGGCCAAGATGATACAATAAGTAATCATACAAGCTTATTTTCCTGAGGGAAATAGGATGAAGGGACATAGGATTTGGAAGATTCCTCATCCTAGCCTAAGTACCCACCCAGAAATAGAGTAGAACCTCTCTTTGAAACCCAGAAATAGAGTAGAACCTCTCTTTGAAACATAAACGTCTTCAACCAAATGCTTGCATTTGAATCCTCAATCTCAGCACCATGCTTATCAGGGTATTGGTGCAACTGCTTGGCTGATTTCCTTAGAATTTAATGACTTACATCTAATGCAAGAGACAGGTAGATAATACATACAAAATATGCACAATACTAATCTGTCTCAGGTATTTTATGAATAGTGCTGCAACTTTACCAGCCAGTTGATTTTTCCCATCCAGAAGTCTCCCAAGATGAAATCTGCTTTATGCTTGCTGGAGGGTTGCCAGGCTGGAAAACTTGAGCTTGGTTCAACCTACTTGGTCCTCTGTGGGTCACAAACAATTGTGACAATTGTCCGGGAATGGGCAGACTAGGTATTGCTGCCAGCAACCAATCAGTGACACTGAAATAGGAAAACCCTACAGTTTGTTATGGTCAAGCTGTACTAAATACTTAATGCTAAGTCAGTGAGCCCCAAGAGTCAGTTTTAAGGCACCCTATATAGGTTCTGAATACATAAGCAGGATGTGTATATTGGAATTTCAAAGAGCAGTTGGGGAAGATAAAGACTTACATTTCAGAGAAGAGATGGCAGAAGGGGAAGATCTATGTCAGGGAAAACGGCAAACAAGCAGTGTAACCCCAGAGCTGTAGTTGCTTTCTCAAGCTTGATTTTGCAGACTAGCACGATAAATGGTAAACTTGTCTTAAGTAAATGGCAGTAAGACAGTTAAGCCAGAAATGTTCTTATCACACTAAAGACTTCAGAGAATGAGACCAATTAGGAGACTAATACAGTAATCTAGATGACAATTTTATTGTCACAATAACCTTGGGAAATAGGTGCTATTGGTATCTCAATTTTATGGTTAAGGAAACTCAAGCAGACAGGTTAAGTGAGTTGCTCAGAGTCACACAGCTAGTAAATGTCTTAAGTCTGACTTTGAACTCAGGTCTTTCTGACTTCAGGCCCAGTGCTTTCTCTACTATACCATGTAGCTGCCTCTATTGAAAATGATTCCAAAGTTGCAAACCTGAGTGACAGGAAAGATGATGGTGCTCTCAACAGAAATAAAGAAATTCTTTAGAGGTGAGTTATGGTTGGGAGAAGATAATGAGTTCTGTTTTGGACTTGTTGAGTTTGAGATACCTGTGGAACTTCTGACTGAAGATGTCCTATGGGTGGTGCCTGACACTGAAGAGAAAGACTACGGCTGGGGATATGGATTTGAGAATCATCTTTATTTTATTTTATTTTTTAAATAGTTTACTTATTTTTTAGTTTTTAACATTCATTTCCATTAGATTTTGAGTTTAAAATTCCCCCCCCAATCTTTACCCCCAGAATGGCTTGTAATCTGACATAGGTTCTACTTATACGTTCATATTAAGGATGTGAATGTATACATTAGTCGTGGTATGTAGAAGAATTAGAACTAATGGGAGGAACCATGAGAAAGAAGAAATAAAACAAAATAACTAAAGAAAAGGAGAGCAAATAGCATGCTTCAATCTGCATTCAGTCTCTGTGGTTCTTTTTCTGGATGTGGATAGCATTTTCTATCATGAGTCTTTTGGAGTTGTCTTAGATCCTTGCATTGTTTATAAGGGCTAAATCTATCAATATTAGTCATTGTACAACGTGGCTGTTACTGTGTACAACGTTCTCCTGGTTCTGCTCACTTCACTCAGCATCAGTCCTTACAGTCTTTCCAGGTTTTTCCTGAAGTCCGCCTGCTCATCATTTCTTAAAGCACAATAGTATTTCACTACATTCATGTACCACAGCTTGTTCAGCTATTCCCCAATTGATGGGCATCCCCTCCATTTCCAATTTGCCACCACAAATACTGCTGCTAGGAATATTTTTGCACATGTGGGTCCTTTTTCTTTTTTATGATCTCTTTGGGATACAGCCTTAGAAGCGTTATTGTTGGATCAAAGGGTATGCACATTTTTCAGCCTAAGTGATCATTGAAGATAAGGTCACTAAGAGAATTTAGAGAGAGAAGTTCCAGGACAGGATCTTTTGGTATACCCTCAGTTAGGAAGTAGGACATGGATGATGATCCGGCAAAGGAGACTTGGGGAGTCTGCTTTATTAGATGGGAGGAACGCGAGAAAGCAGTGTCACATAAATTCAGAGAGTATAAAACATCTTAAGAGCATTGTGTTTACCCTTGAACATCAAAGGGCTATAGATTCATAGCCGTAAGAGACCTTAGAGAACGTCCGGTCCAACTCTCTTGTTTTATAAATGAAGAACCCAGCCCAGTGAGGTTAAATAATCTGCCTGAGATGACATGTGCAGTACGTGGCAGAAGCAGTATTTAAACTCAGGCTTTCTTATTCCAGTCCAGTACTCTTTCTGGTTTACTGTGCCATCTTATCACATTTGCAGTCTTGTTGGGAGGTGAGATATGAAAATGGATAAAAGAAAAGAGTAATTGTGCAATTAAGTGATAAGATAATAACTGACATTTATATAGTGCTTTAAGTTCTTCAAAGCATTTTACAAAATTATCTTTTTTATTTTATTTGTTTTTAATTTTCACCATTCACTTCTATAAGATTTTGGGTTCTAAATTTTCTTCCACTTCCCCCTTCCCAAGATGGCGCGCAATCTGATATAGGCTATACATGTACATTCATATTAAACATATTTCCACATTAGTCACGTAAAGAAAAATTAGAACTAAAGGGGAAAACCATGAGAAAGAAGAAACAAAAAAGAAGAGAGAAAATAGTATGCTTTGATCTGCATTCAGGCTCCATAGTTCTTTCTCTGGATGTGGAAAGCATTTTCCATCATGAGTCTTTTGGGATTCTTAGATCCTTGCATTGCTGAGAACAGTCTATCAGAGTCGGTCATCGCACGGTGTTGCTGTTACTATGTACGGTGTTCTTCTGGTTCTGCTCACTTCACTCAGCATCCATTCATGTAAGTCTTTCCAGGTTTTTTTGAAGTCCACCTGCTCATTATTTCAAATGGAACAATAGTATTCCATTACATTCATATACTACAACTTGTTCAGCCATTCCCCAGTTGATGGGCTCCCCTTCAATTTCCAATTCTTGGCCACCATAAAAAGAGCCGCTATAAATATTTTTATACATTTACATAATTACCTTATTCAGTTCTCACAGCACCCTGTGAAGTAAATATGCAGGTACATATCTCCATTTTACAAATGAAGAGACAGGCTCAGAGGCATCAAAATCAACATTTAGCACCTATTAAGTGAAAGCCCCTATACTAGGCTTTGCTGATACAAAATAAAGTGATCTCAGCCCTCAAGGAGCTTACCTGTAGACACTGTATGTACACAGATAGAATGTAAATTAATGACCTGCCCATAGTTACTCAGTTAATAAGTGTCAGAATTTGAATTCCTGTCTTCCCAACTCTCAACAGCATTCTTCCCACAATTCTACATGCCTTTTTTAAGAGTAGTGTTTGTTAGAAGTGAGACAATTCTTCTTTTAGGTATCAGGAACAAGGCTAAGCAGGATAGCCAAAGACTAAAGGAAAGATAAAAGAGAGCCATTTCTTTTTTTTTTTAACTCTTTCTTTTTTTTTAGGCAATTGGGGTTAAGTGACTTGCTCAGGGTCACACAGCTAGTAAGTGTCAAGTGTTTAGTCTGAGGTCACATTTCAACTCAGGTCCTGACTTCAGGGCCGGTGCTCTATCCACTGCGCCACCTAGCTGCCCCAAAAAGAGCCATTTCTATAGCGTTCCAAAAGTCTTAGTGCAGTTTTAGGTTACTAAAGCTTAAAAACTGCATTAAAACTTTGGAGAGTATTGTATTACATATAGAGATACATACTTGCAGTAGAGAAGAATACAAGGTTCACATCTAAAGGGATTAAGGAAATTGACAGAACTAGAAGGATAAGGAATTCTCAGTGTTCATAGCTACTAAAAGGGGAAAATCTTGCACATTTCTTCAGACTAGAATTCATCTTTCTGAAGGTTACTTTATTATTTTAGGCAATTGGGGTTAAGTGACTTGCCCAGGCTCACGTAGCTAGTAAGTGTCAAGTGTTTGGTCTGAGGCTGGATTTGAATTCAAGTCCTCCTGACTTCGGGGCTGGTGCTCTATCCACTGTGCCACCTAGCTGCCCCTGGAGGTTACTTTAGATGAACAATTTGAATAATAAATTAATCAGTGTCTCTCTTAGCTATTCCCTGATACAGCTGGAGAATGACTTAATCTGCTTTCCCCTGCCCTGTGTCCTTGGGAGATAATTCTATACTTTGATGTTTTGGCTGAATGACAGCTCATTCTTCTCAGCTTGCGGTGTTTTTAATCATCCACAGGTCACTCCCTGTCTGTGCATAGGATCAGGAATTTTATTAGGGAGACAAGTATCCCAGTAGTCAGTGATTGCTATCAGCTTCTCTTGACCTGGCATACCTCTTGGACTGCATCATCAGGAATTTTTTTTTTAGCCATCTACATGATTGTAACATGGTAGTTATCCCCTCTACATCTGTGCTTCTCTTTTCAGATGATAACTACCTTGACTTTCTTGTGACCTCTTCTCCTTATGTCACCAGTGACCATAAATTCAGTCCCTCAATGTAAGAATATTTATATAGCATTTTATAATTTGCTAGAAACTTTCTTCACAACCAACACAAGGTAGTACTGTAAATGTTATTATTGTATTTTACTAATGAGGAAACCAAGGCTCTAGAAATTTAAAAGATCTATCAGAAGTCATACAATCTGAAAGCAGAGTTAGAACCACAAGCCTACTCTCCTCCCTCTAAGCCCATTGCTTAGTTTTTTTCTCACTCTACAATTGCTGTACTTTCCTCTGGACTCACTAACTGGCTAAATTACATATTACTTAAAGACAAAATGAATAAGTATCAATATAATAGATATATTTATCACCTTATTAACTATTAATAATCAAATAACTTAATAAAATCAATGTGTTTAATTGTTAATGACAAAACAATTACTAATTAAATAAAATAATTGATAATGATTAAGTAATTAATTATTATTAAGTGCCCAAATCAAAATAAGGATATTATGATTAGTTATGGTATAGCATGAAGACCCCCAGAGTTAAAGTTTCCCTCATACTAAGTATGAGTTAATGAGAGCTAAATAATAAGTGAGAACTTTCTACTAGATGATCTCTAATATCCCTTTACCTTGAAATCTATCATCCCATGACTTAGTGCCTGCATGTCCTTTGGATGATCCATAACTATATTTCAATAGAAACTGTACAATTTTGTGGCTCACATTCATACAGCATTGCTGGAAGACAGTGTTATCAAGATGGAACTTTGTTTGAGGGAGAAACGAGATCATTCAAAGCACTATAAAAATTCTCAAAAGCATGTTCTTCCGTTTGTTTAATTCTCTATAAGGCCTTTGCAGGTCATTTTCCATTTGCAGTATCTATTTGAGATACATGAATTGTCAGACCAGATCTGTGGATTATCTATAATATCCTTTCCCCTCTCTAGAGCCAGAAGAATCTGATGAGCCACAACGTATATGAAGGTATTTTGTAATTATTATTATTTATCAAAACTCTTATCCTTCAGCAGACCACTGGTGCCTTCATATTTTTTATAGTGGATACAGTGATGTATTTTCCCCTGAAGTGAAGTGGAACTTGTCTTTCAGGGGTAGTATCCACCCATTCCTAAAGGATCTTGTGGTGAACAACCCTGCCCAATTATTTGGGATTTGGTGGGTTAGGTTTTTGTGATACTACATTGTCCTTCTGATTTTGTTATTGTAATTGCATTACAGCCGTGCCTTAATGCCTCATGGCATGGAACCAGTCATGAATTCTAAAAGCCTATTCCTGCAGAGTGCAAATTCTGGTGGTTCCTATCAAGCTGTAAAGACTTCAAGTCCAAATCCAGCAATAGATTATCATCTGAGGACCAGCCTCGCTAAGTGCAGAGGCTCATCAGCAGAAGGTTGGCCACCAAGTAATGAATATTTTCTGGCTACAGTAACTCTTGAATCTCTCTGCTAAAGTGTGAAAAGGTTGCAAGCCATATCGGTGGAGAGAATAGCTTTTGAAGTCGTGAATTCCTTATCATAACATGTTGGCATCTCATGGGGGAAGAGCATAAACAGGGCAAGTGATTCATAACCTGGAGTGCAGAAGTACCATATACCTAAATAAAGAACACGAGAAATATGTCCATTGTTAATTGGCTCTTATTTATATTTGTTAGCTTAGCAAAGAGTTGGAAGTCAGGGTATGGTCTGGTTTATTTGTATTTCTCCATATATGGTAACCCCCAGTAGAATGTAAGTTCTTGAGGCCAAGAGTTGTTTATCACTCTTTTCCTTGTATCTCCAAGACCTAGACCAAGTGCTCTGTTCATAATAAGCACTTTCTAAATGCTTATTGAATAGGATTTTCAGATAGGACATGAGGCCAGGAGCCTATATGGCAGGCCTACACAACGTGTAGCCTGCCAAAGGATTTTAGGTGGCCCTCAAAAAATGTAGAGGAAAACATCCTCCACATTTTTTGTGGGCCACCTGAAATCCTCTGGCATATCCATGGGCCGTAAGTGACGTGCAGGCCACAGATTATGCAGGTCTGCTATATGGTATAGGAGGATACATGGCATTTTTTTTTCATCAAGGGCTAGACCTACCAAAAACTCTACCTTGTAGAATATTCCTGAGAAAACGTCAGAATTAGTAACAGGATGGCAAACAGCTTCCAAGTTGTCAAGTAGCTTCTGAAGAGACTAAACCTTGAGTGAAGTGGCACTAGCCTGAAACCTGAGAAGGAAGCAAGTTTGGGGGCCCAGATAGGGAAGATCTGTATTTTACTGGGAGTTGTTTGTTTTTTGGTTTTTTGGAGGGGGGAAGGGCAAGTTTGACTTGCTTTATTTTTTTAAATGTTTTATTGATTTTTTTTTATATTGTAGTAATTTCCTGGTATGTCCCAAACTTTAAACAAAAATGACCAAGAAGGTAGTGTTGTCTAATTTTGTGCATAACATTCTTTGTCTGTAGCTCCCCACTGGAACCAGAACAGATCCTTATAATTCATCTGAGTTCATCTGCCTTTTGTATTGCTCTTGTTTACATTATTATTGTTATTATATATATATTGTGCTTATACATTAGTTTATATGAATTTTCCCATGTTTCTTTGAATTCCTCATCCATTATTTCTTATGGTATGGTAACATTCCATTACATTTATATATCCCAATTTGTTCAGCCCCTTCTCAGTAAATGGGCCCCAGGACTCACCAGGTTTTTGCTACCACCAAAAGTGCTTCTAGAAATATCTTAATGCATATAATACTTTTGTTTTTTCTGTCAGCTCTCCCTGAGATGTATGCTCATTTGTAGGATTTCTAGAACAAAAAAGGCTTTCCCAAGTCTCAGCTGATGGTTTGAAGTTGGGAGGACAGAGAAGGGAATTTTTTTTTTCTTGGTCTCACAATTCTCTGCTCCATATGGAAGATTACAGAGGTGAAGGACAGCTTTAGGCAACTAATTACATGGTATTGGAACTAGAACTAAATCCACATAAAGGTCTGTATAAAAAAAAAAAAACTAAGTGGATGGAAACTAACGAGAGTAGGTAGATGTTCCACATATCTTTGTAAACCATGAACCTCGTTCTTTGCAGTTTCACCCTTACTTTCCCTATTGTGTGTCTCCCTCTATGGGCCTTTATAAGTACATCTCCTTTTAAGTCACCTAAGAGATAATTGTACTTAAAGGTTTTCTTTGTGATTTTCCCTTTTGTTTGAGGTATTGGGAGCCCACAGAAAGTTGGGACTATGGTAGCAGCTTGAAAACTGAACAAGATATCAGGGAACAAACCTAAACTCACTGGTGGGGTAAAAGTATCCTGGTGCTTGCATTCACCTGGTCACCATGGCTGGGTCATTACTGATGAGTCTCATACTGTAATCTGTGCATCAGCCTTTCACTTCAAAACTCTGCCTCTGTTCTTTTGCATGTAACCAGCAGTATGTTAAAATATCTTAGAGGACCTGACCTCAAGCTTCATACTTAGGAACTCACTGTAATTTTCTAAACTTCCTTCAGATTATGTAGATCACCGATACATGTTATATAGATAAAGATATATATCTCAGAACGAGTTATATGTCTTTGGTCTTTGTTTTCATTTCCTGTTCTCATCCATATACATTAAAATATCCATGGATATTTTAAGCTACCTCTTGTTCTAGGTAATTAAGGAATAAACTCTCATAGAATGGCTACATAGTACCTTACTAAACTATAAGCTATCTGAGGACAGGAATATGTTACTATGTATTACCTAAACTTTACCTTTTAGTGCCTACTTGCCATAGTACTCTGCAGTAGTATGATCAATAAAATTTAATTAAATGAATCTTTAGTTTCTGATTTCTTATCCAATCACTGATATTACTTTTGTACTAAGGAAAAAGCAGTAAACCTCTTCTGTGATGGATTTGTAGTCAAAGGATCTGAGTTTGAATCCTGCTTCTACCACTGACCCACTTATATAACTTTGGTCAAGTCAAAGTCACTTAACCTCTTTGGGCCTTAATTTTCTCATCTGTAAAATGATGATCTTGGATTAGATGTCCTCTAAAATCCTTTCTATATCTAAACCTATGTTGTGAAAATTCTTCTTTGATCTAAATTCTGTATATACTAAAAGGTTTCTTTATACAACAGGAATATGTTATTTCAGCAGTTGGTAACTTTTGAGGATGTGGCTGTGTATCTCTCAAAGGAGGAATGGGGGCAACTGGACCTTGCTCAGAGGGAGCTCTACAGAGATGTGATGCTGGAGAATTATGAGAACCTTCTCTCACTGGGTTAGTATTTATTCTTATAGGGAATCTAATCTCTCTGGAGATCTACCTCCTCTATGAAACAGCTTCATGAACTATTTCCAGGTCTCTGTACCTAGACTTTATTACTGTATTATCTGTGACATTACCCATTTCCTTTCATGTGCTGCCTGTACACCTAAAGCAAAAAACTCAGTTTTCTGAAAGTTCTGGCTTTCAAAAATAAAAGACCATATTTCATCTCATTCATTTTCAAACAGGATTTCTAGTTTCCAAACCTGATATTATCAGCCAACTGGAACAGAGAAAAGAGGCATGGATCCGAGATATTCAAGGCCCTAAGGAAAGGGAGTTCTCTCAAAATGCTTGTAGAGGTAAGTAGGTAAGAGTTGCACTGGAGTCACAAGGCAATAAGAATACAGTTGTTTTGTGAGCTGGTGCATAGTACCAAGGAAAGTTTTTTCCTCTGTACTCCATACTTATCCTTTCTGTGAGTACAGGAATACCTCAACTGGAGAACTGTCTCCCTTTCCCCTCTCTTTAATCTCACTGGTTGGCTTGTCACAGCCAATTCTGCTTCCAGATTTAGTCCTACTCATACATTCTGTCTGCTTGCCTCCTCAGGGCTGTGTATACTTCTTCTTTCAAATACCTTAAATCTCATCTGTTTGACTTCAGTATACTTGTGCTCTGACCATCCCAAACAGTCATGATTTTTTTTTTTAGCGTTCTAACTTGTTTCCTCAGTCAGACTTTCCACCCTTTTTGTTGGACTTGTTCAGTTGTTAATGATCAGCTTACTCTCTGGCCTAGGATTCCCACTCTAATAAACATCTGGTTACCCACACGCCCAGCCTCATTACCCTGTTTGGGATTGCTAGGCCTCTTATGGAACTCTTAATTCTGCTTATTCCTAATCTGCATTCATTTCAGTTATGAATTTCTATTTGTTCTCTTGCAGTTTATATTTTTCTAATAAGGAAAAGAGGTAACATTTGTGGGGGGGTTTTGTTTGTTTTAGGTTATAAGAACAGATCTGAAAATGAAAATTTGACTCTAAGGCAAATTCCTCAAGAAGTTGAATTACTTGGAAAAGAATCAGAAAAACACCTAAAAGATGTTACCCAGGTCCCAGACTTACGAAGAACCTGTGGCTGGGAAAGTAGCTTGGAGAAGCAGAGAAGAAACCACAGAGAGAAGAGACAGAATAAACTAGTTTCCCAGCAGAGGATTACCCAGCAAATTTCCCCAAAGAAAGCTACTGGAAGAGAGAGAAGTCGTGAATGTAATGATTTTGGTAAAAACCTCATTTTGAGTTCTAATGTAGTCACTCATCAGAGAGCTGAAAGAAACCATACATGTACTGTGTGTGGTCAGAGTTTTTCCCATCCTTTAACCTTAATTCAACACAGGAGAATTCATGGTGGAGAGAAGCACTATCAATGTAGTGATTATAGGAAGGATTTTAGTCACAAGTCACAATTCATAAGACAGCTGATAATTCACACTGATGAGAAGCCCTATGAATGTAGAGAATGTGGGAAGTCCTTCAGTCGTAGTTCACATCTTACTTTACATCAGAGAATACATACTGGGGAGAAACCCTACAAGTGTAACAAATGTGGGAAAGCTTTTGGCACAAATTCTGATCTTATTCGACATGAGAGGATTCATACTGGAGAAAAACCATATAAGTGCAGTGATTGTGGAAAAGCTTTCAGTCAGTCTTCAGTGTTTATTCGACATCAGAGAATTCATACTGGAGTGAGTGCCTATAAGTGTGATGACTGTGGGAGAGCCTTAAGCAGTAAGTTAAGCCTTATTGAACACTGTAGAATTCATACTGGTGAAAAACCTTTTCAGTGTGATGAATGTGGAAAAGCCTTCACTCACTTCACAAGTTTAATTTATCATCAGAGAATTCATACTGGAGAAAAACCATATGAGTGTAATGAATGTAGAAAAGCCTTCAGTCGACATTCAGTCCTTATTCGACATCAAAGAGCTCACACTGGAGAGAAACCATTTAAGTGTAATGAATGTGGAAGTGCTTTTAGTAGAAGGTCAGTCCTTAATGAACATAAGAGAATTCATAGTGGGGAAAAGCCATATGAATGTAATGAATGTGGAAAATCTTTCAGTCGGAGCTCCACCCTCATCCAACATCAGACAGTTCATAATTCAGATAAACCTTATAAATGCGATGAATGTGGGAAAGGTTTTGGATGCCGCTCACATCTTACTGTACATCAGAGAATTCATATTGGGGCTAAGCCTTACCAGTGTAGTGTGTGTGGGAAAGCTTTTAGTCGAAGCTCCATCCTTAACCAACATCAGAGAATTCATACTGGAGAGAAGTTGTACAAATGTAATGAATGTGGGAAAGCCTTTAGTCGGAGCTCCATCCTTAACCAACATCAGAGAATTCATACTGGAGAAAAGCGGTATAAATGTGGTGAATGTGGGAAAGCCTTCAATCGGAGATTTAGCCTTATCCTACACCAGAGAATTCATTCTGGAGAGAAGCAATGTAAATGTGATAAGTGTGGAAAAGCCTTCAGTCGGAGAACCAATCTTATCCGGCATCAACAAATTCATACAGAAGATAAGTCTTGTGAATAGAATATTTAAATGAAATCTTTTGCTGCCTGATGATTCAACAAAGAGAAATCATACCCAGCTCAGTTTGTGAATGTAATTGGTATTGGAGAAGGATTATCTCTGGATCAGAGTCCATTATTAATGGAGCAATATCTTATAGTAAATTGTAAAATCTTGTGAGAGCAATAGATAAGTTTTTCTTCAGTTTATGTAGCATCCAGCCCTAAGTGACCTGCAAAATATTAATTTTGTTTGAATGATGCAAGTAATGCTTGTACAGAAACCTTACATTAGAGCTGCTTCCATTATCTTCATATGAAAATTCTAGTCTGAAAATCCCTAGGATGAAAACTAAGGGGAATATTTTATCTCTGCCTGAAAATAGTACAACTTGAATAGAATAATCTAATTTCTGTTCCTACGAACATTATCCTGAGATATCGTTTATCCTCCATAAGTCAAAAAGATGCTGCCACAGTCCTTGTTGATTAATGATGAAGGAATGTGGAAAGAGAGTAATGCCTGGAATTTGTGTGTTGGTGGCTAATACACCCATTCTCCCATAGGTAATAAGTAGTTAAAACAGAACTAGATACTAGCAATCTTGATTCCCAGGCAGGTGATCTTTTAACTATATTCTTCTGCCTTTCTCAATGGTGGATCTGTACAGTATTAAGCAGATAAGTAAAAGTACATCTGGAAAAATCTAGGAGAGCAAAGTACTCCCCTGTTTATTTAATTTTGTTAATGAGTCATTTCAGTAGTACTCTTTGTGATCCTGTTTGGAGGTTTCTTTGCAAAGATACTAAAGTAATTTGCATTTCCTTCTCCAGCTCATTTTACAAATGAGGAAAGTGAAGCAAACAGGATTAAGTGATTTGCCCAAGGTCCCACAGCTAGTAAGTGTCTGAGGCCAGATTTGAACTCATGAAGATTGAGTCTTCCTGATTCCAAGCTCAGCATGGTGCCACCTAGTTACCCCTGTTCCTTAAATATTCCTCCCAGTTTCTACTGGTAGATTGAGGGGAAGGATGTAAATAGAGCTACTGAAGGGAAGAAACATGTTCCGTGGAAGAAATCAAGGTTGTAGTTGCCAACTGAAATCTGAAGCCAGCTTTAATGGGAAATAGATGTCCATTAATTGATTAGACCTGTTAGTAGGGAGTAGGCAGAGAGGAAGATATAAAGAGGTAATTAAACAATTGCTAGATAACTGATTGTTGTAAAAATTAGAGAACCAGGAAATTTATGGTATGGATCTTAATTGTTTCCTAAAAGAGGGAATATGTAATGGTGTCAAATGGATCAGACAAGTCAGGGAACTAAATTGGCAAAACTTTGGATCTGCTTGGGAGGAGGGTATGGAAGACTAGAGCAATTTGTCAGCAACTTTATTAAACACATTCTCTTTGGAAGTATGTTAATGGGAAACATTTTGATAAGGGTCATGAGCAAGAAATAGGAGTAATGCTCTGTAGGAATATACTGTGAACCATCTGTACAAGAGGAAGAACTAAATAAGATAAGAAACAGAACAGAAACCTGGAATGGTAGCAGAATATTGTAATAATGGAGGGATTCAAGACCATTTCTGAAGCTATCCCTCTGCTCACAGCAGATGACAAATTATTGACAAGCTTCTAAAATGACTTTGCTTTTCAAAAGAAGAACAGGTGGAACTAATAGTTTGGGCCTAATTCTGAATAATAAATGGCAAAATAGAAATGATGAGAACTTTGGAAAAACATAACCGTTCCGTCTTATGAATTTGTGATAGGTAAGGAGAGAAAAGCCAGGATAGAAGCGCACTCTAGATTTTGAGAAAATTGAGTTTCAAATAATTACTGATATGGTAGGTTAACATTCTAGAGAGGAAGTAAACCCATGAGTGACCTAAAGAATGAAGTTTTGACAATGGATATTCAAGTGAAAGAGGAAACATCTCATGAGACATGGATGCACAGGGTATTCATTGACCACCTTGTATTTTAAAGGCATGTACAGAAGATGGAAACAATGACAGATGTCTTAGAACAGATACAAGAATGACAATGTTAAGAGAAATGTCAGAAGTCATAACAACAAAAAGATAAAAAGGCACTTTAGTTACAGAAATGGTGTAGCTACATTTTATACATTGCAATTCATTTACTTGAGATTAAAAATTTTAAACTAGTACTGATATTGAATATTAAATTTACAATAAATCATTTTAAAATGGTTCTAACACCTTAGAAATATCCAGCTTTGATGGAGAGAAAATAATTATTATTTTGTGTCTTTTTTATCAATAAGATCTTTGAACTGGGAAATACAAAAATAATTAACAGAATCAAAGCCCAAAATAATTGAGAAGACAATGATTGAGTATCTAACTATAGTCAGTGAATGTAGTTAACCAGTACTGACCAAACTAGATCCAGGCTATTGAAAGGATTTGCTCTGTGATTAATGAACAGGAGAGCAAACTACATTGCCTTTAAGCAGTTCTTTTAATGACCCTACAGTACTTTAATCAAAAGGCCATCTTTTTAACACCACTAATTTTTTGGAAATATATAGCTGTGAGTCATGGAATACATTTCTGAAGTGTTAAAAATTGTAACTCCCCTAAAGGGGCTGAGAGATTATTATTATTGTGCTATTAATAACTGATTATTAATGTCATCTAGACTTTTCCTCCTGTTTTCTCTAAAGAACATGTCTGATTGATCTGATTACTCCTAGCCCTCAAGGAACATGCCTGTTAATCTTGGGAATAGTTCCACCCCACCCGGAAACCTAATTTCTTTTTTTTTAAATTATTTTTAGTTTTCAATATTCATTTCCATAAGCTTTTGAGTTTTAAATTTTCTCTGCCTTCCACTCCTTCCCCCTCCCCAAAATAGCATGCAATCTAATATAGACTCTACATATACATTCTTATTAAACATTTTCACATTAGATAATGTTGTAAAAAAGAATTAGAACGAATGGGAAGAACCACAAGAAAGAAGAAAAAAACTCAAAGGTGAAAATTGTATGCTTCAATCTGCATTCAGACTCCATAGTTCTTTTTCTGCATGTGGATAGCATTTTCCATCATTAGTCTTTTGGAATTCTTAGATCCTTGTATTGCTGAGAAGAGCTAAGCCTATCAGAGTTAGTCATTGAACACTGTGGCTGTTACTGTGTACAATGTTCTCCTGGTTCTATTCACTTCACTCAACATCAGTTCATCTAAGTTTTTTCAGATTTTTCTGAAGTCTGCTCATCATTTCTTATGGCACAATAGTATTCCATTCCATTCATATACCACAAGAGACCTAATTTCTGTTTAGAATATAAACAGTTCAGGCTGAAAGAGCCCTTGCTCTGGGGAAAGGAACCCCTGTCCTTGTAGAATTTAGGGTGACCCAGATCCTGAAGGAGAAAACTAACCAGAGAGGTCTGGATGGAGATGGCTTCCCCCTCCCCCAATTGTTGCAGGCTGCTAAATCTCATGATCAAGCTACATTCTTAACAGGAGGAGCTGAAGACATTTATTCTACCTCCTCATTAAATGTCCACCAATCAAAGTTGATTTTCACTTGTCAGAGGAATTCCCTTTCAGAGAGTATTTGAGGCATCTCAGGATGTTGCTTGGCATCTTTGGTTACCAAGAGAAATCACTGACCATAAATTTATTGATTGTTAACCTAATTAAGAAATTAATTATTAATTACCCAGAAAATTATAATTAATGACTTAATTAATGAAAACAAAATACATCAATAAATATTTTTGGTCCAGACCCATAATTATCTATGTAGGGATCTCCAGGAACAGCTTTTTAAAAATTCATTTTTCTCTGGACCATGTAGAATTATGATTTCATTGATGCAACCTCTGATTTTGTTCAATTATGTCAGACTCTTCAGGACCTTATTTGGGGTTTTCATGGCAAAGATACTGGAGTAGTTTGCCATTTCCTTCTCCAATTTATTTTAGAGATGAGGAAACAGAGCAAACAATGCTAAGTGACTTGCCTAGGGTCACACAGCTAGTGTCTGAAATCAGATTTTAACTCAAATCTTCCTGACTTCACCCAGAGCTCCAACTAGCTGTCCCCATTAGCACCTTCTTTATACGCAGAAAGAGCTGCAGGGAGAAGCTCTGACCTGCTCAGGTTCCCCCTGCCAGTATGTATCAGAGCCAGTTCTCTCTACTATGCCACATGGTCTCTCATATCCCATTATTATTTGGCAATCCCTTAAATATTTGACAGTTTCGTGTCCAGTTCTCCCCCCTCCCGAGTCTGATTCAGACTAAAGCTTTTTTGGATTTTTGTTTGTTTTGTTGTTGTTTTAGCTATATTGACAAGATAAATGCAAACCCCTAAAACTCCCATATGTTTTTTAAACAGACACCTCTTTAACCTTCCCTCCCTCATTTTGTATTTAAAAAGTTGATTTTTGAACTGAGGTAGTAAAACTTTATTCCTGTTATATGTTACTTGATTAGATTTGGCCCACTGTTCTAGCCTAGAGATGTCAAACACACTGTCCACTGCATGCAGCCCACAACATCCCCAGTGTAGGCAAAACCAGATAAAAGTTTAATTAGAAAATAATTTAAAAATACAACAAAACATAAATAATGTTAACGTGATTTTCTAAGTTGTTATGTGGCCCACAAGAATCCTTGTATACAGTTTAGGAACCCCATTTCTATTTGAGTTTGACAAACATTCGAAGACTAACACCACAGAGCCAATACCAATCCAGTGACATTTCAGGAGAAACTTGCCACGCTAATATTGAACAATTAGCAACTATTCTGAGTTTCAGTGATTAAATAGTTCAAGTCCATCTTATTGTATTATTACCTAGTCCACACTTTGTCCATGCAACTAGGTGGTTCAGGGGCAGCTAGATGGAACAGTAGATAAGTTCTGGGCCTGGAGTCATGAAAACCTGAGTTCAAATATGGCCTCAGAAGCTTACTAGTGGTGTGACCCTGGGCAAGCAAAAATTCCTAATAAACAGGATAATAATAGTACACATTGCTTTCCATTTTTTATATTTTACTAATTGTTACAAGGAAGGAAGTATGTGTATTTTAATAGTTGATATTTTGAACACAAGTAAAGGATTTCAATATATCCCTACTAAATATCAGATTCAGCCCAAAAATTAATAAAGAAAAAAGTACACTTCAATCTTCACTCAGATTCCATCAATTTTCTTTCTGGAAGGTAGATAGTATTTTTCATCATGAGTCCTTTGGAACTGTCATTGATTGCTGTAATGATTAGAGTACCTAAGTCTTTCACAGTTGATTATCATTACAATACTGCCATTACTGTGTAAATTGTCCACCTAATTCTGCTCACTTCACTTTGCATAAGTTCATATAAGTCTTTCCACATTTTTTCTGAAATGATCCCCTTCATCATTTCTTACAGCATAGCAGTATTCCATCATAATCATATACCACAACTTGTTCAGTAATTCCCCAATTGACAGACATTCCCTCAGTTTCCAATTCTTTGCTGCCAAGAAAAGAGCTGCTATAAATATTTTTGTACATGTGGGTCCTTTTCCTTTTCCTTTGATCTTTGAGGTATAGACCTAGTAGTGGTATTGCCAAGCCAAAGAGTATGCATGGTTTTATAACCTTTTGGGCACAATTCCATATTAATCTCCAGAATGGTTGAACCACTTCATAACTCCACCAACAGTGCATTAGTGTACCTATTTTTCCATATACCCTCTAGCATTTATCATTTTCCTTTTCTGTCATGTTAATCAGTCTGATAAGTGTGAGGTGGTATCTTATGCTTAGAATAAATAGGAAATAATTAAGAGAGGGAAGGCACTAGAATTAAGAGTAGTTGTCAAAGACTTTCTGTAGAAGATGACATTTTAGTTGGGACTTGAAGGAATCCATAGAAACCAGTAGGAAGAAATGAGGAGAGAGAATTATATATTTATAATTATAATTCCAGGGATGAGGGACTGCCAGAGAAAATGCCAGGAACTGAGAGGTGGAGTGTCTTATGTGTGGTACAGCAAGGAGGCCAGTGTCACTGGATGAAAAAGTATGTGTAAGGTGTAAGAAGACTGGAAGGTTAGGAAGTGGCTGGGTTATAAAGGGCTTTAAACATCAAATAGAGGATTTTGTATTTGACCCTGGAGGCAACAGGAAGCCACTGGAATTTACTGAATAGTGTCAACAGGAAATCACACCTTTACAAAACTTAGGTGAAAACTAGGTTTTTTACAAGAAGAATGAACATGCATGTGGAAATCAAAGCCAAGCAAAAAGTTCACAGTCCTTACAGAAGTTTACATTTTTATAATACCAGGACAAAAGGAGGAGGGCATATCAGGAAGGGGCATGACATGGAAGAGGGAACAATGTAGCAAAGGTGGGGAAAAAAGACAAGACCACTCCCCACAGAGAGGAGCAATGTGATGGTGAAAGCCCATTCTTTTCCCTTGGGAACTCTAGACTCTGAAGATAGGAGGTACGACTTAACTAGACCCTCAGTTTCCTCATCTATAAAATAGGGATAATAGTAGCACCTACCTCACAAGGTTGTAAGGACCAGCTGAGATAACATATAAAGTGCTTTGTAAATCTTGAAGTGTTATATAAATGCTACTGTTTTTTTCTTTTTTTTAAAATTTTATTAATTTATTTTGATTTATCAACAATCACTTCCACATGCTTTTGAGTTGAAAATTTTTCTCTCCCTTCCTCCCCCCAACCCTTCCCAAGACAGCAGACAATCTGATATAGGCTTTATATTTACATACCCATGAAACATATTTTCACATTAGTGAAGTTGTAAGTAAAAATTAAAACCAATAGGAGGAACCATCAGAAAGATGAAACAAAACTCAACAGAAGGTAAAAATAAGTGAGAGGATTCGACTTCCATAGTTCTTTCTTTGGATGTGGACAGCTAAATGCTACTATTATTATGTAAACATGAGTGATATAATTCTTTAGTTTCGTAACAGAAGCATAGTTTTTATTTACAGTAGCTTCTAAATCCAAGAAAAAATGTAGAGCTCCAAAGGTTCTATGGATGTGACCAATTCTGGAATGATTCTATCTTTTCTGGTTCAGTGCTTACATATTTGTTCCTAAATAAATCACTCCCTTTGGCCCTACCAGGTGTAGTAGCCCTTGTGCCATCAATTAAAAAAGGGGGGGGGGGAGTTGGGAAAGCAGTTTAGAAAAATCAGCCACTACGTTGACTATGTCTGACAGTATATGTCATATTCCACACCCATAGTTCTCCACTTCTGAAAAGAAGGGAGGTACGTTTTCTGAATTCTTCTCTGGGCCCAATTTTCTGATCATTATAATCATGAAGTATTCAATAGTTTTGTTACTGCTGTTCTATGTACATTGTAGTCACTGTAGATTGACAGGTGTCAGAAGTAGTGTCTGACCTAAAGTCAGGAAGATTCATCTCCCTGAGTTCAAATGTGGCCTCAGACACTTCTAGCTGTGTAACTCTAAGCAAGTCACTTAACCTTGTTTGCCTCAGTTTACTCATCTGTAAAATTACCTAGAGAAGGAAAATGCAAATCATTCCAGTGTCTTTGCCAAGAAAACTCCAAATGGGGTCAACAAAGAGTCAGATACGACTGAAAACAATTGAACAACAAAACCACTGTCAATATCATTTAGTTGGTTCTACTTACTTCATTCTACATGAGTTCTATGACTTCTTCATATTCATTCTTTCTTACAACACGGTAACATTCCATTACAATTATGTACCATAATTTGTTTAGCCATTCCACAACTGATGATCAAATTGTTTCCAGTTCTTTGCTACCACAAAAAGTGCTGCTATGGATGGTTTTATGTACATGAGATCTTTATGAGGAAGTTTCTTTTTTTTTCTTTTTCTAATAATTTTTTCTTCTCCCACCTTTCCCCCACACTCAAAAAAAAAAAGACACAAAACCCTTGTATCATATAAGCATAGTTAAGCAAAATAAATTCTCACATTGGCCTTGTCCAAAAATTCTTTCTATGAATAAGGTTTAAACAATTAAAATCATATCTAACCCTGCGCCACCTGAGAGCAGTTAATGAATGCATGCTTATTGGCTGAGTGATCAAAGTGATTTAATTACAACTGCTTTCTAAATCACCATGTGAGAAGGTACTCTACAGGACAAAAAGTGCATTATACCTTAACTGTAACTATATCCAAAAGAAATACAAACTGGGGAAACCATTTGAATTCTATCCCTAGAAATGTCACCTGAGGGGCATTTTACCTACTCTCCCCATAGCCTTTCCACCATTATTTGGGAGAAGCTATGACTGTGTCAGTCAGACTGTCATCCTTGTACAGAAAGTAACTGAAATCCTATGAGTAGATGACTTACGTAAATGAACATTGAGGAAGAAGAGCAAAGGAACCAGATGGTAGGAAATAAATGAGGCAATTGGGTTCATTTCTTGAATTTAATGAGGATTTGGAAATTAGACAGTCTTTGATAATGGCAACAGACCCTTTTTAACTCACAAGGAAGATACCTAAAGCATGGGAGGAATGGAGGAGCAGCAAGGGATATAACCAGAACCCAGAAGGGAAAGGGTACATAGGGTCCTGTCACAGTTAAGTGGTGGGAAAAGGGCTGGACCAGAATCTTGGAGTTACTTTCAGGGAACCTGTGCTACAAATTGTATCCCAAAATACTGTATACATTTCTTGTTAATATCAACTTTGTATTAATTTGTATTAATATTAACTCATTGTTTAAGTGAAACAAATGCAAGCAGATCTTCCATCACTACAAGCCTCACCTAAAACGACCTTCCACACCCCATTACTGGGTAGGATGGCGGTGCCACTGCTGTTCGATCCGCAAGTTTGACACCTTGAGTTTATATGGGATAAGATGGTGACACCTTTAATCTCAGTGCTTGGGGATTTCCAACTGGCGATTTTCTTTAGGGCACTGGGTATTCTGGCCTGGGGAGAGTTTAAGAGTTTGGGCTTCTAGAGAGAGGTTTCAATGTCACCCAGAAGGAGCAACTACTGAAAACCTATAAATGAATGAGTTTCCAGCAGAAGTGACAAGTGAAGAAACTGAGGCCCGTGAAGGCTATGTGGCTTTCTAGAGAAAGCTGTGGGAAGAAGAGTGGCGCAAACTTTGACTCGGAATTTGATTTCCTCACCTGTTTCCTTGCCTCTGGCACCACTCCCGACTTCCCTCTTTTCCCTCGGGGAAAAGTCACCTCTTCCCTCCACTAGACTCACCCTTCCCCCGGAAGAACCACAGAGCTAGGGAAGGCGGGCTCCTCCGCGTCTCCTAGAGCTTCCCGGAAGTGTGCTTACAGCGGAAGCGTAGTGAACTGCCTGTCGCGCCCGCACTTCCTGTGGTGGGCCGCACTCGACATCCGGCGGGTGAGCGAGCTTACGGCGGTGGGCGCTAGGGCCTCTGGGGTTCACCCAGAGAACACCACGTAGAGTGAGGGTCTTGGGGCGAACCCCTAAGACTGGCACGGGGCCAAGGAACGAATGGCTTCTCCATCTCTGCTTCCCCCGTCACGAGGGAAGAGAGGGGCCTGGGCTGGCGTCCTGGGGTGGGCTGTGGGCTGGTCCCCTGACCCCGGTCTAGTTTCCGGGCACAGCCCTGGCCAGACACACAATGTGATGCGGCCGGAGCGGTGGCGTAGGCGTCAAGCGACCAGTGTTCTAGTTTCTGTCACTGAGTAAATTGTGTGGGGTGGGGGAAGAAGAGAGACCCTGAAGGACCTCTCTACGTCATGTCATCCTTGAAGTGATGGGGAGCAGATGATCTGATCAAGTCAAAACTACTTTATCAAGAATTTTTTCTTTCAGAGCAAAAAAGGAATAAATTTCTTATAACATTAATTTCCTGCCTTTGATACAATTCCACCTGTGTGGCCACAGATAAGTTACAACCTGTCGTTGCCCCCAGGCAACCCTTTCAAACTGCAGATTGCAGATGAGTTGATCTAATGCAATTGCAGATTGTGGACAAAAAACCAAAAACCTCAAAAGACATGAGATCTGGGGATGCTTTGGGGGTTCAGAGCAGTTGAAAGGATGGACAAGAAAAGATTTTGCTTATGATTCTGTCAACCAGACTGAACCTGCCTCTATGAGCTGAATAAAGCAGGCTAGAGACAGGAAAATCAGGAATCAAACTAGTTTAATTTAAAAATGAGGGAAACAGCTTGTAAACAAGGAGGCAAATTAGGCAAGTGTGCTGGAGCCCCTCCCCCTACTGAGGGAGCCCAGGGTAGTGTAGGCAGACCTCAATACTTAACATTAGTGGCTACAAAATAAACTGTAGCCGTAACAATGAGGGGTAACAGCAATAATGTGACAAGTTTGATTCATAGCAGGGATTCATGATCAGAACTTGTCCAAGCTCAAAGAACACCTGGTGCTGGTCAAAGCAATATAGGGTGCCATCATCCAGAGCATGAGTGCAAAGGATTATTGTTATGCTGAGGGCAGGGCACAACTTGCTTGCTGAGCCTTAGCTCTGGAAAACAGGGTGTCTCCTAATATCTTGACGATTCCAATTCCACAAATGCTCATTGTATACTATATAGCATAGTCCAAAAATCTTAGGGCAGTTTTAAGTTATTAAAGCTTTTTTGAACACCCTGGGTAGAGGGAAATACAAAGTTTAGATAAGAAAGATCTTATACTCTTGGAACTAGCAGTCTGATAGAGAGGCGTAGTGGACAGAGCACTGAACCTGTAGTATATTCATATATAGAATACATAATATATATGTACACCTGAGTTCGAATTCTACCTCTGACATCTGCTGTCTGTATGGCTCTTAAATAACTCAGTTAACCTCACTGGGCTTCACTACATGTGTAAAGTGAGTGAGTTAAGGGTGAAGCTCCAAGCCTATGATTTTATGATAAATGTATCAAAACTGGTGATATAAGCTCTATTAGTAGGGGAAAGTTGGTACTGAGAAGGAGGATGCATTAAGGAAGGCTTTATTAAAGAAGTGGCAAATCGTACTTTAACAGACAACTGTGAATGCAGGTGAACAAAGTCAAAGATGACTCATTTAAGGTTTCAACTTTTATGAAACAACCAAAAGGAATGTTTATATTCAATCATTTGGTCATAAGCACAGACCAGCGTGGTCTTGGATTATCTTGAGATGTACATAGTCACTTGATTGCTAGGAGCATGGAAGAAGGCTTCATGAGATATTAAAACAATGTATTTTCCTGGGCAGGGGCAGAATAGCTAATTTTGGTATAAGTGGGCATAAGTGACTTCAGTAATCTGAAGTTGGGAGGTCGCGGGCAATTTTAGTTGCTAAGGAGAAGACTAAAAGACAGGATCTCTGGAGTGGTATTATTTGAAACAGTGCTGATTTCATGTGAAAGGACCATGTGATGAGCAGAGTTCCAGGGTCTTAATTTGGAGGTGATGATCTATTATTCAGAAGGTGGTTTGAGAACCAGGAACGACGGGGGTGCTTTTATATGAATAGAAAATTCCAGATGAGTAAACTCTACCATTGCAAATGGGTGCTTTCTTTGTAAGTTGTCCAGAGTTCTGAAAGATTAAGTGGCCTATTCAGGGTCACTTAGCCAAAATGTATCAGTTAGTACTTGAATCTAGATTCTCATGGCTTCAACATTAGCTCTCTTGTCCACTACACTATGCTTCCTCTCAAGAAGTGTATTGTGTCAGGTGAAAAATGAAATGACTGAGAAAACAAAGATTTGAGCTTCCAAGAATATATTAAGCAATGCATGCTAGCTGCATAACAAATCCAGACTAGATCTCCTCAGCTTTGGCATTGGACCCCAAATACAGAGGGAGACAGATTTTTATGCATTAAAAACAATCAAGACCAATTAATTAAAAGAAAACAACTAGGATATAAAATTAGGTTATCTGCTTTTCTAGTTGGAGGAAAATGGAGCTGAGTTAGGATGGGGAGTGAACAGGTGTAATTCCTTAAACAGGTATTCCACTCTCCCTAAGCATCCATATTCAATCAGAGAAAACATGGAAACAATAACTGACCAGTATGGGTCTGGTTTTCATATAAGACACATGGGTTGTTTGAGATGTGTAATTGTGAGAAAAATTCTTGCATCAATCTTCAGATCTGACTAGGTTTCTAGTTAGCATAACCTAGATTCTTAGTTAAGGGCAGAAGTGGTCCAACTTCACAACCATGCAGGGTTAGGTTCAAACAATGCAATAAAGTTTTCTTACAAGTCTCATAATTGAATGAAGTTTTGTCACAAGACAGAAATTGGACTAGACCATGGGTGGGGAACCTGTGCCCTCAAGGCCATATGTGGCCCTCTAGCTCCTCAAATGCAGCTCTTTGACTAAATCCAAATCCACAGGTTCCCTACTCCTGGACTAAACCTATAATTGAACAGAAAGGAAACTGACCCAAATCCAGAATTGAATCACAAGATGGGGTCAGCGTGGTTCACTCAATTTCCACAATTCCCTCAGCTCTCCCATTTGATTCATGGGGGAGTAGCCAGTCCACTCCCTATATGAATCAATTATCTGTAGGCCAAATCTCTAAAGTTCTTCATATACTCATAATCAGAATTACTTAAATCAAGCTACAGATCAAGCTACTTAGAGGACTATTGTGGGAGGGGAGACTTACGTGTCACCAAGTTAATCAAGAAAACTCAGCAAACATAAACACACATGAAACAAAAGGCCAAAGCAATACAATGATGATCATCAATATTAAATAATATCAAGTCTCCTTGTAACCTAGTAACCCACTCCTAATGTCCATTTAATCATGTTGTCATGAATCTCAGATGTTCCATGTGCTCCTCTGATATCTTGGACATTCTGGAATAGAATGTCTGTTCTCAGGGTAGCTCTGAAAAGGGCACTGCTTCTCTGGTTCCAAACCACTTGTAGAGATTCCTAGATAATTCTGATAAAAATCTGCCAGTAACAATATTTAATGCAGTTTAGTATACTTGCTTACATTTGACTTTTCAATAACTAGTTCATGTGGTGAAAATCAGTTCAAGCATTAGGTTCTGATCCTATTAACAGAGCTATAAGAAGAACACCAAATTAGGAACCCATAATTCACCTGAAATTTTAGAGAATTCAGTTACTATATTTTTTTCTTTACCTAAACCCTGATATAAAAATCTTTTTTAAAAATTCATTAAGTAAATGAAGTCTTCTGTCTTTTAGAATTATCAGACAGGGGAATTCAACTGTCCTCCCTCAGAACTTGATAAATCCAACCAAAAATAAAGAAAGAAACTAAGGTTGTAAACAATATTAGAAAAGTTGGATATAACAGATCTTTGGCATGATTTAGACATAAAGGGTATATCATTAGCAAATTAAAAGAGAAAGGAATAGTCTATCTTTTAGTTCTATGGGAAGGGGAAGAATTCAT
This sequence comes from Phascolarctos cinereus, assembly GCF_003287225.1. Lineage (NCBI taxonomy): Eukaryota > Metazoa > Chordata > Mammalia > Diprotodontia > Phascolarctidae > Phascolarctos > Phascolarctos cinereus. The sequence continues at coordinate 651,037,209 of NW_027555847.1, forward strand.
GGCCAAACAAGAGATAGCATTACAAAATGTAAAATAGATAATTTTGATAGCATTAAATTAAAAGGTTTTGTACAAACAAAACCAATGCAACCAAGATTAGAAGGAAAGATGAGAAACAATCTTTATAGTATCTCTGATAAAGGTCTCATTTCTCAAATATATAGAGAACTGAGTCAAATTTACAAGAATACAAGCTATTCTCCAATTGATAAATGGCCAAAGGATATGAACAGGCAGTTTTCAGATGAAGAAATCAAAGCTATCTATAGGTATATGAAGAAGTGCTCTAAATCACTTGTGATTAGAGAAATGCTAATTAAAACAACTCTGAGGTACTTATCAGATTGGCTAATCTGACAGAAAAGGAAAATAATAAATGCTGGAGATGTGGGAAAATTGGGAAACTAATGCACTGTTGGTGGAGCTGTGAACTGATCCAACCATTCTGGAGAGCAATTTGTAACTATGCCCAAAGGACAACCAAACTATGCATACCCTTTGATCCAGCAATATCACTTCTAGGTCTGTAGCTCAAAGAGATCATAAAAAAGGGAAAAGGACCCATGTGTGCAAAAATTTTTGTAGCAGCCCTTTTTGTGGTGGCAAAATATTGGAAATTGAAGGGATGCCCATTAATTGGGGAGTGGTTGAACAAGCTATGGTATATGGATGTAATGGAATACTAGTGTGCAATAAGAAATGACAGACATATTTCAAAAAAACCTGGACTTATATGAACTGATGCAAAGTGAAACGAGCAGAATGAGGAAAACATAGTCGACAGTATCAACAACATTGTGTGATGATCAGCAATGAATAACTCAGCTCTTCTCAGCAACACAATGATCCAAGACAAGTAAAAAGGACTCATGAAGGAACATACTGTCCATATCCAGATAAAGAACTGGTGGACACTGAATGCAGATAGAAGCATTTTTTTTTGGCTTACTTTATTCATTCTCATGGTTTTTTTTCTCTTTTGATATGTTTCTTCTTTCACAACTGTGATTAATTTGGAAACATTTTTATATAATAGCACATGTATAAACTGTATCAAACTGCCTTTTTCAGAAGAGGGGTACAAAGGGAGGGAGAAAAATTTGGAACTCAAAATCTCATAATGAATGCTAAAAATGTTCTTGACATGTACTGGGGAAAAAATAAAATATTACAAAAATAAATAAAATTATCAGACAGATACTTTAAAATAGGAAAATAATTTCACTTTCTTTACAATTATCAATACAATTATATATATATATATATACTGCTTATCTGCCCTGATTATAGAAATTTGCTGTGAAAGGAAAAGGAGAGATATAGTTATAACAATGTCAAGTTTATTATATCTTAAAGCAAAATATACCCCATTATATATTTAACATTTTTAGATATATATTTTCATCACATTCTTTTAAAATCTCAATTCATACTCTAACAGCATCCAGGGTTTTTTTTTTTAGTTGTTTTTTTAACAGCATTTCTGATACAATGGTTTTCCAAATATCACAGTATAAGAGAGATGGCATCAATCTAATCTAATGCATTTCCAAACTATCATAAATAGAAAGTCATTTGTTTTATCACCTTTGGGATATTATACTAATAACATCTAAAACCTAAGAATTATAATCAATTAAAGAAATAATAATAATAATAATAATGGTGAACATTTATATCATGCTTACCATATGCCAGTCACTGTGTCAAGCACTTCACAATCATTATATCACTGATCTTCACAACAACCCTGGGAGGTGGGTAGCATTATTATTTTGTCCTTTACAGATCAGGAAACTGAGGCAAACAGAGATAAGATAACTTGCTTAAGATCACATAGGTAATAAATTTCTGAGACCAGAGTATAAATCAGGTTTCCGTACATTTTTTCCAGCATTTTCTTTTTGCATTAGATATCACATTTAATAAGAGAACACATTTAAAGAGCCAAATCAATTCCTTTTGTGTTCATAACCTAGTCCTACCCTCTCTTTCCCCGGAGGTTTTCAGTTTTCTTGTTGAGTTGTCTGAGTCATATCCAACTCTTCATGACTCCATTTGGGATTTTCTTGGCAAAGACACTGGGGTGGTTTGCCATTTCCTTCTCCAGCTCATTTTACAAATGAGGAAACTGAGGCAAACAAGGTTCAGTGACTTGTCCAGGGTCACACAGTAAGTATCTGAGGCTGGATTTGAATTCAGGTCTTCTAGACTCCAGGCCCAGAGCTCTAGCCACTGCACCACACAGTTTTTCATCCTGGTGAAAGATATGGAGAGATTCCAAGAGGCAGCCTCATATTCCCATCCCCTTGCTTTGGAGCTCACAAGATTCTAAAGACTGGGAAATACACTTGCAGAATGTTCTTTTAGGGGCAGAGTACTATATTTCCTAATCATATTCCCAACTATCTAAATAACAATGTTTCTCTATCTCTTGCCTGACATAGAAAATGACTTGCAGAAATGGGAATGATGCAAGAGTTTTTAAAAAGAGTTAAAATAATAAATTAAATGAGAGGAATAGAGGAAAGAATTGGAAAAGAAATGAGTGATGGAGAAGAGACTTGAAACAAAACATTAACAGCTTAACAGTTAAGAAGAGATAGAAAACCTTACCCTAGTAACAGATTCTGCAAAATTAGAATAGCTCAAGTAGAAATTAATGACTAGGAGACAAGATGTTGTGTTTTACAAGCAAAGCAGCAATACTGTTCACTGGTTATGACATTCAGAAGTGAACTTGGAGTAGATACTTTGTAGCAACCTCTTTAAATTTTGTCCCATTCTCCCTAGGCACTTCTATGTTATGGGGAAAAGTGTGCCCCCAGGTGTTGGGGAGGTAGGAAAAGTTGGTACTGTTCTTGCTATATCTTCTGAATGATAGAAACTAATTGATATGAATTTACATTAACATTAATTAACTGATAATAGTATTAACCATTTAATGATGCTGGAGCTCCAATCATTGGCAATTCATGTTAGGGAGAACACAGGGCTTGAGCCAGCACCAAGAAAAGGAAACTCTATTGGCCCTCAGCAATATCCCCTAGGACCCAGAAAGGAAAATGTAGCCAACCCTGCTCTGTAGGACCTTTCTCCACAGTGCCCATAAGAGTTGGGTTGATGACCAGCAGAGCTTATAAAGGCTACAGAGGAGTTTATACTTTATCCTGGAAACAATAAGAAGTCATTAGATGAGAAGTGACATAGGGTTATAGATTTACAGCTGGAAAGAACCTCAGAATCTAGTTAGGCCAACCCTCCTCATTTCATAGATAAGGAAATTGAAATATGAGAAGTAAAATGACTTGCATTACATAAGGATCACATAGGAAGCAAGTGTCAAACACAGGATTTCAACCCAGTTCCTCTGAATCACAGCTATAGCCTCTTTCTATTGACCCTGATGTGGTCAGAACTGTGCTTTAGAAAAAAAAATTTTTTAAAGAACTGTGCTTTAGGAATATTCATTTGGATTATATAAGGAGGGATTAGGAGCAGGGATAATTAGGGGGCCATTATAAAAGTCCTGACAAGAAACGATGAACTACAATGGTGGCCATGTGTGGAGAGAGAAGGGGATAAATGTTAGAAATGTGGAGGTAGAATGAATAAGACTTGAGAGTTAACGGGAACAGAGAGTGAGGAAAAGTGAAGAGTTGAGCATAACTCTAAGGCAATGGTTCTTACATTTTTGTCTCAGGACTCCTTTATACTCTTACAAACTATTGAAGACCCTAAAGATCTTTTATTTATTTGGGTTTTATCTATTGATATTTACCATATTAGGAATTAAAACCAATAAAATGTTTAAAATATTTATTAATTCACCTTCTTAGTATTATGAAAATAGTTTGACCTTGTTGACTCCCTGAAAGTTTCTCTGGAACCCTCAGAGGTCCTCAAACCATACTACACTTTGAGAATGGAATTCTAAGGTTATTAATCTGGGTTCTTGAAAGATGTAATATTCTCAGCAGAATATAGTGAAATTAGGAAGAGGGGTGGGTTTAGGGGAAATAATAATGACTTCTGTTTTGGAAATGTTGAGTTTAAGATGCCTGCAGGGCATCTAGTTAGAAATGTCCAATAGACAGTTGGTGATACAAGACTGGCGCTCAGGAGAGAGACTAGACTAGATATCTAGAACTGAGAGTCATCTTCATAGAGATGATAATTGAGCTCATGAAACTTGATAAAAATCATTGAAGGAGATGTATACAGAGAAGACAACAGGCAAAGGACAAAATTTGGGGACATCCATATTTAGGGGGTAGGTAGAACAAAGATAAAAATACAGCAACGATTAAAAAGGAGCAGGCAGAGGCTACAAGAACCAAGAGTATCTTCATCTTGATTTATCAATGTTGTCCTTCACGGACATAAAGAATCATACAGATAAAATGCCAAAGCCTAGTGGCCTGTAGCAAAACTTCTTTTTTAAAAGATGCTTCAACATTGTACATAGTACAGCAATGTTGCAACAATAATCAGTCATGACTTAGCTACTCTGATCAGTACAACAGTCAAGACAATTCCAAAGGACTTGTAATGAAAAATGCTAACCATCTCTAGAGAGAGAACTGATGAACTCTGAATGCAGACTAAAGGGTTTTTTTTACTTTTTCTTTTCTTTTCTGCAACACAGTTAATATAGAAATGTTGGTATGACTTCACATGTATATCGGGTATAACGTGCATGCCTTCTCAGTGGATGGGGGAAGGGCTGGAAGAAGGGAGAGAATGTGGAATTCAAAAAAATGGTAAAAATAAAATGGGGGGATGCTTCAATTCAGACACAAAGAACAACATTTCTACAGTTCTTTAAGATTTATAAAACGCTTTCCTTACAATCTCGTAAGTCAAAAAGTATTATCTTCATTCTGTAGAGGGGGAAACTAAGGCTTGGAGAGCAGAGAGGTGGCTTAGTGATCGGGGAGACAGTGTTGGGGCTGGAGTCAGGCCAGACCTGAGTCCAAATATGCCTCAGCAAGTCACTTTTTCAGGCTCAGTTTATGCTGACTGCACAGCTAGTTAAGTCCAAGGAAGGAAACAAACATGTATTAAACACTTACTATGTCCTAGGCACTGTGCTAAGTGATTTTACAAATACCTCATTCGATAAGTAGTATTATTGTCCCCATCTTACAGATGAAGAAACTGAGGCAGACAGAAGTTAGGTGATTTGCCCAGGGATACACACTTAAAGGGTCTACGAGTAGCGCTGAATTCAGGTTTTTCCCTGACTCCGGGTCCACCGCTCTATCCACGACCCCATCTCGCTGCCTGGGAAGTGGGTTTGAATCCAGGGTTCCTGATTCTATTACCCTGAGGAACAATCCCGCTTCCTCGGGCCATTTCCTACAGTTCTCCTTCAAGACCTAGGGAAGTTCTATTTCTCGGGTATCCTCGAGGCCGAGGCCAAGGTAGCACTGGAAGCCACTCTTGGGGGTGCTAGACTACTGCAAAGAAAGCAAACACTCAGCGAAGGGGCTGCACATCCACGCCGTCCCCTCCTCTCAGCTTGGATCGGAAGCAGCGTCCAGGACCAGCCCCAGCGCCCTCGAGCCTTCCCACCAGGCTGACCACCGAGACGCCCTCCCGGGAGGCGCGCTTCCTAGAGCGTCCCCGGAAGGTCGGGCGGGCCGAGAGGCCACGGACACTTCCGCTCCGGGGCCCCGGCTCGGCGTCCGGCAGGTGAGCGGGATCCGGCCTCGCGCCCCTGGGGCCCGCGGGGACGCGACCCTGGAGGCGGGGGAACGCCGCGCACGGCGCTGACGCCTTTCCCTGACGTTGCGTGCGGCCAGGCCGTGGCTTTGGAGGAGACCCAGGCCTCCGCGGCTCCGCAGCCCGGCCGGGGCTTCAGCTCGGGCCAGCAGCTCGGGCCTGCCTGATGAGTTTTCTCACGAGTCCCTTCTCGTGCCCCCGGGGAAGATGGTGGCATCTCGCCCATTGTACGGCACACTCTTTCATCCCTCGGATTGAAGGCTTCTGTTCTCACGGACTCACTAAAGCAGAAGGCCAAAGCCGTGCCAGAAACGATTGATCGCCATTTCCTCCCCCCCAGCCCTCCTTTTCGAGGGAAGCACACCGCGAGTACTCGGAGCCGGCGCTCCGCCTTGCTCAAATCTCACGTCTTCTCGCCCCTCTCCTACCCCTTTTAACTTTAAACTAGGCTTCATCTACCCAGGGAGAAGTCTAGTTTATACTTAAGAAACGGCTCCTCTTCGCCCCCATTCGGAAGAGTCTCTGAGAGCCTTGATGTAAATCAGTTTGGACTCCAGAGTTTGAACTTTGCTGCTCTTTCCTCCTCCAGTCGGCCTCCTGGGCTGTCTGGCTGTCAGCTCCCTGAGGACAGGGCATGTGTCTCTAACCTTTGTATCTGCCCCAATAAAAAGGCACACTCCTTTGTTCGGAGCAACCAGTGGTTTTTGTTGTTTTGTTTTGATGTCTCTGGAGGTTGGTTTGAAAAAAAAAATTTGCAAGGAGAATTCTATTTTTAGAAATGCTTACTTGCATTCGAAAAAGCAAGTGTCTTTATTAACCATGATTCAGTACAACAGATGTTTCTAAGTTTTAAAAGTTTTACACAGTTTTATACTGCTGTGTTCCTTAAAGAATTTGTAGTCTTTCTTTGGAAGATGAGATTTAAGTCATAAAATTAGGAAAGATAGAGCGCTACATGATTATTTGGTAAGAGGCAGGGTCATCAAGACAACAGAAGCAATACCAAGCAGAGAGACAAAAGACTTTAAGGGATGAAAGAGATATTTCAAAGGTCAATTTGAAGTTATCATTGGAGGATTAACAGAAGTGCTAAATAAGGAATCATTACTGTCTATAAAAGCCAAAAGATTTTGCTTAGTTTTCAAGGCAGTAGTTCTGTCAAATTAATATTTTAAAATATACTATTGTGTTTGAAGCACTACTCTGAACCATGTTGAGATTAAATGAGATGGTGGTACCCATTGTCTTAGAGATGTAGCATTGTATTTCCAAGACTATTAGATTTGAATTTGAAAGAGCTGTGCTCTACCACTTACTAGCTGTGACTCTTACAGCTTTACTTCTTGGGAACTTGGTTTCCAAATCTGTAAATGGGGTTAGTAACACATTGCCACCTTCATAGAACTCTTATTAGATTCAAACGAAGTAATACAGATGATGCGAACTGTTATTGAAAGGCAGCTTTGTGTGGTGGTTAGAGACCTGGCCTCAAAGCCAAGGAAGACATGGGTTCAAGTCCTGCCTCTGATATGTACTGCCTGTGTGACCTTTGGCAAGTCACTTAACCTTTTAGTGCTCTAGGAAGCTCTCTGAGCAGAGAAGATGCCAACCTGCATTATAGAGATTTTCTTCACCTGGGATTTCCTATATGAATGAAATCACAGATTCGTCCTTAAACTGCTATGGAAAAGTTAATCTATTACTATAGCTGTATTGTAGGAAAGAGATGCAGAATTGTCATACAAAATAGAACATAAATGTGTTAGATACAGTGTTCTGTGAGGTCCAGGAAAAAGAAAGATTATATTTGACTTAGGAGATCATTAAGAGCTTCATTCAGGAGTTGGCATTTGATCTGGATTTTGAGGGTGGGTAGGATTTCAATAGGTAGAAAGTGGGAGAGGAGACCAAAATCTCTTTTCAAGTACCTCTCCTTGTGCTACTTTTGATAGTAATAACAGCTGATGTTTACATATGACTTATGAGATTTTTGAGATATGTAATATATATCCTGAGCATCACAACAACCTTGTGAGGTAGATATTACAGGTATTATCCCCATTTTATAGATGAGGGACTAAGGTTTGGAGAAGTTGACTTGCCCATGTTTATACAGCTAGACAGTATCAGAGCTGGGATTCCAACCAGTCTTCTTAATCCTATGTCCAGCACTCCTATACTACCACACTGGCTCATCCCATTAGAGAGTGAGTGAGACTCCCAACTTTTCTTGTCCTTTATTGCTGAGAGATAATTCAGCACTTGAGGTTTTAGCTAAATGATCATTTCTTTTCTACCTGGTTCTTGACTTCAGTTTTCTTCATCCTTAGGTTCTCACCTGTTCATGAGAACAGGAATCCTTAAGGACTCGAGGGTTGGAGACTGGTCAGAGGTCCGTGCCTGCTCTCATTGCCATAAGCTTCTCTTCGCCCAGGAGATATCTTGGGCTTCATCCTTAGGAGTCTGCTCCTCCATCATCAGCAACATGGTACTCGGCCCCTCTGGTCTTAGAGATCACCTAGTCCAGTACCTTTGTCTCCGAGATGAGAAAGCTGGGACTGTGGAGAGGTGAAAGGAGTCACCCACAGACATGCAGGGATTTAGGGCAAAGCCAGGACTAGACACTAGACATTCCCTGTCAGGATGTTCAGCTTAATCTCACTATTGCTGTTTTTGGTTCTTCATCTAGATTTAGTCTGTTTCAGTTTCTTTTCAATATATTTGTTTCATAGATTACAAAATTGCCTACTTGGAGGTTTTATTCCTGTCTAAAATATAGATTGCCTTCATCCTAACTTACAATTTACCTTCCTCCCCCAGAAATGGAGATGAGGGTGGAGGAGGATAGCAAATTAGTGAATCTTTACTCTCATTGCATAGAAGCATATACCCTAAAGTGAACCATCGTCAGAAGCTACAAAAAGCTTATAAGACTTTAATAGACTTCAATTCACTCACTCGTCACCATATATTGGCTTGCCTTGTTATGGCAGAATTTTATAAACTTGTTCTGTAGTTTGTGGTTTAGTTTCAGGGTTTGGTGTTGTCATTTTTGTTTTGTTTCATTTTTTCCTTTTTAGCTTTTACTCATTTGTATAAACTAGTGTTATTTATTTGTTTCTTCCTGCTCTTAGCAAAACATTCCAATATCTTTGTCACCCACAAAGCACTTATTCACAATTTTCTTTAATTCATTTGAGTATGTGATATGTTAGAGTCTTGACTTTGATTCTTTGTTACATATGCAAATTAACATTCACAGAGGTTCATTGTGGGTTTGTTAATGTATCCATTGCCTTCCTCAAAGTCTTCTTTGGATGCCATATCATGCCACAGACATGACTCAGGGCTCTCAAATTTTGCCAGAGGAATATAAGCTCTAATAGGTTCTACTAAAATAGAAAAGCTTCCTGGACTAGCCCAGTTCTGAGAGGAACCTTGCCAGATACTGTAGTGTCCAGCTGGTGTTTATTTTAGTACAAGAAAAGGTCTCATATAGGTGATAGTACTTGAGATAAGCCTTTTTCTTTCTTTCAGACAAATTGTTAGTTTCACAAAACTGTCTATATCTTGCCACTTGCCAAGTAGCAGAGGTTCCCAAAGTGGGTGGTACTGCTCCTGGGAAGCCCTGGAAGGGTGGGGGTGGGATGGTAGGAGCCTCAGGTGCAATTGAGGGGCATTGAATAAAAATAAGGAGGTGATGGAAGCATGAGGAAAGAAGAGAAGGTGAGAAAATTTTGAAAAACTGTTCATACATGTTTCATTTGTTGTGTAACAGAGTTAAAGTTTCCAAATAAACACACAAAATGCAAGTTATTACCAATCAGTGGTCAAGTCCACTGACAAGTCTTAACAAGCAGGTGTTGGCAGGTAAGTGTGTCATGCATTGTTAGGAAGTCCAGCATGAATATGTGCGTGTAATGATTTGTTTATAGTACAATACTATACAGTTACATGATGCAGTATTGCGTCATCAAAATTTCAGTGCAAGAAAAACCCTACAAATTTACCATAAATTATTAAATTTAAGATGTATAATTTTTTAAAAAAAATTTATATTTTTAAAAAATGACACAAATTTTTTAAAAAAGGATTAAAGAAAGTATATTTCCAGGGGTGTGCTGATTAGGTTTTTTTTGTTTGTTTGTTTGTTATTGTTTTTAATTTTAAAAGAGGGTGATAGGCCAACTAAATTTGGGAACCTCTGATCTAGTCTTGTACACCTGTGCTGGAATTCCTGTTCCTGCACTCAGTTTTCTGGTCTACCTTAGTCCCTTTAATTTCAATATTCCAGGTGTTTTTATCTGATAACCCTTTCATCTGTACTGATTCAGACCCCAAACATCACTCTTTCTCCTGGGGAGGTGGTCCTTGAGATGAACCTTGAAGGGAGATAGGAATTGTAAGAAGTGGAGGTGAGGAAAGAGTATACCGTCTGGGTTACTAACTCTGCAAAGGAAGAGAGATGGGATTAGAATTTCATACATGAGGAAGAGCAAGTAAGCCAGTTTGGCTGGGACACAGAATACACAAAGAGGAAAAAAATTGCAGTTAGCTTGTAGTGGTAAGCTGGAGCTGGATTGTAAAGGTCTTCAAATGCAGGAGGAGCTTTTATGTTATCTTAGAGGCAATAAGGAGTTAGTGGAGCTTGTTGAGTAGTAAAGTGACATGGTCAGACCTGTATTTTAGAGATATCAATCTGATAGCTATATGAAGGATTGATTGGAGAGGGAAGAGCCTAGTGATACGGAGACCAATTAGGAGGCTATTGGATTAATCCCAGGAAGAGGTGATGAGGACCTGAACTAGGGTAGTAGCTGTGTAAGACTTAGCAACTGACTAGATGGAAGACTCAGGGAGAGGGAAGAGTCAAGGTTGCAAACCAGGTTGGCTAGAGGGATTGTGGACCCCTTAACAGAAGTAGGAAAGTTGACAATAGGATTTTAGAGAAGGAAATTGGAAAACATGCTCTGTTTTGGACATATTCAGTTTCAGATGCCTATGAGCTGTCCATTTGGAAATGGCTAATAGGCTAGTGGTAATGCAGAAATAGAACTCAGAAGAAAAACTATGATGATAGATTGATCTATCTGCAAGTCACCTGCATAGAGATTATAGGATCATAGATCCAAGATGGAAGGCTCCTGTGAGGACATTTTAGTTCATCAGTTTACAAATCAAATGAGATAACATTTGTGAAGCTCTTTGCAAACCTTCAATATAAATGCTTGCTATTATAATAATTATTTACGTATGAGGAAACTGAGGCCCAGGGAAGTTAAGTGACTTGCCCAACATCACACAAGTAAATGTCAGGCAAGATTTAAAGCCAGGTCCTTTGATTCAGAGTCAGTGTTATTTCCCCCATGCCATCCTGAGATGATAATTTCTTCATGAGTTCTTGCCAAAGCATACAAAGGAGTTGGTTTGGGGTTTTTTTGTGATTTTTAAGACAAGTAGCATCATTTCATGGGACATTTGATCAATGTGTTTATGATGAAAATTTGTGCAAAGACTACCATGAAAATAGTTGTAGCTTATGCATTATTGTAGATGATGGAGAAGCAGAGAAATTCTACCAAGAACTCAATGAGACCTTTTAAATTAGAGCAACTTGTACTTTAGTGCTTGGTGACTCAGCTGTAAAAGTGGCAAATTATATACACATACATACATACACATGCATTATATATGTATATATGTTGGATAATATGACTTATGGTTAAGAAAAGATGCCAAAGGTTTCTAGGCTACATAGAAAATCTAAAACATTCTAAGGAGTGCAGTCTAATCAGGAATGAAGAAATGGCTGGCCTAGGATCCCTTCTTAAATGGAGGATTTGGAAGGAGCTTTATTCTTCTCCCTTCACTTTTCAACCTTGCCTTTGGCGAACCAGTTCAGCTGTACACTATCCTTCACACATCAGTTTAGTCCCCCTTTATACTATTGCCAGCCATGCTTTGACAAGCCCTAGTCTTGAATTACTCCCACAATCTATTGCCTTCACTGCTTTTCACATAAAGATAAAGAAAATCATAAGCCACACTGACTGTAGCCATTACAAACTTGTTACATAATATCAGTTGGACCTTCAGTAAGTGTAGTAAGGCAATCCTTTTCTAGTTCCCTAATTGATTTACTATGTTACTCACCACAGTGGCTACTCCAGACCTTTTCATCCATTCTCAAGCCTCTCATGTCACTCCCTGCCTCAAGTATCTCCCATTCTGTCTATCCTCTAATCAGTTGCTAAAATAATCTTCCTAAAGCATAGGTTTTGCCATCTCAGTCCCTTCCTAATTCAGAAAAAGTTAACAGAATTGCAATGTCTGAGTGGCAGATAGGAGGCAGATCTCAGTGCCAGGTGATGGAAGGACTGAGAAAGGACAAGGGTTAAAATGAAAATAAGTTTGCTGATTATGGAGCAGACCTTCCATAGAGCACAGTAGAAGGGGCGGGTAGATCTGGAGTGGTATATTTTTGTAGTATGGCTGAATAGCAGAGAAGTGAGAGAGAAAGCAGCTGGGAGTGGAGAACTGGGCTTGTCTTCAGCAGCCTGGGGATCACAATCAGCAGGAAGAGAAGAGTCTGAGGAAGTGGGAATATAATAGTCATTGAGAAATGAACCCAGGCAGGATACCAATGGTTAGAGATAGGCCTGTTGAGAAAGGCAGGATATTAGGCTATTTGAAGTCTAGCCTTGTTGTCAAATGGTGATGTCGCCTATATAACCTCAGGAGGCTAGATGCCAGCACACAGGAATAGGTCCTGGTGTGTCCTGGGAGAGATCATTTAGGAGGCAGGAGGTAGCAGTGGAAATTAGGCCTTGTGGAGATGGGTTGTGAATCTTAGATGCAGGAAGGGTGACTGTATTAGACTAGTATACGTAGAATGGAGTCTGGACTGAAAGTGACATATTTGAGAGCATTGAGGCAGTAACTTTCAAGATATCTGAAAAGAGGAGGCTATCAAATGCATAGAAAAAAATCAGACATCACAGCTGAAACAAGGCAATTGGTAAAATATACCTGGTTTACTTCACCACAGATTTCAGCTTTAAGTATTCTGGTTGGTTTCTTAGTTCGTCCACTAGTAGCAGATCACTGATATCACTGGAACATATATGGACCCCAAGTGGCTGTTTTACCCAAGATGAGATAACTTCCTATTTCCACATCTCTCAGCAAACTATCCACTATCCTTGCACCTTATCACTCAAGGTCATCAGAGACCAAATTGCTTATACTGACATTGGTAGAAATAAAAAAATTTTCATCATTAATTAATTAATGTTAATTAACACATTAATTAATAGTTCGCACCATAGATGTCAATCCATTTTTCATTTTCAGTTTTCCTAGCAGTTATCTAATATATTTTTAAGCTTAGTAATACATACATACATACACATATATATCATATATATACATACATACAAACATACATACTTATAATCACATACACACATACACATACCTCTTGTGCATAGAAATAAATAAGTATTCCTCATATGGTTTGAACTTTAATTTTGAGCTTATCCCTGAGCCACCAGTAATGTGTTGTATCAGGAGCCTGTGACCTTTGAAGATGTGGCTGTATTTTTCACCCAGGAGGAATGGACGCATCTGGACCCTGCCCAGAGGGAGCTCTATGGTGATGTGATGCTGGAGAATTATGGGAACCTGGTTTCATTGGGTAAGATCTCATTCCAACAGTTAGCTTCCAGAAAAACCTTTCTTCCAAGAAAAATTCAAGGACCTTCTTCTGAAGCCAAAGAGATAGTTCTCTCTGACCCCTTCCTGTTATGTCATCTGTGTTATTGGGTTTTTTCTCTCCATCCTACACATGTAGGGCTGGATTTGAGTTCTGAGACTGTTATGATTTCTAATCACAAATGATAATGTTCCATTTCCTTCTCCATATTCAGGACTACCAGTATTTAAACCTGATGTCATCTCCCAGCTCAAGCTGGGAGGAGAGTCATGGGTGCTGAATGATCCTGGAATTAAGGAAAAAGAGATCTTTAGAGGTGTGTCAAGAGGTGAGTAAATAAGAGCCTGTCCCATTGGAGACAAAGAAAGAAAAATAACATAGTAACTTTATGATGTACAGTTTGAAATATCAGAGGAAAATTTTCCCTAGGCACCTCACTTTTTCTTCTGTGAATGCCAAGTTGCCTTAAAGTGTCCTCTCTTCTGTTTATTACCTTTTTCTCAACCATAATAATTTTTCTAACTCTCCTCTGTCTACCTCCTTAGTCTCTCTCTTCTGTAGGAATGTTAAGAGGGGGAGGGAGAAATGGTTTATAGGGTCTTTGGCCACCTATTTTCATCTACAAATGAAAGGCAGTCTGGGGTTCAGAATGCTTCAGCTATCTTCTATATAAAGAGAAGTACTGATTTGTTCTGAGATACTCTGTTACTAGTAAAAAGCTTCTCCTAGAGAGAAGGGATGAATCTTTTGCAAATTATTTTGCCGAAGTGGTCCCCATCTCTAATATCACTTTGTCCCTAAACCATTTAGTTTTGGCCATCTTTGATGACCTGTCATCTCCATTTCTGTATTGTGTTCACCCAGTTTACCCATTTATTAAATACCTGTTGTGTTTCATCCTGGGAGACATACAAAGTTTAGCTAAAAAACTATCCCTGCCTTTTTGGAATTTATAGTATAGTGAAAGATATGATACATACACTCAGATAACTATAATTATAGTACATGGTGTTGTATTAGAAATGCATTATAGGGGAGCAAGTTTATACCTGTTCAATCCTCCATTGTCAAACAAAACGTTATTTGTTCTCTTTCTTTTCTGGTATTGAACATCTTTCCAACCTTGGCCACATTTGTTCCTTTTTCTGTTCTTTCCTGGCTTTAAAAAAAATCCATACCTTTGTCACTGACAATCATGTGTGAATAGGTCTCCTATTCATGGTTGTTTTTACTATTAATTTAACTATTAATTTGTTTAACTGTATGCTATAGGCTTTCAACTTTGTTTCTACTTAAGTAAATTAGTTGTATGGAGACTATTATAGAGAAGTCATATATCTATTAAAAGGTTAGAATTTATTAGCGATAAAAAGGATACTGTATGAATGAATGAATGAAAGAAGAAGAAGGAGGGGGAAGGAAGGAAGGAAAGAGAGAAGGGAGGAAAGAAAAATTTGTAAGTGCTTAATATAGGCAAAACACTGTGCTATGTGTTTACAAATAGAAAAGCAAGATAGTTTCTGACTTCACATTCTAATAGGAGGAGTTAACGCATATAGGAGGGTTCAGCTATAAGGCATTGGTCACATATATTTTCTATATCCTTCTTAAATCATTCAGGCTTCCTGTTTCTCACAGTTACAGTGCTGTAATCACTGAAATCTTTATCTGTTAGATAGATTTTTGATCATGTCAGAAAGAGTGTCATACTGAGGTTTGAGTACAGCTATATCAGGTTACCAGTTCAAGATTTGACAAACTTTAATTACTGCCTGTTATGTGAAGAATACTATGCTAAATGCTGTGGATACAAAGACAAAAATGAAAGTCCTTGTCCTCAGGAAGCTTACAGTTTACAAGGGGGATAATGGTTCTTACACAAATGTATCAGGTTCTTTATGTTGGTTTAATATAAGGAAAGCTTCATAACAATCAGAAGTGTCCAAAAGTGGAATGAACTGACTTAGAAGATAGTAGTTCCTTATTATTCAAGGTTTTCAATCAATATATGAACTTCACCATAGTTGTAAAGATGATTCCTCTTCAAGTATGGGTTGGACTAGATTATTTTTCTGAGATTCTTTCTGATTCTGTGATTCTATGAATCTGAACCTTGGATGGTTCTCAAGATACCTGTTTTATCTTCCTCACTTTCTTTTATAGGATCATAGATTTAGAGCTGAAAGAGACTTTAAAGGGCATTGAACCTACCCCCCTCATTTTACAATGAGGAAACTGAGGCACAGGGAGATTAAGTGTCTTGCCTGTGGTAACATTGCTGGTATCTGAGGTGGGATTTGAATTCAGGTCTTTGTAACTCCAAATACCCCATTCCAATTAAAATTAATAATCTAGCAAATAAATTTACCTCTGTCAGAGAGAGAGAGAGCTCAGTGTCTCAGTTAAGGCCTGGGTGTTTTGTTAGCATAGTTGGTGCCCAAGAAGTTCTTGCTTCTTGTAAATAGGTTGTTTCAAGATCAAAGAGCAGGATTGGGCAGTGGGAAATTTATTTCTGCAGATGCAAGCCCCAATACCTTAGCCTTCAGCCTACTTTTATAAAGACCTGCAGTGTCTTCATCCCAGACTTAATTCAGAATTTCTCTACCCCAGAAAATAACAGGAATCCAACAGACTCCATCCTACAGCAATATTCTGTATTAGTAGATCCCTGTCTTTAGTAACTCAGCTGTGAGCAGTAATGAGTCAAAATCAAAAACTGCAAGGAGCTTTTAGATCTTTTCTAACCTAACATTATATCACAAGCTAGTGGTTTTTTTCTCTCATGGAATTCAAGGCTCTTCATAACCTTGTCCCCTCCCTTTTTCCAAGCTTCTCACCTCCCATTCCTCACCATGTACTCTTGGATCCTCTGACACTGGTGTCCTGGCTGGCTGTCCCATGAGCAAGACAATAATCTTTTGGCTCTGCATATTATCTCTGGCTCTCCCCCTCTTCCTCCTCTGCTCTAACTACTGACCTCTCCCTGGCATCCTGGCAACTAAAATTTCACCTGCTATAGGACACCTTCCCCAACCCCTCTTAATCCCATTGCTTTCCCTCTATTAATTATTTCTTATTTATTCTGTATATAGTTTGTTTGTACATATTTGTTTGCATGGTGCCTCCCCTGTTAGATTATAAGCTCCTTGAGGACAGGAATGTCTTTTGCCTTTTTTTTTTTGTATCCCCAGGGCTTAGCACAGTGCCTGGCATGTAGTCAGCACTTAATGTTTATTGACTGGCTGACTGATTCCTGGCAGGGATAGATATGCTACTCTTTATTTGAGAAGTAGACAGTAATATCTCCTCTTCAGTGTCATTTCCATTAGTTAAATCATTTTCAGTGGAAAAAGCAATGTGCTTACAGTCAGGAAGGCCTGGATTCAAATTCTGCCTCAGACCCTTATTGGCTCTATGTCTATAGTTAAGTCACTTCACTTCTCTGAACCTTAGTTCCCTCATTTGTAAAATGGAAACAATACTGGTATTACCTATCTCACAGGATTGATGTGAATATCAATGAGATACCATATTTAAAGCACTTTGTTAACCTTTAAGCACCACCAAGGTAGAAGATATCGTAAGTAGAATCTCAGTATGTTTCTCTTGCCCATTCCTTTGAAATTTGCATACACTTGTTTCTTTTGCTATTCCATTCACCCCCCTCCCCATTTGCAACTTTCTTGACTGTTAATTCATTTGTCTTTCATTCCAGATTCTTTATTTTGTTTCTTTTTGTAGAGAAGATGTCTAGCTATTCAAGAGCCATGATTTCATGGGAAAGAGGGTAAGGAGGAGACCTTGTGGATGATAGATTTTTACCTCTAAACTGGCTGCATGTGTATTTTTAAGTGTGAGTTTTTAAGTCTTGGATTTTTTTTAAGTCCAGATTTTAATAATCTAAAGTTCACAGAATTTAGAACTAGAGGGGATCTTAAAGACCATCTAGTCCAACCGCTCATTTTATGTAGGAGAAAATATTCCCAGACTGGTTAAGTGACTTGCCTGGTGTCCCACAGGCAGTAAGCAGCCTTGATTCCAAATCCAGTGCTCTTTCCAGTGCACTATTACTGGGCATTGCTTTGTGTGGCTGTATCTACATGCTATTATCACCCACATAATGATAGGTTTTTGTTTGTTTGTTTCAGGTTTTAAGAAAAAATCTGATGACAAAGATTTTTTTACTCTACTTTCTAAAGAAGTAAAATTGCATGGAAGGGTATCAGAAGAACTCCTAAGAGATGTTAACCAGGTCAGGGAGTTAGGAGAAGCCTATGAACTTAATAGCTCTTTAGAGAGAAAGAGAAGAAATACCAAAGGAGAGAAATGTCTCCAGTCTGCTTCCCGGAAGAGATTCCCAGCATGTCACAGTCTTCTACAGGAAAACAGTTAGACAGGAGAAAGGCAAAAAATATCATGAACTTGGAAAAAGCTTTGGTTACAGACCCAAACTTGTTATACATCAGAGACATTCTACAAAAGAAAGAGTGCATAAAGGTAATACTCGTGGCCAAAGTTTTGCCCAAAGTTCTGCCCCCATGCACTATAAGCAAATTCGTAGTAGAGAGAAGCATTTTAAATGTGATGAATGTGAGAGAGCCTTCACTCATATGGCAGCTTTTATACAGCATCAGAGTGTTCACACTGGAGAGAAACCTTATGAGTGTAATGAATGTAGTAAGGCCTTTAGTCGACGTTCAGTCCTTATTCGACACCAGAGAACTCATACTGGAGAGAAACCATTTGAATGTAGTGAATGTGGAAAAACCTTTAGTAGAAGCTCAGGTGTTAGAAAACATCAGAAAATTCATGATGGAGAGAAGCCCTATGAATGTGATAAATGTGGTAAAACTTTCGCTCATCTAACAGATGTTATTCAACATCAGAGAATTCATAGTGGAGAAAAACTTTATGAATGTCATGAATGTGATAAGGCCTTCAATTATGCCTCAACTCTTACTCGACATCAGAAAATTCATACTGGGGAAAAAAACCTACAAATGTAATGAATGTGGAAAATCCTTCACCCATTTTACAGGTTTTATGTACCATCAGAGAATACATGCTGGTGAGAAACCCTATAAATGTAATGAATGTGGGAGAGCCTTCAGTAGCAACTCACTTCTTACTGAACATTGCAGGATTCATACTAGTGAGAAAGCTTTTAAATGTAATGAATGTTGGAAAGGCTTCAGTTACATCAAAGGTTATAGTCAGCATCAGATAATTCATAGTGGAGAGAAACCATTTGACTGTAGTGAATGTGGAAAAGCCTTTAGTCGCCATTCATTCCTTATTCGACATCTGAGAGTCCATACTGGCGAGAAACCATTTGAATGTAATGAATGTGGTAAAGCCTTCAGCAGAAGGTCAGTCCTTCATGAACATCAAAGAATTCATACTGGGGAGAAGCCATATGAATGTAATGAGCGTGGGCAAGCCTTCAGTCAGAGCTCTACCCTTATCCAACACCAGAGAATTCACACTGGAGAGAAACCTTATGCAGGTAATGAATGTGGGGAAGCTTTCAATACCAGATCAGGCCTTAGTGAACATCAGAGAATTCATACTATAGAGAAGCCTAACGAATGTGATAAGTGTGGGAAAACCTTTGATAGGAGATCAAAACTTACTCAACATCAGAGAATTCATGCTGGAGAGGAGTCATGTGAATGTAACATATGTAGGAGAGTCTTTACTTGCCATTCACTTCTCAGTCAACACCAGTATAATTGCACTCAAGTTAATTTGGAAATGTGATGGAAATGTAAAGGAGAACTTTGTTGATTGGAGTTCATAATAGGTTAAAATCCCATAACAGAATGTAAATTTTTTAATGGCAGTTGCTAATTTTTATTCTAATTTAGTTTGTACAGCAATCTAGCCCAGTGCCAAATGCAGAGTGATAATAAAATATGTTTTTGGTGATGGAATTATTAGACTGATAATTATATAGAAACCTTCAGTAATAACTCCTCCTTCAGTCACAATGAGAGAATCTCAATCCAATAATACCTAGGATGATAACAAAAAGGAATATTAAATTTCTGCTCTGACCTTGCTCTTTGCCCAAAAGTGGTATGAATTGGATAAAACAGCCTAACCTCTCTCCCAGTGGTACCATTTATCCCCTTTGAGTTTGGTGGTACCATTGCCTGGCATTGGGAAGTTTGGCATCAACAACTGTGTATAGGGAGTGTGGCAACATCAGAAATGTTATATGTTAAATTTCTGAATGGTGATATTCTTTTTATTTTTTTGGCCAGGCAATGGGGTTAAGTGACTTGCCCAGGGTCACACAGCTGTTAAGTGTTATGTGTCTGAGGCCAGCTTTGAACTCAGATCCTCCTGAATCCAGGGTTGGTGCTCTATCCACTGTGCCACCTAGCTGCCCCAGTGATATTCTTTAGGCTATTGAAAGTTTGATTTGGAGAGACTGGAAGATCTTAGAGTTTGGAATGGTCCTTAGAGGTCATCGAGTCCAACTTGTAAACAAACAGTAGCTCCCTTTACACAATAATGGTAGCTAACAGAACCTTGAAGATTGGCATCTCTCTTTCCATACATCATCTTATTCAGTCCTCACAGTACAATAGCTCTTCGGGGAGGTATTACAGATATCCTCATTTTATAGGTGAGGAAAGACTCTCAACGAGGTGAAATGACACGCCTGTGGTCATACAACTAATTTCAAAGGTAGAATTCAAACCCAGATATGCCTACTCCCAAGTCCAGCATTCCAGCTCTTCTGCCTTGCTGTTGCTGTTGTTCTGCCTTCTTGAAAAGCCTCTGCTTAAAGACCTTGTGTGATGGAAAAGCCACTATTTACTGAGGCAGCCCATTCTACTTCTGAACAAGACAATCTAACTAGTGATACGTGTTTTCCTTATATGTCACAGAAATCTGTCTTTGCAACTTCCTTCTGCTCCTGTTTCTGTCTTCTAGGGCCAAATGGAGGAAGTCTGATACTTCTTCCACAACCTAACCCGTCATCTACTTGAAGACAGCTATCATGTTCTTCTCTCTTCTGAGTGTTCTTTCCCAGGCTAAGCATTCCCAGTTAACTGAGCTTCGTCTGGAAAGATCTTCAGGCAGTCCTCACCATTCTGGTCCAGCACCCCTGGCAGCAACAGAGGAGGGGAGACAGGAAGGGCAAGCTGTCATTGAGAAGGAAGGCATCTCTGTGTCTACTTTTGAGGCGTTTCATTATGTTGTTGAAGTAATGGAAAACTATTATTGTTTATTGTATTTCCTGAGGATAAAATTGGTATCTCTTTCTCTTGGTTGGGGGAGGGGGCAGGTGACTTACAGATTAGAACCTGATTTCATGTGCTCATTTTTTCTGGCCTAATTAACCAAAGTAGATTGAAAAAATGCACGTTGATGTGGCGACTTGAATATTAGCACCTAATTGATCAGCTGAGCTTCTGGGTCCCTATTGTGACCATTCAGTGGCTGTCACTTCCCTCGAAAGACCAGGGCCAGCCTGCTTGCCTCCCGTGTTTTAGAAATAAAATTTGGTATGGGTATGGGTAATAGAAATAAATCTTGGTGTGGGACAAGAGCCATTTTTGGTTGGAGTCAGAATGGAGCCAGAAAGCTGGTATTGTATCTAATAGCTAGAAGAGATCATGGATATCCTTAATTTTATAGATGAAATGAAGCCAGAAAAGTAAAGTGTGTTGCTTAGTAATGTGGCAGCTAGGACTTAAACCCAGGTCTTCTGACTCTAAATCTCTGCTTTTTCTATTACATCATGTTGTTAGAGCCCTGAGAATCATGAGAGGCCAAGACTTTGGCTTAGGAATGTTTTCTGGATGAGATAAGTTGTAAATTTGGTGGCCACCCAGGGTAAGCATTTATGCACACTTCTGATTATGTTCTGATTATCAGAATATAAACCTTGCAAAGAAATCTCAGGAAATGATTCATCAAGCCATGGTGACATGTTGGCAGAGAGGTAACCTAGGAAGAGAGTAGGTGTTCTAGTGCCAGTGAGCCCAGGGAAGGTGACAGCAGAGAAAAAAAAGACAGATACATAGAGATTAGGGTGGGCTAGGTCTGTGAACCCAGAGATTGTTACTATCTTAGTGATCAATAAGGTCAGATATTGTGTATCTAGGTTATCAGGGTTTAGATTATAATTTCGAACAGTGGTTCTCAAAAGGTGTGCCAGGAAACTCATTTCCACGTTTCCTAGCTTCAATTTGCTGCATGTTCTTCCCAGCTGAGATATCCTACTGTGAGAGCTGCCTTCTACCCTTTATGTGCTGGGGAAGTAAAGAGGGAACAGGGGAGCAGAAAGAGAGGCAGAAGAATCCTAGGTCCCAGATGATGGATTTGGAAGTCTAACTGTCCTTTTTATGTTAAATGTTCATTATAAGACAGTCCTTCAAAGTGATTAATATTGTGCCACGAGCAAAAAATAATCAAAACCCACTGATATAGAGGAATCTGTAAGCCAATGTCCAGTGTTTCCTGAGAATGATCGACGAGATCCAATTCTCTATGGACCTGAGGTCTTTAATGCACCAAGGCTTAGAGCAATTTCTTGTAGTCACACAGGTCAGTCAGGCAGCAGTCAACAAGAAGTTAGATAGGAGTGAGAAGTCTCAGTGATATGACCTTTTGTGAAGGAGAAAGGACCAGAAGCTCAGAGCTAAGATTTAGAGGATGCCATGAGTTATAATGGTAACAGAGTAGACTGTCACAGAGATAGACAAGTTACAGAATGTTAGAGGTAGAAGAAGCTTTAAGGGACATCTAGCTAATGCCTAATACCAGGTCACTCAGATTATAAGTAGCAGAACTAGAACCTAGGTCTTTGGAATCTTTCCATTACATGAGATTTTTACATTTCAGGTTCACTATACTTAGAAGTAAATGCTAGGCTCTGTGTGGCTCTGAATCCTATTCTACACCTTTGACTTCCTTGTTCTTGTACTATTCATAGCTTTTCAATATAAGGAGAATGGAAGGAGACATCTTGAATAACTATGACTAGGAGAAGAACTCTTAAATAAACAAGGCAAAGAAGTGATCATGGAACATAAAATGGACAATTTTTATTACATAAGTTTGGAAAATTTTGCATAAACAAAATTAGAAGAGAATCAATTAGGAAAAAAATATTTGCAGCAAATATCCCTGATAAAGGTCTAATATACAAGGCATATAGGGAATTGATACAAATATATAAGGACAAGAATAATTCTCCAATAAATAAATGGCCAAAGGATATAGATTTTTCTTTCAAAAGGACCACCTCTTTCTCAGGGACAGGTATAACAATATGGGGATAGGTAAAGATATTCAAGGGTTTTGAGATATGGTATAGAGAAGAAGCAGCTCACTGAATATGGCTTCTATTTTCTAAGGAGGAGGCAAAGATACTGTTATCTTAGACTGCATTGAGAGATGCAGTATCCAGGAATAAGGAGGCTATGATAGTCCCATTGTGGTACTCTGCCCTGGTCTGATCATATCTGAAATATTGTGTTCAATTCCTGGGGCCACATTTTAGGAAGGATATTGATAGTGAGAGAGTGTTCAAAGGAGGGCAACCAGGATGATGAAGGGCCTTCAGTTCATGCCATATGAGGATCATGTGAAGGAACTTGAAATGTTCAGCCTGGAGAAAAGAATAATTATAAGATAGATTCAAATGGTGCTTTAAGATTTGCAAATCACTTTATAAGTTCATTTGAGCCTCCTAACAGCCCATGAAGTAGGCGCTTCACATATTTTCCCCATTTGATGGAGTGTTTATGTAACTTGCCCATGCGAAGATTTAGAGAGGACATGAAGCTGTCTCAAAGTATGTAAAAATCTGTAACCTGAAAAAATGGAATAAATAGAACTGTCCAAAACTGGAATGAGCTACCTTGGGTTTCTCTGCACAGGAGATCTTAAATATGAGAAAATTGTTTTATGGAATTTTGGATCAAACAATAGTTAGACCAGATGGCTTCAGAACTCCCTTCCAATTCTTGAGATTCTTATTATCTATAAATACTCATCCCTCTCTCTCCTTCCTTCCTCTTCTTCCATTCTTCCCTCCTTCCCCTCCTTCCTCGTGCCATGAGGATCAGTTGAAGGAACTTGAGATGTTTAGTCTGGAGGAGAAAATAATAATGAGATAGTCATATGATGTTCAATATTTATATTTGAGCCTCACAACAACCCATAAAGTAGACACTGTAGGTATTACTATCCTCATTTTACAGATGAAAATATTAAGGCCCAGAATGTTTTACTTCCTTTAATCATAAAACAGTTACATGCAAATTAGCTAAGGTACTCATCACCGTTGGAAGCTCTGACACCTTTAACACAGTTGTCCAGCTATTTAGTTCACTATTTCTTTTCTTATGTTTCTCTAGGTTTTTATAAATAAAAGATCTTTCTTTTACTTTTTATAAGCTTAAACTATTCCCATATAAACAAAGGATCATTCTGCATTTTTCACAAAGGAATTTTAGTCTTTATATTTTATATCATTTTCTACCCCAAACTGTCCAAAGCCTGTCTGAAGGCTATGTTTCTTCATGAACAACTGTTAGCAGTGTATTATTAAAACAGTTTTTTCTATTAGGTAACACAATGTTCATCTAGAAAAGTAGCAATATCTTGCATCCTTTGAGAGTTATAAATCTCTTCCTTTTCACAAAAACATTTTTTCATCCCTTGGGTACCCCCTTGAAGTACAGTTTTATGATGCTGTGTAGGGAGATATGACTCCTTATTGGCTGAAGGAGGGGGGACAGACAGAGACAACACTAAGAAAAGTTGAGGAGAGAGGACAAGGTAAAGAGACAAATCACAGACTTTGAATAGCTAATGGGAGTTACTAGAGCCACAGGCATGTGGGGAAATCCAATACTCCAACATATTCTAGTAGCTGCACCTATAGAGACTGCTAAGAGCAGACATTTTCAGTGAGATCATTCTCTTCTTGGTTGATCTGAGATTTCCTCTCATGAGTTGCAGAGCCACTTTATTCTTGTTGTCTCTCACCTAATTTGTATGACTTTCCTGATTACTATTTTATGGTTTGTTCAATATCTATGATTGTTTTTGTGTAATAAGTGTTTGGTGGGAGGGAGCTAAAATGACTGAGATGAAGCTGTTACCTTTCTGGCCTGAGCTGGGACTACTTCCCACTCTTAGCAATCAAGAAAAATGACTTTTATCCTAAACTGTAAAAGAGCACCATACCTTTAGACCACAACTATCTAATATTTAATGGATAGAGAATGTGTAATTAGATAGATATATGTATAATTCTTCACCAATACCCTTGAAGATAGAAAAGGAGTGATTGTCAGTCATGATTTTCCTACTGCTCTCCAAAATCATAGAAATCAGTCTTCCTTGGAGAAGTGAAATGGAGTATTTCAGATCATATCTATCGCACCCTTTAAAGCACTTTTCATATGAAGCAGTTCAGTAATAAAAAGGGATGAAAAAATGTTTTTGTGAAAAGGAAGAGATTTATAACTCTCAAAGGATGCAAGATATTGCTACTTTTCTAGATGAACATTGTGTTACCTAATAGAAAAAACTGTTTTAATAATACACTGCTAACAGTTGTTCATGAAGAAACATAGCCTTCAGACAGGCTTTGGACAGTTTGGGGTAGAAAATGATATAAAATATAAAGACTAAAATTCCTTTGTGAAAAATGCAGAATGATCCTTTGTTTATATGGGAATAGTTTAAGCTTATAAAAAGTAAAAGAAAGATCTTTTATTTATAAAAACCTAGAGAAACATAAGAAAAGAAATAGTGAACTAAATAGCTGGACAACTGTGTTAAAGGTGTCAGAGCTTCCAACGGTGATGAGTACCTTAGCTAATTTGCATGTAACTGTTTTATGATGAAAGGAAGTAAAACTTCAAAATTGAAAAATAAAATAGATATTTGGAGACAATGGTATAATTTTAAAAGGACTATTGCATTTGATAAGGGAAATTTAGGGAGTTGTGACTTAATTTTAAGTGAATGATGAGTAACTAAGAGGCAGGAGGCTCTCTCAGTTAAGCCATTGATGGATCTAGGAACTGGGTATAGGAATCTGAGAGAATAATCCAACGTAGAAAACTGAGAAGAACAGAAGATCCAACAGGGGATGCCAAAAAGCTGGTCTGTTGGAGCTGAGGCATTTAAAAGTCCTCAGCAGACACTTGGCTTCAGCTGAGTGATTCCTGCTTGGTCAAGAGAGAGAATTGACTTCATTAGGGCAGAGGTCCAGTGATAGCTATTGTCCTGCATCGCCACCTAGAGTTGGAGAGGGGTGACGCTGACGTAAGGATTTACTCTCAGCTGCCACCTCTTGATAAGAAAAAAATACAGACTTGTCAGCCGCTTTGGAATTCTGGTGAGCTCACAACCTGACCTGTGTTGCTGTGAGCTCCATTCTGATTGAACCAAAGTAATATCCAGGTGAGAGAATAAATGGCTTGGCATGGTCTGTGTAGCAGCTAGGCGATAAAGTGAATAAAGTACCAGGCCTGTAGTCTGGAAACTGTTGTAGAGTCATTTTTCAGTTGTGTCTGACTTTTTGTGACCCCTTTTGGGGTCAGGAAGATCTGAGTTCAAATCCAGCCTCAGATGCTTACTAGCTGTGTGTCTCTGAGCAAGTCACTTAACCCCTATTTGCCTCAGTCCCTCATTTATAAAATAGGGACACAACGGAAAAGGAAATGGCAAGCCACCCCCAGTATCTTTGCCTAGACTTCGTCCATAGGGTCACATAGAGTTGGACATGAATGAACAAAAACAACGGTCTATGTAAGCCCAGAGATAGGCAATTTGATGTGCTTTGCAGTTCTCTAGTTTAAAGAAAACTGCAATTCCTATTGAGTGCTAACACTTTCCAAACACCCTTTTAAGGGCAATGGTTAATTGAAAGAGCTTGTAAATGCTACATCTAAGAAGAGAAGAGATGATTTCCCTAACTGAAAAGTAGTGAGGATCAATAGTCAAGCACTGAGCAGAAAAGCAGTGGATCAATAACATTGAAGCCTGCAGTCCAGAGGTCCAAGTTACCCTTAAGCACATGAGTTTTCCTCCCTTGTATGCTTCCCTGACAGGTTCCTATAAATGTGTGCCCAGTCTTCACCACAGTGAAGTGCATTAGTAGAAAAGTGTGATCCTGGTTTGTATGTATATTATCTTTTTATGATTTATTTGATGAAATTTATTAGTATCTATATAGACAAGCTAACCTAGCTGAGTCAGCAAGGTATCCTAAAGGAAAGACAGGAGGCAGAATGTGCTAGCTAAGTCAAACCATTGCCCCCACCTTGATCATTCATCATCCCTCCCCAGACCCTGATGGAGACAGCTCAAGACTTGAACCTAAGAGCCTTTGGAGTAGCAATGCCTAGTGCCTGCAGCCTCACCTTGGGAAACAACTCCTGTGAAAATGCAGCCTGCGAACTACTCATGCAGGGGCTGCTGCAGCCACATCTACTAAAGACTCAGAAAAGAAAGTTCTTTTCACCAAAATCCTTGACACTGTCAAATGATTCAACATTGGAAATTGATATGATTAGCAGAATAACATTAAAAAGAGACATTACCATAGCACCAGTCCTGGAGTCAGGAGGACCTGAGTTCAAATCCGGCCTCAGACACATAATACTCACTAGTTGTGTGACCCTGGGCAAGTCACTTAACCCCAACTGCCTCAAGAAAAAAAAAAGAAGAGAGAGACATTACCATCTGCTTCGCCGCTGCATCCTAAGGATCATGGGACTTTTCTAGATGACTTGCAGCGCAAAATTTCCATACATGTTGTCTCTCCCAGTAGAATGAGTCCCTTGATAGCAGGAACTGTCTTTTCTATTTTTATTCCCAGTGTTTTGTACATAGTAAGTGCTTAATAAATGCTTCATTCCAAATGTTGGAAAGATGTGGAAAAATAGAGACACAAATGCATTGTTGGTGGAGTTGTGGACTAATTCAAGCATTCTGGAGAGGAATTTGGATTATACCCAAAGGGCTATAAAATTGAGCATGCCCTTTGACCCAGCTATACCACTACCAGGTCCATATCCCAAAGAGATCAAAGAAAAAGGAAAAGGACTTATATGTACAAAAATATTAAGAGCAGCTCTTTTGTGGTGGCAAAGAATTGGAAATTGAAGGGATGCACATCAGCTGGGGAATGGCTGAACAAATTGTGATTATATATGATTGTGATGGAATACTATTGTACTATAAGAAATGATGCTTTCAGAAAAACCTGGCAAATACCACTTCTAGGTCTGTAACCTAAAGAGATCATAAAAACGGGAAAAGGACCGACATGTACAAAAATATTTATAGCAGCTTTTTTTTGGTGGCCAAGAATTGGAAATTGGGGGGATGTCCATCAATTGGAGAATGGCTGAACAAGCTGTGGTATATGAATGTAATGGAATACTATTGTGCTATAAGAAATGATGAGTAGGCAGACTTCAGAAAAACCTGGAAAGACTTATATGAACTGATGCTAGGTGAAATAAGCACAACCAGGACATTGTATACAGTAACAGCCACATTGTGCAGTGACTGACTCTGATAGATTTAGCTCTTCTCAGCAATGCAAGGATCTAAGACAACTCCAAATGACTCATGATAGAAAATGCTATCCACATCCAGAAAAAACTTTGGAGTCTGAATGCAGATGGAAGCATACTATTTGCTCTCCTTTTCTTTTGTTGTTTTGTTTCTTCTTTCTTGTGGTTCCTCCCATTAGTTCTGATTTTTCTTCATAATATGACTAATGTGAAAATATGTTTAATATAAATGTATAAGTAAAGCATATATCAGATTGCACACCATCTTGGGGAGCGGGAAGTAGAGTGTGGGAGGGTAATTTAAAACTAAAAATCTTATGGAAGTGAATGTTGAAGACTAACAATTAATTAATTAATTAAAAAGAAAAACCTGGCAAGACTTACATGAACTGATGCAAAGTGAAATGAACAGAACCAGGAGAACACTGTACACAGTAACAGCAATATTGTATAACGATCGACTGCAAATTACTTAGCTATTCTCAACAATATAATGATCCAAGATCATTCAAAAAAACTAATGATGAAAAATGCTATTTACCTCCAGAGAAAGAACTGATGGAGTCTGAATGTAGATTGAAGCATACTTTTTCTTTTACTTTATTATGCTGGGGTGGGGGGGTGGTCTGTGTTTTCTTTTGCAACATGGCTAACACGGAAATGTTTTATGTGTCTGAATATGTGTAATTTATATCAAATTGCTTGTCTTCTCAAGGAGGGGGAAGGTGAGGGAGAGAGAGAAAATCCAGAACTCAAAATTTTAAAAATGTTTTAAAATTTTGTTTACGTGTAATTGAGAAATAATAAAATAAAAGTTAACCATAAAAAATAGATGCTTCATTCATTCATATTATCTCTTTTGCCTTAAGTGGTAATCCTTAAGACTGAAAAATACCTTTAGCTATAAAACTGTGCATATCCTTTGATTCAGCAATACCACTACTAGGTCTGTATCCCAAAGGGATCATAAAAAAGGGAAAAGGACCCACATGCACAAAAATATTTATAGTAGCTTTTTTTGTGGTGGCAAAGAATTGGAAATTGAGAGGATGCTCATCAGTTGGGGAATGGCTGACCAAGTTGTGGTATATGAATGCAATGGAATACTATTGTGCTATAAGAAATGATGAGCAAGCAGACTTCAGAAAGACTTGTATGGACTGCTGCTGAGTGAAGTGAGCAGAACCAGGAGAATATTGTACACAGCAACAGCAACATTATGCAATGATTAACTATGATAGACTTAGCTCTTCTCAGCAATACAATGATCCAAGACAATTCCAAAAGACTTGTGATAGAAAATGCTAAACACATCCAGAGAAAGAATGATGGAGTCTGAATGCAGATTGAAGCATACTATTTTCACTTTTTTTTTGTTTTTTGTTTTTCTTTCTCATAGTTTTTCCCTTTTGTTCTGATTCTTCTTTCACAACTTAACTAATGTGGAAATACATTTAACATGATTGTACATATATAACCCATATCAGATTGCTTGCTCTCTTGGGGAGGGAAGGAAAGGAGAGAGAAAATGTTGGAACTCAAAATTTTACAAATATGAATGTTGTAAACTATTTTTACATGTAATTGGAAAAAAATAAAATACTATTTTTTAAAAGTGCCATTATTGTGAGTGATGGTGCTATAGATAGAAAACTCATTGTCTGGGGCTAGAGTGGTGAACGGTGAGTGGGGGAGGTATGTTTCCCATCAACAAGGAGTTTGACACTTAATAATGTGGTTACCTTCTGGGAATCTAGACCTGTCAGCTTGAGTTCAGGTTGTCACGAGTCAACTAAACCCACAGAAAAAGTGCGATATTGATACATGTAGGTGAAAAATGTAAAGCTCTTCCCTAGACAATATAGGTTTTAGTGATACCTCACGATAATGACAGTATCATATACTTGACATGTTACATATATGGTTTAACATGATACACATGTAATTTGACCATAGGAAGATTCAGAGGGGACATGAAACCCTCTTCAAGTATTTGAAAGGCAGTCACATTGAAGAAGAATTGGTTAAAGCTGTCCAAAAGTGGAATGGTCTACCTTGGATTTCCTCTCACTGGCTGTCTTCAAGGCTGGAAGACTGCTTTGGAGAATTCTGGATCAAACACTAATTGGACTAGTATGGGTAACCTGGGTCTGTGCATAGATTTCAAGGAATTCTCTTTTCCTTTGTAATCCTATTTCTTTTATGTGTAACCCCAGTCCCAAAGCCCATTGGTATAAATGTTCTCCTTGTTAGTGGAGATCAATGCCCTGTGCCTGTGTAAGCAGAGAAGTGAAGTTGGTGAGATTGAGAGATCTTCACTCTCTTTAGTTTTTTTCAAGACTCTTAAATCTTCAAGTCAATTCAGGCCTTGTAGTCATTTCTGGTGCTCCTGGCTTCCAGCTTTAAGACAGGAGAAAGAAAAGACTCTGGGAAGATGCTAGAGGAGCTGGCAGTCTCCATCACGTACCCATTCCCAGCTTGCTACATTAGAAACTGGGAATTCCCCTTGGGTGAGATATGGGACTGTCTCTTTTGGTTGAGCTGAGTTACCTTGCTCCCAATGGGAGAGCTCCTTCACTCTATACTGTCTGGTAGATATTCTCTTATGTATACTTTCTCTGATTTCTGTTTTGCTATGAGTTGGATAAAAGTGTTTCTTTACTATTCACTGTGTGTTCATTGTGAAACTGGTATTTGGAAGAAAGGGAGTCAAGCCTTGGATACAAAAGTTAGGGTTCTTCTCTCCCCCCCTCCCCCATAACGAAAAAGCAATCAGAAGTTAGATTGAACCTGATCACATCCCCTAGACCAGGAGTGAGGAACCTGTGGCCTGAAGGCCACATATGGCCCTCTAGGTCCTCAAGTGCAGCCCTTTAACTGAATCCTCCCTCCCTTTTTCCTCCCCTCCCTCCTTTCTTTTCCTTCCCTCTCTTCCTCTCTTACCACTTCCTTCCCTTTTTTCCCTTCTTTACTCCCTCTTCTCACTTCTACTTTCTCTTACTCCTCCATCTCAGCTTGCCCTCCCTCTCTCCCTTTCTTCTCTCTCTTCCCTTTTCTTTCCCCTCTCCTCCCATTCTTGCTTTCTCTCCCACTTTTTCTTTCTTATTTCCCTCTGCTCAGGGCTGTTCTGTCCATGGATTCAAAGGGCAGCACTTGAGGATCTGGAGGGCCACATGTGACCTGAGGCCACAGGTTCCCCACCCCTGCCCTAGACTAACAATACTTAAGAAAACAGAGAGATATAAGTCTAACCCTATGCCCCCTCTCTCTGAGAAGAGCAGAGTGGTCTCTGGTCCCAACTTCCTGCTTCCCTGCCCAGCAGGAATTAAAGTCTTTCTTGGAGAAGTGTGGGGGAAGAAGAGGCTAAAAGATTTCTCCCTCCTTTTGAGCCACCCTACCCCACCATGCTATATTCAAGAGACAGCCCCTCAAAACACATGGGCCTCACCACAAAGGCATTTAGAAACATTATTCTGAGAAGGGGTCCATGGGTTATAATACAGGAATATATAACAAGGGAATATATATCACAAAAAAGGTTAAGAACCTCTGGGGTGATATAGTCTCAAAGGTTTTTTAATTCTTGAAATTCTTGTTCTTAGTACTCATCTTTCTCTCCCTTTGCTCCTCTCTTCTTTTCTCCCATTAATTTCTCTTTCTACTGCTTCTTCCTTCCACTCTTTTCTCCCATTTTCCTCTCTTTCCTCCTCTTCCTTTCTCAAGGCCCCTTCCTCTCTCTCTTCTTTCTCCTTTGTTCCATCTCACCTCTAAAGACTCCCCTTTCTTCCTTCCCTTCTTTTTTCTCCTCTTTCTCCCTTACCACTTTTTCTTCCTTTCCTTGTTCCCTCCTCCACTCCCTCTTTTCACGTCTTCTATTTTCTCTTCCTCCTCCATCTCACCTTGCCCTCCCCTCCTTTCTTTTCTCTCTTCTCCTTCTCTTCCTTCTCTTTTCTTTCCCCTCTCTTCCCTTCCCTGTTTTCTCTCCCACTTTTTCTTTCCTATTTCCCTCTGCCCAAGGCTGTTCTGGTAAATATTTAACAAATAGCTCTGAAGGGGGAAAATACATACACTTGACACAATTTTAAGCTTAATCTGCATTATTAACATCTTCTTCATCACTTACTTAAGCCTAGACAACTGACAAAACAATAAATCAAGCCATGATTTATATCATTTGACAATTTCCAATGGGTAAATGTTCATTCACAATCCAGCATGAGCTGGTCCAGCACACCTCTGCCTCTGCCCCCTCTACTCAGTTTTTTTTTGTCTAACTTCTCTCCTTTTCCTCTTCTTTCCTTTCCCCTCTTCCTTTTTGTCTCCCTCTCAGTTTTCCCTTTTTCTCCTTCCTCCTCTCAATTCTCTTTCCTTCTTCTCTCCTCTCTCCTCTTTCCTTCCCTTCTGTCTCAGGCCTCTCCACCTCTCCTCTCAGCTGTCCCTACCTCCTCTCTTCCCTTACTGCCTCCCCTCCTCTTTCCCTTTCCCTTCTCCTCCTCTCCCTTCCTTCCTTCTTTCTTCTTCCCTTTCCCTTTTCTCATCTCCCTCTCAGCCCTCCCCTCTCCTTTCCCCTTCCCTCTCCTCTCCTACCTTTCTGTGTTTTCCATCCTCTCCTATCTCCTTCCCACCTTTCTATCTCCCTCCCCACTCTCCCTCTTTTCCATCCCCTTCATCCTTCCAGTCTTCTTCCTGTCTTTCCCCTCCTTCCCCTTTCCATCTCTCCTCCTCTTCTTTCCTTCCTCTCCCTCTCAATCCTCCTCATTTTCCTTCTAACTAACCTCAGACTTCCCCCATTCTTCTTCCCCTCTCCCTTCTCCATTTTCTCTTTCCTCTACCTTGATCTCTTCCTCTCCTCTTCTACCCCTTTCCCCTCCTTCTTCCCTTCCCTCTACCTTCTCTATTCTCCCCTTCTTCTTTCTTCCTTCTTCCTCCCCTCCTTCACCTCTCTCCTCGCCCTTTCACTACTCTCCCACTTCCTCTTTTCACCTCTTCTTCTCTCTTTCCTTTCTTCTCATCCCTTTTTTCCTTTCTTTCTCCCTCTTCCTCTCTTTTTCTTTTCCCCTCGCCCCCCTCCTTTCCTCCCCTTTCCCCCTCTTTTCTCCTCCCCTCTCCCCCTCTTTTCTCCTCCCCTCTCCCCCTCTCTCCTCCTCCCCTCTTCCCCTCTCCTCCCCTCGCCCCCTGTCTCTCCCTCCTCCTCTCTCCCTCTCTCCTCTCCTCCCTTCTCCTCCTCTTTCCCCTTCTCCTCTCCTCCTCTCTCCCCCTCTCTTCTCTCCTCCCCCTCTCTTCTCTCCTCCCTCTCTCCCCTCCTCCTCTCTCCTGGCAGACAGCTACTCCCCACCTTGGTGTCAGCCCCACCTAACCCGGTCCACCGAGGCGCGAGGCGCGGAGTCGTCCGGGCTTCCTAGAGCGTCCTAGAGGAAGCGTCGCGGGGGCGGAGCGTCCACGGGCCCGGGGGCGGGGCTCGAGAGCGGGGGACACTTCCTGTCCGGGGCCGCGGCTCAGAGTCCGGCAGGTGAGCAGCGGGGTCCCGGACGAGGGAACTGGGTAGGTGTGCGCGGCACGCGAGCTTCCCCGGCCCGGCACCGGCCCGGGCTCCTGGGGCCCTCAGAGTGGGGTCGGGTGGAGGGGTCGCCGTGGGGCCGTGGCCGGGGAGGAGAGGGCGGCCCCGCCTCGCCCGTCCAGTCCGGTCCGGTCCTTCCCTCCCTGGGGTGGGGGTTGAGGGAGAGCCGGGCGCGCGGGCTGAGATCCGCTGAGCCCCACCCCCACGCGCGCCCCCTGCCCTCCTCACTCCCTCTCCCCGCCCGGACCCTGACTGCGTGCCCGAGGAGGGGAGCGCCCGGAGCCGCCTGTGCTACCGCCCTCCGGTCCCCACCCCCGGCTTGTTCGTCCCCTGCCCAGTCCGGCCAAACCCCAGCTCCTGCAGCGCCTTAGGGGCCACCAAGAGCTTCCCCTGCAGCCACCCGGTGAAAGTAGGCTGAGTTGTGGCCGGTCTTGTGCCCGTTGTACAAAATGAGGGAACTGAGGTTCTGCGCGCAGGAAGGGCTTGCTGACAGCTCGTGTTAGAGCCGGGATGCCAATCCCAGGTCTCCTGACTCCGAGGCCGGTGCTTTTTTTCCACTGCTCTAAGCCAAGGCTATTCTAAGTTGGCCCTGCGTTGAAGAATCCGTCGGCTAGACCCACTAATCCAGAGAAAGGCCTGTGTGTGTGTGTTTGAGAAAATACTGCACTGAAATTTAATACGATATTTTTACTTCTTATCTTGCCACTTGCTGAACCACTGAATGTTTTTCTGATATGACTGGGGCATTTTTGTTTCTTTTTTGAAGTTCAGGGTATGTAGCAAGTAACCACTTCAACCAAATGCCCTGTATCAGTTTCTTCATCCTTAAAAAGAGAGGGTTGAGTTAAATCGTATGATCTGAAAGTCTCTTCCAGTTCTGACACTGTATTCTAATACAGAAAGCTTGATACTCTGACTTTTGAGCTGTATTGTTGTATCAACGCTTTCATTTTCAACAGACACTAAGTATCCACTAAGTGAAAGGCACTATGCTAGGTACTGAGGAAGATAAAAAATTAAATAAAATTCTTTTTGCCGTCATGGAGTTTAGAATGGGAATATGACACACTTGGAATCACAATAGAATATATATGAGTGCTCAGGAGACAGTTTGTAGCAGTGAATAGAGGGATCATCTTTGGAGTCAGGAAAACCTGGATTCAAGCCCAACCTCTGACACATTTTAGCTGTGTGGCCAGGGGCAAAGCTCAGTATCCCACAAAAGTTTCTACAACTAAAGTTCTAAAACTTTGTGATCTGCAAATGCCATTAGTGAAGGAAGTTTCCACAATTAGACCCTCCAAAAAGGTGCATTGTTGTTCAGTCATGTCTGAGTCTTCTGTGACCCCATTTGGGGTTTTCTTGGCAAAGATACTGTAGTGGTTTGCCATTTCCTTCTCCAGCTCATTTTACAGATGAGGAAATTGAGGCAAACAGGGTTAAGTGACTTGCCCAGGGTCACACTGCTAGGAAGTATTGCAGGCCAAATTTGAACTTAGGTCTTCCTGACTCACCACCTAGCTGACTAGTACAAGGGAGAATAAAAACCAAATGCTATGCAAAGTATAGAGGGAAGGGGAAGAGTATTACCAACTTTGGGTGGAGAGTGAAGCAATAATTAGGGAAGCCTTCATTAAGGAAACGACATTTAAACTGGACCTTTCTGCATCTTTATTGCCTTAGAGAAATGAACAGCAGCCTGTTTCTTACTACTTGCTAGCTGTGTGAAAATAGACAAGTGACTTAATCTCATCTACAAAATACAGATAGATAATACCAATGGTACCTTCCTCACAGGGTTGCTGAATTGAATGAAAAGTATTATGTAAATGTCAATTAGGAGTAGCATGAATGATGGGTGAAAAATTGACCACAGTGTCAGGAAGAGGATTTTTCTGGCTGACGTTCGATTCACATTGGCTATCTTTTACCCTGGAAAATTGACAACCTCTGTGTGCCCCAAGAAACTCTTCTAGACCATAAGTTTCAGAATAGTTGTCTGTCTTATTTGGTAGAGGGAGCTCCTTCCCTTGGAGTTCCCTAAAGCAATAAAATCACAAGTCTGGCCCAAGAGAAAAAGAGTGAGTCCCTTAATCCACCTTTCCCTTCTTGGGTGTGTTTCTGAACCCTGATGTTTTATCCTTTCATAATACCACCCTCATCCTGCCACAATTTTCATTTTTCCCAGGTCTCAATTGTGCTACATCTTCAAGAAGGCTTCTTTAGGAAGATGGCAGACCTGGGGGGAGAACAGGAGTCACCTCCTGTTCCATCCCCCATCAGTTTTTCATCACCTGGGATAACTCCTGGACCTCATCGCCACAAGGCACAGCTCCACCTCCATGATCATCAACATGGTACTCACTTCAACTATATCCTTCCCTACTCAGACCGCCTATTTTGTACTTTCCTTCCTATATCTACTTAATTACCATCTTTAAGCATGTTACTTTTTTTCCCTTTCAGTTCAGAAATTAATTAGTACTTGGCACATAGCAGGCCCTTAATAAATGCTTTTTCATTCATTCAGAGCGCTCCTCAGTTGCCCCTTGCTACCCTGACTAGCTGGATGAAATTAAGCAAGTACAGGGACAAAATGGTACATTTATGGAGTTTGGTGCCAGCAAACCAGATCCAAGATGAAAATGGGCTGGATAGGCACAGGAAAAATAGATAATCTGGGGTCACTGTTGACCACAAGCTTAGTAAGAGTCAGCCCTGAAATGCCATTGTGAAAAAAGCCAGTGGAATGCTGGGGTGTGTTAGAAGCAAATTCCTTGGCAGAGCCAAGAAGAGAATCTGGATTTTTACTATCCCTCCTCCCCTGATGGTGTAGTGAAAAGAAGCCTGGACTAGAAATCGGGAGATCCCGATTCCAGGCTTGGCTCTGTATATTCTCACATATGTCTCTCCACTTCTCTTGGTGTCAATTTTTTTTTCAGTCCAAAAAGAGAGTTTAGGCTAGTTAATCTTAAGGCAGAAAGTCATTAGAATCTGCATGCGTACACTTATGTTCAAGATACTTCAGTGTCTACTGTATAGAACAGTACACTCAACACAGCAGAGATGTAAATTTTAGATGAGATTCCTGGATTGTTAGAAATGGATGGAAACTTAGTGATCAACTAGTACACTTCCCTTTTTTTCTTTTTTGAGCAGTTGAGGCAACTTAGGCCCAGAGAGGTTGAGTAGCTTGCCCAGGGTCACAGCTCTACAGGAGCATCTTTGTGTGACAGAGCCAGGACCCAGACTAGGTATCCTGATTTAGGGCTCTTTCCTTTTCACTATACTTCTCCCAGGGAATTAGATTCCATTGGTCCTCAAAGAGCTTACTAGTGGTTAGGCCTTTACCAAGAGTACCTTGTCTTATTTTAGTCAATACACTTTGACAGGGATATATCAGAAGTGATAGTGGTCCTATAGAATAGGTAAAAAATGGTCCTTGAATGTGAAAAACATAGTGGTTTTGTGTTTGTGTGTGTTTGTGTGCGGACATCCATGTATGTATACAATTATGCATAGAATTGTTACGTACTTTCTTTGGTTTTATTGCTTAATATCCCACAAAAGTTAACTATTTCTTTGTTTCATTATCCTTGCAAATTTGCTGGGTGTTAGGTGAAACCTCAGAGTTTTAAAATTTTTACATTTCTCTTATTATTAGTAATTTGAAACAATTTTCCATTTGGTTGTTAATAGTTTGTAGTTCTTTTGAGAACTGATTGTTCATATCTTTTGATCACTATCTATTAAGGAATGCCTCTTGTTCATGTATTTGTATTAATCCCTGTATAGCTTAGATATCAAATCTTTAGCTGAAGTGTTTCATGTAAAAATTTATTCCTAGTCATAGTTTCCCTTCTTATACTAGCTGCACTGATTTTGTTCACACAAGAATTTTTCAGTTTATCTTTTGTGATCTCTGTCATCTGATGTTTGATAAAGAATTCTTCCCATAGTTATAGCTGTTAAAGATACTTTTATCCTTTTTCCTCCAGTTTTTATGTGACCTTTTATACTTAGATCACTTTCCATTTGGAACTTATGGTACAAAATGCTTGTATTTTCACTTTAAAATTAATTTCTATGTATAACATGCCCATAACAGCTTATTTATTACTCTCTATATGTCCCCTCCTGTTTTCTGGCTATTCATCTCTGTATTTCTTAAAGTATTTTTACTTTTATATGTTTGTAGTTAGGAATTCATGGCATTATATAGAAGCTATGTACATTGCTCTGGTTCTTCATAATTTGATCTCTTTGCAGATTTGCTTATATTCTTCATATGATCAAATTTTATTCTCTTAATAACTAGAGCCTTCCAGAACCCAGAAGTATAATGGCAACCTTAGAGAATAGTAATTCCACTTCCCTGGAAGTTTCCAGACAAATACTAGATGGGTCCTTGTCAGTGGTAAAGAAAAGGCTTGTTCAGATGGAAGTAGGTGACCTTTTCGGGTCTCTTCTGATTCTGAGATTCTGTAATTCATCGTGATTCATATTACATTGATATACCATCCTAACTATTCGTAAGCCGTTGGATGTTTACTCTGTTTCTAGCTCCTTATAGCTATAATTCTACTATGTATAGTTTAGAACGAGTAGCTTTTTTTCTCTATAACTTGATCTTTATGATAATAGTGATTTCCTAATTGTCAAATCTAATGTCTTTTTTCAATTCTCATCGCTCTTGACTCTCTGGCATTTGATGCTGTTGATCATTCTTTTCTCCCTAATCTTCGCTTCTGTCAAGATGGTTTCCTCCTACCTGTCTGACCACTCCTCAGATCCTTTGTTGGATCTTCATCTAGATCATGCCCAAGGCTCTGTGCAGGGCCCTCCTCTCCCTCTCTACTATTTTTCTTAGATATCTCATCAGCTTTCATGTCTTTAACAATTATCTGTATGAAAATGATTCTTAGATCTCTTTATCCAGATCTAACCTCTCTTCTGACCTCTAATGTCATAATTCTAACTGCTTGTTGGATATCTTGATCTGGTTGACCCATAGACAGTGTAAACTTAATATGTCCAAAACTGAACTCATTATCTTTATCCCCAAACCTTCACCTCTCCTAACTTAACTATTACTGTGGAGGTTACCACCATCTTCTCAGTCACCCAAGATGTTAATCTAGATGTAACCTTGATTCCTCACTATTGTACGCTCCTGCATATCCAATCTGTTGCCAAGTCTGGTTGATACTACCTTTGTACAATCCTCTTCCCACCTCTGGCACCACCACCCTTGTGTAGGCTTTGCTGGTTGGTCTCCCTGCCTCAGTTTTTCCCATCCATCCATCCTTCATTCAGTTTTTAAAAATTGTATTGTATTTGTTTTAATCAGCAAAAATACACCTCACATCCCACCCCAACTCCATCCTCAATTGAGAACAAAAGAAAAACCCCATTACAAATATGTAGTCAATCAGTCAATCAATTAAACATTTATTAAGCACCTACAGTGTGCCAGGTACTATGCTAAATGCTAGGGATATACAAAAAGAGGCAAAAGAGTTTTTGCCTTCAAGGAGCTTACAAACTTATGGGGAGTCAACATGCAAACAAATATATGCAAAGCATGCTACATATAGGATAAATACAGAGGGAAAGCACTAGAATTAAGAGGGGTTGGGGAAATAAAAGATAGTAATTTTAGTAAAAGATAGGATTTCAGTTGGGACTTAAAGGAAGTCAAGGAAGTTAGCAGGTGGAAGAGGAAGAGTATTCCAGGCATGAGAGAAAGCCAGAGAAAATGCCCTGAACCAAGAAATGGGGCACCTTGTTTGTGGAACAGCTAGGATGCCAGTGTTTCTGGATCAGAGAGTATGTGTCAGGAGTCAGGTGTGAGAAGATTGGAAGGATAGGAAGGGGCTAGTTTATGAAAGGCTTTGATTGCCAAACAGAGGGGCATTTTGTATTTTATCCTGGAAGCAATAGGAAGTTCATTGAATAGAAAGTAGCATGATTAGACCTGTGCTTTATGAAAATGACTTTAGCTGAATGGAGGATGGATTAGAGTGAGGAAGATGTTGAAGCAAGCAGACCCATCATCAGACTGTTAGAGTAGTCTAGGCATGTGTTGATGAGGGCCTTCATTAGAGTGGTGGCAGTGTCAGAGGTAAGAAGGGTACTTATTTGGGAGATGATGCAGTGGTGAAATCGACAGGCCTTAGTAACAGCTTGGATATGGGGGATGAGAGATAGTGAGGGGTTTAGGATGATTCCTCAGTTGCAAGCCTAAGGGACTGAGATGATAGTGTTTCCTTCTACAGTTACAGGGAAAGTAGTGGGAAAGAGGGTTTAGGGAAAAAAATAATGTATTCAGTTTTGGAACTGTTGAGTTTATGATGTCTACTGGACATCCAGTTTGAGATGTCTAAAAGGTATCTTTTGAAGGAGATGTGAGATTGGAGGTCAGCAGAAAGTTTTGGACAGGATAACTAGATTTGAGAATCATCAGCATAAAGATGGTAATTGAATCCATGGGAGTTGATGAGATCACTAAATGAAGTAGTGTAGAGGGAGGAAAGAAGATCCCAAGTGGTACTGTGTCACCCACTGTTATAGGGCATGGTCTGGAAGAGGATCCTACAGAGGAGACAGGAGTGGTCAGGAAGGTAGGAGGAGAAAGGGGTCCTGAAAACCTAGAGAAAAAGAATATCAAGGAGGAGAGAGTGATTAACAGTGTCACAAGCTACAGAGAGGTCAAGGAGAATACGAATTGAGAAAAAGGCCATTGGATTTGACAACAAAGATTAATAACTATGATGAGTTCAATCAGAACAAACTTCCACATTGGCTATGTTCAAAAATAATTTGACTCATTCTGCATTCTGAGTCTTTCACCCCTCTGTCAGGAGATGAATAGCATATTTCATCATTAAGCCTTTGGAATTGTGGTTGGTGGTTACACCAATAAGAGTTCCTAATTCTTCCATAGTTGTTTGCCTTTACCACATTGTTGTCATTGTACAAAATGTTCTCCTGCTTCTATTCACTTCACCGATTTCTCTGAAACCGTCTCCTTCAACATTTCTTATAGCACAATAATATTCCATCACATTTATATACCATAACTTCTTCATCCATTTCCCAATTTATGAGTACCTTTTCATATTCCCATTCTTTGCCACTTCAAAAAGAGCTATAAATATTTTTGTACATCGAGTTTGTTTTCCTTAGGACTTATCCTCTCTCTAATTCTCCTTCCCCCCCCTTCCATTTCCCTGTTGAGGAAGTGGATTTCTGTACCCAACTCTGTGTGTGTGTGTGTGTGTGTGTGTGTGTGTGTGTGTGTGTATGCGTGCACGAGTGCATGTGTGTTTCCTTCTTTTGACTAGTTAAGATGATAGTGAGGTTCAAGTGTCAGTTACTCCTCCCCATGTCTACTTTTACACTCTGATTATGTGAGGCAATTTGCCCTAACCTTCCTTTCCCTTCTCCCTCCCCCAGTGTATTCCTCTTCCTCTTTCTTTCCATTTCTTCAGATCATCAAGATATAACAGAACCACTCTCAGGCCTTGGGTACTAAAACTCCCTCTGTGATCTCTGATGATGTTAGGGTTCAGAGGACACAAATGTATCATCTCCCCTTATTAGAATGTAAGTAGTTTGTGATTGTTCTTTCGTGTTTATCTGTTTATGTTTTTCTTCACTCAGACACAGTATTTGAACCTCAAAATTTCTCTATAGCTTTGTCTTTTCATCGGGAATTCTTGGAAATGACCTGTTTCCTTAAAGGTCTATTTTTCCCCCCTGAGCATTATATACTCAGTTTTGCTGGATTAGTTATTCTTACAGGTAAGCCCATATGTTATGCCTTCTGAAATATTGTATTCCAAGTTCTCTGCTACTTTATTGTGGTGGCTGCTAAATCACATATGATCTTGACTGTGACTCTTCTTTCTTTTTGGCTGCTTGCCATATTTTTTTCTTTGACCTGGAAACTCTGGATTTTGGTTATGATGTTCCTGGGAGTTTTCATTTTGGGGCTTCTTTCCATAGCCAACTTTGCTTTCTGAGTCTAAGAAACCTGGGCAGTTTTCTTTTAAGATTTCTTCAAATATCATGTCTAGGCTCTTTTTTTTTTTTGGTCTTGTCATTCAGATTGTCCAGTGATTCTTAATTTTTTCCCCAATCTGTTTTCTAGATCAGTCTTTTTTTTTCTTGCTATAATATATCTTACATTTTCTTCTTTATTTTCAGTCTTTTGACTTTGTTTTAATATTTCTTCTTCCCTCACAAAGTCATTGGCTTCTATTTGGCCCATTCTAATTTTTAGGATTTGTTATTTGGACAAAGTTTTATATGTCTTATGCCAAGCTTTTAGTTCCCTAATTCTTTCTTCCATAGCTCTTATTTCTTTTCATATTTTTTTCCTCAAGCACTCTAATTCCATTTATAAAAATATTTTTAAACTTTTTTTTTAAACTCTTGCTTCATCTCTTCCAGGAATTCTAGTTGAGTTTGTGTCTAAGCTGTTTCCTTTGAAGGTTTGTTTGTAGATGTTTTGGAGTCATTCTGTTCTAGATTTGTGTCTTGAGCTTCTCTGTCACCATATTACATCTTTATGGTGGGATTCATTTTTTGTTTGCTCATACTTCCAACCTATTTCCTGACTTTGGATTTGATGTTGGGGCTGAGATTTGGCACATTTCTGGAGGGAAGATCTGGGCTGGTCCTATTGATGCTTTCTTAGTGAATTCAGTGTTGCCCTGATCCAGGATCTCAGGGAAAGGCTAGGGACCTGAAAACTTTCAGTGCTCCTAAAGTGGTCTTAATCCAGGACCAAGTCTGACTGCTGCTCTCCTTGTCTGATCTTTGCAGATTTTTTACCTGGGTGTGGGACTAAGTCAAAGTAGACTGCTGCTAGACTCAGGTTCTGTTGGTTCAGAGTGACAGAATTGTAGGCTTCCCTTTGGTCTGGGATTCCTTCCCTGCTTATTCCTCTGTAGTCTGGGTTAGGCACTGGAACTGAAACTCTGCTCTGCTCTAAGGATCTGAGCCACACTACTGCTGCTGACTCCCGAACTTCATTCTTTCTTGATACACTGGCCCAATGCCTCTCTACCCAGCAATACAACCTCCATACTCAGGTCCCCTTCTCAGTATGCCTTTGGATGGGTGATCCAGAATTGGATGATCAGTAACAAAGCTGCCAGTCGGCTCCTATTCTCATCTCAGTACCCTGGTATGAATCTGGTGGTGACCTGGTATGAATCTAAGACCTCCTCTTACCCTAGTGCACAACCTCTCCCTAGGCACTAGTGTGCTCTGCGCATGAAGTGCTCCTTGCCCTACCCATTCCCAGTGTCTGAAGACTTCTCTGTCTCCTTATGCCAACCTGGATTGGATAAATGACTCATTGTGACTTTTTCCCTAGATTTCTCCATCAGGATTTAATCTGATTTTCTAGATCTGTTTGAAGGAGTTTTGTGGAGAGGAGCTTGGCTGTACTGCTTCCTACTATTCTGCTATCTTGGCTGCCCTCCACTCAGTTTTCAGGTTGATTTTCCTAAAGTGCTGATTTGATCATGTCACACACCCTCAGTTTAATAAATTCCCTGTTATCTCCAAGATCAAATATAAAATCCTGTTCCATTTTTAAAGCCCTTCACAGCCTAGTGCCTTTGTCTTTCTAGTCTCCTTTCCACGTCCTCTAACATCCAGTAACGCCGGCCTCCTTGCTGTATCTTTAATGAGACATTCTTGACTCTCCCCAATGCCTGACATTCTCTCCCTCCTCATCTTCACCCCCAAACATTCCTGGGACTCCTGAGACAGTCAAGTCTCAGCTAAAGTGCAGCCTTCCTTAAGAAGCCTTTCAGTCAGTCAATCAACAAGCATTTTTTGTAGTCACTGTACAGAAGTTAGTGTCTGCCCTGTGCCAGACGTTCGGCTAAGTGCTGGGGATACAAAGAAAGGAAAAAGACAGTCTCTGTTCTCAAGAGGTGCAGTCTAATGAGGGAGACAATGTTCAGACAATTTAGTGTAAACAAGATACATGCAGGATAAATTGGGGATAATCAGCAGAGGGAAGGCACTAGCATTGGGAGTGATTTAGAAAGGCATCTTGAAGAAAGGAAGCCAGAGAAGCCAAGAGAGTGAAGATGAGGAAGGGGAGAGTAGCTGGCACAGGGGACAGCCACTGAAAATTCACAATCAGGAGGTGGAGTCTCTTGTGTGAGGAATAGCAGAGTCCGATGTCACTGTACCAGAGGACACAAAGGTGAGTAAAATATAAGAAGACTGGAAAGGCAGCAAGACACCAGGTTATGAAGGGTTTTGAACACGAAGCAGTATTTTGTATTTGGTCCTGGAGGGAATAGGGTAGAGGAGTGACATGGTCAGACTTATCCTTTTAGAAGAGCAGTTGAGCAGCTTAGCAGAGGATGGGCTGGTGTGGTGAAAGACTTGAAGCAGTAGTTCAGGTGTGAAATGATGAGGGCCTGCACCCAGGTAGTGGCAGTTTCAAAGGAAACGAGTTATATCTGAGAGATGTCTACAAAGGGAGAAATAACCTTTTTGCAAGAAGCCTTTCCCATAGACTACTGTAGGATTCAGCTACTATTAGCCCCCTGGGAAGCTCTGATGATTCAGAGCCTCTGAACAGCAGGTTCCCTATTGATCTGTGATTCCTGCCTTGGTTACTCCACAGCAGGCTTCATTCTGGGG
The DNA here is from genome assembly GCF_003287225.1 of Phascolarctos cinereus. NCBI lineage: Eukaryota > Metazoa > Chordata > Mammalia > Diprotodontia > Phascolarctidae > Phascolarctos > Phascolarctos cinereus. The sequence continues at coordinate 651,081,454 of NW_027555847.1, forward strand.
TGGAAACTAGAAGGGAGGTCCTGCTCTGCTTCTGGGGTCAGAGCCACACAGCTACCATTTACTTCTAAAATTGTTCCTCGATCAGTACACAGCTAAGGCCTGCAACTGTTCCTCTCTGCCCCACCTAGGTACAGGTTGCTTTTGAGTCTGCCCTAAATCTGTGACCCAAAACTGTGTAGAGAGCAACAAAGTTACCAGATGGTACTCATTCCTGCAACCTGCACTAGTTCAGGGACTCCCTAGAACCTCTTGCTATCCCAGTGCTTCCAGCCCTGGTACACAGCTGCAGTCCCCTTTCAGACCCCAGTAGCACTAGAGTGCTCCCCATGGCTGCCTTTTGTCCATACCCCCTTCCCAGTGTCTGTAGACCTCTGTCTCCTTGTGCTGACCTACACTGGAAAAATCCAACTCCCCATGATTTTTTTCTCTTGGATTTCCCTATCAGGAATTACATCTGGTGGGTTTTCTAGATGTTTGTGGAGGGGGCGTTGGTACAGATTGGTTATACTTTGTGCCACTTTGACTCTACTGCCTTGCTTGACCCTAGAGGGTAGAATTGGAAACACTAGGCAGATATTGTAAACAAGCAAATTTTAGCTTGATTTCATGGAGATGTTCCTAACATTTAGTCTTGTCCACAAGTGAAGTAGGCTTTAGTATAATTATTTTCCTTTGTAATCCTATATATTTTATACATTTAAAAACAGTATTCAGAGAAGGCATCCATAGACTTAACTGGGGCGGGGTGGGAGGGTAGGGGGTTAAGAGCCCCTGTTGTGGAGGGATTCCTGTTTAGATGTTGGTTAGACCAGGCGTCTTCTTAGGTCTGTTTCAACTTTGAGATTCTCTGAGTCAGAGATAAGTTTCCTCTCAGGGACCCAATACAGAATGTGTAATCAGTGCATTCAGTAGATAAATTTGCTGTGTGTTGGGCCCTATGTTCCATGTCAAAGCTTATTCAGAAGAGATCAGACACAGTCCTGGACCTGAAAGGCAAAGTGTGGTATGTGCCATAGTAGTATTGGAGCTTAGGGGAAGAAAGTGTTAAATCTTTGAGAAGACTTTTGAGGGTGAGGGACATTTGAGGTGGGTCTGAATGGAAGCATAGCACCTGGAGTTGGGGAGGACCCCTTCCAAGTTTAAGGCCAAGTTCAGTTAGTTGAAGTGTCTCTGGTTATAGAGAGATTGGAATTTTGCATGTCCATCTTCTGTAGTCCTTTGATCACTGTTGTGAGTATCTGTGGCTGCTGGTGAGCAGTATAGCAGAAAAAGCTCTTCACTAAAGGTAGGTAAGAGGCCTGCTTCTACAGGTTGTTGTGTGACCTTGACTTAGTCACTTCACTTTTAGTAAAGTGGGAGAAATAATCCTAATAGGAGCTAGAATTTATATAGAGCCTTCAGCTTTGCAGGGGGCTTACATTTGTTATCTTATTTGATTGAATCTCTGTCCTGCCTCCTTCACGATGCTTTTGTGAGGATTATGTTACACAATGAATATGAAAATGCTCTGAGAAGTGTTATATAAACATAAACTTTTACTGTGTTTATTCCAACCAAGCTTCCAGGGTGGTTGTTTTTTTTAGCCCTTGCCTTCTCACTTGGGCTTCCCACAGCCCATCAACCAGGAATGTTTTGATGATGAGATTGATGAAATCTGAAATGGGTCACAGACAGAGCTTGAAGAATTTCTTCTCTCAGGTGTCCTCAAGAAGACAATGGCTAACCTCTCTGGGGCTGTAGCCCTGTATAAAAGATCTGGGCCGAATGAGTTTTCTGACCAAACTCTAGGACATTACATCTGTACAATATGCATTTCACTTTTCACGATTTTCTCCAATAAACTTCCACCTATTGATTATGGCCCCCGTTTTTAAATTCTGTATCATCAGGCTTTAATATTTATCTCCCTTCCTCTTTCTCTTCAGTGAGTCTCACCTCCTCAAAACCTTTTTATTCCTTTGATCCTTTCCTCTCTGCATATTGTGCTTATCTCAGGCTGGCACATAACTCTAGCAACTCCTCCCACCATCACTTCTCACTACCACCCCCTGCATTCCATATCATGATAGATTTTTCTTTGAATGCACAAAGACTGAGTGGGTGTATGTTTCTGCCACATTTTTGGAGAATTCAATTCCATATTCTTTGCATCTTTTGCCCTGCAGATGCAATTAGAACCTTAGAATATGAGAGCTGGAAGTAGCCTTTGAGATCATTTAATAATGATGATGTTAATAAACCCATTTCTTAAAAGTAGTGTTTCAAAGTTTACAATTGCTTTACGCAGAATAACTCCATGAGACCAGTAATGTAAATATTATCATTGTTTCTCTTGTGAAAACTGTTTCTGAGAGATTATAGTGTAGTGGCCACATAGTATCAGATACAGGGTTCTATTCCAGATCTTTGTCCAAGTCCAGTGCCAGTACCTCAGCCTGCCTCTCTGATCCCATCTCTCCCATCACCTCCTTTTACAGGTTATTTTAAGAGGCCAGATTTGGAATTGGAAGGGTTTGTAGAGGCCATCTAGACCAAGATTAAGAGACTTGCCAAGGTCTCTTACACATAGTAAGTGGCAGAGCTGGGATTCAAACCCAGGTCCTCAAACTCTAAATCCAGGGATCTTTCTAAGGCAACATACAGCTTCCCATGAAATCACGGTCTCATGGTTAATCAGAATCTTAGAGCTGGAAGCAAATATGTAGCACTCAAGTAATCCAATCACTGCCTGCTTGAGTTGCCCAAACAATATCCTTAAGAACCCCAAGTCTTAAATCTCAGGCCAGGAATCTTTCTGTTGTTTGTCTTTAGACCCATTGATAGAGGCCTAATAGCTAATTGTGGTTGAGCTCAGCAAGAAAGGCAACATTCCAACCCTAGCCAGTCACTTCTGAAGGAACTGAAGCCTATCTTATGACCCAGAGCTTTTCCAGACACATACCTTCAGGGTGTGTGAAAATAATTATGACAATAGTTTCAACACATTTGTCAGCTATCTGTTTCTGGTAGACCCCTCTGCCCAGCCCTGGGTACTTGCAAAGTATAAAAGTGACACAGTTCCTAATATTTATTATGCCCTAGAAGAGGCATAAGACATAATGTTGTGTGTTAAGTACATCAGAAGGGTGAAAGACAGAGTGCTTCATGGGATTTTGAGTTGGAAAGAACCTTTGGAGATAATTTATATAGTTCCCCAATGAGGACTTGAACCTGTCTTCCAAATCTAATACTTGTTCTGGTCATTATTGATTGGAGGAGATCAAGGGAGGTTTCTTGGAGGGGGTGACATTGGAGTTGGTGACAGGCATTCTAGGGAGTTGAGGTAGAATCCTGACAGATACAGTGGGAACAGATGGACCACATGTGAGGAAAGGATATTAGTCATAGGATTTAGAGCTGGAAGGGTCCATAGAGATTATCTGGCCCAACCCCTTCGTTTTATAAATAAAACACATGTAGGAAGATTAGGCGACTCTCCCAGAACCCCTTGGAGAGTAAAGAGGAGTCTGGTTTCTAGCAGACTTTTATGGGTCTTGTGAGGCAGGGCTGGGATCTTGGAGGAATTACTTCACTTCTCCTGACTCTTCCTTTGTGAGGTGAGGAAAAGACTATAAATATATTTACACACAGATGTGCATATTATTATTTCCTATGTCTTCACTAATTCAGCCCTTAATACTCCAGTACTTGCTAGGTCTATGCTTTCGTCATCATCACCAGTACAAATTCTTGTCCAAGTCTTTTCCTTAAATCTTTTCCCCCATAGAGAATCTATCCAGTGATGTACAGGCCTTCTCTGTTGTTGTTGTTGTTGTTTTCTGGTGTTTTTTAAAAGTGTTTTTGCTCATTCCAGTGCAGCATTTATCCCTTACTCTCTAGAAATGACCAGCCCACTTTTGTTTCTGGCCATATGTGTAGTTGATGTTCTTTTTTTTTGGCAAGACTGGAACATAAGTCCTCTCTGGAACCACCACAGCCTCTTTGTACCTGTGCATTGGTCTGTATTTTTTTTCTTCCATTCATTTTTTCGTTTTCATTTGGGTAATTTGTAATTTTGACCTGAGATTGTACTTTCCATGATTAATAGCTGTATAAGTATCAGTGAGAGAATGAGGTTTTTCCTCCTGGAAACTCTCTTCTCTGGGTTTTCATGACTTTACTCTTTCCCGATTTACCTCCTACCTGTCTGGCTGTTCTCTCTCAGTCTCCTTTGGTGGTTCATCATCTGCTTCACAGTCCATACCTGTGATTTCATCAGTATAGGGAACTCCTCATCTAAAACTCTCTAAAATGCAGATTGGAGAATTATCTGAAATGTAATTTTTAGCAAGTTTTGTAGAACCCAAAGAGTTTAAGTGACATTGAACCTAGATCTGAAAGAATGTTGGTGTTTTAAAAATGGGAGTAGCTCTGAACCATTGAAAGTACTGTGGCCATTTCCCATATGGGATCCATCTCCTTCTTATCTTCAGTTCTGGGGCCCAGGTCGTTGCCTATCTAGTTCGCCTATCCAAAATATAGCTACTTAGGGACTAATTCAAAGGGCTTCCCATCAAATGGCATGTTATAAACTGGATTATATGCATTCTCCATCCACTTGGTCTTTTCTGTATGGAATACTAGGCCAATCTCTTTTGAATGGCTGTGGAGGTCTTGTGTTCCAAGTCTCTATGCAATTAACATAGTATTTCAGATACGAGCATCTGGATGACATCTGTTTATATTTTCCATAGCACATCTTCCATAGTAGTGACAAAGCACCTTTTTCAAGCATATATTTCCATTTTTGATGCCTCACTTGATTTTAATACTGAGCAGATCATTGAACAAAGTTGTCTCTGTGATTGAATCTGTTGTGGAATCTGCTGTAATTTTAATATGTACATGAAAAATGTATTGTTGGATGAAGCCTTTAAAACTCTTGCTTTTATCAAATCAAATGCTTTTTGTAATCAATAAACAATAAATACAGAGAGATCTTACAGTATCTACACTTTTTACAAGGCCTTTATACTGTGACAACATAGTCTACAAAATTGTCTATAAAAGACTGCCTGTTGTCTTCTTGTATAAACCATACTCATAATACTTTTTGTGATCTATACCATTCTTTCAAAACCTTACTATCTGTGAAACATCTTGAAAAGTCAATCGGAGTGCTTTTTAAATTTAAGTATCAAAAATGTATCTCAAGCCATCTGTATTCTAGTAACCAAGTAAGATTCATCTCCTTTGGAGAAGCTTGGGTTCACCAGACTTTCTGCGAATGATGGAATGAAAAATAAAGCACCTACTATGTTACAAGTGCTCTGCTGGAGCTACAAATGTGATCAAGTAAAACAGTTTATATTCCAGTGGAGGAAGACAACACATAAGAGGGAATTAGAAATTCGAGAAGGGAGGGAGGGAGGTATTCACATCATGGCATGGTTTGAAAATGGCCAGGATGTGATACGAAGGCTTGATTCCAAGCAAGATGAGGAGGTAGTTTATTTATCTGAGCTCAGGAATCCAGGACCAGAGTCCAGGTATTTCTGGTGGGAAAGGATTGAAGCCAGGAAATGATACACATATTCTCTGGACTATGCCAGGAGCTTTGGGAAAAAGAAGCCTCTTAACTTTACTGAAAAAAAATGAGTCAATTTGATGTGAGTCCCATTCTTTTCAACTCAAAATCCCTTGATATCATCTCTTCCTCTCTCCACCTTTCCCCCAGTTTCTGACACAGAGGTGGTCCTTCTGCTCTCCAAGGCCAGCCCCTTTTCATGTGCACTTGATCCCGTCCCTTCCTGACCACCTTCTCCTCCTGGAAACTCTCTACTCTGGGTTTTCATGACTTTATCCTTTCCAGGTTTACCTCCTACCTGTCTGGCTGCTCTCTCTTAGTCTCCTTTGCTGGTCCATAATCTGCTTCATACTCCCTTACTATGAGTTCTGTTCTGGCCCTTCTGCTTGTCTTTCTATATGCTTTTTCTTGGTAACTTACTCAATTCTCATATTTTAATTATCAGTGCTGTGCAGGTCATTCCCAGATCTAAATATCCAACCCCAGTGTTTATCCTGAGTTTCAGTTCCACATCACTTATTGACTCTTGATTTCAAACTGGATGCCCCAGAGACATCTTAAACTCAACATGTCTAAAACTGAACTTTCTATCTTTCCTCCTCTTCTGAACTTTCCTATTTCCCTGCAAGTTACCTGCACTCTTACAGAGTCCCAGATTTGAATTTCAGCACTATCCCTAACAACTCAAGTCTCTCATATCCAGTCAGTTGCCAGATCTTGCTGTTTCAACCTTCACATCTTCCACATCCCACATCCATCTCTTCCCTTACGACAATTTAAGCTCTAGTCTCCTTTAGCCTAGATTATTGCAACAACTTTCTAATTGATCCCCCCATCTCAAGTCTCTCACCACTCCTACACACTTTTGCCAAATCCTTAAGTGACTCCCCTCTTCAGCAATTCCCGTGATTTCCTGTTGCCCCAGCGTAAAATATAAATTCATCTGTTTAGCATTTAAAGCCCTACAAAATCTGTCTGCAACCTATCTTTCCAGCCGCATTGGACAGTACTCCTCTCATAAACCAAATCCAACCAAACTGTCTTTATCTATTCCTCAAATAATATATCATCTTCCATATTGGTGCCATTTTCCACGCCTGGAAAGCACTCTCTCTTCCTTTAAGATGTAACTCAGGCTCCGTTCCTGAAATCTTTCCCCATCTTTTAATGACTAATGCCCTTTCTCTCAAACTCCCTTGCATTTAGCTACGTTGTATATATTTGTATTTAGTCACTTTTATCTTTGGGCTGTACATATTTTTTAATAAATATACTTGTTGTCTCCCTCATTAGAATATAAACTTCTTGGTGCTAAGTATTGTTTTATTCTTTGTACCTTGTGTCCCCAGTGCCTGGCATAATAGGTGCTTAATAAATACTTATTGATTGATGGAGTCAATAAACATTTACGTGCCTAAGCCCTGGAGATATAAGGAAAAGTCAAACAGTCCCTGCGCTTAGAGAGCTTGCAGTCTGACAGGGAGACAACATGCAAACGACTATGTACAACAAGCTATAGATAGGATAAATTTGAGATAATCAACAGAGGAAAAGCACTAGAAGTATTGAAGGAGTAGAGGATAGGTATTTAGAAGGAATATAAACTATATCCCCACATGCATGGCATCCATATGTGTACCTGGGCCGTGTGGTCCTTCTGCTCTTCAAGGCCAGCCCCTTTTCATGGGCACTTGATCCCATCCCTTCCTGTCTTCTCTGGCAAATTGTATCCTCTTTCTCAAATCTTCAGCTTCAATTAGCTAATTCTTTTCTGCTGCCTTCAAACATACCCAAGCCTCATCCATATCTTAAAAAACTTTCACTATACCTTACTGTCCCCTTAAGCCATTGTCCTTATCTCACCTCCCTTTTTCAGCCAAACTCCAAAAAAGTTTTCTAAACTCACTTGCCTTCACTTCTTCTCCTCTCACTCTCTTGTTAAATCTGCAGTCCTGCTTCCAACCTCATTACTTAATTGAAACTGCTCTCTCCAAAGTTATTAATAATTTTTGCCATTATTACTAATGATCATTGCCAAATCTGGTGGTCTTTTTTCATTCCCAATCCTTCCTAGCCTATCTGTATTAGACACTACTGACCACCTGGGCCATGTATATATCTGCCATATGTGCCCTTTGATGAATGTTCCTTAATCAAAGGGGCTTCTTTGTGTGCATCCCCTATATGTCAAGCATGTTTATTGCAAAGGTACCCCCTTTTACTAGTGGAGTTGCAATGAGAAAGTATATCCCAATTGTGCATTTCATTTATTGCTCCTACTTCTGCCCTCTGGGGCCAAGCAGAACAAATACAATCCCTCTTCTGTAGCCTTTAAAAGACCTGAAAGAACTTATCACTTTTAACCAGGAAGGACAATAATCGTTGTATCAGGGTGCTTGCTCCACTGGATGTAGATTATTGTCCTTCCACATGTACTTGTGAGCTGTTGGAAGTAAAAAAAATTAATCACCTAATAACCAACCTTTGGTGATGGGCCTCAATACACTATTGTTGTTCCTATACGGAGCTTGAAACCTTGCGCATTTCAGGATGGACATTCAGTTAGGGTACATATGGAAGACGGCAACTAAGATAGTGGGGGGCTAGAGACCGTACCATATGACAGTTGATTAAAGGAACTGGGATTGTTTAGCCTAAAGAAAAGGCTTGGGAAGGGGCAGCTAGGTGGTGCAGTGGATAGAGCTCTGGCCTTGGAGTCAGGAGGACCTGAATTCAAATCTGGTTTCAGACACTTGGCACTTAACTAGCTGTGTGACCCTGGGCAAGTCACTTAACCCCAGTTGCCTAAGCAGGTTCCAGTCCTGAAGACTCCTCTTGAGAAGGCAACTGGGGCAGAGATGGAAAAATCTGGACCAGTGTCAGGACTGGAACCTGGTTAAAAGTGTTAAGTTCTTTCAGGTATTTGAAAGGCTATAGAAGAGGGATTGTATTTGTTCTGCTTGGCCCCAGAGGGCAGAAGTAGCAGTAATAAATGAAATGCCAAAAAGAAAAAAAGAAAAGACTTGGGGGAACTAGATAGATAGATAAATAGATAGATAGATAGATAGATAAATAGATAGATAGATAGATAGATAGATAGATATTATTAAGTGCTTAATATGTACCAGGCACCGGACTAAGCACAGGAAATGCATATATAAGCAGAAAAGAACACCGTACCTGCTTTCAAAGACCTTACATTCTGACAGAGAAAATAATGTCAAGATCGAAGCTGAAAAATGGGCATTGGGGGGTGGAGAGAAGATACCTGCATGAGACAGAGGTGGAAAAGTCTGGAGAGTCAGAAGCTAGATTAAAAGTGAGCATAGCTGTCCTAGGAACGTCTTCGAATGGAGGTTCTAGAAAGGAACTCACCATCTGAAAGAATAGATCATGAAATTTATAGAGTGGGAGATTTTGACTGGATTTAAGGAAAAAACTTACACTTAAAACTATCCATAAGTAAAGTAGGCTCCCTGGGGAGAAAATTCTTTCACTAGAGGTGGGTTGTTGTTTTTTTTTCTTTTCTGTTGGTGGCTGTTGTTTTATAGAGGGTCCTTTTCTGGGCATATTCCTTCCTCCCATCCTCAAGTGAGCCATTCCTTGTAACAAAGATTAAAAAAGAAAGAGGGGGAAAAAATAGTCCAGCAAAACTAGCCAATACATCTACTGTGTCTGACAGCATATTCAATATTCCATACTCACTGGTGGGAGTCACATGGCAACGTGAGGTTGTTCTAGAAAAGATATGAGTTGAACAAGATTTTCTCTGAGGTCCCTTCCAGCTATGACTTTCTGGAATAGTAAAAAAAGTTGATGTTTATTTAGCATTTTATCATTATAGGGTACTTTAAAGACATTATCTCAGTTGATCATTATAAAACCCCATGAGGTAGGTGTTACAAGTATGATTGGATTCATTTTATGTCTAAGCATACTGGGGTTTAGAGAGGTTGAGTAATTTATCGAATAATCTTGGGATTCTTAAATGTATGAGCTGGGCAGGTGCACAGGGAATTCTGCAGCCTAGTTAGACTTTAAAAAGCTGTCACTCTAAAATGTGTAGGAAGTTAATTATGAATACATGAGATCAAGAACAATTCTCCAGTGGATAAGTGGTCAAAGAATATGAACAAATAATTCTCAAAAGAATGTAAACTATAAATAACAGTATGAAACCTTGCTCCATGTAACTACTAAGCCTTAGCACAATGCCTAGCACATAATAGGTACTTAATAATAGTTTCTTGACTACTTATTAACTAATTATAAGAAAAATACCAATCAAAATAACTTTGAGGTTTCACTTTACACTCTGCTAATTAGCAAATGTGACTAAAGATAGAAATAGGCAGTGTTAGAGGGACATTATTATGATGTGGGTGGTGCTTTGAATTGACCCAAACATTCTGGAAAGCAGTTTGGAATTGTGCTGGAAAAAAATACTTTAACTCAGAGATCCCACTACCAGTTTTGTAGGAGTTTTAGTTTAGTGTTCAGAGACTAGAACAGGGATCCTTGGCAGTGAGATAAGACTTCCTGTTCCAGTAGGTGGATTGAGAATTAATTATGGGCCAGGATTAAATTAAAAAAATATTTATTTAGGGCTCATATATGACAAAGGCCTTGCTGTTAAGAAATTTACAGTCTCATGAGGAGGACAAGTACATAAGTAACTATCATACAAGAAAGCATGAAATATGTTCAAAGGAGAGGTCAAAGTAAAGGACTATGAAAAAATTGAAGAGAGCTCATCTATGCCTGAGTGAGGAAGGGAGGCAAGAGGGAATATCTCCTGGAGGAAGTATCATATAATTTGGCCATGAAGGAGGAGAATGAGATCAACAGATGGATATAATGGGGAGAGTCCATTCCATGGCTTAAGTCACAGAAGTAAAAGAAGCAAGATGAAGAATGAGGAATGCAGAGTAGTCCAGTTTGGCTGGAATGCAGAATATGTGAAGGAGAGTAAAATGAGATAAGGTCGAAGATAGGTTGACGCCAGATGGTGGACAGCCTTGATCAACAGGTTGTATGTCCCTGGATAAGAAATTCCTAATCCTATTTAGGCCTAGGCAGCTGTGCCAGAGAGGGCTGTTCTTGGCAGAGTTGGAAATAGCGCTGTTTCCCTGTGCTCTTCTGAGATTGCACCTTTCTCCATCTTCTTTTCTTAGTTGCTGTAGGAAAACCTCATTTCTGTTTAAGTGCAGCCAAATCCCCCAGCACGTTCAGGGCTTTCCCACTTCTTTACCTTTGCTCATGCTGTGGTCTTCAACTAAAATGCCTTTTCCACAACATACATCAATCAGTCGAGCATTCATTACGCCTCTGCTATGTGCTTAAAAGATAAGTATTAATACGGAGAACATGTTCTAAGTACTAAATGAGTAGTTCAGAAGTAAGGCATATTTAGTGTTTGTGGGAGGGTGTTACCTTCCTAGAGGACAAGAAATTTTAGCTGGACCTTGAAGGGTGGCTAAGTTTTACATAGGCAGAGTGAAAGAGGGATGGATGCTTCAGAGTCCAGCTCAAATGTATAAGCAGAGTGGAGGAAGAAGGGTCTTCCAGACAAGCGGCAATTCCTATAGAAAATGAGTGGGAGATTTCAAGGGTCAGATTGTGGGGAGCCTGGATTGCCAGTTTAAGGAGTTTAGGCTTTTTTTCCATAAGAATTTGGAAACCATTAAAAGTTTTTGAGCTGGGGAAGGACATGCCCAGAACACTGCTTTCAGAACATTCATCTGACAGTAGGAGCAGGATGGATTGGAAGGGGAGAAACTGGGTAGAGAATATGAGGGAGACTTGAATTAGTCTGGGTGTAAGGGAATTTTACCTTTTTTATTTACCTTTCTTCCTTTCCATAAATAGGATTTACAGTTTCCAAACCTGATGTGATTTCCTTGCTGCAGGAAGAGGAAGAACTGTCTGGCTCAGATTTTCAAGGAATTCAAGAAACAGAGATCTCAAGAGATACCTACACAGGTGAGTGAGAATAGCCTCACAGGGACAAAGGGTAATAACAGCCTAGCTAGTTAATGAGGTATTTGAAGTTTTCAATTTAATTCAATTTGTATTTCTGGAGTACCTTTCTACATGTCTGTATACCTGTGAATCTCTGCTCTGTGGGCTGCAGGTCTTCCCAGCATCTGAAGCCATGGAATGAGACTGAGGCAGGCAGGTAGGCGATAAGCATATATTAAATGCTTACCACGTGCTAAGCACTGTGCTAAGTGTTGGGGATACAAATATAAGCAAAAAGAAAAACTGTCCTTGCCCTCAAGGAGTTTACATTCTGCTGGGGAAAGAAAACATATAAAAGGGAGCTGAGAGGAGGCAAGGAGAGATAGAAGATACTAAGAGAGTTAGAAGCAGAGCTGGGAGGGGAATGAAGCATGGCTGGCCTGGGCCCATCCCCAAAATGGAGGTCCCAACTCACCAGTGGGAGACAAGAGGATTAGTATGATGGAGGGAAGTTCTATGGTGAGAAATCCCCAGGTGCTGAGGGAAGTTCACTGTGAGAGCACAGCCATCATGATGGCTGAGTCTGAGAGAATCAGCAGTACAGCAGGGATGGGAAAGAAGACAATGCCTTTCTTCCCTTTCTCTCTGTCTGGTGTCATCTCTTTCCCAATCACAACCAACTGCTGCCTTACCCATGATCAGAAAGAACTCTAGATTAGGTGTGTCAGATCATTTGAGCTCTAGATCCAGCCTGCCTGCCATTAACTCACTTCATGATCTTGGCTAAATCCAGGGTTTCATTTGTCAAGAGAGTCCAGACCTCAATGGCGTCTCAGGTCCCTTTCCAGTTTTAACATTCCATAGTTTTATGGCATAGTAAAATGTAAGGTCCTGAAGAGGAACACTGTTTTGGTTTTATCTTGGTATCTCCAGCACTGAGCATGGTGCTTTGCATATTAGTAAAATGTGAATTGAATTGAATTGGATTGGCTTAGCTTCCCAAGTTCAGCGATTCCTCCTCTAGATTCTCAGTCCCTCTTGTCACCACCGCTGGGAACTTCATTGCTATTCTCTCTGAAAACTGTTACACGAGCTCCTCTTTACCTCTCTGTAACTTGTGTTCAGTCTGCTCATCCTAAGATCTTCCTGTACATTCCTTTTAGCCTTTGCCACTAGTCAAGGTTCCCAACTTTTTTGATGGGCAGATGGAGGATGCCAGGATCTAGCCCTGGGCCTTAGGATTCCTGACCCAGTGGTCAGCTTCTAAGTTGACTTTGCCTTTGGCCTTCATATTTCCACCTTTCCACCTTACTAAATTTCTCAAGTTACTAAATTCCATTTTGAGGCACTGACTGTCTTGGGTCCCTGAGCCAATCTGGTATTGGATCTAACCACTAATTTCTGGACGCCCTGCCATTCCCACTGTTGAGTGGCCTTTCCTAATGCCCTCTTTCCTCTTTACCTTCTCTCCCATTTTTACATAATCCAGACTATAAAAGGACCTTTTCTAGGGCTTTTTTATAAGGGAAAGAGAATATGCAAATTCAGAAAATCTAAGAAGGTAAAATAACTAGGAGTGTACAGAAAAAAATTCTGCAGAGATCCGGACTGAGCAATGGCTAAGCTTTTTCATTTCATCCTTAACTAAAGTACTCAAGGATTAATGTAGGCTGCCTTTCGTCTTGGAACTTGACACCTCTTTTACCTCCAGATGAGAATGGTGTCTTCAGAACACATCTAAGCCAAATTTGAGATTCAACCACCAAGGTTCTGTTGACCAAGGTCATTGCTGTATTTTTCCTATTCTGTATTCATTCTTAGCTACTCAGGAAACCTCCTGATGATAATATGGTAGTCTTTTGGCATTTCACCCAGATTATGGTTACCCTTGGTTAGCTTTATCTTGTCTGGCTCCCTAACTCCAAGAGCCAAACAGAAGAAATAAAAACAAGCAAATAAAACAATTCCTAATCAAAATAATTCAGCCAGATTCATAGCTCATTCTTAAAGTTTACAATAGACACCTTATTCTTTATAGGACATTTTTTTTTGTTTACTTTGCCTTCCCTACCTGGTCACCCCTCCTACGGCTTTGGCCATCCATTTACCAGTTTTCCAGACCTACAGACTGATCAGGCTCTTCATACCCAGGAGGATTGGGAAAACCTGTGATGAGCACTATATTACCAAGTGAAATTCCTGCCTATGTCCCTGTTCCCTTTTCCATAATGAGGTCCTTTTGGAAAGCCATCAAAGCTTTGGGCATCTATTAGAAATTAATTTCAAGGATGATGATTATCTTCCTTTTCTACCTGTTTCCTTTTTCCCAGCACAGGGAAAAGATGACATTTGGATTTTCATTTCCTTATTTCAGATTCTGAATCTGAGATTGAATTGTTAACTCCAAAGCAAGAAGTTTCTGAAGGAGAAGAACATGGAGGGATGTTGAAAAGTCTCCTCAGAAATGTTCCTCGAGGACCCAAATTTGCAGAACCCTGTGAACGGGAGGACAATTTAGAAAGGCAAATGGGAAACTCTACTGGGGGCAGAGAGAGGATATCCCTCTCCCAGAAGCGAGGTTCCTGGCATATGACAGTCCTTCACCAGGAAGCTCCCCCAGTAGAGGGGAGTCAAGGATGTGATGAATTTGGGGGAAGCTTTAGTCTGAGCTCGAGCTTTATGGCACGTCAGGGAGGCTCCATAGGAGGGAAACCCCATAAATGTGACACCTGTGGTAAATGCTTCAAATACAATTCATTACTTATTAAACACCAGAGAATTCACACTGGAGAGAAACCCTATGAATGCAGTGATTGTGGGAAGTGCTTCAGAGGGTGGTCAGGCTTTATTCAACATCACAGAATTCACACTGGAGAAAAGCCTTATGAATGTAATGAATGTGGGAAAGCCTTCAGTCACAGTTCACATTTTACTCAACACCTGAGAATTCATAATGGAGAGAAGCCCTATAAATGTAATGAATGTGGGCAAGCTTTCAGCCAGAGCTCAAATCTTATTCGACACCAGAGACTTCACACTGGAGAGAAGCCCTATGAGTGTAGTGAATGTGGGAAAGCTTTCATTTGGAGCTCAGTGCTTATCGAACACCAGAGAATTCACACTGGGGAGAAACCCTATGAATGCAATGAATGTGGGAAAGCCTTCAGAGGGAGGTCACATTTTTTTCGACACCTGAGAACTCATACTGGAGAAAAGCCTTTTGAATGCAATGAATGCGGGAAAGCCTTTGGTCAGAGCTCACAACTTATTCAGCATCAGAGAATCCACTACAGAGAATAACCCCGGGAATGTAATGTAATGAGTGTGGGGAATGGATGCCTTGATAGAGCAAAGAATCTACTTTGGGGCATGAGCCCATAAAGAAAAAAAAAAACAAGGTCCTAATGGAAAGGGTTTTTGTCTGTCTAATTCTCTTTGTGCAGCAACCTAGCCCAGCACCGCATGCAGTGAGGTAATTAATAAATACTTGGTGATTGGTGATAATAAATTTCTTGTTCATAACTGTGTAAAATCCTTCAGTGACTGCTCCCCTATCCTATTTACTGAGGGGTCACAAGAAGAGAAGAAAAATAGGGGAGCATATTGTCAAAGGGAAAAATACAAATTTGGGAAATAGGTGAGTGGCGGCCAATTCTGCGAAGATCTCAAGGCTTAGAGAACATTAAATGGAGAACACTGGACTTGGCCAAAGGAGATTGAGGGTAATAACCAGGGCAACGTAGGTAATTTAGCCACCACCAGCGTTACTGAGCTTTCACTTGGGGAGTATTAAAGAGGCAGGCTATAGCATTCTGTCCTTCAGGTTCTCAGGGTGGAGGAGAATGAAAACAATAAATGTTCTTAGGTAGCCACCAGACGGGACCTTGAAGAGTGGGAAGAAAAGTTGACTTCACTTCTTCTAACTCCATAAGGTCTCTTATTTCCACCTCCCTCCCTATCATTTCTTGGCCTTCCCTTCTCTACCCTTCCCATGTGTGTTCCCTGTCTATATTTACATATATATTTTTTCCCTCTCTACTTGCTGTGAGGGGGGCAGGGTTTGGTAGAATAGGGGGTCTTAACTTACTTTTGTGTGTAACTATGGTGGCCAAAGCAAAATCACTCTGTGTCCCTTAACTGTGTACAAGTAAGGAACTAGGTTAAAAAGTACCTTGGTAGAATACCTTGCAAGGGATACCACAGTATCAATAATAAATTATTTTTAAAGTTCATTCAGGGTAGGATTCCACTTATAGCTTTAATGAAGTCACTTGATAGTGCAAAAGACTTAATGAATGATAAAAGAGAATTGGAATTCTGGAGCTGGAATTCTTGTAGTTGCCTAGTCCAACCCTCCAGCCCACATAGGAACAAATCTATAGCTTTCCTGATAGATGGTTATCTTGTTGCTGGTGATATGCTTCCAGTGATAGAAGACTCACTAACTGCATTGAGGAGCAGTTTGGGTCTGATTTTTAGGAGTCTAGTCCTCACACTGAGCTGGAATTTGCTTCTCTGTAACACCCACTCAGTATACACATTGTTCCTCATTTGGCCCTCTGGGGCTAAGCAGCTAAATCTCACTCCTTTTTTATATGACAACCCTTAAAGTAATTTGAAGGCATATTATGTTCTTCCTCAGTCTTCTCCAGTTACTTCAACTAATCCTCATGACCTTATCCGTTTCATCCTGAGTGTCTTACAGATGTGTTCCAATTTGTTAATGGTCCCCCTTAAAATCTGGTGCCTAGAATCCTACAGGTCTAACCATGACATAGAAAAAGAGATTCTGATTTAAAATTTTCTTTCCTTCCTGAGGAAGGTGTAAAGAGATTTTTTCTTGTACTGTCTTTTGAAGTGGACACATTTGACCAGAGAATTGCTACACTGCATTAGCCTCACAAATCCATCTGGCCCTGTGCCACATCTGATAGGGACCCCAAGGGATATGTGGTGGTAGCTCATGGCTGTCCCTAATAGTGTCCTCAGAGGCTAATTCAGAGAACTCCAAAACATCTTGGTTTACTTTAATGATTTGTTATGGATATGTCACCAAAGAGTTCATACAATACTATTTTGAAACAGTTGATAGGTTCAGCCTTATATCCCCTATCAGGGAATTCCCAGCCACCATGGGTTGTGTGACAAAACTATCTCAGTTTACCTTTCAAATTTTAAGGGTTGTTCCTTTGTTTAATCTAGCATTGGTGAACATAACCCTCTTCCACTCCATCCCTATCATTCATTATTTTAGGGACTTTGAAAATAAAGTAACATTATCCCTCTAGGAGTCCTTAGGATTTAGAGTCCTTAGGATTTAGAGACCTTAGAGACAAAGTAGTCCCAACTGCATTTTACAAATAAAGAAACTGAGATTGACAAGGAGAAGGGGCTTTTCTAAAATCATACTGGGAGTAAATATCAGAGCCCAGACTTGAACTCATGTCTTCCATCTAGTTCTCTTATTCCTGAGGTCTTGTGGCCAGAAACTTGGCAGCCTATGGTTTTATACATGCTTCTTAGATTAAGAGTTGTCATTTTGTTTCTAATATTCTTGATAGCTCATTTGGCCCTCCAACTACCCACACACACACACACACACACACATCTCATTTTTACTTATAGTCTAAGGTTCTGTATTGAGCTTTCTAGGATAACAGCTAGGTTCACCTGATAAATTATATCTCATCAGTGAAAAAGAGTTTAAGGAATAGGATCCCTTGCCATCACCACCAGCCTCCCCCAGTTCTCCCTCTCAAAGTAATATGCTTATATTTAACAGCTTTCTAAAGCTCATGGTTTGCCCATCAGTTCCAGTAGTGGGTATTTGGGGCCAGGTGTGTGTGCATGTGTGTGTGTGTATGGACACATGCATACGTGGGAGCACATGTGTGCATATGGTCAAGAAAAATAGAATGCTAGAAGTAGAAGGAACCATATAGGTCACCTAGTTCAAATCTTGGAGCATGAATTCTATTTACAGCAGACCCAGCAGGTTTTAGTCCATGTGTGAAGTTCTCCAGTGATGGGTAGCTTATGATCTAGCAAGGCAGCAAATTCCATTTTTCAACAGCTCTAATTCCTTCCTCAATGTGGCAAGACCACTATATTCAAGGTACAGCAACCCTTCCCCAGTTAACAGACCCAATTATGTTCTCACTCATTCAGTTATTGAGACCTAGTAGTATCCTTTCCCCTGAAATATTATTTCTTCATCCCTATTACTCCATCCATTACTCCATTACTGCCCCTGGTTATCTCATTTTAGGCCTCAAGCTTTCCAATGCATGTGTTAAAATATAAGCTAATAAGGCCTTCTGCTGTAAACATTTATTACCCTGATTATTATGAAACATCCTTTAAATTCCCAAATTCTTCAGTAGACTGGACCATCATCTAATCCAACAGATGAAAAATTTTGCAGATGAGAAAACAGCTAAGAAAAGTTAAGTCACATGGGTGACTATTACTGGTAGGAAACCCAAGTCCAGTAGACTACATATCAAAGCCTTACCAGTGCACTGTGCTACCTCTATTTGTTAGGAAGTTTTTCTATCGAATGAAAATCTGACTCCCTATGACTTTCAGCCTTTGGTCTTATTTCTGCCTTCTTGGGTCAAGAGGAACAAGGCTTATCTCCCACATAGAATCACATAGTCTCATGTTAGGAAGACCTCTCAGAAGTCACTTAACAGTATGATCATTTAGTGTTGGAAGATTCTCACTGAATCTCCCCTTAAGTCTTCAGGCTAAACATTCCAACTTCTGCCAAACTTCCCATGACATAGTCTTAAGTCCACTATCCTGAATGCCTTTCTCCAGATAGCAATATCTATTGGCAGGCAGGAGATGCTACAAGCCACACAGTGGACCAGCCATATACCAACATGGCTTCAGGGCAGGAACAGAATGATAAATTTAGAACTGGAAAGTAGAGGACATACAGCAAACCCCCTCATTTTTCAGATGATGAAATTGAGGCCCTTGAAAGGCCAATTAGCCAGCCCACCCCTAGTCTCTGCCTCATGTTACAGATGCCCAAAGTCACATAACTAGTGAGTAGCAGAAATGGGATTTGAATGATCATTTTCCTCCAAATTGAGTGGTCTTTCCACTATACCATGAGGCTTCTTGTTGGGGGACAGCTTGGAAGGGGGAGCTTTGACAGTTCCTGTGTCTTCAAGTTGTTGGCAGTTCTTAAACTCTGTGGTCAAGAAAACCTTGACCACTGAGGGTATACAATCTTCCTTCCAGAATCCCAAAATCACGTGATGCACCTGGAAAGGCAGAATAACAAAAACTCCCTTTTGTGTAGTATTTTACTGTTTACAGAACATGTTCTTCATAATAGTTCTATAAAGTAGGCAATGTAGGCCATTCTCATTTTATAAGTGAGGAAATTATGATTCATAGAGGTTAACTAAGTCCCATGTATTTTGGAAGTTGTAAGAGATGAGTACAAGTCAGTCTCACTGTTTCCAAAGACTTGTTAGGGTTCTGTCACTGCATGACTGCATGTCATACTCTATACGTGGAAGGGAGACTCAGACTCCTTTGCCCTCCCTGTTCTGATCTTCCAACTGACTTTTAAAAATTTCTCTTCCATTGCTTCCTTCCTTCTGTCTTCTTTTCCCTCCTATCCATCCATTCATTTGTTCATTTGTGTGTTCATTTTAGACATTTTTGTTAGGCACTTATTGCTATCAGGCTCTGTTTTTTAGGGCTAAAGACAAGAAAACACCCTTGCCTTCTTAAATGTGGACATTATGGTTGCTAATGGGAGTAGAAAAAAAGAACATTTGTTTAAGAAAAACTGAAAAAAATGAACTTCAAAAGAAACATAGTTTCTCAGATAAAATGCTGAGGAGAGACAGACTATTCTGAAGACCTCTCTTCATTTCCCACCTGGCTGCACTCCTTTGGACTTCATCATGCCCACAGGAACCTCTTCATCCTGCAAGGTCACATCAGTCCTTGGGCTCACAATCATCAGTATCCTCTGTTCCTCAGGCCCCTTGGACTGAAGGACAGAGCAAAAAGCTCTTCCCAGAACCTCCATTTAAGGACAGTGCCCAGGCCAATCATCTCTTCATTTCCTGGCTACACTCTTTTGGACTTCTCCATCATGCCCCTGTATCAGGTACCTTTCTCCTACACCCCACCCCACACTTTTCAGCTTCCTTTTCTTTGTTGTCTTCTCCCATTAGAATGAAAGCTCCTTGAAAACAGGGACTTTCTTTTTCATATCTGTATCCCCAGCACTTAGTATGGTGCCTGGCCCACAGTAGGTGTTTAATAAATGTGTATTGACTGACTGACCCAGATAGAGGACTGCACTTTGGAAGAACGTATTGAGAGGTCCCATTTAAAGGCAGCACAATGACTGAGGTATTGATGGCTGCAGAGCATTGTGGTCCATCAACTCATTTGCATGTGACTGTTTTAAAAGTCATAACTGAGAAAGAGCCAATCAAATAACTGTTTGGAGACTATGAGAAGACTATATAAGGACTGTTGGGGTAAACTTGACAGAAAGGTAGTCTTTTGAATTTTACATCATAAATTAGAAATAGGTCACTGGGTATGAGGAGGCACTGACCTGAACCCTTAGAAGCTACAGGCCAGCAGGAGAAAAAGCTATAGGCAAAGAAAAAGAAGTGGCCAGCTGAGAGACTAGAGAAAGCTGAGCACAAGAGGAGTTAAGAGACAGAAGGCACAAGAAGTGAGGAGAGGAGCTATTTACAGAAGATAGAATATAGCAAGCAAACAGGTGCTCAGTCCACTGAGAGATGACTGCTGCCTGGTAGGCTCTGCAGCTGCTTGAAGTTCAATATGGAGAGCTGCCTGAGCTTACATTCTCCAGTGTTATCTATAACATGAAAGAGGGGAATTCTAAGTGGTCCTTTGTTCACTTTTTTGCTCTCTTTGGTTTGAGAAAGAGAAACAGAAAGGGAGATACAAGTTTTATATCTGCTTTGCTACGAGAAGAGGCTTGGCTTTCCTGAGAGCTGATTGTATAAAACATAATCCACTGTTTTTTGGAAAAAATGGCTGGGGAAGGATTCTAGGTCCTAATTGTTACTTACAGCTTGTTAAGGAGAAAGACCTCGGAGCCCCAAAGCAAATATGAGGAGCTTAGCAGTTGTCAGCCTGGGAGTTTCTAGTCACTGAGCACGTTTTCTCAGCATCTTCCCAAGAACAGATGTGTGCTAAAAGAGTTTGACACTGTTTCAGCAGTCCAAGAGTAGTAGCAGAGAAGCAGTTTTGCCTAGCAGATGGCTCATTATGCCAGAGTCATCTAGGCTTGTTGAGAGGTGGCCTGGACACGTAAGTTTCCCTACTTATGTGCCCCGTTAGGTTTCTGTAAAGGTCTCCTTTACCCTGGACATTGTGTGTGTTGGTTGGTAAAGAGTGTGGCCTTGGTTTGTGCTTTAACTTATATTTTGATTATTCCTGCTCTCACCTTCTATTAAGTAAATATTATCATTATCTTGCCTACTATTGAGAAACGATTTTGATTATTCTTGCTTTTGCCTTCTAATGAGTAAAAATGTTACAATTATTCTTGCTTTTGCCTTATTAAGTAAATGTTTCATGTTTAAAAGTTAATAGCGTCACTGTGACTGATTTTATGTATATGGGAGGCACACAGGTTGGGGCTCAGCAGCTACAATACAATGATGTGTCGCAGAAGTGTATCTTCACCCTACTCCATACAAACACAATAGGATTAGCCCTAGGATCCTGAGACATAGAGAGCTGGAGTTTTTATCCTGCCGTTGGGGCCACGGGCAGCCCTCACTTGTGGAGAAAACAACCGAACGAAGCTTGCTTGGGTCAGGTGGGTGAGAGACGTCCAGGCTGAGTAACCCGGAGCTGAGAGAGAAAGGCGATGCAAGGCTGCGTCTGCAGGACGCTCTGTAAGGGCACTGGCCGTGTGTGCACGTGGACGGTTGTCGTCTCGTCGAGTGGGCGACACATGCACACATAACTGACATAAAACTGAAAATGAGAAGTGCCATGAGATCAACTCCCATCCCTCCAGAAAGGCGGCACGAAGGGAGCGACTGCCGTTGGACGGTTCTTTTTCCCTTTCTTCCTTCTATCCCTCCCCCTCTTCACACCTTCCCTTCCCCGCCCGCCTGACGTGACCATAGGGCGTAGCTCCTCCTGAATTCCTAGAGCGTCCAACACGCCGTGAGGCGGTGCCGTCCGGATGTGAAACGACACTTCCGGGTGGGGGTGTGACGGAGGTTAGTGATCGTGGCCCATCACGGTAGTCCCGAAGCAAGCGGCTCCTGGCTCTGGGGCGGGGCCAGAGGCAGGCCCGCCCTTCTCGCGCCTCCCTCACTGGCCCGGCTCTTCCCGCTCCCGTTGGCCTGCCCAGCTATGGCGGGGCGAGTCACCCTCCTGGGACTTCTTTATTCCGACTTTTCTTCCCCTGAAAGTGAGGAGGGAGATAGGACAGAAGCCTGGTAGAGTGGCATGGCATGAGCACCGTACTTGGACGCCCTTCTCTACCCCCTGCTGGGCCCTCCCTGCACCACGTGGACATCTTTGACATCTGTAATTGACGCCCCCACCCCCACTCCCGTGTCCACTGCTCCCGTC
Organism: Phascolarctos cinereus; assembly: GCF_003287225.1. NCBI lineage: Eukaryota > Metazoa > Chordata > Mammalia > Diprotodontia > Phascolarctidae > Phascolarctos > Phascolarctos cinereus. The sequence goes on from NW_027555847.1 coordinate 651,103,592, forward strand.
CTTACCCACCGTGACTGCAGGACCCTACGGTCTCTGAATTGCCTTCCAGTTCTCAGATTTTGTGGCGCCAGTGAGGAGGCGTGGCCAAAGTATCCTAGCCTGGTTTGGGATTTCTTTGTCCACGTTTATCTACCCTTCTCCCCGCCCCGAGTGAGGTCTTCAAGAACATGCCCTGCTCCTTTCTGCGTAGTGCCAAGAGAATATATATCCCAGAAGAACTGACCCAGGCTGGACTGGACTTTCAGGCCTCACAATGAATAACCCATAGAGTTATCATATTTATACCTTGCTCTGATTTTTCAGAGCAATAAATAAACATTTATTAAGCGCCTATTACGTCTAATCGCTGGGATAAAAAAAAAAGAGGCAAAAAATAGTCCTTGTCCTCGAGAAGCTTACAACCTAATGGGGAAGACCACATGCAAACTATATACAAAGCAAGACATATACTAGATAAATACGACATAAATAACAGGAAATTAAGAAGGGAAGGGCTTGTTATTGTACTCTTGATTATTCTGAATTTATGCACATATCCATTTTATGTAATGAGCGAATTGGCTTAATAGATATTGAGCTCCCCATTACAGCAAGTCTTCGAGGAGAGGGTATATAACCACCTCTAGGGAATATTCATGCAGTTATCAAGGCCTGGACTACAAGTGCATAAGTCAGGAACACTTCCAATTCTGTGATTCTGTGATTAGTGCTATTCCAATAATAGTCTGACAATTTTGCTGAATAAGTTAATGTCTGTAGGTACTCTATAAATTTAGAGCAGTTGCTAATCTGCAATAATAGATGGGGTTTCTCCCCTGGGTGTTCCCTCCATCAAAGAAATCACAATCGCAGATAAAAATTCTATTTAGATTCATCCTTCCAGTGTAAGATTGGTTAAAGATCTCAACTCCCAGTTTAGTATATTCAGTACAATAACTTTTTGAAGAATCAACGTAGTACAATAGACAAAATGCTGCCTCTGTCATTTTATGGCAGAACAGAAATTCCTCTGGTATTTAAAGCCCTTTACATTCTGTCTCTAACCTATGTCTACATACTGATTTCATGTTACTCCCCCTCACCCACATTGCATTCCAGACAAGCAGACACACTTGTTCCCAGTACACAACATTCCATCTCCTGTTTTGGTCCCTTTATAGAAGCTGTCCCCATGCCTTAAATTCTTTTCAGCCTCAACCCTTCCACCCTCCTCTTTGAATCTCTAGCTTCATTCAAGACCCACTTTAGGTGCCATCTCCTACAAAGAGTCTTTCCTGATCCTCCCCTCCTCTTCCTTTCCCCAGCTGTTAGTGCTCTTTTACCCTCCCCCCCTTCCAGAAATTACTTTGTATTTACTCATCTGGATACATGTACCTTTCTAATGGATTCTAAACTCCTCAAGAGCAAGGATAGTTTCATATTTCTCTGTTTCCCTGGTACCTACCTACAGTACCTGTAATAAATAGGAGGTGCTTAATACGTGCTTGTTAAACTGCTCATGGGCAAGTCACTTGACGAGTCAGAGCCAGTTTTTTCATTCATTTGCAAAATTGAAGTTATAATACCTATAATGTCTACTTTATAGCGATTTTTTGAGGCTTAAATGAGACAATATATTAAGTGCTTTACAAAAACCTTAAAATGCTAATATTATTATTGAATCAGTTGGATCATATCATCAACAATCACATTCCTCAGTCCAGAGATGGGGCTGATTTGCTCTGCACACACTATGTTCTTAAGAAATGTTTGTTAATTTTGAATTTGAAATTCTTCACATTCTTAGGCTTTTTAAGAGAGGGTATCTGTTGTCTGAGAGTAACCAAGAAGATTCAGACACTGAAGACTGCCATATGAAGATTGATTGAAGGAAATAGGAACATTAAAAGATGGGGTTGGGGGGGAGGGGCGAGGAGAAGGGGCTGTCTTTAGGGAAAGAAAATCAAGCTTCTGCTTGGGAGTAGATGGAATGCTAACTACGGAAAGAAAACAAAGCAGCTCAATTTTTATTTTGCTTCTGTTTTTACACCTTTCTGACCTTTGCACTGGGAATAAGGGAACAAAATGGCCAGTGTGGTTGATAAGTAAGGAGATAGTATGAGAGCACTTAGTTACCCTTGATGAATTCAAGTCATCTGACCCAAATGAATTACATCTTCTGGTACTGAAGGAGTGTGTGTGTGTGTGTGTGTGTGTGTGTGTGTGTGTGTGTGTGTGTGTGTGTGTTTGCTGAGCTGCTATCAACATTTGAAAGGTCTTGGACAATAGGAAAAGTACCTTAAGATTGGAGAAAAGCAAATACCCTCACTTTCAGAAAGGGAAGAGAGCAGTGTAGACTTCAATTCCTGGGGAAATTCTAGAGCAAATCATTAAAGAGATGATTAGTGAACATCTAGAAAAGGAAGAGCTGATTATAAAGAGCCAGCATGACTTTATCATTCATACAATAAGTATTCAGTGCCTCTTCCCACCAGGCAAGGCACCTGGGGTACAAATACAAAGAATTAAACAATTCCATTCAGTGGTTGTCAGGAACTTACAGAGGCAGCTAGGTGGCAGGGTAGCAATGAGTGCTGGACTTGGGAGTTCAAATCCAGACTCAGACACTTACTAGCTATATGACCCTGGGCAAATCATTTAACCTGTGCCTCAGTTTCCTTCTCTATAAAACTGGGGTAAGGGGTAGCTAGGTGGTGCAGTGGATAGAGCACTGGCCCTGAAGTCAGGAGGACCTGAGTTCAAATCCTCCTCAGACTAAACACTTGACACTTACTAGCTGTGTGACCCCGGGCAAGTCACTTAAACCCAGTTGCCTAAAAAAAAAAAAAGAAAATTGGGGTGATGATAGCTCCCTCACAGGATGCTTGCAAGGATAAATTGGGGATATTTGCAAAATGCTCTGCAAACATTAAAATTATATAAATGCTAGCAGTTGTTGTTCTTGCTCATGGTTGTTTTGAGTGTTGTTTTTCACTGTTTTTCTTATTATTACATTCTAATTAGGGATACAAGAATATATTATATATATGTGTATATATGTATATACACATATATATAGCATATAAAATAAAGCTAATATAAAAACATGCAACGCACTTAAATACAAGGTAGTTTGGGAGGGAGGGTACTAGCAGTTGGGGGCATCAGGAAAGTCTTCATATAGAAGATGATAATTGAGCTGTGTCTTAAAGGGAGAAGGACATTAAACTAGCAAATTCAGAGAATATTGTCGACATAATTTACCTATATTTTAGCAAATTATTTGATACAGTGCTATTCTTGTGGAAAACATGAAAGTTATGGATTAGATGATAATATAATTAAATGGAACTGATTGCATGGCTAGACTCAGAGTAGTAATTAACGGTTCAATGTCAGCTTGCCAGAAGGTCTGTAGTAGAGTGCCCCAAAGACCTGTGCTCAGCCCTGAGCTAGTAAATGTTTTTTTAGTTTGTTTTGTTTTTTGTCAGTGACAAGAAGTCAGATAATAGATGTCACACTCATCAAATCTGCAGATAACGAAGAGCCATGAAGGATAGCTAACAACACTGGATGACAGAATCAGGATCCAGTAAGATCTTGACAGACAAATGCAGTGGGGTCATACATGCTGCCTGATGTAGCCTGTGCCATTCTATTCCACCTGAGTCTAAACCAGATTAAAATGTAATTGGGAAATACTTAAAATTGCACATAGATAATCTTAACATGTAGCATTCTCTCTTTTTTTTTGTTGTTGTTGCAAGGCAGTCAGGATTAAGTGCCTTGGCCACAGTCACACAGCTAGTATACGTCAAGTATCTGAGGTGACATTTGAACTCAGGTCCTCATGACTTCAACGCTGGTGTGCTATTCACTGCACCACATAGCTGTTCCTAATATGTAGCTTTCTAAGTCAATATGGGCCTTCAGGAATCCTTATGTGTGCTTTAGTGGCCCTATTTCTAGTTCAGTTGACACCACGGGCTAGAAATTAATGGAGCTGAAATTAATAAGATAAAATTCAGGACAGATATATTTAAGTCTTAGGCTTAGTTTAAAAAAAAGTCAGCTCTAGAGTTATAGGATGCGGGAGCATGGATAGGTAGTAGTTTGTCTAAAAAAGATCCCAGAGGGTTTTAGTGGAATGTACACTCATGAGTCAACAATGTAATATGGTAGTCAGAAAAGCTAATGTGATCTTGAGCTGCATTAAGACAAGCACAGTACCAGAGCATTGGGAGGTGATGGTTCCTCTGCCCTCATCAGACCTTCTGTAGAGTATTGTGTTCTGTTCTGGGCAACTTGGACAGTTAAGTACCTTGAGACTTCATTACGTAAGGTGAAGTGAAAAGAAATGGGAATGTTTAGCCTGGAGAAGAGAAGACTGGAGGAATAGGAGAGCGATCTCCAAGAACTTGAAGGAATGATGTGGTGAAGGGTGATTAGATTTGCTCTGGTTGGCCCCAGAGAACACAAGCGGGAGCAATGGATAGAAACTGAAAAGAGACAAACTGAGACTTGATGTCAGGAAAAACACTTCTTAATAATTCTCCATTTAATCCTATCTCTCTTGTTTGTTCACAGTTGTTTGCATGTTGTCTTCCCCAATTAGAATGTGAGCTCCTAGCAAGCAGAAACCCTTAGCACAGTTCCTGGCAAGTAGCAGGTGCTTAATAAATGTTTATTGACTGACTGACCAAACAACTGGAACTGTCTAAAAGAGGAACAGACCACCTCTGGAAGTGTTTGTTACCCCTCATTAGAAGTTTTCAAGTTGGGGGCTGGGACTGGACTGTGCTTCTCTCTCACCCAGGTCCAACAGACTTTTCCTACTGACCTTCTAATGTCTTTGGTGTTAGTGGGTTGAGAAGTCTGGAAACCACCACAACTACCAATGATTCAGATCCCTGAGTCCTGTTCCAGGTTCGCTAAGGCCCAGTCTTTGCCTGCCTGACCCACACTAAACTGCTCTCCTCTCCCAGACTGGCACAATAGACCTTTCCTATCAACCATCCAGGTTGTCTTGGGCTGGAAATTTGTTTCACTGTCTTTTTGTGGGTTCTGCTGCTCTAGAATTTGTTTGTGGGTTTTGCTGCTCTAGAGCCATTTTTAACAAGTATTTGGAGGGGTTTGGGGGAGAGCTCAAGCAAATCACTGCTTTTACTCTGCCATCTTGACTCCACCCCACGTCTTCAATTTTCTTAACTTTTGTTCTACAACTAGATTTTCAATGACTCTGGAAGGCTTTTCTACATTCATTAAGGACAAACAACAACATCTCAACTGGGCTCTCCTCCAAAGTAAAGCAATCCTTTCATACTTTGCTAATTAACTCACTATCTCAATCAACATACTCATTTTCCAAACCTTTTCATCCCTCCTCAAAGCTCCCCCTCCCTCCATCTCAGCTGAGAACTTTGCCTCATATTTTACTGAAAAAAATAGAATCCATTCTTCAAAAGCTCCCTCTCCTTCCCTCATCTCACATCACCCAGATACCTTTTACTACTATTTCTGCCTTCACCCTGTCTCAGATGAAGACGTGGCATTTCTCTCTGCTAAGGCAAACTCTCATACATGCACAAGTGATCTCATTCTATCCTATATTTTCCAGTAAATTGCACACTCTTATCATCTTCATTCTCTCTCATCTTCATTCTTTTTCTATCTACTCTGGCTGCTTTCCTTCTGCCTACAGTTATACCCCTGTGTCCCTCATCCTCAAAAAAACACTCACTTAATCCATCCATGCCCAATGGCTTACATCCCACATCTCTCCCTTTTGTGGCTAAACTTGAGAAGGCCATCTATAATTGATACTTGCCTTCTCTATAGTCTGGCATCTAACCTCATCATTTGGCATGAAACTGCTTTCTCCAAAGTTACAAATGATCTCTTAGTTGACAAATCTAATGGTCTTTTCTCATCCTTGAGCTCTCTGTAGCCTTTGATACAGATCACTCTGTTCTCCTTGATAATCTCTTCTATCTAGGTTTTGGTGACACTAGTCAGTCCTGCTTCTCCTTCTGACTGCTCTTTGTCCATTTCTTTTGCCGGATATTCACGCAGATAATGCCTGCTAAGAGCGAGTGTCTCTCAGAGAGCTCTTTCCGGGACTCTCTTCTCCCTCTACATACTATTTCACTTGGTGAACTATATTCTCATGGATTCAGTTATCACTTCTAGGTGATGATTCTAAAGTCTACTTGTCCAGCCCTAACCTCTGCTGCTTTCTACTCACATCTTCAGCTGCCTATCGGACATCTTGAACCAAATGTCCCATTGACATCTTAAACTCAACATGTCCAGAACTGAACTCGTTATATATCCTCACTTCTTCCTAACTTCCCTATTACGGTGGAGAGTACAACAGCCAAAATGAATTCTAAACCAACATGGGAAGTGGTTTCTCACTCCCTTATCAATGAATTCCCCCCGCCCCCGACCATAGAGAGGAGAAGTCATCCATGATTCCTAGAGCCCTCCCAGATGTTCGCTGTGGGAAGTAATGGCGGCCTATGGCTCGGTGGTCGGGGAGGCGGCCCCTCCCCGGTGGTCGGGGAGGCGGCCCCTCCCCCATGCATTTCCGGTCAGGAGAGGCCTGCAGTTTGGGTTTCTGGGTCTTGTGGAGGCTCGGTGTCCCTGGCCTGGCCTGTGGAGTCCCCACCATCTGTACTCCCGCTGTCTGAGGGAAGGGTGGGACAGGGCGGGGCCGGTAGGGGGAGCCGGGGAGCCGGGGGTCCCGCCAGGCCGAGGCCTCCGCCCTGAGGTTGCCCCAGCTTGGCCCCTCTCGTCGGGCTTCTCCTCCTTTCTTACCCCCGGACCCTGCGGGGAGGGAGGGCCGCTCCCCTTCTGAGGAGGTCGCTGCTGGGCCGCAGCCCCTGGCCTAGGGAGCCTGGGACGGCCTTTGGTAATACTCGTGCGTGGTGGTCGGCATGTTGGAAGGGAGGCAGTTTCTGCCATTCTCTGTGGTCTCTCCTGCGAGGACTCAGGCCAGCGCCGGGCACGCTGGAGGTGCCTCATAAATGCTGGCTGATGAGCTGATTGATATTGATGCCGTTTCCCCCGCTAAAATTTGCCAGTCTCCTTGCAGTGTGGAGGTGGGTGTCCAGATGTGGTGGACTAGCCTTAACCAATGACCAGAGCCGAGGCTCCTCGCTTGGTTGCCTTCTGGGTGATGCACTTTCCGGACTTAGCCACTCTAGAAGAGTAAGCCACCCAAGGGGGTTGCATCTCATGCCTAAGAAATCAAAGACTCTGGAAGTATTGAAGTAAGTGCTGGGTCTGGTCTAGGTAGCCCCTGGGCAGTGGAAAGGGCCCTGGACTCGAATTTGCAGTCTGGGTGGCAGCCAGAAGCTCTTAGTTTAGTCGTGATGAAGCTCCTTTCTGGGCAAATAAATTTAGAAACAGAAATTTAAAGCTAGAAGGGGCTGTCTTCCTCAACAACATTCCCCTAGCCATCTTTCTGCAAGTAAGGAAACTGAGGCAGGGGGCATTGAAGTGAGTTGTCTGATGTTACACAGTCACAACGATTTGAACCCAAGGCCTTTGGCTCCATATTCAGCTCTCTTTCCGCTGTATCCCAGTTTGCCTTTTAGGTCAAATAGGGAAGGGAAAGGGAATAAGCAAGTATATAGTGCCTACTATATGCTAGGCACTGTGCTAAGTGCTTTACAAATAATTTCTCACTTGATTCATAAACTCTGGGAGACTGTTATTATCCTCATTTTATAGTTGAGGAAACTGAGGCAAACAGGTTAAGTGACTCGACCAAGGTCACACAGCCAGGAAGTGTCTGAGGCTGGATTTCAACGGACATCTTTCTGACTACAGGTCAAATAGGGGACAGTAATCCTTGTTTTGCATCCTTTTTGGTTATTGTAAGAATCACTGAATGGTAAACATGAAACTTTGTCCAAATGAATTATTTCAGTCATTCATTTAACAAATACTAAGTTGACAGGTATTTGTTAGTCACTCTTTATGTGACAGGCCCTGTATGGTATGAAATGTTTGGCTGGAATCATAGCTTCATATATTTAAAGCTGGAAAGAACCTTGGAGATAATTGGGGGGGGGGGAATCAGACTCACTCCAGAGTGGGGTGGAGTGAGGTTGAACCAGATTCAAATGTTATTGGGAAATGTTTAACAAAATAAATAAAAATACAACATAAAGTTGATTTGTGGTTTTCTAAATCAATAAGCATCTGAAAGAAATCTGTTTCTATTTGAGTTTGACACCACTGATCTAGTCCAACCTTTTCATTTTACAGGTGAAGAAGCTCAGACCCAGTGAGTTACTTCCCTAAAATCAGTCGGTCATTAAGCATTCAGTGCTTACTGTGTGCCAGGCACTGTGCTAATTACTAAGCTTACAGAGAGAGGCAGAGACAAGGTGCTAAGCCTAAAGGAGCTCACCTTCTAGTGGGGAAAGCAACTGGCAAAAAACATTGTACATAAAAGATATATACAGAGCAAATGGAAAACAATCTCAGAAGGAAGGCTATAGCAATTGAGGAGGGGGCCAGGAAGTAAAGGAAACAAGACCGGCTCCTCTAGCACCAAGACAAGTGCCCTTTGCACTGCTCCAGTTTCGTGAAGTCTAGTTGCAGATGAGCTCTCCAGAGAAGGACTTGGTTATTTTCGAAATTCTGTTATTCCTGTAGCACTCAGTAACATCAGCAGTCTTGTTCACTGTCGGTCCTTTGAAGGTCCCCTTTCAGCCCTAGCTGAAATCAGTGATTTCAATCACAAACCTCAGTGCTGCATTGGTTGCTTAAATGTTTTTGAAATATAAAATTATTCGTTTCTGGCTCTTCTTGCCCCTTCCTGTTCCTTCAATCTGGCAGGTATTGGATACTCAGCAAATATATATATATATATATATATATATTTTTAATCCAATTTCTGAGCTCTTTTGCTCCCTCCCTAAGATTTCCAAGGGTCCCAGGCCAGAATCATCAGGCTGAGGTTTCTCATTGAAACCATTAACTTTGACCAGTGTGCTAGGTGCTATAGGGAATCCAGAGTTCTATAGAATTCTCTGCCTCCTGGTTTCCTTCAAGTCCCAGGTAAAATCCCACATTCTACAAGAAGACTCTCTTGATCCCCTTTCATCCTAGTTCCTTCTCTATTGATTATCTCCAATTTATCCTGATAGTTGTTTACATGTTGTTTCCCTCATTAGACTGTGAGCTCCTTGAGAGCGGACACTTTTACCTTTCTTTGTATTCCAACACTTAGTACAGTGCCTGGTACGTAGGAGGTACTTCATAAATGTTTATTGACTGACAGACTTACTGACTCTAGCTTAGTCCTTACTAAAATAGTTAGCAAAAATTGAAACAAGGATAATTAAAGGAGATGAGGCCAGCAATGTCCCCAGTGATTTCTGTCACCAGACCCAGATGGGGAAAGACCGGCCAATGTGATCAGCAGCTGTTTGTAGTTTTTGAGTAATTATGGCAAATGGGAGACATATTACAAAACTAGAGATTTGGTGTACATCTCAGCTTTCAAAAGGAGATGGTTTCTTCAAACTATAGGGAGGTCAGCTTGATATCTTTTCCTGGTAAAATTCAAAAATCTTATTAAAGCAATGGTTTATGAATTCTTAGAAAGGGAAGAAATCTATCTATCTATCTATCTACCTATCTATATATGTATATATGGATTTCAGCGAGGTAGTTGACTAAATTTCTCATGATATCCTTGTGGCCAAGATGGGTAGATGTGGGCTGGATGATAGTACATTTGGATGGCTTTGTAATTGGTTTTCTCACCAGATCCCAAGAGTGGTAATTAATAGATTAATGTTATGCTAAAGGGAGTCTCTAGTGGAGTGCTTTGGGGCTCTGCCCTTTGCCCTGTTTCAACATTTTTATCAATAAATTAGAGAAAAGACCATGCTTATCTAGGTTCCAGGTGGTGGGAAGCTGGGAAAAAAATGTTATTCTGTTGGATAACAGTTGACAGAATTGGTATCCCAAAAAAAGATTAGGACAGGTAAAATGAAATTTAATGGGATGAATGTGAAGTCTTGTTCTATGTTTCAAGATATGAACTGCATAACTACAGGATGAAGATGGTATGGTTAAGAAGCAGTTCATGTGAAAAAAAAAACCCTAGGGGTTTTAGTAGGCTACAAAACTAAATATTAGCAGTATGAATTGCTCCCAAAAAATGCATAGGATCTAAGGCTGAATAAATAGATGTATAATACACAGTGTGGACTGGGGTGAGTAATCTGTTTATTTTCCCCTGCTTAGTCTCCTTCTAAAGGATTATGTCCTGTTCTGGGCATCACATTTTAGGAAGGATATTAAACTCTTTGGAATAAATCCAGAGGATGGCAAAAGGTCTGAAGACCGTCATGAAAATTCGTTAAAAGTACTGGAGTACTTAGCCTGGAAGAAAGGGTTTAAGAGCCATATGATAACTATCTAGAAATATCTGAAGGGCCATCAGTCATGTGGAGGAAAGCTTCAGCTTGATAAGTTTAATTGCAGAGTAGAATTAGGAGCAATGAGTGAAAGTCATAGGGAGACAGATTTTGACTCAATATGAGGAAAAAACTTCCTAAGAATTAGAGCTGTCTGGTAGGGGAATAGACTGTATCAAGATGTGAGTTCTCCATCTTTGGGGGTATTCTTGCTGCAGCCTGACACCCTCCATTTGAGTATTTAATAATCCCTGCATGCATACCGCTCTGTCTCTACAGAGTTTTCACATCTGTCATTTTATATGTTCCTCATGATACATTTCTATAGTAGTTTAAGACTCATAACATACTTTGCTGTGAACAATCCAGTAGGATCAGTAGTGAAACTATTATCCTCATTTAAAAATTAGACTTGGACAAGTGACTTGCCTCAATTTACATTGTTAATAAGAAGCATGAGCTGGCTCTTCAGTCAGGTCTCCTGGGTCCTAGTCTGGAGTTTTTCTACTACCAGGCTGTCTCCTTCATCTAAAGACACATGGATTTTATATCATTGAGGAAGCTTACTTCTTTTTTAAATGTCATCTCTCTTTGCCCCCACTGAAGGCTGACCTAAAAACTGGGGAGCTTGCTTTATTATTATTATTGAGATGAAGGGCTGAGGTGACCTGGATCTTGCTGACAATTACAGGGAGATGTGTACCATTTTTAGGTATCTCCACTACTAAAGCCCTTCCCTGATGTGGCGTGGGAGGAAATCTTGGGATCTTGAGGCTAAGCCAGTGAAGCACAAACTCTCGCAGTTCCCTCCTAGCTGGGAAGGCTCGACCAGTTGGTCATAGCAGTTCATGAAACTGTCTGCTGAGGTGAGCAGGGAGCACACATCTGTGAATTCAAGAATCTTTTGAAGTATTAAATATCCGTGTTTGTAACTTTTAATGCAAGAAGTTAAATAGAACAAATTTAATAGGTCTTGATCTGTATTTATCAGTCGGGTCCCCCTCCTCTGTACTCCTTCCTTCTACCTCCAAGGATTGAATGAAATGCTGGTTCTATTTTTACTGGGCCTGGGTTCTTAAGTTGGTTTCTGAGATTTGAGGTGGTTGGAAAGTATTTTGGGGCATCACTCTTTACCAGTGTAGTCCTTAGAGTTTCCTTCTCATCATACTGTGGTTTTCATTTTCTTTAGGTCCCCTCTGTGCTCAGCAGCAGGAACGTTCATCAGATGAGATGGCAGCTGTGGGGACAGAGCGTGAGTCACCTCCTGTTGTACTTCTTCTCAGCTTCTCACCTGGGACACAGTCTGGACTTGAGCACTACCAGGCTCTGCTTCATCTCTGTGATCGTGTTGTAGCCCCGCAAACTCTGCATCTTCTCTCAGATTCCATCTTTAAGTATTTTTGCCTCATTCTCCTATCCCCAGTGAGTCCTCATGACCTGTCAGCCTTTTAGTTTCCCTAGTCCCAGCTGTCCCACTGCTGTAGTTTGGGCCTGACTGTGTGGGAGGTCCCACCATGTAGAAAGGGAAATGCTCTTCATGAAGAGCCACCATGGCTTCATCAAGGACTATGTCAGTTCTTTTTTGTGATATGGTTATTAGGCAAGTAGATCAGAGGAATGCTTTAGATATAGTTTAGCCAAATGAGGTAAGCAGCTGACAGCCTCATCATATTTTTACAGATAAGATAGAGATCTAAAGGCTAAATGATGTTTCATTTAGATGTTTGGAATTGAATGACTGGCCCCCCAAATAGTTATTAATGGCTTGATGTCAACTTTGAAGGTCTCGAATTTAATGGGACTAAGTAGAAAGTCATTTAATTGAATTTAAGAAATCAACTTCACAGGTACCAAATAAGGGAGAATATGACTGGTATTGAAGAAAGTTGATGTACTGTGAGGTTAGGGTGGGGCATATGATCATGTCTAGTGATGTTCCTACAAATGATGAGACAGGTTGGAGAAACTTTGAGCCAGGTACTGAGCTCCTCCAGAAAGCAACATTATATGGACAGATAGCAGTGAACCTCAGTGGAAGATAATGCTGAGTGATGGCTGTGCCTAACTTCCTGGGGACAAAAGGAAGGGGCAGTTGGCTGTGGGAAAGGTAGGCAAGGGTATATTTCTGCAAGGAAAAGAATATGGAAAGAGTGTGAAGAGAGGGGTTCTCTGGATGAAGAAAAATCTGTTTGCAATTTGGCAGAGGTTTCAGAGGGCACAATGGAAGCGGGGGGAATTGCCTGTTATATACTAGGCATTGTGCTGAGTGTTTTATAAATATTGTCTCCTTTGATGTTCACAATAGCCCTGACAGGTAGGTGCTGATATTATCCCCCTTTGCTTTAGTTGAGGGAACTGAGGCTAGGAGAGCTTAAGTGACTGGCTCAGAATCACACAGCTAGTGGGTATCAGAAGTCACATTTAAGCTCAGGTCTTCATGAGAATAGGAAATCAGCTTTAGGAAGCCCTGGAGCCCAGCACTTTATCTAGTGTGCCACCTAGCTGCAATGGAGAGGAAGGGCAGAGGAGAACAAGCAAGTCGTTGGATTAAACTGGATTGGTGCAAGAGTGCAAAGAACAGTAGTAAGAAGAAAAGGAGCCTGAATCCCTGGTTAGAGGGGTGGATTTATTCCCAGTTGTTTGGGGACTCACCCTGCTATGTTCCTATGATGATGGATGCTTGAATTAGTGCACTGTTCCCTCTCTAAACACAGGGGAACTTTCCTGATTCTGGACAACCGTTAGCATCTTCCTACACCTACATTATCATTTATTTACTTTGTATGTACAGTGTGTCCCCAAAGTTGTGCAGTTTTAAGTAAGTAAAGCTTTGCTTATATGGATAGGTGTTGTTTTCCCAAAGCATATGAATTTCTGAGGGGAGGGACTGTTTTGTTTTTTGTTTTTGCATGTCCAGTGCCTAGAAGACTGACTTGAGCATGGTAGATGCCTAATAAATGTTGGCTTGATTATAGTTTATAACCTTTAAAGTACTATGGAAATATGAGTTATAATAAAAATAATTATAAGTACCATAATATATAACAAAATAACTTTCATTATAACTCATATTTCTATTATTATCTAACTTATTTTCATAGTTCCTTAAGGTTTATAGGTACCTTATAATGTGGGGTAGGGGTTGCCAGTATTATCGATATTTTTATAAATGAGGTAACTGAGTCTCAGAGAAGCTTTGTGACTTGTACATGATCACAGATAGTAAGTGTTAAAGTGCACTGTCTTCCAATCCAAGTTCTGAGGCAGAGGTCAGGAGAGACTTCAATATCTTAATCTTTGGTATGTTTTTTTACTACCTTTATATTCTTGACTAGCCTTCTCACTGTCTTCAAGTATGTTTTCCTTATTCTATGTGTTTATTTTGTACTCTGTTCTGGAATTCTCTCCAATAACTTCATTCATAGTATCATAGGACTTAGAGTTGGAAGGGACCTTAGAAATGGTCTAGTCCAACCCAGTGAGTCAATTAATAGACATATATGCCTACTGTGCAAAGCCCTGAGTTAGAGAGTTTAGATAAGATACTGTCCCTTAACTCAAGGAGTTTACAGAGTAGTAGGAGGGTAGGGGACCCACAAATAGCTATGATACATAACATTCTGTGATTAGTGTTGTACAGATGTCGAAAAAAAAGTGCTTCATGAGGCCCTTGAGGAAAGGCTTTTATCAAGAGGGAAATCTTTCTTGGGGAGGTGCCATTTTTAAATTGGGCTTTAAAGGATGGGTAGGGATTTAACCAGTAAAAATGGGGAAGGAAAGTATCGCAGGCAAAGGAAACAGCCTGAGCCAGGAAAGGCAGATGGGAGAGCACAGTGTATAGTCAGGGGCCCAAGAATTTTACAGTCTGGCTAGGGTACGGAGGGCACAGAGGGTGGTAAGATAAAACAAGAATGGGAAAGCAGGGTTGTACCAGATTTTGGAGGGCTTCAACTACCAGACAAAGGAGTTTAAACTTTACTTAGGAGGCAGATTTTTGAGCAGAGTGATTTTATGGTCATATATATTTCTATGAGTGATTATTCTGGCAATGTAGGAGAGAGAGGGAGAGGGAGAATGTGTGAGAGATAAGGACTTCTCTTAAAATGAATTTCAATTTGATGATACTATTTTTGCCCTCCAGTAGTCTGATTCTATTTTGTTTCTCATTTCAGATTGTAAAACTTTTAATAAGAAAGAGGCTACATCAAAGCAAGAAATCACTAAAGAAAGAATGTCACATGAAACAATATGGGAAAAATTTCTAAGTGAAGCTTCATAGGGATTGAAGTTTATGGAAGTCTTTGAAATGCAGAACAGTTTAGAAAGGCAGAGAGAGGCCCTTTGTAGAACTATCATTTACAAGATAACTCCTGGAGGAAAAATAAGCCATGAACATAAAGACTATAAAAGAAGCTTCTGTTTGAGCTCCAACATTGAACTTCAGGGAAGTCACAAAGGAGAAAGACCCCATAAATGTGAAGCATGTGGCAAAAATTTCAAATATCAATCAGATATTATTAAACACTTGAGAATTCACACTGGAGAGAAGCCTTATGAATGTAAGGAATGTGGAAAATTCTTTAGCCAGAGCTCAGATGTTACCAAACATCAGCGAATTCATACTATGAATGTAATGATTGTGGGAAAACTTTCATTCATAGCTCACATGTTATTAGACATCAAAGAATTCATAATGGAGAGAAGCCCTATCAATGCAGTGAGTGTGGAAAAGCTTTTAGCCAGAGCTCAAACCTTATTCGACGTCAGAGAATCCATACTGGAGAAAAGCCCTATGAATGTAATCATTGTGGCAGATCTTTTAATCAGTTTTCTTTACTTATTGAACATGAGAGAATTCATACTGGAGAGAAACCATATGAGTGTAAGGAATGTGGAAAAACATGTAGTCACAGCTCAGATATTATTAAACATCAGAGAATTCATACTGGAGAGAAGCCCTATGTGTATCATGAGTGTGGAAAAACCTTTAGTCGTAGCTCCAGTGTTATTAATCATCAGAGGATTCACACTGGAGAAAAACCATGTGTATATAATGAATGTGGAAAAGCCTTTAGAGGCTGGTCAGGCTTTGTTCAACATCAGAGAACTCACTCTGAAGAAAAGCCTTATAAATGCAGTGAATGTGGAAAAGCTTTTATTCGGAGCACACAGCTTATCAAGCACCAGAGAATACATACTAAAGAACATATTCCAAAGAATAAACCAGTTACTATAATGAAAAAAGGAAAAGGAGAATCTGAGAGAGCAGAGAACCCAGTTTAAAGCAGCTTTTCGAAAGTTTGTAAGCTCTTGCAGGTCAGGCATTTAGCTTGCATTATACACATCTAACCCATCTCATAAGAGTTGCTAAATAAATGCTTGTTCATTGTTTTGATAACTTGTGTGGCTGTTTCACCCTCATCCCACCCCCACTGGCAGATCTGAGGAGTACTAAGAGAACATGGGGTGATGTAGGTGCCAAAGATGGAGGATATTTGAAGAGGAAGTAAGAGCTGAATGTCAGAGCAGAGGTTGAGATGAATGAGAACTGAGTAAATTAGCATGGCGTATGCCCAGGAGGAAGGATGGAAACAAAAATTTATTAAGTGCCTACTATGTGCTTGGTACTGTGTGCTAGGCACTTTTATAAATATTATCTCATTTGATCCTCACAATAACCCTGGGAGGGATAATAGTAACATTATTATCACCATTTTATAGTTGAGGAACTACTGTAATGTTCCAGGAAGAACACTATCGAGGTACCTTAGAGCAATTTTAATCAGTTTTCCATTTATTGACTGAATGCAGAGGTCTTTTTTAGGTTCTCTGGGAGGCAATTTACACAACAGGCGTATGTAGTTAGTTTCTTTTCTTGAAATTGTTGGAGGAAGACTATTATGGTAGCTTTCAATGTAATTAAAGGTCAGAGGGCGAGGTCATCCCAAATCCATAGAGGCAGATTTTGGCTTAGTATAAAGAAAAATTTCCAAACAATTAGAATTTAGGGATGGGGTTAGAATTGTCCAGAAATGGAATGGTTGCTTACAGAAACAGCAAGTTCCTAATCATTGTAGGTTTTTCTTTTTTTCCCCCCAATTAAGAAGCATTTTTTTTTTAGTATGAAGCAATTGGGGTTAAGTGACTTTCCTAGAGTCACACAGCTAGTGAGTGTTATGTGTTAGGCTGGATTTGAACAGTGGTCCTCCTGACTCCAGGACTAGTAATCTATCCACTTTGCCACCTAGCTACCCCAAAAGAAGCATTTTTTTACCTCCCACTAAACCTTCCCCACTGAGAAAAAGAGAAACAAAACCTTTGTAGCAAATATGCAGTCAAGCAAAACAAATTTCCACATTAGCTATGTCTAAAAAAATCACTGTAAGTTTTCAGTAGGAACCTGGACAGATACTTGTCGGAGATCTTATTATAGCAGAGATTCCTGCTCAGATAAACATTGTAGTAGAGGACCTCTCAGATTCTTCTCACTCAGATTCTGTGATTTCAAAAAATCAGTGGTGGGGAAGAAGCAGGAGGAAGCTGTCACTTGGATGTGATAATGCCTTATCTTCAGAATGGGATATGACTGTACAGAAACCATAATGCCCTATCTTCATCTGTGCAGCAAGTTATATTTTTTCTTTATTGAAAAAATTTGATATCTTCTGTTTTCACATCAATTTCTGAACAGCCTTCCTCCTCCCTTACCCAATGAGTAACAAAGAATTTTTAAAAAGGAATATTTGGTTTGGCGCTCTGACCTAGAAGCATACAGGGAAAAGTGAGCCCCCAGCCTAGCCAGAAGAGAGGGGAGGTGTTGGGGGAACAACTGGAGAGAAGGTCCAATGGGGCCAGATTAGGGATGGCCTTAAATGCCAGATTCAGGAACCTGGACTTAACCCCCAAAGTTCTTGATCAGAGAGGAGGAAGGTTGTATTCTTAATATATAATATATAATAATATTCTTAATATGTTGGCTGTGTCTAACAATAAACACATCATTTCATGCCTATGGTCCCCCATCTCTTTAAGTTGAGGAAAGATAGATTTCCTCATTTCTGTAGTTTCTCATTTCTCCTCTGGGGTAAAGTTTGGTCATTATAATCACACAGCATTCTTTTTTATTGTTTTTTTCTTTGTAGTTACATTTTTGTTAACGTGTGTGTTTTCCTGATTTTATTTACTTTATAACAGAAGTTTTCTCATGCTTTTCTGAATTCTTCCTATTCATCATTTCTTAGGATGCACTAACACTCCATTGTGTTGCTTTCACAATGAACATTTACTTTGTTTCCAATTCTTTGATGCCATAAAATGTGCGGCTATAAATATTTTGAGTGAGAATGTACATGTGTATTTACACATGAGTGAAACACATTTGTATACGTATACACACAGAGATACCTGTCTTTAACTTGACTGGAGTAGCAGTAAGATCTCTGCTCCAAAAGGTGTGGACACTTTAGTAACCTTTTTTGAGGGCATAATTCCAAGTTGCTTTCCAGGTTGTTTGTGTCAATTCACAGCTCTATCAACAATGTCTTAATATGCCTGTCTTTCCACAAACCTGCCAACAGTGACTTTCCTTTTTTTTTTTGACATCTTTTTAAATTTGCTGGGTTTGTGGGGTAGTTTCACTTGCTTTTATTATTAGAGATTTAGCAAAATATTCCTTATGGTTTGCAGTTCTTTTAAGAACTATCTGGTCATATCCTTTGATCATTTATCCATTGGAGGAATGGCTTTTGGTCGTATATTTGTACTACATGTCTTGAATCCTGGCTCTGGAGTCAATGGATTTAGCTCTGATACTACCTGTGGTTCTGACAGATTTCACCTGTAAATGCATATGGAACAGGGATTTTCTTTCTTTGATAGATGCTTCACAGCTCAGTCAACTAATATTTATTAAGTGCCTACTATGTACCAGGCATTGTGCTAAGTACTTGGGGATGGGCAAAAAACAAACGATTTCTGCTGTCAAGGAACTCACAGTCTAATGGAGAGAGACAGCATACAAACAACCATATACAAACATTTCATATATATGTATACATACATATATTAATACATATATATCTGGTTAATTGGGGGTAGTCTTAGAGGGAAGGTACCAAGATTAAAGAGGACTAGCTAGGAAAGGTTTCTTTCAGAAGATGAGACTTTAAGTTAAAGGCTGAGATGAGGAAGAACATTTCAGGCATAAGGACAGCTGGTGAAAATAGTGAGGAGATTGTGTTTAGTATAAGGAACAGTAGGAAGGCCAGTGTCACTATCAGAGGATGTGGAGGGGAGTAAGGTATAAGAAGACTGGAAAGGTAGAAAGGGCCCAGATTATGAAGGGCTTTGAAAGCCAAATAGAGGATTTGATGTTTGATCTGGTAGATTAGATGGAGCCAATGGAGTTTATTAAAGGTGGAGTGGGGTGATGGTGCAATGTGATATGGTTGGACCTGGATTTGACAACTGAGTGGAGGATGGATTGGAATGGGAAAAGACGAGGATGGAAAACCAACCAGCAGGCTCGTTCAATTTCATTTTCTGAGACTGAATTAAGATCTCTACTTCATATCAAGTTTTATTTTTAAAGCTCTTAAATAGGCATGATTTATTTAATTCACATTTCTCCAACTTTTTAAGGTTTGTAGAAACAATTTTCTCATCACAACCCTGTGAGGTAGGTCATCTAAGCCTTGTTATGCCCATTCTTTGAAACAGAAAATGGGCTAAGAGTTGAAGGGACTGGCCTGTGGTCACACAATGATAAGTCCTGCAGCCAGGATTCATATGGTCATAGCATTTAGAGCTGAAAGAGATTGTAGATTGTCCAGTGCCTTCACTTAACAGATAAAGTAGCTGGAAGGGAAATGAGCAAATATTGAAAATCTACTAAAAGGTTCATAACAATCTAGAGTAAAAAGTAAAAAAATGAGTAACATTCTTTACATTACAGAAACTCAGATTTTATTGGAGGCAGTGGAGAATTCAACATAAACACAGATAGGAATAACAGAGTTGGTAGTTAGGGACAAATGAGAGATCAGCAAAAAGCTTATTTTTGAGGCAGGAAGAGGAATACTAGCTAACATTTATTTATATGGTGCTTACTATGTGCCAGGCACTTTACAATTATTTCATTTGATCCTTCAAAACAACCCTGTGTCTAAGAGAGGTGCTATTATCATCCCCATTTTACAGATAAAGTAAACTGAGGCAAAACAGGTTAAATTACTTCCCTAATGTCACATAGCTAGCGTCTGAGACTACATTTGAACTCAGGTCTTCTGACTCCTGGGCCCCAACCCTCTTTCTCCTGCCTCACCTAATAGGTTAAGGGAAGATTTTATAGAAGGACGAAATGGATTCCGGAGGAATGCTTTGTAGGCATGGGGAACACATATTAATGTGCGAAAGTAGGAAATGTCCAGTACTTTCAGAAGCTGTGTGAAGGATGGATTAAGGGAGATGCAACCCTGAGTCACTGTGCTAGTTAAGAGTGGAGAGGAGGCGGATGTGGAAGGTGAGATAAAAGCATCAAAAGGATTTGCACGGGGGTGAGGGGCAGGGAAGAACCAAAGAGCGCTAAAGGTGGAAGACCTACACAAGGGCAAGTCTGACGGATGAGCTGGTATCGAGGGAAACACGAGCGCTGATCTGGCCGTGCTGAGCTTGGGACGGCGACAGGATAGGCAGTGGTCATCGGGCTTCCAGGACGAATGGGTGGGAGACGGATGACGGCCCGGCTAGCAGAGGAGTCCGAGACCGAGCGGTCAGCAGCTGCCCCCAAGGGTGGGGGCGGGGGGCTCGGGCAGCGGACAGCGTCACTGATGAAAAGGCAGAACCTAACTGTCGCGGGCTAGTCACGCAGTCGGCCCCTTTCCTTCCAACTCGGTCAGCAGAGAGCCCGAGGGGGAGGAGGGGGCGGCGGCTGCCCGCGGGGCCCGGTCCCTCAACACTTCCCCCTCCTCTCCTTTCCCGCAGTGGACACAGTGCCGGGCCTGGAGTTCAACACTCTCTAGCTCAGACCCCGTCCTCAAACGGCTCCCAGCTGTGTACCCTGGGCGAGTTCCCTTCCCTCTGCTTGCCTCAGTTTCCTCATTTGTCAAACGGGGATAACAGCTCCTACCTCCCAAGGCTGTTGTCTTAGCAAAGGCTTCTTCCCTCCTCCCCTCCCCCCCCCTCTTTATCCGGCGGACACCGAGCCCACGACGAGTCCCGCTGGGCGCCTAGAGCGTCGCCGGAAGTGCCGAGCGGCGGGGACTAAGGTCGGGCGGGAGCACTTCCTGCTCGGGACGCGACTCGGGGTGTGTGTTATGTGCACAACGTCGGGGCTTGAGAAGACCTAGTGAATCGGCGTGTGTTGCTCAGGGTAAACGGTAAGCACGCGCAGTACAGTCGGCCCCACGCTTTGGGGGTTGCGCGCGCCGCCGAGGCCTCGTGGGGAAAACACAGACGGCGCTGTGGCTGGCTCGGGTACGGTCGTTGCGCGCGTGCGTGTGGTGGCGGAGGTCGGAGTGGGGTCGGTCCTAGCCCTGGTTCTGGGCGCGCGTCGGTGCCCCAGGACGGGTGGCTGGACCGCGCTGTCTTCTGCGCGCCTGCGCGTTACAGGCAGCGTGGTTTGTGACATGGACCTGCCGCGCGCGCGCGTGATGATGGGGGAGAAAGGATGGTGCTTGAGGGGCGCATAGTTCAGTGCTTGGTACTCAGTAAGCGCCTAATAAATGCTTGTTGCCCGACGGCTCTGTGTGTGTGTGTGGCGGGGAACGGTTGCTCTGGCTAGAAACGTCAGAAATTAATGATAGTTAAGTTGTAATACTTGACGAGGTGAGGACCTAGGGACCCCTTTGCTCTCCGCCTCCCCTTCTGTGCGTGCTGCCATGGCCATCTTCCTAAAGTGCCTTCAGTAGTTTCCCATTTCCTAGAAGATAAAGACCACACACTTAAGGCTGGCATTCAAGGCCTCCACGGCCTCCACAGGCATCGTGATGGTGGTGTTGGTGGCTGGGCTGTGGCAGAAAAAGGCCAGCATCTGGCCTCAGGGGACCTATGTGTTCCAGGCTCACTACTTGCGTGATTTTGGGCAGGCTTCAGTTTTCCTGTCTTATGAGGAGGCCTCATAAATGTCATGTAAATGGCTTCCAAAGCCTCTTCTGGCTCTAAGACCTGTGTTAGTAGGCAGTAGGGAGCTACAGAAGAAGCTCACAACTGGATGTCCTGCAGACATCTCAGACATAATTAATTCCAAGCAGAGTTATTCCTCCCCCTACTCCCTATCCCAGAGTAATGCTTTTAAATGCATAAATAAAATATATGGGATTACCAAAGAAACCCAGTTATATTGAAGTAGTCATCAAAGTGTTTTTAAAGAACAGAGGCCATTAAAAACTCCTAATCTACTGGGCATCAGAAGCAGGCCTGTGTCTAGATCTTCCTGTATCCAGGGCTGGCCCTCTGGGCACTAGACTGGGCCCTCACTAGGCCACACTGCCTCCCTTATTTATCAGTCGTATATGATGATACATTAGAGAGGCTGAAAGCAAAATAGTGCTTGATTCAGTTCATATCTGACTGGGGGATCAGGAAAGATTTTATGGAAGAAGTGAAATTTGAATTGACCTTTAAAGAATGGTTGGGAATTGAGTAGATAAAGGGAGGTCAGTGAAGGTTTTTTTAGACATAGAGGTGGGATAGGAATAGGGCCTGGACCTGGGATTTCATTTATAGAGATCTCCCAGTTGAGGAAGCCTTTTCTACTGATGTTGGTACCTTCCCTGCAGCATATCGCCTTAGAGTATTCCCTAGAGCATGGAAAGCTAAGTGACTTGCTCATGATCTCAACCAGCCCATGGTAAAGAGAGGACATGAGCCCAGGTTCTCTTGGCTTCAAAACTGGCTCTCTCCTCTGCTATAAGGAAATCAGCATGGATAAAATGGAGATCATAATAGCACTAATCTCACTGCAATGTTGTGAGGACCATATGAAGTAACATGTAAAGGGCTTTACAAACTGTACAGTGCTATGTAAATGCCAGCTATTACGAAGGCAAGAAAGTGTAAGATTTGTAATGGAGACAGTAAGCAGTCCGATTTTGCCAGAACATAGATTTCATGTAGGGGAATAATAAGAGACAGATTGGAATGGTAACATGGCTTCAAGTCTGGGGAGATCTTGAATGCTAGGTGAAGGAGTTTGCACATTACTCAGTAGGTAACAGGGAGACTTTGAAGGGTTTATGAGCAGATCTTTTAGTTAAAAGGTATGATGGATGGTTGGGGTGGAGAGGTTCAGAGGATAGTGAAGATAGAACCTATATTGTAGTCCAGACAGGTGGTAAAGAAGTCCCATACTAAGGAATAAAGAGGAAGGAATCAACATGAGGGATGTTGGAAGAGGTGGAGTTGATGGGATTTGTTAACTGACTATGAGAGTATGAGAGATTAGAGAAAAGTCAAAGAATTTCTGATAGCCTTGCATCTGGGTCTTATCCCTGCTACCTTCAGCCCATTCCCCGTAGATACACACTAAACTATGGATTTTCTGAGGGTAGAGATTAGTTCTTATTCATTTTTACTTTCCTTATGCAGAGAAATTCAACTGGATAAACATTTTTTAAGCCCCATTTCTGTGTCTCACATTTCTTCTTGGAAGTCCCACCAGGATTTCAAACTCAGCATGTCTAAAATGGAATTTATTCTCTCTCTCTCCCTCGCTGACACATACATGCGAAAACTGGTCCTTCTTTAAACTTCCCCAGTTCTGCTGAGGGCAGCACCATTCTTTCAGTCACCTAGGTTCATAACTTCAGAGTCAGTGGTGTAAGGCTCAAATAAAAATGGGGGCTGCTAACCCATACATAAAGATTCCAATGGGCCACATATCAACTGAGAAAACAATATGTTAATATTATCTATGTTTTATTATATTCTTAGGTATTTTGTTAAATATTTCCCAATTACATTAGACTCTGGTTCAGTCCATACTCAGGAGCATTGCGAACTGTGTATTTATACCTCTGCTTAAAGTCATCCTTCCCTCCATCAGCTCTCCCTCATCTTCCATAGACTATTCCCACTCCCAAGAGAGTTCTCATAACAAGTAAAAAATTAAGCAAAACTAACAATACAGTGACCTAATATGAAAGCATACACAACATTCCACATCAGTAGTAAGTACCCCCATATCTCTGTTTTTTAAATAAACAGCTTGCTTTCCCTCCCCACCTCCACCCCATTAGAAAGAAAAGAAAACAAATTCCTTCTAACAAATGTAAGTAGTCAAGCCAAAAAAAAAAAATCCCTCCTTGGCTTGTATGCAAAAATACATGTATCCTTAGGGGCTGCTAGGTGGGGCAGTGGATCGAGCTCTGGCGTTGGAGTGAGGAGGACCTGAGTTCAAATGTGACCTCAGACACTTGACACTTACTAGCGGTGTGACCCTGGACAAGTCACTTAACTCTGATTGCCTGACCAAAAAGCAACAAAACAAAAACCCAAACACGTGTCTCTTTCCCTACCCTCCATTTGTCCCCTCTCTGTCAGGAGGGTGATAGTGTGTTTCATCATTATCATCCTTCTCTGGGATCATGGATGCTCATTGCATTGATCAGATTTCTTGAAACTCAAAGTTGTTTGTCTTTATCGTGTTTTGACTGTAAAAGTCATTCTCCTGGTCCTGCTCATTTTATTTTTCATCATTTTATAAAAGTCTTTTAAATTGTTCATTTTTATAATATCGGTGTTATAGTATAAATTGTTCTGGTTCTGATTACTCTTCATCTGTTTATTAGTGTTTCATCATATTCATATACCCTCATTTATTGAGGAATTCCTCATTTGATGCACATCCCTTTAGTCTGCAGGTTTTTTGATCACAACAAAAAGAGATGCTGTGTAAGTATTTTTGTACATATAGGATTTTTTCCTATTTCTTTGATGTCTTTGGGTATAGGCCTAGCAGTGGTATAGGGTTAGAGAGCATGAACTATTTACTAACTTTTTGTGTAGAATTCCAAATTGTTTTTCAGTATGGTGGTACTCATTCACAAGTCCATCAACAGGGCTAATATTCCTGTTTTCCCACAACCCACCATGTGTAACTGAAGGCCATTGTAGTTTTAATGCTCCATGATTATATATAACTTTCACAGTGTACCCAATACCTACATCCTCAGATTGAAAATTCTCAATTTTGAGTTGAATCCCTACTTGCCTCCTAATCTCACTTTCTCATCTCTTAGAACTTCCTCTTGGCGACTTCTAGCACCTTCTCTACCCCCTTTGTTGTGAATTATGAGTCATATTATTTTGTTTTACCATATAAAAAATGACCCATGATTTTGTTCACTTTCCTTAAGAGTTTGATGACTTATTTTAGAAGAACTATGTTCTCTTGGTTGTTTTGAGTGTTTGGAAATAAAAGTTATCATTTCTGTGGAATCTATCTCTATGCATGTGCTATGGAGTGACTGGTTCATGTTCCTAATGTGGGCAGCAGGACAGACTAGTCAGTACATTGCAGTAGTCTTTAATGCCTTCCATATGCAGGGTCCTTTTTTGGGTTACATTGAAGAAAAGATTATAGTTCCCGCCTTGGGAGAGGTATCTGGATTCTCAAAAGATTTTCTTCCACGCCATGATGAAGCATTACAGAATATGACATGGTGTGCTGGAAAGACATGAAGTCAGAGGACCTAGGTTTGAATATTGGCACTGCCACTTATTTTGTGACTTTGAGCAAGTCACCTTCTCTGGGTCTCAGTTTCCATATTTATAAAATGAGAAGTTTAGACCAGATGAACTCTGAAGTATTTTTTCAGCTCTGTTTGATCCTATGATTCTTCAGGAACTCACAGTTTATCGGGAGAGTTAATACACACATACTTATTAAAAAAAAATAAGTTATTGATATCTTTTGTTTTTATATCACCTTCATTTTCTAATATGTCACTTTCCTTCTTCTACCCATTAATCCATCCTTTGTAACAAAGAGGGAAAAAGAAAGAGGAAAAAAAGCAGATTGTCAAAACTAATCAGCACCCCAACTGAGGCTGACAAGTAAATTCATATACACATTTCAAATGTTTAGTCATTTCAGTAGGTTCATTGTTTCACTGGTGTGGGTACTCCCAAGATCTGAGTCACGTTGAAGACCTTCCATGCCTTAGCAGATGGTTTCTGTAGCTAACATGTTTATCACCCGGCAGCCACTCTTCTGTTGATGATCACATTTAGATAGCACTAGGTTGGTCCTCAGACAACAGAGACATTCTGTCACTGGAGCCATACTTGAGGCCTCTCCATCTTGGTTACACTTGTCAGAGCTACACTTCACTGGTGTAGCCTTCAAGAGCTTTTACTTACGTCCACAAAATGAAGAGGACTTTAAAGAGTACTCTATAATAGAAAAGTAGGGTAGTAATGAAGGCCCATGGGGATATAGCATTGCTTGAAAGAAAAGTACAAGATGTCCCCAAAGTCTTAATGCAGGAGCATCACTAAGACTTTGGGGAATAACCTATATTGTCCCATGTGGATTGATCCACTAAGCACTTAGTAACCAGTCAACATGTATTTGTGGTAGAGAATTAAAATAAATGAATGATAAACAGGTCTCTCATGTTCCTGTGTCACTTACTGTAGGTTGATGTCATAAGTGGGCCTATAAGCAGTCTAAGACCTTGTGTACATTAGTTAACATATTCCTTAAAGCCATCATTGTTCTGGTAGCTTTTATTGGACATTTCTTCTGCGGATCTGTGTGGTTTACGGAGTTCCTGAACTTAAGATCTTTTTTGTTGTTGCAGTAGAATTCTCATAGAGGGACAGAAAGAAAGGAAACAGTCCCAGTCTCCAAGGAGCTTAGCCAACAACTCTGAGTCACACAGATATTTCATTAAAAATTACTTTTTTAAACAAGTGGCATTTAAACTTTCCATTTCTTGTTTCAGATTGTGAGAAAGATACTGAGAATGTAGAAATAACTTCCAAATAAGATATTGCTGCTGAAGTAGAATCCCATGGAGCAATATGGGAAAGACTCTTGTGTCATATTCCCCAGAGAATGGATTTGGAGGAGACTGTAAAAATGATGATTTAGAAAGTCAGAAAGGTTCCCAACCTGTGGTTGTTATTCAGGCCTGCAGCATAATGAAACTGGGACAGGTTTCAGTCT
The DNA here is from genome assembly GCF_003287225.1 of Phascolarctos cinereus. NCBI lineage: Eukaryota > Metazoa > Chordata > Mammalia > Diprotodontia > Phascolarctidae > Phascolarctos > Phascolarctos cinereus. Next base: position 651,130,187 of record NW_027555847.1, read on the forward strand.
CTGTTCAAACAAACCTTATCTGTTAGGAAAGGCCTAGGGAAGAGAAATCCCATGAATAAGGCCAGAGTTTCAAATGCCATTCCAAAGTTGATAAATGACAGAAAATTTACATTGGCGAGAAACTCAATGAATGAAATGACTGTGGAGTATCTTCAAGCACAGCTCTAATGCTATTATATATCATAGTATTCATTCTGGAAAAAAAAAACAACCTATGAATGCAGTGAATGTGGGAAACCTTTTAGTCAGGGTTCAGATTTTATTAAACATGAAAACATACCGGAGAGAGACCTTATAAATGTAATGAATGTGGGAGAGCCTTTAGAAAATCAGATGTTGTTACCCACCAGAGAATTCACACTGGAGAGAAACTCTGTAAATGTGGGAAATGTGGGAAAGCCTTCATTCATAGCTCACACTTTATCCAACACTTGAGATTTCATAATGGATTAAAACCCTTTGAATGTAATGATTGTGGGTAAGCCTTCAGCCAGAGCTCAAACCTTGTTCAGCATCAGAGAATTCACACAGGAGAAAAACCTCATGAATGTGGTAAATGTGGGAAAGCCTTCAGGGCAGTGTCAGACTAAAAAAAAATTTTTTTTCACATCAAAGAATCCACACTTGGCAGAAACCATTTTGAATGTACAGAATGTGGGAAAGCCTTCAGATTGAGTTCTCATCTCATTCAACACCAGAGAATTAACACCAGAGAGTAATCCTGTTAACCTCATGAGAATGGGGAAATAAACATCTCTGTGGGACAGAAGCCACTTTTAGCACAAGATCCTCCTTCCCTCCATCAAAAGTGCCATCCTATGCAGAGTATTGACTTTCCTACCCACCCCCATCCTGTACAGCATTTGGCCAATACATGTGCCTAGAGGTAATTAGTCAGTTCTTGGTTTGTGTTTTGTTTTGTTTTTGTTATTGTTGTTGTTGTTTTTTTAATGGGTAATTGTGTTCAAACTTTTAGGGACTGAGCCTCCTTTACTCAGACCAGGGAGATCAGGTAAGACGAATATCATGGAAGCCAGAGAGTTTGAGGAGAGGATATTTGATAGTTCAAATGATGTAGAAATATCAGGAAAGATGAAAGTAGGGTTCTGGAGACTTCTGACACAGGCATCCCTGACAGAAGAAGGGGGAAGGGCCTAGAGGATGCTACCAGAGATTCAGCTGTTGCTTATTTTGTGGTCAGTCAAACCTAGTGTTTCTGTGTCCAAGCCCTTGGGTAGCTACCACTTTAGTTTGGCAGAGCAGAAAGAATGTGGAAATGGAAATTAGAGACCTGGGTTCAAATCCTGACTCTGGACAAGTCATTCATCCTTTCTGGACTCCCTATACAAGCCCATCCTATTTTGCAGAAAACTGAAACCCACTTTCTCTCTATTGAAGTGCTAGTTGCATTTGGAACTCCCTGTCCTGTTGCATGTGATTATGATATGTAGCCTTCCTGCTTTTATCCTGTAGTTCTCTTGAAGTACCAAGACTGAGTTTTCTTTTTTTTACAAATCCATTCCCAGTAGAGTGGCTCAACCCCAGATGCTAGAACATCAAGCAACAAATCGTAGTAGAGCCCTTGATCCTGTTCTAGAACCCAGTGGGACTGCCTTCCTAATTGCTGCATTTTAGGAGTACCTTAATATTCCTTAAGGTATTTTTAGAACAGATTAGGAAATCCAGAGAACGCCTTGTTTCTACTTGGAAAATATCTCCCTTAGAGATCCCAGAAAGTCAGGCTTCAAGGGCCCTTAGAAACAGTGTGCTCTAGCTCCCTCATAAAATTTGGAATACTGAAACCCAGAGGACACCAGTCTAGACTCAGAAGGGACTTCAGACACCATCTAGTACAACTCTTTTATTTTATATATAAGGAAACTGAAGCCTATGGAAGTTAAATGGCTTGCCCAAGGTCTGTCGGTCAACCAGAATTTATTAAGCACCCACTATATGCCACTGTGCTAAGTGCTGGGGATACAAAAGGGCAAAAGATAATTCCTTCCCTGGAGGAGCTCACAATCTCGGGGAAGGTAACAAGCAAACAAATATGTACCAAAAGGTATATACAGGACAGAAAATTATTAACAGGAGGAAGATTCTAGAATTAAGAGGGTTTAAGAGTGACTTCTTATAGAAGATAGGATTTTACTTGGGACTTTAGGAAAACTAGGAGGCAGAGAGGAGGAGAGAGAACATTCTAGGCATAGGGGACAGCCAGAGATAATGCCTAGAGCCTGGAGTGTCTTGTTTGTGGAAAAACAAGGAGGATTGAAGAGTACATCAGAGTTAAATGTAAGACTGAAAGATGGCGGGGACAGGGAGCCACTGGAGTTTAGTGAGTAGGGGGTGACATGGGCTGGTGACTGGTAAAGTCACTTAGGAGGATGAATTGGAGGGGGAAGAGACTTGTGACAATCAGCCATCAGGCTATTGCAGTAGCCCAAGTGTGAGATGATGAAGACCTGTACCAGAGTGGTGGCAGTGTCAGAGGAGAGAAGGGTATGTATCTGGGAGGTGTTACAAAGAGAAATCAGCAGGCTTTGGCAACAGATTGAATAGAGCAGATGAGATGGGAGTCAAGGATGACCTTGGCCTGGAACGCTGGAAAGAAGGTGTTGTTTTTGACAGTTATAGAGAAGTTTAAAAGAGAGAAGGATTTAGGGGGAAAGAAATGAGTTCAGTTCTGGACATGTTGAGTTTAAGAGGTCTACTGGATATTCGAGTGAGATGTCTGTAAGGCAGTTGGAGATATGAGACTAGAGGCACCAGACATGGTAGTGTAGAATAGATGGTTTTGAGAATCATCAGCATAGTGGTGACGATTAAATCCGTGGGAGGTGATGAGATCACCACATGAAGTAGTATAGAGGGAGAAGAGAAGAGGGCCCAGGACAGAACCTTGTAGGACAGTCATGGTTAGAAAGCATGATCTAACAAAGGAGACCAAGAAGGAGTGATCTGCTAGGTAAGACAAGAAGAAAGAGAGAGAGAGAGGAGAGAGAGAGAGAGAGAGAGAGAGAGAGACAGTGTAGTGTTCCAGAAACTTAGAGAGAAGAGCATGTCAATAAGAAGAGAGTGACCTAATGGTATCAAAAGCTGCAGAAAGGTAGAGAATGGGGATTGAGAAAAGGCCATTGATTTGGCAATTAGATCATTGGTAACTTTGGAGAGAGCTGTTTCAGTGAAGGTGGTTGCATTTGTGACAAGATCACAGATATGACCTTGTGTATGTGGCTGAAGTGAGGTGGAGGAGTAGGTCCAGGGAAGTAAGTAGGTTGAGGAACTGAGCAGTGAGGGTATGTGAGGGAGAGTCAGTATGTATGTTGAAGTCTTCTAGTATGAGTATCAGGAGTTGAGGAGGAGAGAAAAACTGTGGTGCAGAAACTGAACTCTTTGAGAAAGGAGTAACCTGGAGATCTGTAGACATTAGCTACCAGAATTTTGATTGGGTGGAAGATGTGGATTGTATGCTGCTCAGAGGAGGAGAAATTACTGAGTGGTGGAGGTGGGGGAGAACCTGGAAATGGCAATGAGGGGCAAAGAGAATTCCAACTCCCTTGTCTCAATCAGTGAGCTGAGGTGAGTTAGTGAAGGTGGAAAGGGTGTTCAGGGAGGCAGCAGCATCAGTCATTTGACATTTATCATGTGCCCACAGTGCTCACCTCTGTTTGGGGATCTGTGGCCTTGTCTTCCCTGTCTACAGTGGATTCCACTTTAATGATAATAATACTGCCTTCATTTGTATAGTGCTTTGCTTGATATAGTGGGAAGAATGCAATGCTTCAAACAAAGAAACATGGGTTCAAGTCCCAGCTCTGATGCCAGATGGGTGGCCATGGGCAAGTCACAATATATTTTAAAATTTGTATTGATATCTTTGGTTATTTTACCATCACCTTCTCTTATTTTCCCCCCCCCGTCCCCTACCCAAGGGGATATCTCTTGTAACAATGAAAGGGGGAGGAAAAATCATTTTAGCAAAGTAATTCACTTCATTTGAGTCTGACAACATATTCTAAGCCGTAGTCCCCCTTCTCCAAAGAAGGGAGGGAGAGAAGTACATTTTTATATCTTTGTGTTAACTTGCAAATATTCACTTCCCTTTTTTTGTTCTCACTGTTTACATTGTTGTGTATATTTTTTATCTTTATTTGGCTTGCTTTACTAAGGTAAATTACTAATTACTCTTTATGCCTTATCTATAAATAGGAATAAGGATATTTGTCTGGATAGGAAAGCGCTTTGTAAATGTAAAAATGATATGTTAATGTGAATTATTATCTTCATCATCATCTTATCCAATAGCCTTTGTCAAGCCTTTTTTTTCCCCTCAGAAATCAGGTGCCATTTGTGGATGATGTTTGTTTGTTTGTTTGTTTCTTTATTTCAGATTGTAGGACCAGAACTGAGAAGAGTGGATTCCAAATCATGGCAGTTCCTGAAAAAGAATCATATCCAGTGATGTCCAGATTCCTAAAAGATATCCCACAGGGATTGGAATGTCATGAATCTTGCAAAAGTGAGGAAGATATAGAGATACAGAAAGATTCTTTGATTGGAATAGTTTTTGACAAGAAAGCTCCTAACGGGGAGGAAGACTTCAATGCCAGCTCAAATCTTGGTACACGTCATCAAAGTAGTACAGGACGACTTCATAAATGTAATACATGTAACAAGAGCTTCAATGTTACTCAGATGTTATTAAACATCAGAGATTTCATACTGTAGGAAAACCCTACGAATGTGGGGAATGTGGGAAAACCTTCAGCCAGAGCTCAGATGTTATTAAACATCATAGAATTCATTCTGGAGAGAAACCTTATGAATGTAGTGACTGTGGGAAGACTTTTATTCACAGCTCACATGTAGTTAGACATCAGAGAATTCATAGTGGAGAGAAACCCTATAAATGCAACGAATGTGGCAAAGCCTTCAGCCAGGGTTCGAATCTTATACGTCATAAGAGAATTCATACTGGAGAGAAGCCCTATAAATGTAATGAATGTGGCAAAGCTTTTAATCAGTTTTCATTACTTATTGAACATGAGAGAATTCACACTGGAGAAAAACCATATGAATGTAAGGAATGTGGTAAAACGTTTAGTCGATGTTCAGGTTTTATAACTCATCAAAGGATTCATACTGGTGAGAAACCTTATGAATGCAGTGAATGTGGGAAAACTTTCAGTCGAAGCTCAGATATTATTAATCATCAAAGAATTCATACTGGAGAGAAGCCCTATGTATGTAAAGAATGTGGAAAAGCCTTCCGAGGCTGGTCTAGCTTTATTCAGCACCAGAAAATTCATACAGGGGAAAAGCCCTATGAATGTAGTGAATGTGGGAAAACCTTTATCCGGAGGACCCAGCTTACCAAACATCAGAGAATTCATACCAGAGATAGCCCTCTTAATAACCCTGCCTATTTATTAAATAGGGAGGAAAGAGAGCTTTGTATAATAGATGACCCACTTTAGAGAAATCTCTAAAATATTAGAAGTTCCCAGAGAGCAGGTACTTTGTAATTTTTTATAATTCCTATTGTAAAAGTTCCTGACTTAGCACCCCAAATAAAGTGCTAGTATTTTTTTTCTTCAAGAAATGTTTGTAGGTTAATTGTTTTGAAATGTGTGGCTATTTCCTCATTACTTGGCACTCTTATATCTAAGAAGAACTTGGAGTATATGGTGATATGGATGTCTAGGGAGGAAAATTTTTCAAGAAGAAAGGGATGTTGTTCTTTGGACATTATGAGGAGCACTACAAGTATGCAGAAGGATAAGAACTAGGGGAAGTCATTAAGAAATCAAGTAGTCTTAATCAGGGCTCTTTTATTAACCACAGCTCAGGAACTCTGGAAAGCAAAACAAAGAAAAACAAGATGGGAGTGAATGATAGTTTGAGAAGCCAATCTAATGTTAGAACCTGAAGGACTCTCAGAGATTGAGTCTAATTCCCTCATTTTGCAGATGGGACACTTCTCCCCGATCTCCTCCTGTCCAATCCTAGCCTTGCTCTTCAAGAGCAGATGAGGGTTCCTTGGTGAAGGAGCTCACAATGAACTGAATGTGCTTCATGAATCCAAGTGGTCCAGTTTGAGAGTTTTTGGATTTCAGGGACCAACTGAACATCCCTGCCTCATCCCAAGAGGTAGCAGCCTTTCAGTTCAGTGAACATCAACAGCTAAGGAACTGATGGAATATCAAGGTTTCCTGTAGAAACACGTGGCAGAATCAGACTGCTTGCCCCCGAGTCTGAGAAATTCACAGACAATATTTCTGAAATCCAACCTCCTTTGGGGAGGGAAGATCTAAATTTTCCAGCCAGTGTGATGATAGAAACTAGTTTTCTGGTAGAGAGGGGAGAATTATGGGGCAGTGCCAGCTTTGGAGGCTGCCTCCAGAGGAACTCCAAGGTCAAGAGTTTGGTGATCTGACATTCTAAGGGGAGAAGGCGATTTTCTGAGTGTTGTACTTGTTGTGGATGGAAAAGGATTACCCATGTAATGAAGAGTAGGGAGATACTTCAAACCACAATAAAGAGGACCCAAAGACCTGAACTTTGCTCCCTGCTGTTACTGTGAATAGTTAGGACAGTAGCAGTTCAGTGAGTGTGTTTGCCTTCCAAGGAAGAAATCTAAACATTGTTCCTACAAATCTGAGGGGTACTGTGTAAGATGAGGGATTCCACCAGAATGTCAGGGTGTTGTCAAGTTTGTAAACTTCTAAGGGGAGCTTAGAGGTAACGGAGCTCTTTTTAAGTGTTATCTGTGTCTGTTTATGGGCTCCTGAGACCTTTGTACCACCTGTATTTTCTGTCAGATAAAGTAAAAGCTATCTTTTTACCCAGTATCCACTTTATTTTCTTTAGTGCTTGTAGACCTTGTGACCTTGTTGCTCACATTTGGGGAAACCCAGACATAAGCACATTTAGAGATTTCCTAGAGTAAATCCTGTGCGGGGCCATAATGAACTGAAGAAAATACTACCACTCCTCCCTGCCCTCTTTTTTGGAGAGTCTAAACTATGAGTTAAAATATAAGGAAGGAAATAACATTAAAAGGCCACTGAGCAATGATCATTCTTCGTCCTGGAAGACAAGGAATGAACCATAATTTCTTTCTCTAGGTGGAGGGGGAGCTTTCTAGGTGGGTGACACTGCATTGTCTGTCAGACCCGGGAGCTATTTCAGTAGATTTTGCCTGTTTTCCTTTGTTACAAGGGAGGTTTTAATGGAAGTAGGGAGGTTGAAGTGGGAGTATGAATGAATAAAGCATTTATTAAGTGCTTATTATATGCAAAACACTTCGGAGAACTGTTGAGACGAAAAGAGAGTCCCTAGTCTCAGGGAGCCCACACTGTTAGAGAGAGACAACACAGGTGGAAGGTTTCAGCTGCAAGTCAAATGGGAAAATCCCTTGGGCCTTATGGTGTACCCAATAGGAATAATCATAAATGACTGGTATAACAAGCAAGTTATGGATTAAATTTTAAAATGGGGAGGAAAGGCAGTGTGATCAAGACAATTGTCTAATCAATTTGAGCTTATAGGGAGGAGAGAGATTTTTTTAAAATCCTCTTTGAAAAAAAGTTTTATTTTTACATCTTCTTTTTTGAATATAACCTCTCCCCTTCCCATTTCAGAAAAAAGTGTAAAAGAGTTCTCAAAAGAATTGCAAATTAACAAGCATGTGAGATTGCTCCCAAATCAGTAATAAGAGAAATGTAAGTCAGAACAACGGTGAGGATTCTTACACTTAGCAAATTGGTGAGAGGACAAGAGATGAGAATAGTCAATGTTGGTAGAACTATTAAATGGTCCAATCAGTTGTAGAAAGCAGTTTGGAATTATGCTAAGAAAATGACTAAAATGTTTATACACTTTGAACCAAAGACCCCTTTCCAGGTCAAAGTGAGAGTCAACTAGCATGTATATAGCACCTACTGTGTTGATCCTCACAACAGCCCGGTGGTAAGTACTTTTACTATCTGAATTTTACAGTTGAGGAAACTGAGGGAAACAGGTTAAGTGACTTGCCCAAGATCACAAAGCTAGGAAGTGTCTGAGGCTGGATTTTGAACTCAGATCTTCCTGCTTCCAGGTCCAGCTTCCATCCACTCCACCACCAGATTATGAAGGGCTTTAAAAGCCAGACAGAGGATGTCATATTTGATGCTACAGACGCTAGAGTTGATTGAATAGAGGGATGTCATGGTCCTACTTGTCACTTTGACGGCTGAATGGAGTGAAGAGACTTGAAACACAGAGACCAGCCAGAAAGCTATTGCAGTAGTCTGGGCATGAGGCGATGAGGGCCTGCACCTGGGTAGTAGTCATATTAGAGAAGAGAAGAGGGCCTTGGAGAAGTTTCAGATGTAGATAGAGCAAGAAGTCAAGGATGATACCCAAGTTCAAGCTGGGTGACTGGGAGGATGATGGTACCTTCAACAGTAACAGGCAAGTTAGGAACAGAGAAGGGTTGAGAGGGGGCAGGGAAATGAGTTCTGTTTTGGGCATGTTGAGTTAAAGATGTCTGTGAAGTATCCAGGTCAAGGTGTCCAGCTGGCAGTTGGAGATGCCAGACTGAAGGCCAGGAGGGAGGTAAGGCTGGACAAATTTGAAAATCATCGGCAGAGAGATGAGAGTTGAATCCATGGGAGCTGATAAAAATCAAGTGAAATAGGGTAAAGAAGAGCAGAAGGCCCAGGATAGAGCCTTGTAGGACATCAAAGTAATGGTTGTGACCTTGATGAAGATCTAACAAAGTAGATTTAGAAGGAGCAGTCAGTCATGGGGAGAACAATGAGAGAGCAGTGGCACAAAAACCTGGAGAAGAGGGTGAATAAAAGTGAGTATCAGAGGCTGCAGAGAGCTCAAGAAAGAGGAAGATCAAGAAAAGACCATTAGATTTGGTGACTAAGAGGTCATTAAGAACTGTGGAGAGAGACCTTTCAGTTGAAAGGTAAGGTGAGAGCCAGATTACAGAGTTTAATAAATATATCTATATATTTTTGGGGGGGGGCTAGGCAATGGGGTTAAGTGACTTGCCCAGGGTCACACAGGTAATAAGTGTCTGAGGCCAGATTTGAACTCAGGAACTCCTGACTCCAGGGCCAGTGTTCTATCCACTAAGCTACCTAGCTGCCCCTATTACAGAGTTTAAATGAGAGGAAAGTGGAGGCATCCTTTGTAGACAGCCTTCTCCAGAAGTTTGTGAAAAACAAAGAAGGATCCTATATGCACCAAAATATTCATAGCATTTTTTGTAGAAGCAAAGAACTGGAAACAAAGTTAAGGCACATGAATTGAAGATTGCCTGAGTAAACTGGTACACAAATGTATTGGAAAGAAACAATGAAAATGGAGACTTCTGAGATGCATGAGAAGATAAAAGAGGATACAAATGAAGTTAATCAAAAAAACAACATATACAATGCGTAAGACAGTGTAAACAGAATGACAAAAACAAAACAACACTATAATTATAATGGCTAAGTTTGTTCCTGAAGAAGAGATGGAAATGTGTACCTCCATCATATTTTTTTAGAGAGAGAGGAATGAGTGAGAAGAGTGCATTTATGTCTGACTGTTGAGATGTTGGCTAGTTTTGCTGAATTGCTTTTTTCTTCTTTCTTAAAGGCTTTGTTACAAGACATGGCTCTGGAGGGTAGGGGGGGGAGAAAGGGAAGGAATATAGTTGGAAATGAAGGAGATGTAAAAATCAAAGCTGTCTGGCCACACCAATACATCTGTGGAGCCTGGTGGTCTGCTCCTGCAGTTCCCCACTTCTGCAGAGAAAGAAGGGAGGACATTTTCTTTTTCAAAAAGTTATTAAATTTGACTATCTTTTATAGGAAAAGTACATTTTTTTCTCATCTTTGGGGTCAACCTTGGTTGTTATAATTACACAACATTCCATTTCTTTTTAGTTGTTGTATATTGTTTCCTATATGTCTTTCCATTCTTTCAATTCTTCATAATAATTTCTTATAGCTCAGTAAAACTGTACTGCGTGTACTGTACAATACTGTACAATACATGTACTGCAGTTTTTTAAAACCATTCCTCCATTGATGGGTATCTGTTTTATTTCCAAATGCTACCATTTTCTATGGAGGGTGTGATTGTGCCAGTTGGCATCTCTTTTAGAGGATGGAGGATATGAGTCTTGATTAAGTCTCAACAACTGGGTCTTTCCCTGTGGTAAATTGGCTGGTTCAGATTCCTATATGAGGAGCCAGCCTTTGTGCTGGGTCTGTAAATGAAGGGGTCAGTCTTATGAAGGAGGGGAAGTTGGTCCCTTACCCTGTATTTCACCTTTTCTGTGATATTCTGAGAGTGCAGCAGAGCTAGAAGCAAATCTAAGTTCTGGGGGGTGGTAGGGAAAGATGTGAAAAGCTTTGCCCTCATTAATGACTTCCTTGGGACAAGGCACATGTGAGTGACAGGGACTCCTCCAGACCTTCTAAGAATTCCTGGCATTGGTATTGGAGAGGCATTTCATAAACCATCACCCCTGTGGCAGCTGTGGCAAGGAAACCTCATGATCCAAGTGGAGGGAGCACCTACTACAGAGAGAAGGGAGGGAATTTCCTGGGCAGTGCGAACCTTGAGAACGCCCCTCTAGTAACCCCAAGTTTGTGAGGTTCTAGAATGGGAGTTCTTGGGCAGTACCAGTCTCTCAGAGAAAAGAAGATCATGTCCAAACCAGCTATGATTTGGAGGAAGACCAGGGGGAGGTTGGACTTAACCAGATAAAGATCAGAACTGCATTGCTTATGGCCTCCAGAGCACTTATGTATTTTCTGCCTTGTTTATGGGCTCCAATGAATCCCGATCTTCTGTGCAATGGAATAAAGGCTGCATAGGCTGTCAGACCCTGATGACTGTTTCAGAAAATATGAACTGCTTTTCTTTGTTACAAGGGAGGATACTTAATATCTGAACTGTTAACCTGTGGAGCTTGAAACACAAGCTATATTTGAGTGTTAGGCAAAATAACATTCTGAAATTTTCCAGTGTAAAACTCCAAGCCGGGTAATTAAAGAGCCAGAGAGGAATATTGGGAGGATTGGACCTGAAGGAAGGGGTTGGATACAGGTTACAAAAATAACAAGGGTAGGGCTATAACAGTCTCTCCATCCCGTGATAGGTACAGAAGAGACTCTTGCAGATTTTCCGTCTCCAATAATTGCATATCAAAAGCCATCCTTACAGAAATGATGTAAATGAAAATTGAGTTTCCTCCTCCATGATCCTATTCCCAAGCTTTGCCCCAGAGTCGAGTTGGGTGACCTCAGGCATATGCTTTCCGTGAACTCAGTTTCCTTGTCTGTAAAATGTAAAGAATAAGAATGATTGCATTTCCTGCCTTCTCCAAAGTGCATCCCATCCAGCGGTCCTTCCCTCTGGGCCCTGCCTGCTCCTGGCTCCTCTCTCCATCCCCTCCCCTCCTAGGCTGTCAGCGGTGCCGACCCCCGCCTCTTTCGGTCCTCTCTCCCCTGCCATCACTCTTTGTTCCTTTCCAAGGACCTCCCTCTCCGACCCTCCCCCTTCTTCCCCAGGCTGAAATCTGACAAAAGAGCCTCCTGCTGTTCCAAGGAAACCCCGGAAGTGTTGGGGGGAGAAGGGGGACCCTGGGCTTAGCAGGTCCCCTGAGGGGGGGAGGGTCCACTTCCGGCCGGGGGCTCGGCGCCTGTGGATGCTTGGTCAGTGTGTGCCTCTCTCGGGATCCGCGGTCCCGACAAAGCGCTGCCGGCTTGGTGTGGGGGAACCCCTACCTGTATGGGCCCGTGTGCGTGTCCTCGGGAGTCTGCTTTCGGCTGGGTCCTGGGGACCCTTTGGGGCCGGGAGCGGCTCCTCGTCACGCAGAAGGGGTCCGGAGCGCGGGGAAGGGACCGGACAGAACACAGGGAGCTTCCCTGGGAGCTCGGGAACCCCCCCCCCACCGGAGGGCGGAGCGTGGGGACCTCCCCTCACCTAGGCTCAGGACAACCGGGGCCTACCTTGGGAAAGCGAGGAGCTCCCCCCCCGAACCTGAAGAGAGACCGTGGGAACCTCCTTCCCTTGGGAGCGCAGGGAGACCCTCACGACTTGAGGACAGAGTGTGGGGACCTCCCACACCAGAGGGCAGGACACAACTGGGGCCCTCCTTCCCTTGGGAGCTCGGGAAACCTCCCCGCCCACCTGAGGATGGAGCGTGGGGCCCTTCCCTCACCTAGGCTCAGGACAGAACTGGGGCCTTCCTTGGGAAAGCGGGGAGCCCCCCCTGATCTGAGGACAGAGCATGGGGACCTCCCTCACCTGGGGACAGTGCAGAATACAGGAAATCCCACCCTGATCTGAAGACAGATCGTAGGGACCTCCAGTCCAAGAGTGGGGCCGGCCTCTCACCTAGGGGCGGGACGGGTGGAGCTCAGGGACCCTCCAGATAAGTTGGCCGGACAGAGCTTGGAGACCCAGTCATCCGAGATAGGACGGAACAGAACGCAGGGGCCTCCTTCCCCAGGATGGGTGGAGCCTGAGGCACCCCCTCACCTGGGGGCTAGTTGTGCAGAGCGCTGGGGGCAGGGCGGGTGGGGGGGAACTCTGCCTTATCTAGGGGCAGGAAGAGTGGAGCACTGGGAACTCCTGAATCTCCGAGTGAGACCGCCTGACACCACCTCTCACCTGGGGACGGGACAGAACGTGGGATGGGTTGGGCACCTCCCTCAACTGGGATAGGGGAAAGGGGGTAGGAACCGGCAGAGCTCAGGGACTTCACTGCCCTGGAGGCGAGTCAGGAGCCCTGAAACAATTCTCATCTGGAGGGGACCTAAACCAGGGCTGGGCGTCTTGAGGACAAGAAGAGTTGGAGGCTGGCCCTTGGCCTTTAGTGTTACCCTGGGCAAGTCCTTCAATATTTTGTCTTCATTTGAACTTCATTTGTCTACAATGTGCTGGTGGAATAGTTTTCAAAACCTCTTCCAGTTACTTATCTCAGGAGCTCTTGGTGTCTGAGCAGCTTTTAAATGAGGGTTTTGTGACTTGGGGTTAAGTGACTTGCCCAGGGTCACACAGCTAGGAAGTGTCAAGTGTCTGGTCTGAGGTCACATTTGAACTCAGGTCCTCCTGACTTGAGGGCTGGTTGCTCTATCCACTGCACCACCTAGCAGCCCCTTTAAATGAGTTTTAGCGGTAGCTTTCCAACAAGCTCTGCAAGGCTAGGAGAGGGGTCTCCCAATCGAGGCCCGAGGAGGCCAGTCAGGCAGCAGTAGCATGAATTGATGGTTCCAGTGGGGGCCTAGAGTGTAACAGAGAAGCTGCAATTCCTTTTGGTTGTGTCTCTGCTCCTAAAAGGGAGAAGCTTGGGAAAGAGGTGAGGGGGAAATCATCACTCAAAGGGAGAAAGGACCTCAGAGAGCTCCTTGAAGACAGTTTTCATGTTTTTATTCCCAGTACTGTTTATTTTTCCGAGTAGAAACTTAAAATAGGTTTTGGGGGCATCTATTCCATTTACATCGAGAAGAAACTTGTCATTGAGAAAAGGACTATGATTCCATTCATTATCCTGGTGACTGCCCAGGCCTAAACAGCTCTGATTACTACTTTTCTGTAGGTATGGTTTTTCATCAGAATATAAACTCAAGGGCAGATGTCATCTTCATTAAATTATGCATATATTTATATCCATGTAGAGTGCCCAGCCCAGGGGGAAGTTGAAAAGAAATGTTGGTTAGACATAAGGAAAAACTTATTAACAAAACAGTGAAATGAGCTCCTAGGTAATGGAAGTCTAAACTGGAAGGTTCTCTTTCAGAGGAGTCTGAAGGGGATTCTTCTGAAATCCCTTCCAGCTTTAAGATTTATAAAATCTATTCCTTTTGTGTTTATTTTCAGGAGGACTGCGTATCCTAGCCTGAGTTCCTTGACATTCATCCTTTTCTACCTCTAGGCCCAGAGTGGCCTCAAGCTCCCAGAAAGCAAGGTAATTTAATGCAGGACAAAATCTGTTTGTTTTCCTCTGCTTAGCTACTGTTGGTTAAGTAGAGAGCTTAATAAGTTGGCCAGTGGGTCTGCCAGGCTCTTTAAATGCACCATCCCTGTTCAAGATGGGCCCTTGGGACAGATTAGTAGAGATAATAACAGGATATGTTGATATTTATGTGTTATTTACATGTATTTACGGTGTCTACCATTCCAATAAACTGACTCAGAGCTACTTCCCTACCAACCCAAACATCTCTGGTGTGTGCGAGGTACTATTAAGACTTAGGCCCTGTATGTAGTTTTAGTCACTGGAAGGAGAAATGGCCTAAGAGCCATCTCCCAGACAAACCAACTGAGGATCTCATTGGTATAGGAAAGACCAACCCCCCCCAAAAAAAACAAGTTTGGGTACATCTGGAATTCCTGAAGATATAGGGTCCAGTGTGTGCAATTGGGCTTAAGTGCCTGCCTATCTCGCCCAAGAAAATAGCGAAGGCAAGGTTTTCAGCTTGGAGCCAGCCTATTCCCAGCAGAACAGACTGAATCCAGATTCCAGGGTCAGAGGCCTTCAAATGTCCTTGGACTCTGAAGTGTGTTAAAGGCCAGTGAGTTTCCTTCCTGTGCCTAAGCTGAAAGGAACGTTAATACAAAGCCACTTTTATTACATCCTGGCCTTTTCCTCCTTCCTTATCACCTCCTTTTCTGCCCCAATGCGGTTTTGTAATTTCCTAAACTAGTTTTGGTATCCAATTTGAGCTGGAGATTTTAACAGTGGCATTAAAATCTGATAGTTGAGCAAAGTACCATGTTAACTTCATGGAATAGATGAGACTCTATTCATACCTGGGGTGTTTGGGGATGTTTCTGAGCTTCCTACTGTAGGACTTAGAGCTGGAGGGATCTCCATGATCATTTGGTACATCTCCCTCATTTCAGAAATGAGGAAATGGGCTCTGAAAGGTGAATGACTTGTTCACAGTTGGGATTCAAACTGATAGGTTCTTTCTTTTTTTTGACACCATTCTTCTTGGAGTTTAGACTACCATCGTAACCATATGCTTTCCCTTTCTCATTTTACCAGGACAAGTCTTCTTTTCCTCGAGTCCTATCTGCATGACAACAGGAAGTTTCCTTGGAGATGGCAGCCCCGGGTCCACCAAGCAGGTCACCTCCTGTTCTACCTGTCATCTCATTCTCCCCCCCTGAAGTACAACCTGGATCCCCACACCACCAGGCTCATCTTCACTTCTATCATCATCAATATGGTACTCACTAATTTCTTAGAGTAATACTGTCCTCTTAGAATAAATGAAAAAGCATTTGTTACCTTTCTACTATGTGCCAGGCAATGTGCTAAGCACTGGGATACAAATATAAACAAAGAGTCCCCGCCATCAAAGAGGGGAAACTGATACATGTGGCTAGGGACGGGCATTTTGGTCCAGAAAGTTAGAGAGGCCAACCCCCTTCCAAGAGCAGTGGCAGTGATGAGATGTGTGAGGGACTGGGAAGACAGATGTGGGGCTCTGCAAGTTTAATCACTGGAAGGAGAAGTGGTAACCTCAGAGCCCTCTCTACAACAAGCCAACTAAGGGTCTAATTGGTGTGATATGGAAGACAAAAAAAAATCAGACATCATGTCATACGGTACAGCAATAAACCTTCCACATCACTGCCATTTCCTGACCTTTCTCTGTGAAGCTGTGAAGGACTTGGGAGATTCTCACTGACTATCCCATAAAGATGAGGTTGTAAGTACGAACCTTTGACCTTTGTCTGTAAAACGAGGGGTTAGACTAGGTGATTTCTAAGATATTTTTTAAGGTCTATACCCTATGCTCCTCAAAAGGAGGCTGGCCATTTATTCTCTGTCTGAAAAGCCTCTCAGGGCGGCCCATTCCACTTTAAAAAAATATATATAAATGTATACATATATACATATATTTTTTATTTTCCCCCAATTACATGTTAAAACACTTTTTAAACATTTTTTTCAAAGTTTTGAGTTCCAAATTCTATCCATCCCTCTTTCTCTCCCCTCTTCCCTCCCTGAGATGGTAAACAATTAGATGTAGGTTATACATTATATGTGTAATCATGCAAAACATTTCCACGTTAGTCATTTTGTACAAGAAGACTTGAATAAAAGAAAAAGAATGAAAGAAAGAAGGTGAAAAATAGCGTGCTTCAGTCTGTGTTCAAACAACATCAGTTCTTTCTCTGGAGGCAGATAGTGTGCTTCGTAATTAGTCCTTTGGGATTTTCTAGGATCATTGCACTGCGAGAATAGCTAAGTCATTCACACTTCTTCATCATACAATATTTCTGTTACTGTGTACAACATTCTCTTGGTTTTGTTCACTTCACTTTGCATCAGTTCATGTAAGTCTTTCCAGGATTTTCTGAAATCATTCTTTCTGGTCATCATTTTTTATAGCACAATAATATTCCATTACAATCATACACCACAGTTTGTTTAGCCATTCCCCAGTTGATGGGCATCCCTTTGCTTTCTAATTCTTAGCTATCACAGAAAGAGCTGCTATAAATATTTTTGTACAAATCGGTCCTTTCCTCTTTTTCTATGTCTTTGGGCTGTAGGTCTAGCAGTGGTATTGCTGGATCAAAAGGTATGCACAGTTTTATACCCCTTTGAGCATAGTTTCAAATTGCTTTCCAGAATGGTTGGATCAGCTCACAAATTCACCAGCAGTGTATTAGTGTCCTAGTTTTCCCATATCCCCTCAAATATTTATAATTGTCCTTTTTGTCATATTAGTCAATCTGATGGATGTGAAGGTTATTTTAATTTGCATATCTCTAATCAGTAGTGATTTAGAGCATGTGTATATGACTATAGATAGCTTTGATTTCTTTGTCTGAAAATTGCCTGTTCATATCCTTTGACCATTTATCAATTGGAGATTTATAAATTAGACTCCGTTCTCTATATATTTGAAAAATGAGGTCTTTATCAGAGGTACTTGTTGCAAAATTCCCCTCCCCCCACTTTTCTGCTTTCCTTATAATTTTGGTGGTATTGGTTTGTTTGTGCAAAAGCTTTTTTAATTTAATGTGATCAAAATTATCTATTTTATGTTTTGTAATTCTCTTGTTTGGTCATAAATTCTTTCCTTATCTATAGATCTTACAGATAAACTATTCTGAGATCTTCTAATTTGCTTATGGTATCACCTTTTATGTGTAAATCATGTACCTTTTTGACCTTATCTTGGAATATGGTGTGAGATGTTATTCTATACTTAGTTTCTGCCATACTGTTTGCCAGTTTTCCCAGCAGTTTTTGTGAAATAATAAGTTTTTGTTCCAAAAGCTTGGATCTTTGGGTTTATCATACCAGATTACTATGGTCATTTACTATAATGTAATTTGTACCTACTCTATTCCACTGGTTCACCATTCTATTCTTAGCCAGTACCAGATTGTTTTGATAATTACCATTTTATAATACAGTTTGAAATCTAGTACGACTAGACTACCTTCCTTCACATTTTTTTTTATTGATTCCCTTGATGTCCTTGAGCTTTTGTTCTTCCAGGTGAATTTTGTTATTATTTTTTCTAGCTATATAAAATAATTTTTTGATTATTTGATTGGTATGGCATTGAATAGATAGATTAATTTAGGTAGAATTGTAATTTTTATTATATTGGCTTGGCCTTCCTGCAAGCAATTGTTTAGATATGAGTTTGTGTGAAAAGTGTTTTGTAGTTGTGTTCCTGGGTTTGTCTTGGCAGGTAGACTCCCAAATATTTTATATTGTTTACAGTTATTTTAAATGGAATTTCTCTATCTCTTGCTGCTGGGCTTTGTTGGTCAAATAAAGAAATGCAGATGATTTATGTGAGTTTATCTTATATTGCAACTTCACTAAAGCTGTTAATAATTTAAAGTAGTTTTTTAGTTGATTCTCTAGGATTCTCTAAGTATAACGTCATATCATCTGCAAAGAGTGGTAGTTTTTTTTTCTTCATTGCCTATTTTAATTCCTTCAATTTCTTTTTCTTCTCTTATTGCTATAGCTAACGTTTCTAGTATAATATTGAATAATAGAGGTAATAATGGGCATCCTTACCCTGATTGTATTGGGAAGTCTTCTAGCTTATCTCCATTACAGATAATGCTTGCTGATGGTTTTAGATAAATATTACTTATTTTAAGGTAAGCTCCATTTATCCCTATACTCTCTAGTGTTTTTAATAGGAATGGATGTTGTATTTTGTCAAAGGCTTTTTCTGTGTCTATTGAGATAATAATATGGTTTCTGTCAGTTTTGTTATTAATATGGTCAATTATGCTCATAGTTTTCCTAATATTGAAACAGCTCTGCATTCTTGGTATAAATTTCATTTGGTCATGGTATATCATCCTTGTGATATATTGCTGTAATCTCTTTGCTGGTATCTTTTTTTATTTAAAAATTTCACAACAATATTCATTAGAGAAATTGGTCTATAATTTTCTTTCTCTGTTTTTGCTCTTCCTGGTTTAGTATCAGCACCATATTTGTGTCATAAAAGGAATTTGATAGGACTTCTTCTTTGCCTATTTTTCCAAATAGTTTATATAGTATTGGGATTAATTATTCTTTAAATGTTTGGTAGAATTCATTTGTGAATCCATCTAGCCCTGGGGATTTTTTTCTTAGGAAATTCATTGATGGCTTGTTCAATTTGTTTTTCTGAGATTGGGTTATTTAAGTATTTTATTTCTTCTTCTGTTAATCTGGGTAATTTATATATGAACTCTATGCCATCGGGTATGAAAAGAAATGGTGGATGTGACTGAGGAACCACTGTTGGTGATATCAGAAAGCTATCAGACAACAGGAGAGGTATCTGAAGATAGAAGGGAAAATGTTCTTCAGATTTTCGAAAAAGGGAAGAGTGAGAGAATTTGTAAATTATAGGCCAGTGAGCTCAACCTTAATTCCTGGCAAAATTCTAAAATGTATTATTTGTGACCATCTAAAAAAAAAGAAGAAAGAAAGTGGTCACTACAAGGAAATGGCTTGACTCCAGTGAACTCTGAACTAATGACTAACCTGCTCAGGTCAAACTAACTTTATTTCCTTTTTTTAATAGGATTCTTATAAATTTATAATATATAATTATATAAAAAATTTTATATAATTTTTATAATCCTTTAGGATTACTAAATTGGAATACCATGGGAATGCTATAGATAAAATTTACCTAGATTTTAGCAAAGGGTTTGTTAATGTTATCTCATGTTAGAAAGGAAAAATAAATAATGGCTCTAAAGGCAGAGGACCCAGATTCAAAATGCTCCTCTGCCACCTTGTGACCTTGGTCAAGTCACTCAAATTCCCAGGGCCCCACTTCCTTTAGCTGTAAAACAAAAGGGTGGACTAGATGGCCTCTTGCGGTCCCTTCCAGCTTTAAATCCACGGTCTGGTTCTTTCCTTTCCTTCTAAACTCCATGATGAGGATTCTGTTCTGTTACCATCCCAGAAGCAGTTTCACACTGGATGCAATGGACCACTAAAGCCTGAGAGAGCAGACAAATAATTACTTTACTAAAAACATGCTCCATGACTCCTAAGTAATAGCAGCCTGCAAAAGGTACAGTCTCAAAAGCCCTTTGCTCAATCCACATGAGGACAGAATTAACTCAAACTGACCCTAGCCTGTCCCATAGCATCTGGACCAGTCAGTCATTAAACATTAAACACCTACTATGTGCCAGGCGCTGTGTTAAGTGCTGGGGATGCAAAGAATGGCTTACAACAACCCTGGGGAGGGGAAGGGAGGGCCTCATTTAGGTCACCTTGGGTCTTACCACAGCATCCTGGCTGACAATCTATCCTTCCTGCCAAAAAGAGAATTCCACTTGTGTCTTCTATATAGTTTGTATGTTCTTATCTGTGTACGCTGGTCTCCCCTTCGTAAAATGTGGCTCCTTGAAGGAAGGGACTGTTGTCATTTTTTTTTGTCTTTCTTTCCCTGGTCTCTACTGGTGCCTAAGTGCCTTAGGCACTTAGTAATACTTGTTGAGTTGAATTAAATTGCTTTTTAATGTTAGATACATAGTTGTAGTCATTGTGTCCCAAAAGTGTTAGTGCAGTCTTGACCATTAAGAGCTTAATACTTAATAGCATAAAACTGTACTAAGACTTTTAGGACATTCCGTATAGTATTCCTTCATACCACCTCACCTCATGTAAGTCCTTCTGTATTTCTTTGAATGCTTTATAATCATCATTTCTCTCAGTGTATCTACTAATTTGTATACCATGATTTTTTCAAGCATTTCTCAATCCCTGGCCTCAGCATTTTCATTTTTTTGCTATTATAGTTCTTTGAGGAATATTTTTGTAGAGATAGGTCTTTTCCTCTCCCATCAATAATGTCCTTAAGGTATAAACACCTAGTAGTGGAGGTTGAAAGGTCAAAAAGCATGAATATTTTTGTAATTCCTAGTGTATAATTCTGTAACACCTTACCAAAAGATCTAATTCATAGCTCCACTAGCAGTGTTATTATTCTAAATTTTCCACAACTGTTCCAGCAATGAATTGTAAAACGTCTGTAAAAGTTTTAACCAGGTGCTAAGGGTAGAGGCTTAAAAACCCACAAAGAGTTGAAAAAATAAAGCCAAAATTCTCAAATAGTATGGAGAGTTGAGAAAATTGTGTACTGGCTTCCATCAAATGTTTGATAACTGCATTTTTACCATAGCCAAATGACTTGGGTTCCAAGTATAGGCTGATCTCTCTCTTGGAGGTGGTGGAAAGGACTCAAAGAAGGTTTCTTCTCATGCCAGGCTGTTAGGGAGAATGAAGTGTTCCTAAGGAGAGGCAAGGTTTCAATGGTGGGGAAGGAAGGGTATGAAGTAGAGGAGGGTTGAGACTTGGTACTTGTCAGGATGTTGGAGAGTAAAAGATTGTTATACAGAGGAAGAAGGAGGAAAGACAGTTGTAAATTAAAACTTAAAAACTAATTTCAGGCTCTTTTGAAGAAGATGGAGCTCGTAAGCACCAAGGAGGAAGAAGCTGAACGTCCTCCAAAGGATGACATAGTAGAAGCTTAGGTGAGGGATAATCCAGTAAGACTCAAAGGGAGAAGAGAGGAGAGGAGAGGAGAGGGGAGAAGAGAGGAGAGGAAAGGGGAGAAGAGAGGAGAGGAGAGGGAGAGAAGAGAAGAGAGGAGAGGAGAGAAGAGGGGAGAAGAGGAGGAGAGAGAGGGGAGAAGAGGAGAGAGAGAGGAGAGAGGGAGGGGAGGGAGGGGAGGGAGGAGAGGAGAGGAGAGGGGAGGGGAGGGAGGAGAGGAGAGAGGGGAGGGGAGGGAGGGGAGGGGAGGAGAGAGGAGAGGAGAGGGAGGGGAGGAGAGGAGAGGAGAGAGGGGAGGGGAGGGAGGGAGGAGAGAAGGGAGGGAGGAGGGAGGAGAGGAGAGGAGAGGAGAGGAGAGGGGAGAGAGGAGAGAGAGAGGGGAGAGGGGAGGGGAGGAGGGGAGGAGAGGAGAGGGAGGGGAGGGGAGGGAGGAGAGGAGGGGAGGGAGGAGAGGAGAGGAGAGGGAGGAGAGGAGAGGAGAGAGGGGAGAGGAGAGAGAGGGAGGAGAGGGAGAGGAGGGAGGGGAGGGGAGAGAGGAGAGGAGAGGGAGGGAGGAGAGGGGATGGAGGGAGGGGAGGAGAGGAGAGGAGAGGAGAGGGGGGAGGGAGGGGGGGAGAGGAGAGGAGAGGAGAGGAGAGGAGAGGAGAGGACGGGAGGGGAGGGGGGAGGAGAGGAGAGGAGAGGAGGAGAGGAGAGGAGGAGGGGAGAGGGAGAGGAGGGGGGGGAGGGAGGGGAGAGGAGAGGAGAGGAGAGGAGAGAGGGGAGGGAGGGGAGGGAGGGGAGGGAGGAGAGGAGAGGAGAGGAGGGGAGAGAGGAGGGGAGAGGGGAGGGGAGGGGAGGGGAGGGGAGAAACAATTCAGAGTAGGTGGTGGTTCCTCAAGGCAACTAATCATCAAGCGAACAACAACAGCAGAAAGGTCTTTGATCTTTCCGCAGTGCATAGCCAACAGAGGACTTTCCAACATTTATCCGTGTCTAGTCTCTGCCATACTATTTTCCAGGTTTTTTTAAATAACACATTTATTTATTTATTTTTAGTTTTCGACATTCAGTTCCATAAGATCTTGAGTTCCAAATTTCCCCCCATCTCTCCCCTCCCCCACCCCAAGGCTGCATGTAAATTGACATAGGCTCAACACATTCATTCATATTAAGCCTATTTTCACATTAGTCATGTTGTAAGAAGAATTAGAACCAATAGGAGAAACTATGAGAAAGAAGAAACCAAAAAAAAAAAAAAGAGAGAGAGAGAAAGAGCAAATAATATGGTTTGATCTTCATTCAGACCCCATAATTCTTTTTCTGGGGATGTGCATAGCATTTTCCATCATGAGTCTTTTGGAGATGTCTTAAATTCTTGCATTGCCAAGATGAGTCAAGTCTATCAAAGTCAGTCATCACACAGTGTGGCTGGTATTCTGTACAACATCCTCCTGGTTCTGCTCACTTCACTCAGCATCAGTCCATGCAAGTCTTTCCAGGTTTCTCTGAAGTCTGCCTGCTCACCATTTCTTATAGCACAATAGTATCCATTACATTCATATATCACAACTTGTTCAGCCATTCCCCAATGGGCATCCCCTCAATTTCCAGTTCTTTGCCACCACAAAAAGAGCTGCTATAAATATTTTTGTATATGTGGGTCCAGGCCCTTTTTTTCATCACGGCTTTCAGGTAGACCAATAATTCTTAAATTCTCTCTCCTGCATCTATTTTCCAGGTTGTTTTTCTACTGAGGTATTTTTTATGTTTTCTTCTATTTTTTCATTCTTTTGATTTTGTTTGATTGATTCTTGATGTCTTATAGTCATTAGCTTCCACTTGCCCAGTTCTAAATTTTAATGAATTTTCTTCAATTAGCTTTTGCACCTCCTTTTCCATTTGGCCCATTTTACTTTTTAAAGGAGTCGTTTTCTTCAGTGTGCTTTTATTTCCATTTGGCCAACTGTATTTTTTGAAGATCTGTTTTCTACAGTCAATTTTTGTCCTTCCTTTTCCAAGCTATTGACTCTCTTCTTGCATACCTCTCCTTTCTTTTCCCAATTTTTCTTTTACCTCTCTTATTTGAATTTTAAAATCCTTCTTGAGCTCTTCCAAGAAGGCTTTTTGGGCTTCAGACTAGATCATATTCCTCTTTGAGGTTTCAGATGTGGGTATATTGACAATGTTGTCCTCTTCTGAATTTGTTTTGATCCTCTCTGTCCCCAAAGAAAGAATCTATGGCTCATTGTCTGTTTCTGCATTTTCCTCATGATGTTTGCCTACTTCCTGGCTTTTCAAGTTGAGCTCTTCTGCTGGAGCACAGAGGACACTGATCCAAGCTTCTTGTGCTGGTGGCCAGGGACCTGGTCTCTGGCTTTGTGTGCTGGGGCCTCAGGTGTTGGCAGCTGGAGGCTATAGGGGTCTGGCAGCTTACCTGGTGGTGGTCTGGGGTCAGCAACACTGAAGCTCTCAGGGTACGGGTGGGGGTCTGGCCCCTGGAGGAAGCCTGTCTGCCTGGAGTTGTGCTGGCACACATGGTGGTTTTCCCAGCTGGAGCCTACCAGTTCCCCTGCCTGTGCCAAGGCATAGGGGTGGGGAGATTAGGTCCTGGTTGTTGGTGCTCGCCTGCCACCACCCTGGGGCTCAGGATCTCTCTCTGGCTTGCTGAGGTGGGGCTCATCACTGGCCTGCTGGGACACCTGTCCTGTACTGCTCCCCTTCCACCAGAGCAAGAGGTACCTTTCTTGTTAATCCCCCAAGCTTCCTGGGCTAAAAGACTGCTGTACCCTTTCTGCTGGCCCACTTGTTCTAGGGTTTTTCCAGGGGTGATATTTTCTGGGTTTTTAGAGGTCAGTAAGGGAGAGTGAGAGAGACTTACTGCTTACTCTGCCATGTTGGCTCCCAGAAGTCCAGAGTTAGAAGTCTTAGTGAAAGGAGGCAAATTTGATCTTGCGGGTTATCACTGAAACTTGGGATGAAGTTAATATTTGGAGCATGGCTCTGGACAGGATTACTTTCTAAATAACTGAGTACAATTGGTTCCTGGGATGGAAATAATTAGAACTCTGGAGGTTCTACCACTGGCCTAGCTCTAATCATACCTGCCTAGAGTTTTAGAGGAGTGAAAAGTTGCCATAGTTTGACATGCAATCCAGGTTTGGGGAAAGCAGATTTTCAAAGATTTCAAAGGAAAGATTGATGAATTTAGAGTCAGAGGATCTGGGTTCAAATTCAGATCCTTATACTTAATACCACCCTAAGTAAATTACTTCACTTCTCTAGGCCTGTTTCTTCACCTGAATGATGACCTCTTAAGGTTTCATTTCCAAGTTTTTAAAATTTGAATTTCTGATTGAATACTTTAAAAATTGGTTGTTTAAAAAAATTTGACAATCACCTGCTCTATCTTTACCATTTATCTATTTGAGAATAGTGCTTGTTCAAAAGGTGTCAAATCTTTATAGATTTTAGATGTCTTTTAATAGAAGGTTTTAAAAAGTCTATAATTTATCCAGTCAGTTAAAGGCAAAAACATGGTGTCTGCCATCAGGGAGTTCACATTCTAATGGGAGAAACAGCATGTAAGTAAATGTGTACATAGGAGATGTGCACAGTGTAAATGAGAAGTAATCTCAGAAGGAAGGCACTGGGGGTGGTGGGGACAGATAGTTCTAGGGGTAATTGCTTAAAGAAGATGGGATTTGAGCTGGAAGTTTTGAGAAGCCTGGAGGGCCAGAAAGTGGGGGTGAGGAGGGGGAGCATCGTAGGCATAGCAAACAGCCAGTGAAAAGACAGAATAAGGTGATGGAACATCACGTGTGAGGAACTACAAGTAGGCCAGCATCATTGGACAAGAGAACACATGAAAGGGAGGAATGGAGATACTAGTTTGGGAAGGGCTTTAAACGTGACATAGCCATGGGTTTCCATTTAGCAGTAATATTGCCTTCTTTAGTGCTTTACATATTTTAAAGTACTTTTAACATCCATTGTATTCGATATCTTTTAGAAATTAAAGGATTTTTTTTCCAGAAATTAGGTGACATTTGTGTCTTGTTTTGTTTTAGGCTATGAGATTGGTACTGAGAAAGAAGATTGGACCCCAATGCAAGAGTTTCCTAAGGAAGCGCTATCATATCACACAGGGCTGCCATCTTTGGGACTCCTGGATGTCCTCCAGGGACCAGAGTTCCATGAATCTTGTAAGACTGAGGACAATTCAGAGAGGCAGAAAGATTCCTTGTCTGGGAAAACTCCCAGAGGGAAGGGAGACCATGAACTGAATATATCTGGGAAAAACTTCAGTCAGAATTCAAATTTTGTTAGACATCAAGGAAATGCCAAAGAAGTGAGGCCCCATAAATGTGATTTATGTGGGAAAAGCTTCAAATGCAATTCAGATATTATTAAACACCAGAGAATTCACACTGGAGAAAAACCCTATGAATGTGAAGAATGTGGGAAGACCTTCAGCCAGAGTTCAGATGTAATTAAACACCACAGGATCCACTCTGGAGAGAAACCCTATGAATGTAGTGACTGTGGAAAGACTTTTATTCATAGCTCACATGTAGTTAGACATCAGAGAATTCATAATGGAGAGAAACCTTATGAATGCAAAGAATTTGGCAAAGCTTTCAGCCAGAGTTCAAACCTTATACGTCACCAGAGAATTCACACTGGAGAAAAGCCTTATGAATGTAATGAATGTGGAAAAACATTCAGTCAGAGCTCTGATGCTATTAAACACCAGAGAATTCATACTGGAGAGAAACCCTATGAATGTAATGAATGTGGGAAAACTTTCATCCATAGTTCAAATGTTGTGAGACATCAAAGAATACATCATGGAGAGAACCCCTATGAATGTAGAGAATGTGGCAAAGCCTTCAGCCAGAGCTCCAATCTCATTCGGCATCAGAGAATTCACACAGGAGAAAGACCCTATGAATGTAATGCATGTGGGAAAGCTTTCAATCAATCTGTCTTACTTATCGAACACCAGAGGATCCACACAGAAATGAAACCAAAAAAACTTAATAGATGTAAGAAAATGCTTAGGCTTAACTCTGATGCCACTGAACACCAGAGAATTCAGAGTGAGGAAAGGTCTTTTGAGTACAAATGTGAGAAAGTCTTTAGTCAGAGTTCACATACTCCTCAGCAAAACTTTTCATGTGAATAAGTAAAGGAAAATTCTTAACTGGATTTTCTACTTCTTAAAAGTTTTCAAATAATTCTCAAATTATA
Source organism: Phascolarctos cinereus (assembly GCF_003287225.1). Taxonomy (NCBI): domain Eukaryota; kingdom Metazoa; phylum Chordata; class Mammalia; order Diprotodontia; family Phascolarctidae; genus Phascolarctos; species Phascolarctos cinereus. The sequence goes on from NW_027555847.1 coordinate 651,156,483, forward strand.
ATGGCCTTATGGACAGAGACAAAACCAATTGGTTTTGTGTTAGAAAAGTCACCTGTAAAGAGGCAATTAACGAGTGCTGTATCACTGATGAAACTGACAGTCTTCAGGGCCTTTCCCCTCCTTACTCAGGACAGATCAAAGGAATAAAGAAAAAAATCAGTATAGTTAAATGGAAGCAAAGGATATTGAGAAATAATCACCAAAAGTTTTAGTTCTTCTGTTGGTACTCTGTCATTTTCTTCTGGGCTGAATCACATTGTCCTCGGATAAAACCAATTTCCCTCTTTTCAATCACTCTCTAAACCCCCAAACCCAACTATCATATTTGACATTATAATCCTGCTCAGAATCTTTCAGTGGATTCTCACTGTCTAAAGGACATAAACTAAAGTACTCGGGTTGGTCTTGTGGCCCACCACAGTTATCTGTGTTTCCTTGCTATTAATACGTACCACATTTGTTTTTGCTTCTGAGCCTCCATTCTTGTTATCTGGAACCCCTTCCCTCCTTCTACCTTATCCTACAAGGCCCAGCTGAGGTCCCATGTCTTCCAGAAAACCTTCTCTACTTATTCCAAGACTCAGCAATTTTTAATGTGTTTCTAAAACTATTTCGTGTCAATACCACGCATTTGAGCATGGAATTGTCGTCTTCTTCTTTGTGTGCATGTTTTGTCACCCATTAAGACTATGAGCTCTTTGAGGAGAGGGACCAAATGTTACCTGTGTCCTGTGTCTCCTAAAGAGCCTGGCCAAGAGCCAGTTGTTCAAGAAGTATCTGTTGGATTGTGAGCCATCTTGGGGAGGGAGAGGGAGGAAAATTTAAAACTCAAAAGCTTATGGGAATGATTGTTGATAAGTCAAAATAAATTAATAAAAAAAAAACCAAGTATCTGTTGGTTAACTGTTTGGTCACATATCTTGCCAGAGTAGCAATGTGAACACTGTGGAACTGAGTCGGGCCCACGTCAACCCTGCTGGGGGGGGGAAGAGGTGTTTGAGGACATACTTTTTCATCTGGGCTTTACTTGAGGTTTGAGCCCTGAAGAGAAATGATAATGGGATCTTGGCCTTAAGATGTGTTTTCCCAAGAAGCTGGAGTGTGGAGGGGAGACCTTGTATTATTTGAGAAGCCAAAAGGACAGAGATTCAAAAGTGCGCAGTCAGGCTCACCTCATGTGTGGAGATGGAGAGACAATAGAAACAGGCCCCGTAGAGGCATGAAAAAAGTTGACAACTTTCACTGCCTTCCCTTCCACTCCTCCGAATACCTGAGAGTCTGTCTTCTTTCCCTCTGGCATGTTTTTCCAAATAAGGAAGCTGATCTAATCTACATGGCTTACAAGATTTCGCCCAGATTTAACTTTGTGAATCTACAGACTGTTACAACAGAAAGCTCTGGAATGGGAATCAGGAGACCCAAGTTCTAGTCCCTGATGATTCATGATGCTGCTTCCTTAGTAATAGAGCTGCTCATGTTTCTGATTTTAAAGAAATCTAGGACTTTGCATCTTGGAAAACCTACTAAATATCTAAGTAAAAAGGAAATTCACAATTAATGTCTAAAAACTTCCTTCACTCACACACACCCACATACAATGTTTGGCTTTGGCTTTTCCCTTCAGGTTTTCATTATTACCAGTAAATTCAAGGAATAAATATTACACTAGAGATGGACTGCTGTCATAAAACTTAATGGTGTCCTAGAAGCAAGAGAAATCAAAAGGCTGATGACCTCAGCAGCCACATCAGAAAGGAGATCCCAGTTACATTTCTGACCAAGACCAAGGAAGCAGTATCAGCACTCAGATTGCAGAACCAAATACATCTTTAGTAAAATACTTCATTGTACAAAATTCCTCCCAATGTTGTTTAATAATTGAAAAACCTCAACGATTCAAAAATAGATACAGAAATGCTAGCTTAGAACTCAAACTCTTCATCTGCCATATCAATTGCCCAGGCAAACTTCTCCCTCTGGGTTTTATTATAAATCTTCTCCACTGGCACTCCAAACTTCTTACACCTGTGGAAAGGTCCAACAAACATATTGCATGGTAAGAACATTATTAGAAAGTTACAAGAAAAAATGCTACATGAGGTTAAGAGTTAAATCATAACAAAAGGAGAATTGAGAAGAGGAAGGCGAAATTAGAAAGACTTCATGGAGGTATTCTTTCTATTCAATTTTAGAGGGGGAAGGGGAGCATTCTGGTTCTAGGCACAGGGACCTCAGTGGCTAATTCAGATTCTGCAAACACATGTGTGAAGAGGTCAGAATGAATATCAAAGTGTGACACCATCCTGTGAACTGAAGGTCAGAATAAGCTAAGGGTGGTGAGTGAACCACATACCACAAATAAGGCTTTGGATTATTTTAAAAATCTACGCTGGGAAAAAGAAGAGGATCAAAGAAGTTGACTCAAGACCACTGTTAGGAACAGATGGGTCAATATTAGATGACAAAAGGTCTCAGGAGAACTAATCATTTGCTTCTGCCCTTTTCAACTAGTAGAACCCCATCTCCCCTGGACACAACCCAAGACCTCTGAAAAAGTGCACATTTAGAAGAAGGTTCTTCCAGCCTCTTTCTGGCTTCTCTTACCAGGCGACGCTAATCCTGGGATCCAAGTAGTTGAGTTTGGAGGTGCCCAGGGCAACCTGCTTGTTTTCTTCTTTGTCTGTGGCTTGGGTGCACAGCTTCATGAGCTGTTCTTCTAACTTGGCCAGCAGTTTTTTCTTCTTGTCCACATTACTAGGAAAAAAAGAATAAGAATGAACTTAATCACTTTCTCATCTGAACATCTGTCTGCTCCCAAGCAGCTTGACTCAACAGGAATAGAAAAAGCAAAATGTTACGGCCAGAAGAAAGCTTAGCTAGCACCCATCTAACAACGCAAAGTGGAGAGGAGATTCTGAGAAGGCTGGCCCCAGCTCACACAGGTAGCTGCAGAGCACAGGCCAGAATTCAGCTTTACTGTACCTGCTGAGCTTTTCAGCATACTACAGGCAGAAAGAATTGGGCTCTCAACCTCACTATTAATAAAATGATATAACAGAAGATCTAAAGAAACTTCCTGTCATCTCTCAATTTCTTTTCCTTCTCAATTGCCATACAATGAGGAGAGGTAGGCATCTCTCAACCCAGTGGCAAAACAACAGAAAATACAGGACTTTCTTTCCCTTCCTCCACATATGACAGGTGAATAATACAACTTGCTTGTCAAAGCTGGGAATTAGGAGATATAGTCCAAACTTACTAGCTCATCACTGGCTGTGTAACCTAAGATTGCTCCATATGCTAGCCTGGGATACATAAGATTTAGTGCCTAAAATGTCCAGCGTGGAACTACGACCTCCAACGAAACAAGGACAAGTCCTCCCTTTCTCCAGTGGGGGGAAAAGCTACAGTTTGGGAATAGGACCTGAAGATAAAAGTGCTCTATCTACCCCTGCCTCTATATTCTCACTCATGGAGAGAAAAAGAAGTCCTAATTGAGAAGCTATCCACAGGGTACCATTCTGGCAGAGGGCAGGGCTAAGCCTCCATTGTACTGCTGTTTCTGTCTTAAATTTTTTAAAATTTAAATAAAAAAAAAAATCAATTTTGTCCTCCCTAATTGTCTGGATATCTTAAATAAAAATTGTAGTACCTGAAGGAGCCTGGCTATATAAAATTATTTCTCTTCTCATCCATTTTCCCAAACTGCTGGGCTTTTGACCATGAATAAGTATTTTTGGCATCTGTAGTATCTTGCTATTACTGTGTCTCAGTTACATCCTCTTGCTATTTCCACCCTAATGTCTCTCGGTTTCTCCCCTAATGCCAATGTTTCTCTCTCTGTCTCTTTGCCTGACTCTGGGCAAGTTTTGCATGAAGTTCCTGAAACCGTATGGAAGGAGGAAGAGATGCTGCCCGTGCCTTTGTGGATCTTCCAGTGTGAAGGGAAAGTCTAGTAGATTCTCTACCTGTAGGATACCTTTAAAGAACTTAGTCTGATCCCCTTATTTTACATGCAAGGAAACAGACATAGAGGGGAAGTGACTTCCTCTAGGTCACCAAGTCATGGGGCTAGAGTCCAGGTGTGTCCTCTGACTTCAAAGTCCAGTGTTCTTCCCATCAGAGCCCTATGTGCCCCAAACCATCCCTACTGGTCTTAGATCAGCTGTTAATCAGTATGATGACAAAATGAAGAGTAGGTAAAACTTAACCATATTTATCTCTACCTCACTAAATTTGGTATTAATAATCAGAGAACTATTCAAGGAAACATTTTAATCGCAACAGATAATTCATCAATTCTGACAAATGCTGGAACACAATGGCCACCACCAGATGCTTCTGTGCAGACCTGTTATGCTTACCTCTTGGACTTGACATCCTTTCTCGCTTTGGCATCAGCTTTTGCTCTCTTTAGCTCCTGTTTTGCCATGGCTAGCTGCTCCTTTTTAGCATCAATCTTCAAAAGAAAATTCCATTAGACAAGCCCTTCCTCAGAGAATTGTTAAGAGTTGGATGGTACCTCAAAGAGAGCCCAGTCTAAGTGAAATATCGCCAGGAATCCCTTCAACAAGATTCCTGACCAACAGTCACTCAGCCTTCATCTACAGATATCTGGTAAAGGAGAGCCCACCACCTTCTGAAGCAGCCCAAGATTTTGCTCATAAGGAACTGAAGTCCGTGCCTCTACAACCTTTCACCCATTAGGGGCTCAGCCACTATCAGTTCAGAATGGGCCTTTAGCTATTGCATTCAAGTCTTCTCTACTTTGAAAATGATCACTTCTTTATTCATATGAAGGTATCCAATAGGAAAACAGAACTCATATACGTAATATATATCATATCAGATGTGCCTTTCTATCTCTGCAATGATGCTACTGACCCACTATGTTAAATAAATCTGGACTTCTAAAACACTAAAAATGGAGACTAGTAAATCTTAAAACTGAAGTGGGATTCATGCTCTTAACTACACATACTTTAGCACTAATATAGTATCTATTTTTAACAACAACTTAAGAATATTTTACAGTTACAAAGAAAATATATCATCTCATGTGGTCCTCTTCATAGGCCTAGTAGTACTAAGGGCAGGAATTAGTTCCCATTTTAAAGATGAGTAAATTGAGTCAGAGAAGTTATGTGATTTTCAAGATCAAGTGCTAGAAAGAATCCTGACACAGGATTCAAACCCAGTTTCCAAGTTCAGTGCCCTTCCCACTCCATATGATGGGGCTTCTCCACTTAGATCTCATATTTACCAAGGCACTGTAGTACTTAGCTGAAAAAAAAAAAGGGGGGGGGATCATGAAGCAGCAAAGAGAAGAAAGTGCACTGGGTTTGCAGGCAGAGGGCCTGGACTGAAATCCCAGTTTTGCCCCTTACTCACTTTGGCTCTCTGTGCTTCAGTTTTGTCACCTGTAAAATGAGGAGGCTGGATTTGAAGACTTCTAACTCATTGGCATAATAGGCCTGAGTGGACCACTACTACTTTCAAACAAGTTTCTTTTGGTTAGGAATTAGGCTCCAAAGCTCTAAGTCACACTGTGATCAGGAAGGAATATTAGTTACCTTTGGAGAGCTTATATTCAGCTCAATGTGCAGGAACCTAGAACAAAGTCACTCCTCCTCAGCTTGGAAACAGGGTAACTGGACATCAGTAATAGGGTAAGAGAACTCAGAGAAGGAAACTTTCCCTGAAAAATAGCTCTATGACTTCAAGAAACCTGGCTTAGAGATGAGGGGAGGGCTATTAGTTACTTCCCAGGGACCTCATACATATACAGGGCCACACCTCCAGAAGACAAATGGAGGGATTGTGTGTGTGTGTGTGTGGGGTCTATAACATTAAAAACTACCTCATTCACAGTTATTAGTAATCTTTATCTATTTACCTTTGTCTGGAGATTTTGCATGGACTTCTCAAAAGTCTTAGGAGTTGCCCGCTGATGGTTGCATAAAATGGCTACTGCTCGGTTTGCTCGGTTGTAGGACAAAATTTTAGCTGCTATGTTATCTTCCGCTAGAAGATGCAGAGATACATTTATAAGAGAGCCAGAGTACATAGAGAACACTGAAGAGTGTCAAGAACCCAAGGAGTAAATATGAAGAGTGTGCTCATGGTTGTAATCAAATATATATTGCCTCCTTTCTCAGCTCAAGCAATCTAACTGACTACTTGGGCCTTGATGGCTAATTCCTAACAACACTTCTTTTTGTTTTTGTTTTTGCTAGGCAAGTGGGGTCAAGTGACTTCTCCATGGTCACACAGCTAGGAAATATCCAGTGTCTGAGGCTGGATTTGAACTCAGTTCCTCCTGTCTCAAGTGCTGGTACTCTATCCACTGCGCCAAATGATACAGATCATCTGCTTTTTCCCAAATGGAGGAAAGACCTTTAGTAGTATGACCCCGAAAAGTAACCTCGCTTCTCTGGGCCTCAGCCTCCTAAAGGATTTCCTAAAGGAGGGTGGATAGACTGAGATCCAATCCAGTTCTAAAATTCTAAGATCCTAAGAATGAAAAAATGGGCAGCTAGATGGTGCAGTGGATAAAGTACAGGACCCGAAATCAGGAAGACTGGGTTTAAATTTGGCCTCAGACACTTACTGGCCATGTGACTCTGGGCAAGTCACTTGACCTTGTTTGTCTAAGTTTCCTTGTCTGTAAAATGGACTAGAGAAGGAAATGGCAAACCACTCCATTATCTTTGCCAAAAAAACCCCAAATGGGGTCATGAAGAGTCAGAAGACTGAAAACAACTAGATGTAAATGAATAGGGAAAAATAGGCCATTTACATAAGTATATGTAAATGAGTTACCATCACTCACCCGGGGGATGATCAACCTCAGACCTTTCTTCAGGATTGGCTTCAAAGGCAGCCTCACCCCAGGGACTACTGCCATACGGGAAGGTAGTATCTACACTGCTCAGTAGCCAATCAAACTTGGGAGAAAACTTGGGAGTGCCTCAGTCCCCCATAACTACCATGCACCCAGACATTAGGCTTTTCATGGCCAAAAATATGTTCAGGACACAGAATCTAAGTTCAATCAAGAGCCCAGTAGAGAGGCAGGTTCTTTTCTAGGTATGCATTATTACCTCTACCTGTCCCCATGCTAGCATTTAGCAAAAGAATTGGCACTGAGATTAACAAGTATTTACTGACCCAAACACTTCATCTGCCTTTATCCCCAGCTTCTTTGGTATTTGGAAAAAGAATACAGGCTAACATCACTGCTTTGGCACCGATTTCCCCTCCCTACAATCATCTTACCTACCCCTGAAATCACTGCCCAGTCCCTATCCTCCTCTGCTGTCCTGCTCTTCTGCCCTCTGTTCTAACATTAACAAACTCCCCTTTGTCATCCTATACCAGAAGCCTCCACATCTCAGACCACCCTTTCAAGTACCAGTTATTTTTCTTTCATGTTTGCCAACACACTGGGCACAGGAGAGACACACCAGCTGCTTACTTCCAGATCCTTAGATTGATGAAATCACTCAGCAACGTTTCCCTTGAGGTTCAATGTATTTTAATCATCTAGGTGAGCCAGGAATTTAGAACCTGGATCTCAGTCTCCATCCTAATCCATGCCTTCATGATTGAGTATTTCAACATACATGTACGATATCCTCTTGAACACCCTGGCCTCCAAATTCTTCAATCTCAACTTTCTTGATCTATCCCTTCATTCTATCTCAGCCACTCACAGACATGGTCAAACTAAGATCCTCCCATCACTCATACCTTCTTCATAGGGGAATCTGAAATTGCCTTCAATGATTGTAACTTCCTGTCTCATCAGTTGCCCCCGTCTCACTACAACCAATCTTCACTATGGTTTCTAGTATCTCTTACCCTCAATCTTGACCTATAGGTAGCGAGTACTATTACACATGGTCTCCTTTCCTTAAATTCCCTGACCCCACGTCCTCTTGTTCTAGCTTTGCTAAACCCTTGTTACTCTCTTTTTATCTACTCTTACACTGCTACTGATCAATACAGGAGAAAGCCACACAACTGGGTCCACCACAAATTTATGTATGCTAATTAGTACTGTGTGGTGATCCCTTATGCCCTTAATACCACATGCCTCTATTTTTACCAGAAGCTTGGCCCTTGGAAAAACATACCTAGGTCTCTCTCACTTTTAAAAGCATCCTCCTCAGGGGCAGCTAGGTGGCGCAGTGGACAGAGCACTGGCCCTGGATTCTGGAGGACCTGAGCTCAAATCTGGTCTCAGACACATAACACTTACTAGCTGTGTGATCCTGGGTAAGTCACTTAACCCCATTGCCTAGCCAAAAAAACCCAAACCAAAACAAAAAAATCCTCCTTGACCCTGCCCTCTTCTCAAATTAATGTTCTATATCTTTCCCCCTTTTCACAACCAATGCCTAGAAAAGGCTATTTAAAGTCACTGCCATCACTTCCTCACCTCCCACTCACTTCTTCATCCCTTACTATCTGATTCTGACCTTAACATTATTGAAACTGCTCTAAAGTTATCAATAATCTTTTTGTAAAACATAAAATCATGTTTACATTTTCTGTTTTTATGACCTGCCTCTACCCCCCCACCCTCAAATCATCTATAAAAAAGGAAAATAAAACCAAAAACAGTCTCACAAAACCAACACATTGAACCCATCTGACATTATATGGAGTGGCTTCATGCCTATAGTCCTCTACCTCTAGAGAGAATGAGGGGAAGCACCTTCTCGTTTCTCTTCTTTGGGTCCAAGTTCACACTGTTTGGTTTCAACTGCTCTGTTGTTATTCTTGCCATTGACACTGTTGCAGATGTTGTATATACGGTTTTCCTGGTTCTGTTTACTTCATTTTGTGTCATTTCATGTAAATCCGCCCATGCTTCTCTGTATTCATAATATTCATTGTTTCTTAAAACTTAGCAATATTAGCTAACATTATAATATTATTAATATTAGCAATATTCCTTTATATTCACACGCTACCATTTGTTTGGCCATTCTCCATGGTCATTTGTTTTGTTTCCAGTTCTTTACTACCACAAAAAAACACTGCATTACTACTTTGGTACATACAGAGGCTTTCTTTTTATTCCTGTATAGTTGGCACCTATTTCCTTGCAGAGTATCACTAACAAAGAGAGGTCTGGGTCAAAGGCTATGAACATTTGAGTCACTTTCTTGGTATTACTCAAAAGTGCTTTCCAGAATGATATACTTATCTTTCTACAATCCTCAAATACTATCAGTCTCTTAATGGTTAAATCTGATAGCCTTTTCTCAGATCTCAACCTCTCTGATAATTTCAACAGTTGTTTTAAAAAAATTTTTACTGAATACCTTTTGTTCTAAAACATCATAAAAAGCTTACTGCTCATTCGATATACCAGACTCTACAATCCTCACTAAAAGTTAAATAAAACAACATTAAACAGTGATTGCAAATGATGCTACATACAAGCTTACACTTTGGTAACTTTTGTTTGTCCAAAAGATGGATGAATGCTTTGTAAAAATCAATGTTGTCCTTCATTTTTGATCTGAGTTTTGTTGCCATTTAAAGTTGTCTTCGTTTATAAAGTTGTTGTAATTGCATGACACATTCTTTGCTCTGTTCATACTGCATCCCACATCAGTCTTCTCAAATTTCTTTAAATTCTTCCTATTTCTTGTTCCTTATGGTGCACATTCCATTACATTCAGACACCCCCCCCCATATCCAATCAATTGCCAAATGTTTCCATTTCTACCATCACAACATCTCTTACATAGAATCCCTTCTCATTATTTATACTGTCACCATCTTGGGGCCTTGCCAGTTCAAGCCCTAATTCCTTCTCATCTGGACTACTGCAATTGCATCATAATTTCTGTCCTTGTCTTAAGTCTCTCCCCACACCAATGTATTTTCCACACCAGCTGGCTAAGTTGATTTTCTTTAAGCTTCTAAAGCTATGCACAACTTGGCCCCAAACTACTCATTCCAGGCACATCGGTCTCTTTCCCAGACTCAATGGTACAGTCAAATTGATCTTCTCACTGTTCCTTACGCAGTCAAACGCTCTAAATTCCAACTCTATGTCTTTCCTCTGGTATCCCTCATGCCTGGAATACACCCTCAAATCTAACCTGTCTTGTAGAATCTCTTGTTTTCTCTTAGCTCAAGCACTATCTTCCTCATCCTCCAGTTGTTATTACTCTCATGCTGGCTTTTTACATATCTTATGTACATATTCATATATTTATACATTGTCTCCCTGAGAGAATGTAAGTTCCTTGGGGACAGGGACCATTCCATTTTTGTCTTTGTATTTCTAACACCTAGAATAGTCCCTAGGACACAGTAGGTGCTTAAATAAATGATTGCCAATTGACACGTTACTATTTGTTCTGATATTCCCCAATCATTAAGCACATGGCTCATTTATGAATTTTTACTAGTACAAATAGTGCTAGAACATTTTTATAGAAATTGGTCTTTTCTTGACAAGAACCTCCTTGGTGATATGAACACTTATTTAATTCTACGTTAATTTCAGTGAAAATTGTTTTCAGTTTTATTTATATATGTTAGGTTAACTATATTAACACTCCATTTTGTTATATTAAATGGTTTTCCTCTTATTTTTGTCTTGATTATTGTAATATACACAAATAATGATTTCTGTAGATTTTGTATATAATGCTATCATGCTGAAGGCATTCTCAATAAATCATGTAGATCGTAGTGTCCACAAAGATAATTTTGCCTTCCATAATAATCCTTAGTCCCTTAATTCCTTATTTTTGTCTTACTGCTTATTACACTTGGATCACCACTATATAAAATAATAACAGAGGCAGTAGGCAGCCTTACTTTTCTACCACTCTTGCTAGGAAAGCTTCTAATGTTTATCCTTTACAAAGACCTTGGTTATCTCATTTTGTCCTCATAACCCTGGGAGGTAAATTCTTTTATTATCTCTATTTACATGTGAGGAAAGAAGCTGGAAGAGGTTAAGTGACTGGGCCAGCTGCCTAATATTTTATCAAAGAAAAGTCCTTTTATTCCTATTTTTAACAAGAGAGATATATTTTATTAAAAGTTACTTCTGCACCCAGTGATATAATTACGTTTGTTAATATGATTTTATTTCTAGTATATAAAATCCAACTTGGTCAAAATGAATACTTTTTTTGATTTACATTTTATTTATTCTTTTGGACCAATTTTCATTAGTGATATTGATATATAGTATTATTTTACGCTTTATTCCTCTCTGTTTTTGGAATCAGCACCACATTTGTTTCAAAAAATGCTTTGAATACCTTCTTCTTTCATTTAAAAAAAAGATTATATAACCTGGGGATTCTTTCTTTAAATATCTGAGAGAAATCACTTGTAAATCTATTTAGACCCAGATTTTTTCTCTATAAGAATTCTTTAGAGGTTTGCTTAATCTTTCTTTCAGAGACGGAAATATTAAGATTACAATTTCCTATTTTAACAGTTTACATTTTGTAATTTCTCATTCCATTTAGCTTATGTTCCTGTTCAGTGGCCATCTATTCTGCTGTACAAGTTTCTTATAAATTTATTTTTTCCTCACCATTTGTTATGAGTTCACTCTTTAAATTTTTGATGTTAATTTAATTTTGCTTTCTTCTTTAAAAACCTAATTAGCTAATAGTTTATTGTTAGTTTTTGAAAAAGGCCACCTCTTTGTTCTACTAGTTCATTAAAAAATAATAGATTATAGGATCACAGATTTAACGCTGGAAGGGTCCTTAGGAGTCATTTATAATCCAATATCTCATTTTAAAGACAAGTAAATTGAGGCCCAGTAGGGATAAAGTCAAATCACGCCTGGATTATTTGTTTTGTGTTCAGTTCCTAGTTCCTAGAACCACACTTTAGGAAGGACACTGTTAAAGTGGGGAGCATCCAGAGGAGTAGCGAGGATGGCTAAGGCCCTTAAGATCGTCCCCTTGAGTACTGGCTGAAGCAATCAGGAATGTAAACTTAGACTAACGAACACTTGAAGGGGTCATGCTAGCTTACTTCGAGTAACTGAAGGGTTATCATACTGAAGAAAGATAAGACTTGTTTAGCTCAGTCCCAAAGGGCAGAACTGAGAGCAATGGCTGGAAGGTGAAGAGGAAAATTTCAATGTGATATAAGAAAAAACTTCCTAACAATTACAGCTGTCTGAAACGAGAATGGTCTTTCCCACTTGTTAGGTGCAGAAGGGATTCTTATTCAGGTATGGTTTGGACTAAACTGTCTCCCATGAGAGATTCTCTGCCTTGTTAATCACTGAACAAGCTATGGCTCAAAATGAATTCAGGATGCTAATTTCATTTTTAAATCGATTAGGAAAAAATACTTTTAATCTCTAAGCAAAGGGTGAATGACTACTACTACTACTACTCTTCCTCATCAGCTATATTGAAGAATAGATTGCTTTTTATGTCTAGGTTCACTAGATGGCCTCTAAAGCCCCTCTTTAAGAACCTATGAGCTCCACTACTTTTATCATAATGCTGCTTTCCTGTTTGTCTATCTTAAGGATATCTATGTTTATTATTGTCTTATTTGAAATCATAACTGTAAACTATTTATTTTCACTCACTTGAAATCTAACATATTTTATTCTCACCCTTTACTTTTACAGTTTAGCTATTACTTGCAAACAGCAAATTGATGGGTTTTGTTTTCTAATCTGTTCTGCAATTTGCTTCCATTCATTAGTAAATCAACCCTGTTAATTGTTAAATTTGGTTTTCCTTCCACTAGGTCTCATGTTATTACTATTTTTCTTTTAATCAGAGTAAGCTATCACTCTGCCTGTTTTGTTTTAAAACAGCCCAATCTAATTCACTATACTAACACCATATTTCCTAGTGCCACCCTCAACTCCTCACTCTCTCTCACTCATTATGTTCAATCAGTTGTCAAGTACTGTTCTTTCTACCTTGATAAGTAAAATTCTTCTCTCCTCTGACAACACCACCACCCTGGTGTAGGCCCTCATCATTTCATATCTGTTATGCTATGTCAATAACTTTCTGGTTGGGCTTTCTGCCTCAAGTCGCCCTCCCCTCCGGTTCATCCTCCACGAAGCTGTCAAACTGATCTTTCTTAAGCACAAGTCTAACCATGTCACTTCCCTGTTTAAAAAACTCTAGGCTCCCTACAGGACCAAAGATAAGTCCTGTCTGACATTCAAAGCCCTTCATAATCTGATCCCTTCCTACCTTTTCAGTCTTCTTACACCTTTACTCATCTCCATGTATTCTGTGATCCTCTAGCACTGCCTCCATATTCCTGCCATAAGATTAGCCATTTCCTAGCTCCAGACATTTTCGATGGCTGCCTGCCCCCCATGCCTGAAACCCTCCTCATCCTCTTCTCTTGGTTCTCCTGGTTTCCTTCAAGTCTCACCTAAAGTTCCACCTTTTATAAGAAGGCTTTCCCAAACCTCCTTAGTCTTAGTGCTTTCCCTCTGAGATGATCTCCCATGGACCCTGTCTCTGTCTTGATCATACATACATTATTTGCATACTGTCTTCCCAGTCAGTTTGTGAACTCCCTGAGAGCAGAGACTGGTTTTTTTTTTTTGCCTTTCTTTGTAAAACCAGAACTTACTTAGCACAATTCATGGCACACAGCAGGCCCTTAATAAATGCTCGCTGACCAACAAAGAACTACTCCCACCACCAACATACTAAACACACAACTTATTTTAATTTCTAACAGTCCCCAAAGTTTACAAGCTTGGGTCATTCAAACTCTTTTGCCTTTCCCTTACCAGCTATTTTCAGCCTTTTCCAAGATTGTATCTTATACTTTGTTATCTATGGAGTATACTGTATACAGCAGCCACTCAAATGACTAACAGCAGTTTGATGATAACAGGGGCAGCTTACATTGCTACAGCAACTAAAGACTTAACACAACAGCCTTAGGAGGGCAAGGATCATCATCCCAGTGAATGAATGAAGGAACTGAGGCACAGAGAAGTAGAATACTCACAGGCAGCAGTGGCAGGACCCACATTCAGCCCAAGCACCGCTAATCTTGTTACACTGCAGCAGCAGCAGCAGTTACAAAAGGCTAACAAACTACACTCTTCCTTCCCCCCCAAGCACTAACAATCCAATCCACACTGTGGGGGAGCTCATTACCGCTGGTCAGTGCTTTCAGCTGCTCCTGCAGGGTGATGGACGCATTATAGGTCCTGAACACCTTGGCTGTCAATCCATCCATCAGGTCCTGAAGATGCTTGTTCAAGGTTGAGGTCTGAAAACATAAAGGAACAAACGGGTTTTAAACAGGATCTTCAGGAATGCCATTATTGCTTACTTTCTGTTTTCAATTTTTAGCAGATCAGGCAGACAGGGAGAAAGGAGAGCCTGAGAAGAGAGTACAGAACACCAAAGGACATAAAAGGAGTAAGAGAGCCTTTCTAATTTGGGCAGGCTGCACACCACTGATTGTATGATCTTCTACCAGTCCTTGCCAAGAAACCAGCCTCTGAGTAACGACAGTCACAGGGACAGAATTCAACCTAGCCCATACTTGTGACAGATTCAAATCTAACCATTGTCTGGTTTACCCTCTGCCTGCTACTAACACATTATTACACTATGGATATTTCAAGGTAAGATTTTCTGCACCATCAACCAAGATTAACACAATAACAAAGAAACATTCAGTGTGTGATAAATTAAAACATTATTTCTTGTCAAAAGACTTTTGTTAAAGCTATATTTAATAGACATGAATCTATTATTCATGTCAGCTTTGAAATGCTGTGTTCTATTTGCTGTTCTGTAACATTCAGTCAGACCAATGTTACACAAAAAAATACACTGCAGAAGTGACAATGACATTTTATGCAATCAGTATGACATGAGTAGCAAAGTTAATAGGAACCATTTTTTCCCCAAAAGCTCACATTAAGTCTATCAAACAGATCATCCCCTGGGTCCTTGTTCTCCATGAAGAGCTGCAAATTCTTAAATACCTGTAATGAAGAGAAAAACCCAAAACATGTATGAACACAATGGATGGTTTCAGAACAGACTCATATTGAAACACGATGGGAGTTGAGAGAAGGCAGGTGGCATACAGGAATCAAGCTGGTGACCAGAAAGTCCCCCATTTATTTTAATACTTCAGGAATCAATGATTTCACTTGAGAAGGTGCAATGTCTACTGATGCTGATTACAGTCACTTCATGGAAGCCTGACAGGAGTGAATGAATTGTTGTAAAAATACATTCATCTCCTGGTCTCTCACCTGGAGTCTCTCAACACTCATCTAGATGGTTCTTGTGATCCTTGGATGACAGCTATAGGTGGCTATTGCCAGGTCCACATTAAAAGACTTTCCAACTTGGCAGAACCTGTCTTAACGTATGTTCTGCTAGCATAGCCTTCAAGAACCCAGAGTAAGTGGAAACTAATGACTCTATGAGAACATCAAGAATCAATCAAACAAAATCAAAAGAATGAAAAAATAGAAGAAAATGTAAAATACCTCACTGGAAAAATAACTGATCTGGTAAATAGGTCCAGGTGAGGTAATTTAAGAATTATTTGACTATGTGAAAGCCATGATCAAAAACAGCATCTTTCAAGAAATTATCAAGGAAAACTGCCCTGATGTCCTAGAGTCAGAGGGTAAAATAGTAATTGGAAGAATCCACTGAGCACCCCCCAAAAGAGTTCCCAAAATGAAAACTCCAAGGAATATTGTAGCCAAATTTCAGAGTTCTCAGGTCAAGGAGAAAACACTGCAAGCAGCCAGAAAGAAACAATTCAAATATCGAGAAGCCACTGTCAAAATGATGCAGGACTAAGCAGTTTCTATACTAAAGGATCAGAGAGCTTAGAATGACATTCTGGAAGGCAAAAGAGCTTGGATTACAACCAAAAATCAACTACCCAGCAAAACTGAGCATAATCTTTCAGGGGAAAAAATGGACATTTGCCTTTGGTCTAAGAGAAAGATGACCAAATGTAAACATGCTGACATTACTAATGAAAGGATTAAATTATCCAGATTTCTCTCTCAGTTAAAAAATACCAACTGCTTTAAGTAAGTGAGGCTAATTAAGTTAAGCATCTACTTAAAGCCACTCTGCAAAAGGGATTTTTTGGTTACTCCAAAGGTAGACAGAATTCAGGTATAACTGGATCCAAAAGTTCGAGTTTGTAGATTATGTTTAAATTAATCTAGGGGAGCAGCTAGGTGGTGCAGTGGATAGAGCACCAGCCCTGGAGTCAGGAAGACCTGAGCTCAGTTCTGGCCTCAGACACATAACACTCACTAGCTGTGTGACCCTGGGCAAGTCATTAATCCCAACTGCCTTGGAAAAAAAAAATTTTAATCTAGGGACTCCCCCTCCCCCATTATAACTGACATCAAGGCAATGTGTTTAAACTGCAAAAATAAGTTTTTGGGTTTTTTTTAAACTCTTTTAAGACACTGATCGAGGCTTTTCTATCATAATCTTAAATGCAATCCCTTCAGGATTTCAGTAATTTATTTTATTGTTTAATTTTACTGTTTAATTTTAGCATTGTAAATGTTGTCTTTGTAAGTAAAGTTGGTGAAAATTATGAGAGAAATACTGTTCTCCTGCTCTATAAATGATTAAATGTTAACTCTCTTCAGATTCTGAAAAGTAAGGAACAGCAGGAAAGGAAGGAGTAAGCAGTTACTAAGGTGTGAATAAGTCTGGGGTCAAGTGAAAACCAGGAGAATTCACAGCTTGAAGGATTCACAGCTTGAAGGAAGGAGGGACTTCAGGGTTCTAGGACTACCCAAAAATCCTAGGATAAGGCAGAATCAGAGATTCTCTGTGTGTGTTGTAAGCAGAGAAAAAAGCAGAGCTCTGAGGCTGAAGAAAACACTTCAGAAGAAATAAAGAATCATGGCATCTTGCTCAGAGCTGATTCAAGACCTCCAGAAAGAGTTCATCTGTTCAATTTGCATGGAGTACTTCACAAACCCAATGACCAATGAGTGTGGCCACAGTTTTTGCCATGGTTGCCTCCTCAGGAGCTGGCAGGAAGCCTCTACTCCTTTCTCTTGTCCAGAGTGCAAGAATGATTCCCAGAAGAGGGATCTCAAAGCCAACGTGTGATTTGAGAAACTGGTAGCCATTGCCAAAAAACTAAGACCCATGCAGGACGTGGCAAGTGTGAGGTACATCAGAAAGTGGAGAAGCTATTCTGCGAGGATAACCAGCTCCCAGGAGCATGAAACTAACAGACTGTGTTGCACAGATGAGACTGCTGAGAACTTCAGGGTGAAGCTCCAAGAAACTGACTGATTTGTGGAGAAAAATGAAGAATGTTGTTCGACCAAATGGCCAATGAGAAAATTAAATTTACACATGGAGGAAGAAATAGAAATTCAAAAGAAGAGTATTTTGTATGAATTCCAGAAAATGAAATAATTCCTAAATGAGAAGGATGCAAATTTATTATATCTGCAAACATGGGGAACAGCCAATTTAGAAAGCTCGAGCAAGACAATTAGTGAATTGTCCCACCATAGTCAAGGATTAAGGAAGAGGATTATAGAATTGGAGAAGGAGCGCAAGAAAACCAGATCTGTATTTGTTCCAGGTTATGAAAGGAGTGTTAAATAGGAATGAATTTGTTCTGCAAAAGGAATAGAAACTTTCCATATATACATGACTTTCTGTCCCATCCCTGGAGTTATGGAACGGATTTTCAATTTGAAAGTGGACATCACCCTGGACTGCAACACAGCTGATCCAGGTCTCATCATATCTGAGGATCTGAAGAGTATGAGATATGGAGGCATCTAGGAGAAAGTACCCAACAACAGCAGGATATTAAGAGATTTTGTCCAAGTTCTTGGTACTCAGTCCTTCATTTTAGGGAGATATTACTGGGAGGTGGAGGTGCCAAATAACACTATCTGGTGGGTTGGCATCTGCCCAAAAGCAAAAGAGTTTCAAGACTTCTGTGTGCTTAAGACTGTAGAGATACACAATTCCTGCTATCTTTATGTCCTGGCCCAGCACAATCTTTATTCACAAGTCCATACAAAATACCAGCAGGTCAGTGTGCCCAACTTCAAGGTAGGCATTTTCCTTGACTATGAATGCAAAGAGATATAATTTTATCATGTGAAAAACAGATATCCAATTTATACTTTCCCTACCATTTCATTCTCATGTCCCCTCATGTCCTTCTTGTCTTTCTAAGAAAGTCTTGACAAATGATTTTTCTCTCACAATCTGCCCCTAATTGAGAGAGATCCAGGAATACATACTGATCGGCCAAATGGACTTCAGGCACTATATTACCCCAATTCCTGTGTACTCTGTTACATGAAAATAATTGTACCCACTCACCCTGCTACAACTAATAACTTTGCCTATTTTATCTTAGTATGCTTTCTCTTGACTCCAGTAGAATATAAGCTATGTTTTGGGGTTTTTTTGGGGGGTGGAAGGGAGGGCAAGGCAATCGGGGTTAAGTGATTCACCCAGGGTCATATAGCTAGTGAATATCATGTGTCTGAAGCTAGCTTTGAACTCAGGTCCTCCTGACTCAAGGGTCGGTGCTCTATCCACTGCACCATCCGGCTGCCCCCATGAATATAAGCTATGTTACATCAGGGATTGTTTCATTTTGTTCTCTGTTTACCCAGTGCCTATAATGTTGCTGAAATTTAATAAATCCTTGTTAAATTCTATTAAACGTTGTTAATTACTCATAGACACATAGGATGACAGGTATTAAGCTAGGAGGGAACTTGAAGCTAGGGGAAGTCAGTGTGCCCCATTTAGATCTAGAAAAATCTAACAGAATAATAAATAGTTAAAAATTAAGAATTTGAATTTTATAAAAAAAAGATATGTATGTAATTGACATCTATTGATTTCTAAATGAAACTCACAAGAAATATGCGCTTTTCAATTCTGAATGCATTTGAAAAAAACCAAACATGCTGTCTTAAAAAGCTTCTAAATAAATGAGAAAAAACCCATTAATTTAAAATTCAATCTTTATTGACTATGAACCAATAATAATTATAATCAATGAAGAGAATCTATAGTCAAGATTCACCCTAAAGAAAGACTAAATAAAATAAGCCTAAAGCAAGAGATTAAGGAAAAATAACAGAACTAATAAATTGATTTGTCAAAGGAAATGACAACAATGAGGTATCAAGCAAAATTTTTGGACTAAAAACAAGTCAGTTCTTAGAAGGAAATGTATATTACAAAAATATACAATGAAAATAATTTAATACGTAACTGAAAAAGATCAAACTTAAAAATGGACATTCAATGAAACAGAGGACTTTCAAACTTTCCTGATGAAAAGACCAGAGCCAAACAGAAAATTCAATTTTCAAATAGAAGACTCAAGAGAAGCATAAAAAGGTAAACAGGAAAGAAAAAACATGTTATTCAGTAAGGTTAAACTGTCTTCTAACTGCTCCAACAGAGATACAGTTCTTAAGAGTTACAAGTATCACCTTCCCATGGTGCGATGTAAATTGACTGCTTCCATCTTGAGGAGAGAGGAAGGGAGAAAAATTTGGAACTAAAAATCTCATTATGTTAAAAACTGTCTTTATATGTAACTGGAAAAATAAAATGCTATTAATTTTTTTTTAAAAGAGAGAGAAGAATAGATTAGTGAAAAAGGTAACAATCTCATTGTATTCTGCCTTAGTCAGACTACTTGTAGAATATTATATTTAGTGTTGAGCATCACATTTTAGAAAGGATATTGATATGATGTAGAAAGGATATTGATATGATGTAGAATGTCTACAAGAGAGTGACTATCTATAAGGATGGACCTTAAGAATATAGAAATCAGTTGAAGAAACTACAGATACTCAATTTAAAGAACAAAGATAATTTCAAATATTTAAAAGATATCAAGTGGAACAGGAATTAGTTAAGACTTGTTCAACTTAGTGCCAAAAAGCAGAACTAAGAATAATGGCTGGAAGCTACAATAAGCATAGATATATGGAAAATCTTTAATTAGTATTATCTAAATAGTTATCTAATAATTAAGAGTTATCTAAAATTGGACTAGCCTGCCTTGTGAGTTAGTAGCTCGTTCTTCACTCAAAGTCTCCAAGCAAATGGCCTGAGGACTACCTGCTGGGAGTGTCACAAGGGGATATGTGGTCATGTATACATTATGGTACCTGAGGTCCCATCTAACTCTTAGATTCTATGAATTCTATAAGGGAAGATGTGGTAGAGTTGCTAGATTCCATTTTCACTGCAACATGCCTTAACCAAAATTAAAATACCAAAAATTTTAAGAGTACAGCATGATAAAACAAAGTACTCACTGGCTTTTCAACAGGCACTTTGTTGTAGTATCGGATACAGTCCTTTCCCAGGAAGTCAAATTCAACAACATGTTCCTGCCCATCCAACTCATGGTGTAACTGTATGTGTTCAACACGAAGAGAGCAGCAGCCAACCGTATCTGCTGTCTCTCCTTCTTCTTTCTCATTACCAGCTCTCAGGGCCAGCTAGCCACAGGAAAGAAAAGGAGACTGAGATGGAATTGTTCTAACACATCTTGTTACCACACTCAACAGGTTCCAACCTTATACATAACAAAGAAAATTCCTTTGGTCAGAGTATCAGCAACATTTGTCAAACTTGTTCTTCCTCTATTCCAATCATTAAATAATAACAACTAACACACAAAACTTTGTGGTTACAAAGAATATTACTCTAATATTGTTTCCTTTGATCCTCTCAACCACTGAGGAAGGTGTTACAATTAGACAAAGTGCAAAGATCACTAGACCCATGTCAGAATTTGGTATTGATAATGAAAAATAAGTATTTTTGTCTAATAGTAAATTCTACTAAAGACTCTTCAAAAACTTTACCTTATCAATGAAATAAAGGGCTACAGCTCTTTGTCGTTTTCTCATTTCCCTTGATTTCCAGTCAAAACGGTACTGAAAACGGATTTTGTCTACCACACCCTTCAGGCGTCGAGCAACTTCATATTTCTGCCAGTCCTTCTCCCCCTGGATAAAGAAAATAACAAAAATCTTCCATATTTTCTTTCAATCTTTACCTCAGGTAATGGTTTGTGGTAGAAGGAGAAGGGGAAATCTTCAACCACATTAATTCCGTATTTTTTTATATTACACCAGTGATTTTATTGGTCTATGGAACACCTGGTGAAGAAACTTCCTCTATCAATGTAGTTGGACGTTTCTGCTACTCATAGTCTTAGGAAGTGGCCTGCTGGAGTCAGGAGGACCCAAGTTCAAATTTGGCCTCAGACATTTACAAGCTATATGACCCTGGGAAAGTCACAAGACCAACTGCCTCTAAAAAATAAAAAAGGGAGGGAGGGAGAGAGAGGGACAAAGAAAGAGAGAGAAAGAGAGAGAGAGAGAGAGTGTTTTCAAAGGAAGAAAGCTGTCAATGGCCATATAAAAAAATTCTTCAGATAACTAATAATTATAGCAACAAAAATTTAAGCAGCTCAAAAGTTCCACTTCACTCCCATCAGACTGACAAAACTGACAAAAACAGGAAGATGACAAGTGCTGGAGAAGCTGTGGGAAAACAAGCTCATTAACGCATTATTGGTGGTATTGTGAACTGACCTACCAATTCTAGAAAGCAATTCATAACTACTTCTCAAAAGTCACTAAAGCATACATACATTTTGGCCCAGTAATACTACTTTAAGGCCTCTATCCCAAAGAGATCAAAAAAAAAAGGGAAGACAGACTCATATGTACAAAAATATTTATAGCATCTCTTCTTATAGTGGCAAAGAATTAGACAAAACTATGCCATAAAAATGATGAAAGAAATAGTTTCAGTGAAACATAGGAAGATTTGCATGAACTGATGCAAAGTGAAGTAAGCAGAACAAGGAGAAAAATTTATACAGTAACATCACTCTAAAAACAACTTGAAAGCCTTAAGATCTCTGATCAACGCAATGACCAACCATAATTCCAGAGGACCCATGATGAAGTACTTCCTGATAGAGAGATGATGGACTAGGACACAGAATAAGACAATATATTTTTTGGACATGGCCAAAGAAATAATTTATTTTGCTTGACTATGCCTTTGTTACAAGTTTGGTTTTTCTTTTTTTCTTTTGAATGGTACAGATAGGAGGGAGAGAAAACTGATGTCTGTTCATTAACAAAAGTAAAATTTAATTCAAAAATTTCCATAACGAATGGCTATACTTCATCATGCCCCAGCTTCCCCTTAAAAAAAAAAAAGATGGCAGAAGTTTCATGCAAGTGTGGGAATTATGACTTTTGTTGTTTCAAGCATTTCTAAACTACACTACTATATCTTCTATCTTAGGTAGACACTGGAGTGGAGAAGGAAGGGTACTTGCTAAAGGGTAATAAACCATTCAAGTTAGGTAAGCATTGGATTTAAGAACAAGGGATAGAAAAAAGTAGTTCAAAAGAGGAGGGCTGAGCTCATAGTGTTAACATGGAAGCAGCTGTAGAGGTGATGTTAATTTGCTATGAGTCCATGAGCAATAGGATGACTCCAAGGGTGTCAGACGGGTAATTGAAATACCGAATTGCAGGGCCAACAGATTTTCAGGACGGGAATACACTGGAACTTAAAGATGGGTTCCTTAACTTTACTGCCCTCATATAAATATGTGCCCACTCCTTATTTTTATATTCCCCACTTTTGAAGTTTCACCATTACTTACTACAGCAATGTTACAGTCTCCTTAAGTCAGACAGTTCTCTAACAACTTGATATATGTATAAAAGTGGTGGCATGCATGATTTACAGAACTGAAGTATTCATTCATGTCATTATGTAAGTACCATGTAAGTACCACTGACTCTCAGATCTTCTGATGGGGAATAATATAACCAAAACAGTGTTGAACTTTGGGTCAAGAGATTGCAATTCAAAATCTAGTTCACCCAACTATAAACTGTGTGACTTTAGGCAGTAATTTAACTTCTCCATGCCCTATTTTTCTTATCTATAAAATGGGGAAGATACTAATATTTGTACTACCAACCCCACAGGGCTGTTGTGTGTAAAAGTCTTTGTAGAACTAAAAATATTACATAAAGGTGATTTATTATCATCTTTTTGAAAAATTTATTATTTGTTGCCCTAAGATACCAAGTGACTTGTCCAGGGTCACACAACATGCATATGGCAGAGGTGAAAATTGAACCTAGGTCTCTCTGATTCCAAAACTGGCCCTCTAGCCACTATGCCATGTTGCCTTAAAGATCCTATACTACAGGGGCAGCTAGATGGCACAGTGGATAAAGCATCAGCCCTGGAGTCAAGAGGACCTGAGTTCAAATCTGGCCTCAGACACTTGACACTTACTGTGTGACCCTGGCCAAGTCACTTAACTTCAATGCCTAGCAAAAACAAAACAAAACAAACAAAAAAGATCCTACGCTACAAAGAATATTTTAACAAATGATGACAAACAGCTTCTGATCTGAGTTACAAACTCAACTTTTTTTGATTGGGGGAGGGAAGGGAGCAGGACAGAGGGCACAATAAGGAATTTCAACTAACTGAAGGTCAAAGAATACTTACAAAGTGGTTGGTAATTTCAATATGCTGCCAAAATTAGCCTCCTAAAACTTCAATGAATTATCATCACCACATTATTGGATTTGTAATTTTGTGGGTCCCAATTTTACTGGCTCCCCCAAAGCATATCACAAGCCTTGCAGGAATATAGTTGAGCTTGAGACCCTATGGTTGAAAAATTCATCACCTGGCAGTCAACCTGATGACAAGCCTGTTGGACAGGCTAGTTCTTAGATAAAACAGTCTGCTGGCTATATTTCAAAGAAAACTTGGGACATAAAATACAGAAAAATGTTGAATATGTCTCTACTCCTACACCAGGTCTAGCCTGCTCCCAGCCAGATCAGCAGCATCCAGAGAGGTACTTGCTGGTCAAATGAATAAGTATGATTTCTTATTTGCTTACCTCATGCCATATCCTTGGATTTCTAAAAAGACTGGCTTAGAAAAAGGAAAGGTTTACAATTCAAAAATACCTTCAACATACTTACATACAGACCTTAAGCTTTGAGCTGGGGTTCAACATGATGTATTTAATGGAATTCTGGATGTTCTCAGTCCATGATGCCAGCCAAGTGACTGTGTTGTCAAAGCGTACTTCTTTCCATTTGTGACCTGGAGGTGGCTCTGGTATTTTAGAATCCCTGGAAGGAAAAAGCCACATCAGTTAGGTTAATTATTTTACAGGTTCTCTTTTCTTGTAGTTATAAGAAAATGATTAATCAAATCCCAAAGTTTGTTATCTGTTCTTCAGTACTATTTGTCTGTACCACATATTCCTGACTTTGATCACATCTCTGTTTGGTATCATTCTCTGTTTCTCATGTGCTGCTGATTTTATCTCTTTTATTTCAAAAGTTTGTAGGCTCCTTAAGGGCAGTGTCAGGATTTCTTATGGCTCTTGCAAAGCCCAGCAATATTACTCTAAGCCTGAGAGAAAGACCCTAGCATCCAGCTATGGACAGTTCTCTCTCCAAAAGTCACTTAGAGCAGAGATCTAGGCTGATGTATCATGAACTGCCCTGCTTGTGAGGCAGCTGAGAAGCTTTGAGATTTGGCTTCTAGGGAAACCACCATAAAAAGGGAAGGAGTTAGAAAGTAAGCAAAAGAGAAAAATAAGGGGAAAAAAAGACTGAAATTCCCAAAGACCTCATAAGGTCAAAGATGTTGACCATAAGCAGATAAACCAATAGGGAAGCCATTAACAGTAGAAAGAAATCAAATCTAGTAAACAACTTATATGCTATAAAACAAAAAAGGATTTTAACACCAGATGAAACAGAGGATCTTATGAATTTTAAAGAGAGTATGAAACCACAACATACTGTTCCTGGATGGTATACAAGACAAATGAGAATTGAGAGCAGAATTTATGGCCTACACAGGAGAAATAATTGGTGGAACTGAAAAACATGAATCCACGGTGGCAAGTCTCAAAGAAGAAACAAAAGAAAAAACAACTGACTAGGAATGCAAATACACATAAGTGAAAGACAACCTGCAAGAAGAGAAGCAAAAAGCAATAAATAACATTAAAATAAAACATGATCAAACCAGGAGAACACCACACATAGTAACAGAAATATTGTACTATGATCAACTGTATTCTAAGCAATACAATGATCTAAAATAATTCTGAAGGACTTATGATGAAAAATGCTATCCACCTCCAGAGAAAGAACTGATCTTCTGAATGAAGATCAAAGCACATTTTTTAAACTTACTTACTTTTTTTTGGGGGGGGGGAGAGGAGTCTGTGTTTTCTTTTGTGACATAGTTAACATGGTAATATTTTGCATGACTGCATATGTACAACCTGTATCATCAAATTGCTTGCCTTCTCAAGGAGGGAAGGAGAGAATATGGAATTCAAAATTAAAAAAAATAAATGTTAACAATTGTTTTACATATAATTGGGAAAAACAAAATTGTGCACACACACACACACACATATATATATATGAAAACATGCTTTCCATTTAAGCAAACTATGTAGATCTCAAGTCCTGTCTAAGCACCACTTAATGGTTATTTTTTGGGCTCTTCAGGCACAGAGTGAATGTAAATAATAACTGTTTCTCTTTTGGCCAGCAACCCTGAGTGTCTTCTCCTTCCAGTTTAATTTTTTTTTTTTAATTAAAGGGGCCATCCCTTGACTCACTCCTTAAAGAGGCCTATTCACTGAATGGGCATTGCCTCACTCAAAATAAGAACCTGAAAAGACCTTAGCTGAAAAGGGCCAAGGTCTCCCACTGCATCCTGGGCCATCTCTAATTGTCCTGATCGATACTTGGCCACTGGACCTAGATGGCTCCGGAGGAGAAATTGAGGCTGGACTTTGCACAGCCCTCTCTCACTCAAAAAAAGTCAACTGCAAGGCATGTCATCATCATGTCATGGTCATCTCACAACTGATCTCGAGACAGGATTCTTTCAGAGAACTTAAAAGATTACAGTTCTCCCCAGAAGATCACAAACCAAAATCTGAACACTATAATGCAAGAAAACTGCCCAGAATTTCTGAACACAGAAAACAAGTTGCTAATTGGAAAAATCCAGAAATCACCTTCAGAAAAAACTCAAGGCTACAAAGTTCACGACAGATAGTAGTTAAATTTAACAACTGCATTGAGAAATAACAAATTTTTCAAGTGACCAGGAGAAAGACCTTCAAATAAAAAGGAAAGGAAATTCAAATAACACACGACTACTCTGTACCCACAAGAAAACACAGGAGGAAATCAAATAATGAGTTCTGGAGAATGATGAAGCTCAATAAGTAGCC